>NW_027094087.1:67917826-69117826 GCF_029207755.1 Chamaea fasciata
AAACCAAACAGAGTCCAAGTCAGTATCTGGCGCCCATCACCCGAGGAAGTAATACCAAGCAGAAATGGACTCTCACAATGCCTATAGGGAATGGTGGATAGGCAGGTCACTTGGCAGACTTCGTATAGGCAGAACAGGATAACTAAGTAAAAACTTGACCTTGGCACTCCTGCTCTCACAAATAATCCAAAAGATTTCACTAACAACAAACGTAGGCTGGTAGCAAACTCACTTTCCTGAGCAACTTACAGTCCTGGAGAGCATTCTCATGTGTTAAAATTTGCAAATTGCCTTGTATTTAGTACAGTAGGTATTACTAGATGAAGTAAAAATTTTATGAGCTATTAAATATCATTAGGCATCATAGATCTCATCTGTACATCACTTGGAAATGTCTATTGTCTTAATAAAAATTCTAATAGTAAAGTTGTAGATCTTGTGTATTCCAGTTCTACATTACCACATAACTAGGTAACTACCATAAAAAATTAACAGCAATGAGCTCTAGTTTAGGCCATTTTATCAAGTGCAGAAGGAGATTAGGCAAGCAAGGCATCGACAGCCTGGAGAACTGAAACTCCATGAACAGCTGAGATATTTATACCTGAAGAAACCTCAGTCATTACATATAGTTGAAATTTTGGAGTTGATATTGCACTGATCACACTACCAAATTTTAAGCCAAGAGGAATGTAACCTTTTTAATCTTAGGCTTGACTCTTCTATCCATTCAAGCTGCAAGACATGTATGGTAAAACATCTGTATTGAAAAGCAAGCCTGTGTGTGGTGTTCCTGCTCAAAGGATGAGTAACATGAAAAAACCACCTTTATTCTAGCTTGGTTTCAGGCATGACACCAGTTGTATTCATGCTTCTCTAACTGGAAGTGGAACATGAAAAATCAGAGTATAAAATGAAGCCCGTAAATTCACTCCCCCCGTGCCACAACTAAAGAGACCCGCAACATACAGCACTTACTGTGTGTTTGTGATTGCTCTGCAACACAAGGATATTTTAAAAAAGTGTTTGTCTCTTTCTTCCAAAGGAAGCAAGGCAGCATTTTTTTGACTTTTAGTAAAACTTGTCAAATCAAGTACCAGATAATTTCCAGACGGTTTTGAGAGTTTCCTAATTTCTGAAAAATATATTAAAATTGAACAACTAGATTTTTTCTGTGAAGATTAAAAACTCAGGTGGTATACTGAAAGCAGGATATGCAAGCACAATGCCACCCTGTCACCACAAAGCAGTCTTGCATGTACGGCTTGAATGATGATTTTTTGGTAGAGCTCAAAAAAGAAAAGTCCCAGTTCAGAATGAACACATCAATTGCAAAAATGCATGCTCACATTACAATGGGAAGTGTAGTTCTGGTTCAAACAGCTTACAGAACTTAACTCTACAAGATAAGCCAGTCCATTGAAATTTTCCAAGTGGCTATCACTCTTTTCAAAGGGACAAAAGGCAGCATATGGATTTTTCATATCACAGGTATTGATGAAGCAAGGACGTCTGTTTCTAAGAAATGCCATCAGAGGCCTATGCAGAAAGAAAAAACCCCTGCATCTTGTAATTAAATATGGCCTTAAAAAAACTTAAAACACAATAATGCAAAGAAACCAATTTTGCTCTGCTGCTTAATTAGGTCTCCTGCCTGTAGCGGGCCATCACATTATGTTGACCTATGCAATACTTTATGGAAGAGTCACCTCCAGAGAGGCCGAAAGCCATTTCCATCAACTGTATCGATGCTGACACTGGAACGGTAGTATGCCTAACGAGGAGGAGGAAGGGACTTTTTTTTTTTTTTTTTTTTTTTTTTTTTTTTTTTTTTTTTGTGAATAAGCTCAGGTTTATGCTTTACAAAACTTAGGTACGTATTTTCCAAATTAGGAAAAAAAAGTCTCCCCCTTTTTTTTTATATTTTTGCTAATTCAATATTTGAGGCAACATCAAGGATTACAGTGCTTATAACATGTTTTATTCAATTCACATAGAAAAGCATGCAGTATTAATGTAAAATGGTACAGTATTAATGTAAGATGTTCAGTGCACATTAGGTAAACAAATCATTAGCATACAAACCCATTTTTATGGTCTATACAGGCATACTAAACACATTTAGAATAACAATGATTTTTGGGAACTAAATTAAAAATTGTGCTTAACTTCAAAAAGAGACAACCCAGAACGGCAGTGTTAAAAGTGATGTTTTCTAACTGAAGTGCTGTGACCCTGAAAAGAAAGGGGCTGCTACCTTACACTCACATAAAACAAGAGTTTCAGTACAGTACAATGAAACAGTCTACGCAGGAACATTTCCTCTAGGAGGCAAGTTTTATGGCAAAACTGACATTAATTTATAGCAATTTCATGAATCCATGGGATATATGGCCAGTAGCTGCCTTACATGCACAAAATGTAATCTTTAGGAATGGGAAATGTAACCTTTAAAACTAATTCTTACATAAATGACTAACTTGACAAGACCACTTAGAACTGTCAAGGAGCCATTAGCTGTGCTCACAATTGGAAGAGCATGTAACGTGAAAACTTAAAGAGATCAAAAACTCCCAAGCCCCCAGGTAAATAAAATGCCCAAAGAAAAGAATCTGGAATGGTTCTTCCTTGGGAAAGAGCTTGCAATGGGCAGGCAAATGTTCAGTTTTCACATAGTCAAAAATGACAGGATCAGATTGCATGGAAGTCATTAAAAATTAAGTTCATCTGTAAATATTAAACATTTGCAGGTTTACAACTTTGAGTCTCATTTGATTTCCAAGCAGAATCAGTTTTTGGTGGTTTTTGATGGACTAGCACTGGAAAGGCTGTTTTGAATTTTCCTCTTGGTTGACTGACTGACATTTTTATTTTTCCTTTCAGCTGTAAAGCAAGACACCCAAGGAGGATTAATTTGACTTTGCAGATCAGACGACATCTTTAAAAAACATGAACCAAACTTCTGTTCCTCAAACAACCTTTGTGAGTTAGTGAACAGTACATTTGGGGAAAAGTCCCTTTGAAATAAAGAGTTTGGAGGTTTGTCATCATTAGCCACTACATTTTGGCCTGTAAACAGTGGAAAGTGGTCATTCATATCTACGTCAGACGGGGAGAGGTTGGAAAAAATAGCAGGTTTCCAGCCAGTTCTGTCAGCCAGATCACTTGTCTCTGGACACTTCATACTCTGCTCCTCATTCATCTCCTCCAGACTCTTCTCTGTTCCATTCAGAAGTTTAGTGCACTCTGATGACTTTGAAGAACCGTCGAGATCAGAGGACTTGAAATTATAGCATGGACTCTTGCTGTTGTCTGACTCGGACATCATGGAGTCCAACTCAGAAATTTTATCGAGGTAGGCAGCATCCATAGAGGCCTCGCTGGAGGTTCTTGTGCGGTTCATTTCGGAAGAGCAGAGTGTATGCAACCTCTTAGGTAAGCAAGAACTTGTTTTATCACTGGACTTTGCTGTTGTCTCATCTGACTGACCAGCCACTGAATTTTGCTCTGATCCATCAAAATCTAAGTTCTCAGCAAAATTTGTTGGGCAGGTGCCCCAAACCCCCGATTTTCCTGCAGTAAAACAGGTTAGCTTCTTTTTGCTATTGCAGCTGCTTGTGCTGTGCTCGGAAGAATCTTTGCTGCAATCATCTGAAGTGTCATGAAATTCTCCAAATTTCAGTTTTCTCAGGAATGTTGATGGTTTTCTTGCATTTTCTTTTCCATCAGGGGTGTTCAATTGAAGGCGACTGAGCGACAGAAAAGGAGTGCATGGTGGTGGAAGATCATAAAGTTCTTCATCTTTGTATGGGGTACATTCCTTAATTTTATTCCACTGGTCTTCTAAGCAGGCATCCATATTCGTACTATTTTCATCCAGGAGAACCCTGTGGCATCCTGGAAATAGTTCTTTCTTTGGGGCACACTGTGTATTTGAACTATTCAAGCCATCTTGACTAGAAGAGCTTAAACAAGTTCCACCACTTGTCAGCTGCTCAAGACTGTCAGGGCTTTGACTGGTATTCAAAGCCTTTTTCTCCTCAGCTTGGGTTTTCAAACATGCTGCATCGTCACTGCTCTCACCTCCTTCACCATCTGTGGAAAGCACTCTCTCACTAACAGCACTCACTGCCTGGCTTCCTTTGCCTGCCTTTTTCAGCTGTAAAAGTTGACACTCTATTTCTTCTATATATTTATCACTTCTTTCCAGTGCCTTTTTCAGACGGTTCATTTCACGTTCACTTTGCTCCACTTTGGAATGAAGTGCAGCTACCGTAAACCTAGCAAACCTGCAATAAGTAAAAAAGAAAGAAGAAATTAAGCTGGAAAAACACATTCTTGTGAAGGTTTGCAAGTTCATTTCAAGACAGAATGAAGTCATTAAACACTCTGTTAATTTGAAAACAGAAGTCAAAACTTCTCTCTGCTAGTTATGAAAAAAAATACTGAGATCATCACAAATAACATACAGGTGGAGGTGATACATGAAAAGACAAAATTAAGGTATTAGTGGTAGCAAGGCAATAACAAGCAGATTACCCTTTCAGGGGCTGGTTCTATCATTTCAACTCAAATATGCATGAAGAATTATCCCCTAAAACAATGGCAAAGATTTATGATAACATTTGAACAGTGGTCCACATCTTGAAATATTTACATTTAATCATTTTCCTACAGTACAGCAGTGTTTTACAATACATTTCTTTCACAATGTCACCTTGTCAAAAACAAAATGCTGATACGAAATGCCGAAATTGCATTAGTCCTTTGAGGCGGTTTAAATACTTATATAGACTATTTCAATTATGCTCCTGTTAGATATACAGCTTTTCCTCACCCATCCTGTGGATGGTATATCCACTTACTTTGAGTTACTTGTTTTTCTGAACTTTACAACCAGAACAATCTGATTTCTATCTTGACTCTAATACAAAAACCTGCTGCTTGTGGTTTGTGAAAGTTGTGTGCTCGTGGGGATTCCAGCTTAAGCGCATTTTCAACTGCCAAGATATGGACTCGCCTTCCCCTCATCCTCCATCAGCTTTCAAGACTGACCTTCCCCAGAGGGCAGGTGAAGGTTTCAGCTACATGCCCTGACTAATTCTAATTTGTCACTGACAGGTGAGCACCAGGGAATTCCCCGCTCCATCCAAGGCTTTCAATTTACCAAAAGAAAAAACAATTAAAGTTCTGATATTATTAGAAAGGAGGGAAGGACCTGCAGCCACCCCACAACTCTGACAAATAAGGTTTTACATCACAAAGAAAGAACTATTCTGTATGTGGGCTTACACTGAATTTCCATTTTCCATCTTGCAGCTCCATGTTACAGCACAGGTTTATATTTACTCTTGCAGCACTGCCTGAAATTTCTATGTTTTTCTTTGTTTGTCCACCTGTCCCTCCCTTAGAGTCCCACTGAATTTACATTCCATTTCCCCATTCCATCAGCTCACCTCTTCATAAAATGCTCCCACTGCAAACCTTGGATCAGTGAAATCTGAAGGTGGTGTATCTGTGGCCTGCAACTATGCTGGCAAAACAGCATGGATCCATGCATGCATTTCCAGCAAACAATCAAACCATATTCTGCTTCTTCAAGTCATGAGCCCAAAGCAGCAGGAAGCTGCTCTATGCTGACAACTGCAATACAATTAGCTGGACAGCTGGGGAAAGCAGTAAGGGCTATCATAAACCCCCAAAAATTGGTCAGGAGTGACCAGATCCTGGTCAGAGGATCAGATTGGACCAGAGTGACTAGTGATGTAATTCACTGTTCAACTGCTCTGCATGTTTAAAGAACTCTGAAAATGTTGGTGTAGATGGTTCAGTGATGGATAAGATTTACACAACAGTCTAAGTCACTTCTGTCACAGCTAGAAGACCACTTTTTAAATCAGATCAGCCTAAGCTTCACACAGTTTTGGTGTGTGCCACTCACTTCCTTGTACACAAGAAATGGCAATATAGAAGTTTTATATTCAGTAAGATTTCTTTTTTCCCCAAAAGAAGCTAGCTGGACTGCAACTTGATGGAGGTAAGGACCCCTTCACCTCCACAGTACCTCTACCCAATTATCTTCACCTTCATAAAAAATGAAGACAGACCATTTTTCATTTGCTCACTCTCTGGAAAACAAGTTTTCCCAACTGCTTATAGCAGTTGGTCCATTTCTAGCTGCATGCAAGATGGAAATCAGAAGAAAGGCACAGAAGACTTTCTCCCTCCCCTGTGAAAAACTAGGTAAAAGCAGAATCATAGCTCAAGAATGTTTCCGTTATATTTTCAGGGAAAGGGGGTTACATGAAATAAGCATCCTTATATACAATACATTTTGGCTTACTTCCTGCTTCAGTTAAAGGAACACAGATTTTGGTTTAAGATACAGAAGGCATCACTGTAGCAAAGCAGGGCCCAAGCAAGAGCTTTCCCACTTCCTAAGGTGATCCCGAAGTACTGATCTTGCCCTTCTCTAACCGATTTACTCACACAGTCTAACAGGAGCAAACTACACTCCTTAATAAAAGATAGAAAGATGATGCAAAATACAATTTAGCTGAATAGCCAAGTGAGAGAAAGGGAAAAATGCTTCTGTAAAACAAGCGAGATTTTCTGAAGTCTCCTGTAACAGACATGCTGACATAAAAATTAAAACATGTTTACATTTATATGCATACCTGGTAATTCCTTTTTAATGGAAGAATGGTGTAATATGTTTATTTAATGCAAATAGCATTACTGACAGCCTGAGATTTGCTTATGAGGAAGCACTGTATTCTCAAGTGTAACTTTTATAACAAGTGTCCTCAGGTTAAAAAAATACAGTATGTTGTTCAAAGGCAAATAGCATCACTAATATGTTAATTGTTGCAGAGGGATGTGCTTGGGAATTTCGGTTTTCAGAAATGTAACATATTACAAGCTGCCTACAAAGTTACTTCTGCAGTTAGGCATTGGAACAGTAGTTGCTTTCTGTTCTGCTTTAAGACTTGAATACATTTATTCCCCAAATTTTCAAGTACCTGGATTTTTAAGACAGCCAATTACTGCAGATATAGGTGCTTTAGTGACTGATCTAGCAAGTCAGAAGAGAGTCTGAAAACATTCATATTTTGGTTTAAGAAACCAGAACCTTCTCCATCTCCCCAAACCAAACCACTCCTAAGAGATTTTCTTTTTTTCCCTTCAGATGTATAGTGAGCTGTGCAATAGCCAAAAAATGAAGGTCTTACGATAATAACAACAGAATGCAATACAGTTACATGAAAATAAATTTACATTTCACCTGACAATCCAAATAAATTATATTTCTTGAAGTATTTGAATTATTTCACACTTGGTAACAAGGTGATGAATTCTTCAGTAGAAGTTAAAGTGTTTAGTATACATGTGGTCAAGAGCACATACATACCAAAAGGAAAGCCATAGCCTCACATACGGACAGACTTTTGAGTGTTAGAGTCTTACTCTTTAGTTTTATCACTGAAATGACGACTTAGGATCTCACTGCATTTCAAGTACACCCGTCGTACAGAAAACTGCAAGCCCAGAAAAACAAATGATCACTCATAAAGTGAACAGGAACACCTTTCCTGTGGGATTTGGATTCTTCAACACAGACACCTAACAATATTTTACATCACCTAAAGTCTTTTACATAACTGCTGGCTCCCACGTATCACTCTGGAAGGATGAATCTACAGACCCTGTATCACAACTACCAGCCCCAGGAACGTGTAGTGGATCGTCTGAAGTGACACTGGATGTCTAGATGAACATTTCAAGCTCGTATTTCTGGACCTTTTCTTAGTCAGAGTGCCTTTTCTTGTCCTAGCATAATTCTAACTTGACACCAATCACAAAGCTGCAGTCATCTCTCACCTGCAGTGAGCAAGAAGAACTAACACTGCTGGACTCACCCTCCTCTGTATTATTCCACAACTGCTCCCTCAGTTATGTTTGAGTACTCCTACCCTGCTTTTATATGGGATACAGTTACTTTTCTTCACAGTAGCTACTATGGGACTATGTTTTGGATATGTGATAGAAACAATGCTGATAACACAAATATGTTTTAGTTGTTCCTTTGTAGTTCTTACAACAGAGTCCAGGAATCTTTTGCCTCTCAACCCACCAGTGAGGAGGCTGGGGGTACACAAGAAGTTGGGGAGGGACACAGCTGGGGCAGCTGATCCCGACACACCAAAGGGATATTCCAGACCATTAACTCATTACACTCAGAATAAAAAGCTAGGAAAAGAAGAAGTAAAGGTGGGATATTCTGAGTGATAGTGTTTGCTTCCTGAAGTCACTGTTAAGCTCAGATGGAGACCCGCTTTCCTGGAGACATCTGAACACCTGTCTGTCTGTAGAAAGTGGTGAATGAATTCCTTGGTTTGCTCTGCTTGTGCACAGCTTTTCTTTCCCTACGTAACTGTCTTTATCTCAATCCATGTGTTTTTTCACTTTTACTTCTCTGCTTCTCTACCCCCAAAGGGGAGTGAGTGAGAGGCTGTGTGGGGCTTAGTTGCTGCCTGGGGTTAAACCATGACAGCTTCTGAAGAAGTCCATTTAGAAACTGTTTGGGAAGGTGAAGAACCAATTTTTCAGTTCCTCCTTCCTTCTCTTCTTACCTATCAGTTCTGCAAATTCAGCTTTAGCATTTTATTTTACACAGCAGTGACCACTAACTGCAGCACATCTTGTCTGGCTGAGCCCTGGAATGAGTTTAAAACCACACAACCTCATCCAAACTCTTCTCTTTCTGGACAGCAAGCAGCTGCAACAAACAGCTTTCCTGTATAACCACATCCCAAAGACTGGGGCTGCAAGGGCGCTATGGAAATTGACTCTCCAATTCCAATCACCTGATGGCACAGCCTGAGGACCACCCTGCAGTTCAGGATGCATAAGCATGATCCATCCTCTAAAGGAAACAAAAGGGTGAAAAGTGGAAAACGACAAGGTACACTCAGGGCTTATTACAGTTTGAGATGAGGGCAGTGCCAGAGCATACAACCAAACCCAGTCCCATCATTTAGGTACACATTTTCTCTTGAGTTCTGCAGTCAGATGGGGAGAAAGGTAGGAAATTCAAGAACAAACCAGCTGAAAGACCTACTAGTTTCTACAGTACTTCAGAGATATCATGCACCAGCTGCACCAGTTCTGCAATTCCATTCTCTATCACCTAGGAAAGGTGATCTGCAGAAACATCTTGGCAACATCCCAGGTTTTATACAACTGTCTTAAAAGTGTGTCGTATTTGCATAGACATCAGAACTAAAAAAAAATGTTACTGCCAGATGAGGGCCTATTCCTAGCAAGCAAAAAACCCCCCAAACCCACAAAAAGTCAAGACATACTGTCCACTGAGAACAGACAAGTCACTTCTTTGAAGTGAGCTTCCACTTTCACGTAGGGAATTGGCTGGATATAGACAAATATGCAAAGCCTCTCCAAGCATTTCAACATCTTTTAGTGAATCATCACTGATTTGCCACGTAAGAAAGGCAGATTATCACCAGGGTCAGCAAAGAGCAAAAGTTAGAAAGAATTACTTCAGAACTACTATTAAAAAAACCCAAAACTCTACTGGAAAACCCACAAAACTGGAGTGTGATCTGAATGTCCTTACTCATCTGCCTAAGGTTTAGATCTTCATGCCTGAAGTGGGCACTTTCTCAGGATTTAATGCTGTGACACAAGAACTCAGAGTTCATTTGAAAGCTCTTATTTGCTACTTTACTCCACTTTACTTTTAAGGCCACACTGCAGCTAGTCTTCAAAAAAGGTCACTCCTCTGGACCAGCAAACTTGCAGAGAGGTGAGACTATAGCCCAGTTTTCTATCAGAGAAGAGAGCAAATATTCTTATTTTCTGCACCCTGGACACAGGTTTTTAGAACCCCATTTGTAGGTCTGGTGAAATGCAGATTGAATTTAATAGTTTGGTAAGTGCAGAAATATTTGAGTTAGGTAAAAATTAAATGTTCTAAAGAATGACCTAGAAAGTCAACAGGTTTAGATTTCAGTGTACCTGAAATCACAAATCTAGACAAGATAAACAGTCAAACTGAAGAAGAACTGCTCCTCCCTCCCTAAACTGCAACAATAAAACAACTCACAAAACGAGAAAAAAGAGAGAATGCAAAAATTTTATGCCTGTTACGGATAGTTTTCAGACTGGGATTTTAACTGGCAGAAGGAATTAAATATTTAGGGAAAAGATTCCTAGGAAGCCTAGAAGTCTGGTTCAAAACAATTTGAATCTAACCATTCATAAAATACACTATACCCTGGAGTAGACGGACTTGCTGGTTATTTTCCTTTAGGTATTAAGCAAATACCCCTTTGCCAAAAACGCTTTTAGATCCACTGTGCCCTGCCAATGGACCTAACAGTTATCTATTTCAAGTAGGGCTGCAAGTAATAGGGCTTTATTGTCCTGCAAAACTTAAGTTTCCCAAGTTTTTTATTCTGTATCAGGAAAGTGGAAGTGGCTGAAAATTCATCAGGAGAAAAGGTAAAGAAAGAACAAACAACAACCACAAATGAGTCTGATTTGCCTGAGGAATGGCAGACTAATGCAGGTCGTCGGTAAGAATCAGAGCAAGAAACTTACCCTCATTTGCCTTTCAGACCTGTGTCCCAACTATATGATGGTATGGTATTCTGGTGAAGGTCTAGTCTCAAAAATGTTTCAAGGAAAAAATAAATGCTAATCAATAAATCAGCATCATCAGTTTAAAAAATGTATAAAAATTCCTGGCATGGCTGAAATATCGATTTTATTGACATATATGACATTTTTCAGCAGGTTTTAATGGACAAGAACAAAGAAAAAACAATCCAAGTCTATGATAAAAGGAAAGTTTTTTATCGACCACTGAAGGAGCCTAATTATACTTTTCCCTGTGATGTAAAATGTAAAGTCTGTGAAATGAAGGGATCATTCATCTGCCATTAGTGTTCCCTCTTCTGTAAAGCAAAGTCCACTAAAACAATTTATGTTGTGCTACTTAGCTCCAATGTCATCATGCACAAAATGAACTACACTTGGGATACAGGGACTGAATACTGACAAAACCTTTACAAAATACTATGATACCAGTTTTATTTAGTTACTTTAGTTATTTGTTTAAGCATGAACCCTTACCTGAGAATTTGAAGCTAAGGAATATATGAAAAATGAAACAACAGTGGTGACACTAAATTACAAAAATCCAATTCAGTAGCTATTTTAAATTACATTAGAAATCTACTCAGAAACTTTTCCAAAAATTACCTTCCGGAAACTTCTGAATAAAGCACACAGGAACAACTATACTGGCAAGTCCATGTACTTGCACAGAAACTTAATCCTAGTGACATTGTTGGGCTCTGATGCTTATGCCTTCAATTCTGATTTTATAGGCAAGTTTAAAAACCCCTTTATTGCAAGCCCTGTTCAAAGTGTGAAGCCTAGCTGAAAAACCCTTTAAATATTATCAAAGTTTGCCATCAGAGCCGAAAGAATATTTAAAAAAGTCTTAATGTTAGATCTGATCTGGATATTGACCAGACTAATGACCGCAAGAATGAAAGTTAATTTAAAAATTCTGCTATCAACACTAAGATAGGAGAGACTTCTCACCATCTAAAGGGTGAGAAAGAGAATAATGGAGTTTGATATGCATCAAAACATCAACCTGAAGAAAGCCAATAAATGGTTTAATTCCCCCACTTTGAAAGGTGACATTAAAAGCACAAATGCAAAATGAGGTAGGAAGGTAACTTTAAATAGCAATTTGGCAGAACTGGTACTGGCCATTGTGCTAGAAGTGTCAGGCAAAAGGAAATAACTAAAAAGGTATTGCAAGATACTGATAAAAGATGTTGTAGAAGACAGAAGACAGTTTTTCTTCTCTATTTAGTGCTACCAAGACTACACTTGCAGTCTAGGACCAGTTCTAAGCATTATGACTTCAGAAAACCATAGAATCTGGAAATTCTCGAGTGCAGAGCAAAAATACAAACACAAGTTGACTTTTTCTCTCAAGTCATAAGTATCTAGAAGACCCAGATAAATTCAATCTTTAAGATGTCATGAGGAATGAATGAGTATAGGCTGGATGAATCAAAATTGCTAAATTTAATAAGCTGAAGGGCTTCTTTCAGGACAAATTTTTCCTTGCACATATTTAAATTCTTGTAGCACACCACTAGGCTCAAAGGAAAGGCAAGACTCAATAGAGCAGAATCAGGGTACAGAAATACAAACTCCTGAAGTGTTTGAACTGTTCCTAGCCCAGTTTAAGCCTGATTCAATTCATGTCCTAAATCCCATGCACAGCTCTACAGTTAGCACAGGCCAAAGATAATTCCCAATAGGCAGGCATGATGCAATATTTGTTTAGGAGACTAAAAAACTGATAATTAAAAAAAATAGCAGAGACACCAACAGGCCAATCTAGTGGGCACTTGGATTGCAAGACAGACCCTGACACTGTTCAATTTGTAATACCATTTGGCTGTATTTGGGCTTCTAAAAGTGACAGGTTATTATTTTAGGCAACCACGGTAAAGCATGTGCAAGCTAGAAGAAAGGGAAATTGTCTCCACTGGGGAGTTTACCTGATAACAGAAAAGTAAAAATCAATTTAGATTATCTGGTCTCTCATAGCACTCCTTTTCTAGGATTTATTTAGTTATATCTATTTACTTTTTAAGTCTGCCATCCTTGCCAACTCACTCTTGAGTCTTATGGGGAAAGACATTTCATGCCATAGAAGCCATTGCCAAGGCCTTAAACAGGGCCCTATCTTATTAGGGGTCTTCAGGGTAGAACGTGCTTTCATGTATCCACAGCACAAGGATCATGCATCTTCTTTCCTGCTCTCTAATGACAAGCAGTCTGGCAAGTAAGCTCTTCTACAATAATGAATCTTTATCTTCCAGCAGGTGTGTTGCTAGAACTAGAACAAAACCCAGAGAGCTTTCTTCTCACATTACACAGGTGCTTCCCAACCCCCTTTCTTCAAAAGCTCTGTATAAACCTTTGGCCAATACTGCTATTAGCTTTTTAACAGCTAAACAAATGAGAGAAGAAAAGTAGAAAACCAATGAAAGGAAAAGAACTTTAAAAATATGGCTAAACAAAGTACTCCCAAGAAGAGGCTCTAATGAGCATGGCAAAGTTATTGCTTTTTGAGGGTATTGTCATGGGTGTTTTAACTGTTTAAAACAGAGCACTAAACACAGATATCAGTTCTCGGAATGATGTTCTCATGCTCTACATATGTTGCCCAGATACAAAGTCATCAGGAATCTTCCTTGAACAAGGAGCCCAAGCCCGCAAAATAAACTTTTAAGGCAGCAAAAGGAAGAACAAAACAAACACAAACACAAGCAACCAGAAAATCTGCACTTAGTAAGAAACCTTCTACTTTGACCATATACCAGATTCAAAAATTTCCCCATAACAACTTAACTGCAGAGTTCCACTAATGAATTCAATACTGGCCATGTAACAAAAGGAACAGCACTTGCAGTCAAGTCATATTCCTTCACTGTGGACTTGCTACAATTCTCTAAGTTGCATTTCTCACCCACTTGATGCTATTTTATAAGTTTCATTTTTTACCTAAGTTTTAGGTTAAACAGGCCTACAACAGTTAAACAGTCTATAAATAAAAGATAATAGCTTTTAAAATATTCACATACTTTTGGGGTGATCTACTATCAACTTCAGCTTTCAGTCGCAAATTCTCTCTTAAAAGGCTATTGTTTTCCACGCTCAGTTTCTTATTTGCCTAAGGAAAAGAAAAGGAAAAAAATAAGTATACAATGAAACAGAAATGACTTCTAATATTTAAAGGACAAGCTGTTTCTCCTTTTTAAAGAGACAGAACTAGAAATGTGCAGGCAGGAAACAGCCTTCAGACAGGGACACCACTTAAAAATCACCATGGGAAATGGTTTGCAAATCTGAATAGTGAACAGACATTTTTTATTTATATTCCCAAAATACATTGCAAGTGTCCTATCTAGGGAAATAAACACAGCTATGTTAGTTAGCACAGAAAATCATTAAGGAGATGTACTAATGGCAATTCCATGTTTTTTTTTCCACATGACTAAATACGTTAAGTACATTAACATTACAATGTGCAGGTATCAGCAAAACTAATGTTGAACAGCTTCCCCCATTCCAAATTAGAGCAAGATTACTTTGTGGGTTTTTGGCTTGTTTTTAAAGCATAGTTATCCTGTGGATGCAAATCCATTATGACAAGCTATTTGCAGTCTTTCTTTACTTTCTTCCAGGACATTATGATTAAGATTCTGGATTCACAACCCTTCTTACTCCTTGAATTGAGGTCAATTCCTTCTTCTCAGTTCAGTAGACACCCTTGTTAACAAGACACTTCATATAAAGAGAAGTTTTCCTGCCACTGTGTTTCAGAACACTGAATGCCACTATCCTAACAAGCAGAACATGGTCTTTGCACTTCCTAGAGCCTGCTCAACCTCCCTATGCTAGAAACAGCACCACCAGTCCAGGACTCGTAATTCATAGCCTCAGTTAGATAACGCTTCCACTGCATAATAAAAGTATGATCTAGACCTAGATCTGAAGAAAGAGTTACGCAGCTGGGGTCAGGAGTGAAATGTACTTTTTCAGAAACATCGAACAGTGCAAGAAGAGAGGCAGAGAATTTTAAATGCTCATACAGATATCCCTAGACACCTTTCCAGGTGAGGGGGAGGAGAAATGGCATAGGAAAATATAAACAAACACTCGCCCATCCCCAACACTACAATATTCCTAAGGACAGAAAGAGTAACTAGAGACTTGTGGTAAAGAAGGGAAGGGTGAGCCCAGGGCTGAGTGTCAACTACTCAGTATTTAAAAAATAAAAGCACAAAAAACTATCCTGAAAGCAATGAATGAGAATTCAAGAGCGCTCAGTTCCAAAGCATCATTAACCCATTTGACAACACGGCCAAGCCCTTTCTCTCTTTCCAAAAACACAGCTTGCAGCTCCATAATCAAGCAAAAAATTTCATTACTTGTGTAGCACTGATAGGCAAGGCATCCATGTGGCACACGGCAAGGCAGGACTGAACCCCTCTGGTGTCCTTCTTTCTGAGAGTGCTTTACCCTCCAAGTCAGTAATCTGCAAGGGATCCCCACTTGCAGCACAATGTCTACATTAATGAGTTCATGTAACTGCATTTTTAATGAGTGCACTTAGTCTAGGCTTTCTCCTATGGAATTTGTTTCACCACTCCCATGGCTTTTGTGACTCCACTCAAAGTACTAATGCCTACTTAGGGCATTCCTATATTTGTCTGCTCTAGAACATTAAATGATATTTCCTGATTCAGTCTAGTTTTGAAGAGGAAAGTGGTGGCAACCACATTATCTGAGGGATCCTGTCTAACTGGGAAGTGCTGTCTGGTTGAAACTCCTGGGTCAGGTACTTTCAGGGATTAGAAGATTTCTGGTTCCAGATAGTGTGTGTGTGGGAAAGAGGTCTTGCTGCTCAGAAGAGGATGGGCAGTGCATGCTGACAAGTGACACAAGGTCTGCCAGAGCCAACTGACTTTAGGTACTTATGGAATTGAGCAGCTTTTGAACAGGGAACGGATGGGAAAAAAAGTGTTGGACTCAATTATCTTAAAGGTATTTTCCAACCTAAATGATTCTATGACAACAGTTTAAGAATTCTTCCCTAAAACCTATCTAAGCCTCTATCTTATTTTAAATCTTCTCCAAATTCAGATATTTCATATGCTTCAAGCTCTTTTCTTGCCAAGGCTGAAGTTATACTGAAAAAATGAATCGTCTTTCACGATCTACAAGGGAATCTGAAGCTCCTGGGGTCCTAGAAGTGTCCCAATGACAAAACAGCAGAACAGTACAATGTGTGCCTCCAAGTCTATAGCACAGAAAAAGTGTGAACACTATTAATGCTAAAAACTTTTTTAAAAAGTCCTAAATGCACCACACTTCAGTTCTGCAGGAAGTAACCCAGTATTGTTAATAGCAGAAGTCAAGGCAGCATTTTGAATAAATTCAAGTCCAGTTTTTTCCACTTTGATTTCAAATTAATCTGAAATTTCACTCTTCTTCAATGTTTAAGGTGATCTTACTCGTGCCTGCAGATATATTTTGCAAGATACTTTTATTTAGATGCATTTTCACATGTCTATCTCCTTCATCCTTGCTTCTGCAGTATCAGATTTACTTCTATATTACATCAAGATGTATAAGAAGGCCACAGGTTTCCAGTAAAGGATATTCTGGTCATAAAATGCTGAAGCTTGTCTATTTTTGGTCAAAGGGTCAAGTTACTCTGTCTCAGCAAATTGCACCAAAAATATTGGCTAGCAGGAAGGGCAACAGTGCAAAATCTGCCTCAGCCAACTGTACTGTGTTGGCCCACTGAATGTTGCAAAATAGATATATTATATAGATTATTGGAAGCCTGAAAAATCTGGTCATCAATACTGTCGACAAGTGCTACTATAATCCAATTATCCAGTCACAGAGTGACAGAGGAGTTGAAGAAGAGTCACACACAGGACTCACCAGAACAAGCAATAACATCTGACACTTGCAAGGGCTGTATGGAAATAGTGTGATACACCAACAGTCACTGGAACTCAATTTTTTTCCGCCTCCTTCTAGTTCTATGAAGTACCTGAAGGTCATGGTAGCTCTTACTCCCATTTAACTAACACAAAACAGTTACACAACAAAATAGCTGAAGAAATGTGTTTGCTACACTTATTACCTCCCTTAGCTTTTCCACATTATCCATCAGTTTTTCACACATATCGTTGGCAGTTTTCAGCTTTTTGCTCCATTCCTCTGGGGTGTCTGAGCCACTGGTACTTGCTTCATTTGCTGACTGGCTAGTTTCCTCATTTTGGCAAGACAAAGCTGATGCCGCAGGATCCAGCAGAGATTTCAGCTGTATCTGTAAACTGAGGTTTTTGCCTCTCAGATCTTCTACTTCTTTTTGCAGGGATTCTATTTCATCCTAAAGGTGTCAGAAATTCAGAGGAATAAAAATAATTTGTGAGATTAATTAAATAATACTGGCAAGTTCCCACAGCACTTTAGAAACATGGGTTCTGGCAAGCCCAGATGCATGCCTCCACTTACACATATATCTAAGTATGCTTATGTACTGTGCTTTAGGCAGGATTTTAATCAACCTGCACACTCAAGCATACTGAAGGTTTTAGTACAGGGAATCCCTTGACTACATAAAGGACCCTGAACAAACTGTCGGGCAGACCAAAAGCTTCAAAGCATTCAGCAACATGAATCTATTATTAGGGCACTCTGTGGGAGGATTTCCTGTATCAAGAGTGCTCTTAAGGTCGTCCTCTGCTGAGTCATTTGCTGTTATTTATAAGTGTTTCTCTCATATCATTCTGAAACGTCACATGTTAGGATGCTAAAAGTCTCCAAATTCAAAACAGACAGAACACCGCCTGGAAAAGGCCGCTCTAGCTGCACCAAAGCAACAACATCTTAGGCAAGACTCTCAAAATGCAAAGAACAAAGCTCTCAGCTGTATCAGTCTAAAGCCACAGGGAAGCAAAAAAACTTTCAAAGCCTGTTGTTAAAAGGATAAAAGAAATAATTTATCCTGAAAACATGTCTTCTATACTGTTTACTAATTCAAGTGTATGAGTTGTTCATGGTCACACTACTTAAGGAGGCCATACACAGCATTTACATAAATGCAAGGCATATTTTCACAAATAATCATGCCGGCCCATGCCTCCAGCATGGAAACAACCATCTTAAATTAAGCAGATTTCTTTAAGAAATTTAAAAAAAATTCTAGCTATGACTAGTTGTATGAATTTTGAGTTGATTCAACAGAAAGACAGGAAGTGTCTTTTACCTGACTCCTTCTCTCAGAGAGACTAAACCTGAGCTACGGGCAAGCTTGTCATAATAGATAGCTCTTACTTCCCCAGTGTTAAGGATATAGAGAGAGTCCATTTCATTTCCCTCATTCTCCTCCCCATGACAGGTTTCCTTCAAAAATATGTGATGTCTTCACATTGCTGCTACTGAGAAAATAACAGCTGGGAAAACAAACTGAGCGCATTCCTTATTAACAGCTTTTCATCTTCTTCCCTGGAGAGTATTTTTTTCCAGCAGGAGACTGAAGCATTCAGCTCTACTTTCAAGCATTTACTCACTTTCAGAAAACAAGAAAACAATAACACTAAAAATTAACGTATGCCAGAAGGTTACAGTGGGCAATATTCTTTAAGAAGGAATTTAGTCTCTCTGAACAATAGGGAATTATTTCAGATTTTTTTTTGTGTTTGTATTGAAGACAAAACAAAAAGCTCCTACACTAAATATGCATAAAGAAAATGCTCCCATAACACCTGGGGGTGGATTTCCCACAAAACTAAAGAATTGGCTGGACTTGGCTACCTGTTGTCTAGAAAGACAATTACTGTGACTTCAGTGGGACCACTTCAACCACCAGCAAATGCCCTCTTGTAACCTTGGTCAAAAGGTGGAATTTTAATGCAACTGAGTTTCATTTAGATACAGTATACACCTTTACCCAAAACCAGCAGGACTCAAAGCAAAAGAACCACTTGTATGTGGTAATTTAAGGGCTGCAGTTCATCTGGAAAGTCACAGCACTCCCCCTGTCCTTACCTCATATTCTTTGTGGAGCAATTCAAGCCTTGTTTTGCGTAGGTGTTTTCTGACTGCTGGACTAAATATAGGATCACTTTCACTTGTTCCTCCTAAAGCAACAACAGGACAAAAGAAGCACTGATATTGTTTTCTTTTCAGTCAATTCAATACTAGTAATCCACTTTATCCCACTTTTCATATTATAAACTACAAATGCAGCTAATATTGGACAAAGTGGCTACCATGGAAGATTTAAAGTCCTTCCACTTTCAAAACAGGTTCAATTTGAATACCTACTAGTGATGTTTAGAACTCAAAATCTTCATTCAGAACAGGAAGAAAACTTTTTCATTTTTCAACTTTTTTTTTTTTCTTAACAGCATGCTATGTTGTTTAAGACCATACTAATAGAACAGAGCTGAAGGGAAGGGGCAGGATATCAAGCACACATTTAATTAGTACAGGTTACTGTAAGCTTTTAAAGCAAGATTAGTCACATAAATTTTTCTCTTAGAATGAAACAGCAGAGCTGATATTTTATGCCAAATGCAGCTGCTGTAGCTATGTCTTATTTCTGTGCTAGGAGTAATTTTCTTAAAAATAACAAAAAAAAAGGAGGAAGTGGTGAACAAAACAAAAAAGCAACAAGTAAAAAATACCATATACTCCTTCAAGGTTTTGGATTGAAGTACGCTATTTCTCAGCTAAATGTGCTGGTCTCTTAGGTGAATAGGTTGCAATGCATAGGTGAGAAAGCATTTTTAATGCTTTTTTTTTTTTTCAGTTAAAGGCATCATGTTTAGAAACAATCATTAGAGCCATTGGGTACTTACTGTGTTTGGATAATCTAGCCACTAATAATCACAATGTCTTTGGAACTTTCCAGTAACATCCCTAGTATCTACAAGGTTAATTATTTAGTTAATTCTTCCTTAGATGCTGGTAAAAAAACAAACAAACAAACAAACAAAAAAACCCCAAAAAACAAACACACCGAGGAAAAGGTATCCAGACATCTCTGGACTCAAAGCAATCTCCTCCAGCAGTAAATACCAGAAGTTATTTCAAAGCCTAAACTTGTCCTTACCTATAATTTCCTTGCAGGGATTTTCAGGCGTGATAGGAATCCTGCAAGCTGGGCACTGATTATTGTTCTTCAGCCACACTTCAATACAAATGGAACAGAAAACATGGTTGTTCACACAGATAACTGGGTGACGGACCTTTTAGCATTAAAGAGGAAATAAAAAGAAAAAAAAACAACAAATGGACTCTATGAATACCTTAGAACTCCTTCAAGTAACAAAATATGAAAATATACAACTCCATCTCTCAGTGCAAGTGTGTCCTTGCAGGAAAGTGAAAAGTGACACTGCTGTTTCGCAGGGCTAGCTTGGAGCAACCTCCTGACCCAAAACAACAAATTTCCCTTTTATTGAAGGCACCAAAGCTATAATAATTTTTGCAGAACTAAGGTCCTTGTTTCCAAGAGCTCATTAATAACTAGAGCAGCAGCAGCAGCAGCACCTTTCCTTGACCCCACAACCTCCAACAACTACTCCTGGCCAGCAAAATGCATTTGTCTCCCAAGGTAGAACACAACCAAAGTTGGTGCATTTTCAAAAGTGAGGCACAGAGGGATCTCTACTGGCACCATCCAGCACTTCACTGTGGAAGAGGTATCATTGGAACATAAAGTGTTACAGATTAACTTTAGCCTGCAGATAATCAGCTTCATGGAAATCAGCTTTTAAAAGGAACAGGGCCAAAACCACAGAGCTGAAATGTGAACCAGCAATCACTAATTCAAGTCTCCTGCTAGATATGCATTGCTACTAAATAAGTCATTACCCAAGAATGGGGCAGCTAACTGAAGGATTAAATATTCCAATCAGACACAGATTCTTTCAAGCTTTCTCTCCCCTTCCAAAACGGCAGGGTAAACAAACTTTTAGAAAATATTAATGACAATGCATTCTCTCTTGTCATTTAACTACAAACCCTGCTTGAAAGTAAATGTGCATAGAGGGACCAAATATGACGAAGAAGAAAAAGACTTTATGCCTTATTGCAGCTTGCTACACCTTACTGTTATACTCTCGAATCTCTTACTTGTTAACATTAGTATTTGTATTAGGGGTCTTCAAATAATGGTTTTTCCTCCATTCCTGTCTTTTTCCAAGAAATCTATTTACAGACAAAAAGTGTCAGAATATATATTAAATTCTACTGCACTGCACTTTAGACTCAAGTTCAAGAGAATCTTCATCTTTAGATGAAATTCCTCATCATCTCCAAAATACTCCTCTTTCATTCTATTAGTAAAGCAGTCAAACTAAAAAGGAAAAATGAAGTGTTGGCAGGGAGGAGCAAGCACCTGGAAAGGACAGTCAGTTACCACTTGGGCTTACAGATCAGACGTGTCCTGTAGCAATTGTACCCGTATGATCAGCACTGCACGAGCTAAAACCTCAAGTGTTTTACCACTGAAATATTCATGGATATGAATTAAGGCCCAGATCTGTCACTTTCTTCTCCAATTCACTCTCTATGCCTCTGTTACCTTACAGGATTCACAATATTTTTAAGACCTCCAATATGACAGTCCTGGGAGTCAAAGGAATTATCTAGACAAACAGAAACTCAAGTTACTGAAGGCATGAACAGAGAGAGACTCAACTTTCGCCTCTAATTAAGGAGGTGAAATTTTTTGTGATTATTGCAAGCATTAGCACACTAATGCTTTGGAAACATTTAAATATTACAATTTCCATTATTCCTAATTTAAAAAATCTTGTTACTTCTTGCTTTCTTTTACAAGAAAAAGAGCTTTCTCACCTGCAGCTAGCAGGGAAAAAAAAAAATAAAAGACTTTTTCTCTAGCCATACTTCTTTCTTACTCTGAAGCAGCCTGAGAATAGTTATATGGATGGTGATGATTTCATACAGAGCAGAATAACATAAAATAATCCAAACAGGAAAAGACGTTTCATGAGTGCAGGTTTTCCCCCCAGGGAGCAGGAGACCCTCAGTTACCCCAAACCTGACACAGAAGCACACTTCTTGCACATGAATGATAACTCCATATCTCTAGCAAAATAATAAGTCACATTTATTATTCTCCAGGGTACAATGCTTCTGATTTACACACCTGTACAAGTTTCATTTCAGAGCTGGGATTTTATACTTTAGTTGGCTCAGGATCCACACAAAGCAAGGCACACCAGAACAGCAAAAGCCGCTATTGAAATGTCACACAATGCCTGGTGGTGTGCCACTGCCCTCCCACCGACTGTGACAGGCCCAGGGGGTGGGGGATCAGGACATACCTATTACTAAAAAAGCATTTGACTTGAATTACAGCACAGTTCCAGTTCATTCATTGCCCATAATGTCTAGGAAGATGACGGTTTATTTCAGAAAGCTTGATCAGCTACGTGATTTTGAGCAATTTCCTATTTTTTCCCCTCCAACATAATGCCATTCCTATGCAGCTCAAAATCCAATCCTGTACACGTCTACTTCACTTTGAAAGCACTTCCGGGCCTTCAGTCAGCACTAATGGAGGAGCAAGCACATGGAAAATCACACACAGACCAGTGAATCAATGCCCAGACATCCTACACTGTTTCAACCAATACAGAGCTGTGTCTTGACAGCCCAAGCAACCTGTCTGCGCCAAATCCAACAAGAGAGACCTTCAGACATCCTGGGACAAGTAAACCTAACAGTCTGAAGTAGATGGCTTCTGATCTGCTATCTAATTAAAAAATACAGGGATGTCAGAAGACGGCCCAGACTGTACCAAAAGAATATTCACGTAACAAACACAAAATTAATCCAAGCAATTAATTCTTATTTTAAATAGTTATTTGCACATCTTGCCAATACACTTTCTGACACCGTTCACATTAACAAAATGGACTAACGTGTCCCTGCTGTCCAAGGTTCCAGCTTCATTAGAAACAATGAGTGGCCAACTCATTGAAAGAATTTCGCCACAATATCTCCTTTTTTATCCTCTTACCATTATGCACAGTGAATAGTTTGTATCTTGCAATCAGACCTTTGCAACTTCTGCAGGGAAAGCAAGAAATACATTCTGAGTTTGGGGTGGGCCTTATACTTGAAGTCTATGCTACAAATCATAGAAATAAATACCAGATTATGTCAACCCTCTGTGATATTTCCTGCTCCCCCCTAAAAGATAGTAAAAACTGACAAGATTTTTCCTTAATTAAGGCTAAACAAATTCCTTCCTCCAACCTTAATCCTGAGAAGATGGGTTTTTCTGCTGAAGTTTTTCAATGAAGTTCCAAGTTAGAGACAAAGATGTGTATTAAAAAGAAAGGGCAGTCAGAGCTCTCAGCTTTGCCAAAATTTAAATAGATTTACATGTCTAAAAATGAAAGCATTCAAATATCTTTATTACACGTATCACCAATAATGTGTAATAAAGATATTTCAATATCACCAATATTTATATAGACACTTATAATACAATGTTCACTTATACAATGCTAATGTATTATCTCAGTGCAAGAGAGCAAGAGTGTGGAAGTCTCTTCCAGTACAAACTCAGGAAGGAAGAAAGGAAAAGTTAAAGAATGAAATAGTGGCTTGAATAACCCAGTGGCGTTATAGCAAGACATGAATGAATACTTAACCAAACTGCTAAGTGCTTAGCTCAGGAAGTAACTATGAATGGATTCAAACAGCAAATATCTTTGTCAGTTTTATTTCACTCTCCTCTTGTCATTCTTTCCATCTTTTACAGAGTGGAGGGTATCAAAACTGCATTACGTACAGAGTACACTTGGGTTCTCCTCCATTTTCATTAGACAGATAATAGAAAAAGGAAAATAACAAGACAGCAGCCAGGAAGTCTTGCTCGGCTTCCACAAAAAAGCCAAGAAATGAGTAAACATGGTTGCTAAAAGTAACACACTGTCAGAATTATGAGACTTGAGAAAAGGGAGGAGTCTGACTACTTTCACTACCAGTGCTATGGACCTACTTCACACATGAAATGTGCCTGCTCTTTGTTATCACTCCAACAGAGAGGGTCTGGGAGTAAAGGCCAGGCGAGGTAGAAACAAACCAGACAATAAATGCCAGAGTACAAACATAAAAGGCTATTTCTCCCCTTGTAATTATTGTTGTGCTTTAAAAAAAGAAAGCGAGAAAAAAGAGTAGTAGGGAATGAGCAAAGAATTTGAGAAGCAATTAGTGACAACCATGAAATTAGCTCTGGGGCTTTTAGAGAAGAACAGACTAGCAAGAGCCCTCTGCTTCCCGAGGGAGAAGAGAAAGGAACTGAGAAAGGGTCAGAGAGAGGAAACGGAAACTTTTTCTCCACACTGCTGGAGTTTTGCTCAATACTTTTTAAATCTACTTGGTTATACAACCCCTCTTTGTTTCACTTGTCCTCCGCGAGACAGCACCACGCTTAAACACAAGCTCCCCGAGCATTTTATAACAGAGTATCCCACGGCTATCGGAAGAAAACCCCCAAACCTCAACACCTGGAGCTGCGTACCCGCGTTTCAGCGACCTGGGCCCCCCCGGCCCATTCAACACCTCCCGGGACGCTCCCGCCGGGACAACGCGCGCTTCCCAATATCCCAAGGGTGCCGGCAAGCCGCGGCCGAACGGCCCCACACCCCAATTTCCTTCCCCGCACGGAGCCGCAGAGCCTTAAAACACAACCCCGGTGGGAGTCAGAACGTGGAGCCGCGGCGGGGCCCCTGAGCTGCCGCCACCGGCCGGATCTCCGCGCTCCCCGCACCCAGCCCCGGCCCGCGGGGCCCGGGCGGCGGCGGCGCCGTTACCTTGCCCAGGCAGATGTGGCAGGTGATGGGCAGCGTGAGGGACAGCGTGACGCTGGGGCCGTGCTGCGCCATGGCGGGCCCCGAGCGGCGCGGCCCGGCGCCAGCAGCACGGAAGTCCCGCGGGCGGCCCCGGCCCCGCCAGCCCCGCTACGGCAGCCGGCGAGGCCTCGCCGCCGCCCGCTCTGGCGGCGCTGCCCCGGAGGGCGGGCGGGAACCGCGGCCCCTCACGGCTCTGCTCCGCTGCTGCTCCCCCCGAGGAGGTGGCCCGGGGGTCCGTGGAGGTCTCAGCCTACGCACGGCATGCCCGGGGGGAAGCACGGCGCCGTGGGGAGCGCAGGCACAGTGCCCGTGCAGGAGGAGGCCGACGCTGTAGTAGGAGTGATCTTCTTTTCTCTGATAAGCCTATGAAGGTTTCATCGTGCTGAATTAAATAAACGGCTGTTTTAATTCTTTTAATTACCCTGAATCAGAGAATTGTAGAGTTACAGAATTACAGGATCATGGAATGGGTCGGGATAGAAGGGACCTTAAAGATCGTCTTGGTCCAACCCCCGTGTCATGGGCAGGGACACCTTTCGCCTGACCGGGTTCCTCCGAGCTGCATCCAGCCTGGCCTTGAACGCTCCCAGGGATGTGGTATCCACAACTCTGAACAACCTGTTCCAGTGCCTCACCACTCGATATCTAATCTAAACGTGCTCCGTTTCAATTTGAATCTGTTCCTCCTTTTCCTTTCACTCCGTGCCCTTGTAAATAGTCTTGCCCCATCTTTCCTGTAAGTTCTCTTCAGGTACTGGAACTCCACAATTAGGTCACCCTGAAGCCTTTTCTAGCCTGAACAATCCTAATTCTCTTAGCCTTAGGAGAGGTGCCCCATCCCTCTGACTGACTTGGTAGCCTCCTCTGGTCTCACTCCCTCAAGCCATTGTCCTTCCTGGGATATGGGAGCATGTTCTCATAGCACATGTTCTAGGGGAAGCTCCCAGGGCAGGAGCCCCCATTCCCCATTACCTCCAGTCCGTCTGCCCGGCTGCAGTCTCACACCCAGCATCACCACTGGGTTCCCACACTTGCCCTCCTGCAGCACAGGCAGCTTGGGCCAGCCTTTGCTGCTTGGCCTGCCGCATTGCCTGTCAGCTCAGGTGGGATTTGCACAGCCCTTGCAGCTTTGTGGGGCAACAAGAAAGTGAGGACTGCAACAAGCCCTCACGCCCTGCAAGGTGCTGCATGTGATGATGCCATGTGGAAGATTGTGATCCATGGAAACCAAGGGGCCAAATCCAAGGATGAAAATTTTGCATCTGCTGCCCAGCTTGTGCCACTGACTCTCCAAGTCATGGAGCTTTTGTGTTGCACTTTCTGGGCTGCTGAAGAGCACCTGGGAAGCTGTGCTGGGGGGATATGAGGCTCTTAGGAGTCTGCTCACTTGACCTCAGTCCCAGGATTCCTGTAGTTTCTTGTAAATGTGCCACAGCATGCTGAAAATTATAGACCTGAGTGATTTAACACTGCACCACAAGATAAATGCTTATAATGCTGAGCAGCTAATTCAAACAAGCATAAAGTTGTGGATGCAATGATTAACAAGGAAAGTATTTTAGAGTGACATAGCAGAGTTGCACGGATGCATTTCAATTTGATATAGGTAAGTCACTGCAAACAAAGCGAGGAAACTAATCCATGGTGACACTCCAGTGTAGACAAGACCTAGCGGATTTGGTGGTAATGCAATGCTTGGGTAGGAGAGGATGGGTTTGAATAAGGTGTGCTTGATAAAAAAATTTGAGTGCTTACGTTACAATACTTTTTAGAAAACTTAAGGAAAAATTATTTATTGTCAAATAAGAAAAGAGCCATTTACCAACATAACGCACATACCTTTAATTAATACAGGCTAGAGTGAGTGGATGTCCACTTTGAGAAGATTCTTTTAGTCTTGGCACCGCTGACATGCTGCTTTGGTAGAATGGTGCTCAGAGAAATTTTTTCAAGAGAAAGGTAAAATTTTTGAGATTTTTGAGCTTGAAAGAGAACCACTGGAACCTGAAAATCATTGAGTGAGTTTATTGTACAGCCAGCAAACTACACAGAAATGCAATGAATCCCTTTTATTTATTTTTCTTAGCTTTATTTTTATATTGACTTTTATTGAAAAAATGTGAATAGACAATATAGAGAGTAGAAAGGGTAAATGCATGAAAGAGAAATCAAAAGCAAGGAAATGCATCTTACATTTGACATGTGAAACTCGTTTAAATGAATCTGGGATAAAGCAAGAACCCTTTCAAAGACATGACTTCCACTGCTTCAAAAAGGTGTATGTAACTGGAAAGTGACCTGTTAGAGAACAAGCTCTGTTGGGATGAATATATTTTCTCTCAACCAAAAATAACTTGTAAAGAAATTTGTTTTTCTGAATAAGCTGCTAAAAGGAACATGTTTTCTCTTAAGGAGGTTAAATGAATTTGTTTAGTGGATTTCTGCTGAAGTTGTATGCCTAATCCGTGAAGGAATACCTAAAAAAATTATTTGTGATCTAGTAGTGCCTCAGGTTTTGTTGAAATTTATGGGTTGGTGTTACCAACTCTTCAGGGGTATGGAAAATACTTAATTCTGTAGTACTGAAAGAGAGACCTCAGAGAGCAAGGAGAAAGGAGCTGGAGGGGTAGCAATCTACTGCAGCTGAGGGGAGCTGAGAAATACCATGTAGAGACAGGGTAACAAGTGTTTAACAGGTCCAGGCTATTGAACACCATAGTCCACATAGCACGAAGGATGCTTTTGCAAGAGGGCTGGAACCAGGATGAAACAGATAAAAAAAAATTCTTGGGATGCCTGGCATGCCTCTGCTGGGGCACTGGGGCATAAGGATCAAACGATCAGGCAATTTTCCAAGAATCCGGCCATTGCTGGTAAATCTATAGAGAAAGGAGAGGTTAAAAGCTGAGACTCTAGCCATGAATGATCTCCTAGGATTAGGGCTTCATTTGTGAAATGCGTCAGCAACTTCATTACCTGCTACTGAAATCTCAAAAACTTGAGAAGATTAATAGTGAAAATATGAAAAAAGCATCTGTCACAAAATGTGTAAAGTTCTTTGATGAGAGCTTGGAAAGAACCAATATAGGACAAGACAAACTGGTCAGAGTACTAAACTGAGACAATTAAGTCGTTTCTGCTTGAGACATATATTGTTTGATTCATAAAGATTAATAAAGTTACTATATTTTTGGCTTAAAGTACATAAACTCCTGTATTTTGGATCTTTGCCTGTTTCCAGCAGTGTGCAGAAAGAAGAAGCAGCAGGTGAAAATATGAAATGTCTATCTTGGCTGATTAGCCCAGTGATAAATAATGCAGTTGCATTGCTTCCAATAATTTGAATATATATATATATATATATATATATATATATATATATATATACATATTTGGATGTGGGGCTTTATGCCTTGAAAACCTAACCTAAAAGTAATGTTTTGTACCAACACTTGTAGATATAAACCACTGATAGCCAAACTATCCACCCTCAGTGGCCACTTCTGCAACAGTCAAGTCTGTTCAAGTTGGCTTTGAAGAGTTTCCTCTTCAGGAACAAGACTGAATGGATCTTCAGCTTTTATAAAAGGGTTTCCCAGGTGGTTTTGCATGATTTAAGGGAATTTAGAGGGAAATTTGCCTAAAACTGAGTAAAGAAGCATTGGGTTCTAGGTGCCTAGTTCAGACTTGTGGTCATTGAAGGGTGAAAACAGGTTCCCCCTGCTCAGGATTTTACTGTTGAGGAGCCCTGCAGAGTGGTGGCCTCACTGGCTCCTGCTGTGAGACACCATCCTGGGGATTCACCAGCTGCCATTCAGAGGCCATTCATTGGAAATCGGTAGCTCTCAGATACCCCTGTTTATGCTGCCTGAGGACTATAGGCTGCTCTTGTCACCTGCTCTTTAGGAGTTCCCATGTGGCTTTAATTTTAAAATGTAAGCAAATTTCATCTCTCTCTTTAAAACAGTGTTTTGGGGTTTGGATGCGGAAAAAAAATGGTATTTCCAGAAAGGAAATAAAATGAGTGCTAGAGGCCAAAAGATTAATTTCTGGCCATTGGGTAAGAGAACTGGGACAGAGAAAGAGAATAACTTTGTTGATTTAATAATATTTGAGATTGACAGTCTTGTGGAAGCTTGGTGCAGTTAATCTTCTTCACAAGAAATAGTAAAACATGACAAGTCACTTTTAAAGATAGAGTTTTCATTTTGAGTTTAACCACTGTAACTTTATTCTCTTAAAGAAGAATATTCCTGCTCTCAGGTTCCATGACCCACAAAGGAATTCAAAGAGACTAGCTCAGATGTAGACATCTTGTTCCTAGGCATCCAAAGTTCAGTGAGAAAATTCCCATTCTTCATGATCTCTTTTAGATTTTTTGATCTTGTGCTTTTGATGTTTTCCATTTTTCTTGTTTTGTCAGCAAGGACCCAAACAAGTAAGTAGATAATGCTGGGTTATACCTGAAGTTGGTGCAGCTTTCCTAGTTAGGACACTAGGCTGTGCCCTTTCTTTTTGAGGGTCATGCAAGAGGCTGATTTCCCTTTAGACCCTTGTTCAGATCTTTTATCCAAACAAACTGTATTATACTAGAATGACATCTGAGGACAGGGAGGAGGTCCACAAGTATTGTGCTGTGCAGGCACTCTCTATCTGCTCGTATATATCTCAGCCTAAGGATGTCTCCATGGACTTCTCACCAGACAAGAGACTGTCTGGATGAAGGCTGGTTGCAATGAGCCACAAATGTTCCAACCAGGTGAGGTGCTGACCATTGAGGGGTATGGATAAACAGACTTTTTAATCTTATTTGCTTATTTTATTTGCTAGTATATACAGAGCCTTTGTGAAATAGGCAATATAACAGTGAAGAGGGGTGGATTTTAGCTCCCTTTTGTGCATAGAAGGTCTCTCTCTAATCCGTCTGCATAGATTTAACTGACTTAGGGGACTGCTTCTGCAGGGAATATCTTCACGTTTGGGCCATTATTCTGCAAGTTTTGGTTGCTAACTTATCTCTGGCATTGCTTCAAGTGTTTGATGATTTTATGCAACAGGCCTTGATTTAAACTGTAATTATGAAAGCCTTTCAGAGCACCTTGTGGTGCCTGCTACCAGCAGAGGACCTGTCCCCCAGGATGAAGTGAAGAATGAGGCAAAACACTGTCAAACATCAGAAAAGCTTGATAAAGTTACGGAGATTACAGAAATCATGGTCTTCCCTTCCCTTCCCTTCCCTTCCCTTCCCTTCCCTTCCCTTCCCTTCCCTTCCCTTCCCTTCCCTTCCCTTCCCTTCCCTTCCCTTCCCTTCCCTTCCCTTCCCTTCCCTTCCCTTCCCTTCCCTTCCCTTCCCTTCCCTTCCCTTCCCTTCCCTTCCCTTCCCTTCCCTTTTTCTGTTAAGCAAGGAGAGGCTGGAATTAGCAGTGTAAAATCTTAATGAGTAGATTGTGCTGAGCAGTGTGGTTCACCTCCATTATTCTCCCAGTCTCAAATGTTTACCAGCCAATCAGAGCATTCCTTAAGACCAGAGATTTATAGTGAAAAGTCAGCCCTAATTGAATTTCTTCATTAAGAACACCATCAAACAGATACAGAACACCTTACACCACCTTGTTTAAATTAGATTCATTTTTCTGATTAATTATTAAAAAGAAAGTTTAAAAAATCATAAAATCTTAAGTGCTATTAAAAATTGATTAGGAATGCATTTTTTCATTGACCCAGTTTGTATTTTTTAATTTTTTTTTTTTGTCAAAGCTAATACATTTGAGTAGCTGCCTCAGACAGAAGTTTGTAATCATTTGGTCATCAGTCAATTAATCACAGCTTCATAAATATTGATCTCAGATTACATTTATTCTTCATTCTTGAAAGATAGTTTTTTATTAATTTAGGCTCACTCACATACATTGTGGTTTACACTGAAATTATTTTTAAAGTTGTATTAAAATTTAATTGGAGCAGCCAGCCAACAGTGCAGCCACTGCACATTGTGCCACCTTTTGGCAGGTTTGTCACCTCCTCCTGAAAGGTCCTGAGTGCCCATGGGTCATCCTGTAGGGCTTGCTGACTGTCATCTGTCATCCATAAATCTCCATGTGGAAGATACACACCACTCATCCCAGGTAGGAGTAATTTGTGAATAAGTTTGGAGTTTTCTGAGAGGAGCAAAGAGGTCTCTGATGTTTCTCTTCAAGTGGCCATGTCCTGACTCCTGGTAGCCCATCACCAATGGTGGTGTCTTCCTGATTGTCACAGAGCACTTGGCTCCCCCTTGGCCTCTGCCAGACATCCCACAGGCCACGTGAGGGGTGTGTTTGTGAGTACATAGGTTGAATGTCCCCAGCCCTGCTGCAGTCCCGGTGATGGAGGTCATACATGACCTTGTGACTCATTCTAGGATAGTGAGGGTATCTGGGAGTGCTCTTGCAGGGCCTGCTACTGCCTGTCTTCTGCCTAGGAAAAAATCCAGTACTTACTTCTGCAGATACTGCGTCTGTAAACAGAAATTCTATGAATTTTTGAAATGAGATGCTGCAAGGAAGGGGAAGGACTCTTTGATCCCAAGCATTTGGAGAAAACACAGTCCTTCTTGTAGCATGTTCTTCACACCTGAAGCAGTACTGAAGCAATGCAAGCAATCTTTAGTAACATTTCTGGTCCACTTTCATCTAATAATCTCCATCTTGACAATTAATTATCTTTTTGTGTGTGTGTGTTTGTGGTTATGCTTGATCATGTAGTTTAAGAAAAAGATTTATGGACATATCAGGGGTAAGAGCACACATCTGAAGAGTGACCTGAAGCATTCCCCATGAAGGATGCATCCCTTTCTACCCCATCCTTTGTATTTTACTTGGAATGCTGTACTTCACGCTGAGAATGACAAATTTCTTGGTTGGCTTCTGCAGTACATTTGGTTCTTTATCCTATGCTCTGGTAAAAAAAGCATGTCAAAGTCAATGTTCCCTAAAGTCTCACTTGTCTGAGGACTTTGGAGTAATGGGATCATGTAGCGACTGTTATCTTTTACAGCTCTGAAAAATTCTATGATTCATCTTTAATGTCTGACATAAAAACTGGTTGCCCATTGTTGTCACTCCAAAACTCTTATTTATTCTGGCACAGCTCTTCTGAGAGGCTCTGAAATACAGCTTCAAATCATGAGCAGTAGTGTCCTGGTGTGCTCTTCAGCATCAGTACGGAGTCATGTGGACCCCTGTTAGCATTCCTTATTTTTGCTGAAGAAGAATGGATCATTTTTGTGACTATCCATTTATCAAAAGTTGCAGAAAGCTGATTTAATTTCCAGAGTCCTATTCCCCAATCAAATATACCACTCATTTACCCTAAAAATTAAATCACACTGCAGCAAGTTATCAGACCCCTTCCTTTAAATCTGTCACACACAGGGCTTTTCTGCACTTTCAGAAAAGTCAGCCTGTAAGGATCATGTCAGAAACATGTGCAGAGGTCATTCAGATAACCCATTTGTTTTACAAATAGCTGTGAAGATTTAAGATATTTTCACCTCTGAGCTGTTTGCTACTTCTGTTCTTATCTGTTTGCTGCAAAGTCAGACTCGTTTTTTGCTTTCATTATCCATGGACTATGAACATGCTGAACATAATTTGTTTGTTTTGCATTATGGCAAATCTAGAAGGGCATTGTCTGCTGTGGCACAGTCATTTCCAGCAGAGAACTGCTAGGAAGGGCATGCAACTGGGGACATGTTAGATTGCTCCAGCAGTAACCATAAGAAATGCTGGTCCGTTCTCTGTATTGTGTAATCAGAAGTGGATTCTGAGGTCAGTTGCAGCTAATGTCTTCAAACAGAAAGGATGCCAAGGAGATCTAGTAAATATATCACCCTCTGACCAGTTCTTTGCAATAGTGTGATGGCTGGAACCAGGTTATCCAGATTATCCAGTTTATCTAGTGGTTTGACAGATGCTACTGTGAATTTGAGCAGTGTTTTATGGTGTACCGAGTTCGGCAATCCCATAAAATCTTTCCTGGCAGAAAAAAAAAAAAAAGAAAAGCTGCAAAGCAATAGAGAGAGATAATTGTAACAGTGCCCCAACTCTTCCTGGATTTTTGCTGCAGACACCTGCAAAATGGCCCAATTGGTGTTTTCCCGTTGAAGTATTGTGTCGTTAATTCACTGCTCAACAACTTCAGCACTTCTGAGAATGAATATGGTAGTTGAATATAAGGTACTAGCTTATGAAAATGCTTATTTTTTAAAATTTAATCTTTCATGTGGAGTTCTTTTAGTCCAGATTATGCAAACCTGTGTATTTTAATGAAATTCTTTGAACGTCAGAATAATGCAAGAGGAAAAAAAAGCATTTTCTGTGAGTACATTTTCTGTGTGTAAGTAGATACATCTGTTTCTTTCAATTTTGCTTTAATTGGATTGAATAGATTAAATTCAGCTGATATTTGAAAACCTTTCTTGTTAAAAATGTAAAAAGGTGTATTTTTTCATTTTGTTAATGTATATATATATGGTTATTCTTGGCTCAAAATCAGAGGCCTCTGGAGTGAAGTGGCAACCAGGGCATTGTACATGGCTCCTTGCAGGATCAGGCATTTTCCAGAAAGATATAAAAAATGCTATCGATCCGAATCAGCCCCAGATGTTTCCTTCTTGACTTACCTCTGAAATCTGTAATCCCAGTTTCTCCATCTCTTTATTGCAAGAATGTTTAGCAAAGATGTTCAATATTCAAGTAATTTTTCTTCTTGTCTGTCATTGTAATGTCATTGGATTAAAACAGAAATCTCCCACCCTGTTTTTAGTATTTTATAATAGCTTGTCACACGTGACTTCAGTGACTTCCGAGCGCTCCTGGGACATCACAATTCAGGTAAATGTAGATTTAGCCTCTGAGGCAAGTTTCAGGAAAAAACATAGTCAAGAAATAGGCTGCTGTACAGATCTTAAATTGACAAGAGAAAAAGGGAGGGAAGGATGTAACATATATTCAGGAACTGCTGCAGTTTTATAAGCTTTGTGCTATTGTTTTTCAAATCTGTCCAGGGGGGTTATGTTAGGAAGGAAATGGAGAAACAGAAGAGCAAAGAGAGAAGTAACTGGAATGAACAATGAATAGGCAGAGTGAGGGGCCAATGAGAAAACTGCAGAGATACTGCGATGATGTTATCAATGTCCATCAATTCTGGCTTGAGCGATAGCTGCAGCTGTTCTTGCCAGCTTTGCTTCTTGCAGCTCATCCCTGCAGCTTCCCCACCCCTCTGTGCTCATGGTGGTGCAGGGGGTGGTGTCCTAGTAGCTTTGAGAGGGGGCTCCCCATGATGTGTGTGCTCTCTTCAAGGAACTCATAAGGAGCAGTTTGAAGGGAGTGCAGAGTGCACAACTTCCATCTTGGCTGTCTGAAAGATAAGCAAGAATTTTTTTAGATTTCTCTTCACCCAACAAAAAGATGTTGGTATCTACATAGGAGCAAATCTCACCAACCACAACTGGGAGTCACTGCCAAGAAACAGAGCTTTCTAGGATATGAGACATCACATCTTCAGATAAACATCCTAAATAAATTTGATGAATTGTATTGTACAAGTGCCTACTTTTAATCCAGGGCCTTTAAAGGGTTGCTAGAGTGAGTTGGCCAGACATTGAAGATTTGTCTTAGGGCTGACAAGGTGAATCCCACACTTTGGTATTAGAAAGCTGGGTGAAGAAACATCTGCTTCAATTTGATTGACAAAAAAGCAAAGTCTGACGAGTAACTAAAGATCTTGATTTCAGGGACATTTCTGTAACCGTATCCTAAATGCAGCGGTTTTTAGATCCAACTGTTTATTTTCTGGGAGGACACTAAGGCAGACTTGCTTACAATCCTGTTTTCCTGAAATGAACCAGTCTTGCTTACTGACAAATCTATAAATGAACCATTTTGACAGATAAATTGCATCAGTAGTTTTCTTTGTGAGTCTTGCTTGCTACAAAACATCATTTGAAAAGGATTGTACTCTGGCAATAAAATCTGTCTTTTGGAACTTTTTTGTTTATAGTTTATTCACCTTTTTTTTTTTTTCATTTTATCAAGTATTTTCTAGTATTCAGAGAAAGATTTTTGGTAACTTTAAAGAGTAGAATTAAGTTAGTTGAGGAATATATGAATTAGTTTAAAGTGGTTGTAGGAAAGCTGGACTGCCTGTATCATCTGTGCTGAAATATATGGGTAATTAATTTGCTAAGTGCAATGAGGAAAAATCAAGGACTATTTATATCTGGCCTTGGTTTTGATTTACTTGTAAATGTTCATTGTAGAAAGTCAAGTAAGAACTTTGATCTTATAGTGTTCTCCTGAAAAAAAAAAGAAAAATTACAGCTTTCACTGGAATTGAAGACTGAGGAGGCAGCTTCCAGTGTCTGTACCTGAAGACCTCTGTGCTCAGTACTGACTTCAGTGGGAATTTTTTCTAAGTACAAAGAGATGAACAGGAAGTAAGAGTAGGAGCCGAGGCATTCTTGCAGTTTCACCTGAAAATTAGGCTTATAGGGCCTATAAAATGTTGTAGCTTTATTTTTGGTTGGTTGGTTGTGTATTTTCCTTTTTTTTTAATGTAATAGACTACAGGTATTTTAGATTCAATTTGTACGCCTTTAAGCTGAAAGGAGAACTGCACTTAATAACTGATAACTTAATAGCACATCTAAATGTGCTTTAAAATACTTCCATTTACCTATTAAGACCAAATAGACTGTCTGTTTATTTGACAGAATATCCATGTTCCCTGAACTTAGGGCTATAAAAATTGTTCATCTGCTCAGTTACAGGCCATTTAATTTTGGATGCATCATTGCCAGTTGGTTACAGTAATTAGCATTCTCTCTATTGTAGCAGCTTCCCTGAAGCTATGCTAAGTAGGGTTACACTTCTGTACGGAAACATAAGCAGCCTTGTGCAAATGAGTCTGGCCACCCATCTTAGAGACAGAAGCCCTAGCTACAGCTTCTTGGCTCAGGGTGCCCTGTATGCCCACCTGCAGATCTTATTTACTGGTTATTAATGACATGAAGTGTAGGCAGCTGTGAAAAGCACAGCATGGCAGCTTAAAGCCTCTGCTCCAAACTACTCTCTCAGCCTGGTCATTTCTTTGAGTGACACCTAATTTCCTTTTTTTTTTTTAATCTTCCCCTTTATACTCTCTTTTAATGAAGTTATAGGACAGAAATAAATTCTCTGGGTGTAAATTGTGCATATATATATATATATAAGCAAACTGTGAACTGAGGTATAGCATTTACTAACACACTTGCCAGTTAAAACGTGTGTTCTCGGATAAAAATGTTCCGATAAATCCTTTGTTATTATGAACATATGCTGCAAATATTTTGGTTCAGTATGTTTTTCCGTATCTCCTAATGCCTAAAGTAGTGTTTTTATTGTATTTTTAATGGAAACACCAACTGCCAGCACCAGATTATGACTAGTGCTGAAATTGTTCTTTTGTAAAAGCTATAATAAACAGTAAAATTGCTAAAACCATAAATAAATTAAAAAAGAAGTCAAGATTTTTTGCCAGTTTTTCTGCAGCCTATGCGCATTTTCTTGTTCTGTGTGAAATGTCTACGCTTTTTTTTGGTTTCCTGGGAAACAAGTGAGGGGTGGTATGCACTGCAAGATGTACTCTAAGAATAATTCTTCCCATTTAATCCACTCTGATTTTTACTTCTTAATATACTGGAAGGTAACTAATATTTAATACCATGAAATGTATCTGTGCATGTTTAATGATTCAATTAATCAGAGAGAAACCTTCTTTATAATTAAATATGGATAGGCTATAGTCTTTTCTTCTCATTGACTGATGCTTCTGAGAATAAGGGATAAGAATAATTTTATACCATTATTCTGTGTGCCTTTTATTAGAACTCTGAACTGTTTGGGTGTAAAATCTATGATAAAAGTACATTTTTTTTAGACTTATGCACTCTGCAGTTTCTGTATTCCATAAAATCTAACCATATGAATTTAGATACCAATACCACGAAGACTTACACGTGTTTAAGCACAAGAGAAGTTCAACTGATGCTAATATGATTACTCACATTAAGTTTAAAGACTGTGCTATAGAGCCTTTGTAGGACTGTCTTGTTCAATTTCTGGGAGAGGCCTGATGTGAGCTTGGAAAAGTTGTATATGCTTGCTCTGTAATTCTCGATTTAATGGTGACTTGGAGCCATAGCTCAGTTCCTTACAAGTAGCCATTTTATTAATCTGGCCATGGACTCCTCTTGACTTGATTACTTAAAGAAAGGTTACAAACCCCAGTATAACTTATGCTTCCACACTTCTATACAAAACTCTTTAAGTATAGGTTAAAAAAGCGCCAGGTGTTGTCAATACAGTATGCAGATGGAGGGCATCTATTGGGAAGTTATAAAATAATGATGTATATACAGGCAGATTTAAATATGGAAATGGAGATTTCCTGCTTCTTGATTTTGTATAAATTCTTGGATATATTTGTTTACTGATTTATACAGAGCCTCAAGCCATAGCAACTAGGTACTATTTACAAAAGTTAAAGCATGAGTTACATGCACAGCCTACAATGGACTTCATTAAATGACCACTTATGCTGCCGAGGGTAGCATATGTTAATAGCCATGTTGTGAGACCGCTTTTCAAGTTTGTCACTGCTCATATTTCACACAGTCATTTTTTCCAACATATGTACCTACCTTTTTAATAAGAGGATATTTTTCATTATCATTTTAACAGTTGAGATCCAATATTTGGTAACATTGACTGTGAGATCTTTTGGACTGTGGAAGAGTTCCAGAAAGAAGTCTAAATACTAAGTTTCAGGGTCCTGCACTTGGGTCACAACCCCATGCAGCACTACAAGCTTAGGGGAAAGTGACTGGACATCTCTCTGACAGAAAAAGACCTGGGGGCCCAGATTGACATCTGTCTGAAGATGAGCCATCAGTGTGCTTGGGTGGCTGAGCAGGCCAGTGGCATCCAGGCCTGTGTCAGCAAGAGTGTGGCCAGCAGGGCCAGCGCAGTGATTTTCCCCCCGTACTCGGCACAGGTGAGGCCATGCCTTGAATATGTCCAGTTCTGGGTTCCTCACTGCAAATAGGACAGAGAGGCACTGGAGAGTGTCCAGAGAAGGGCAGTGGAGCTGGTAAAGGGTCTGGAGCACAAGTCTGATGAGGGAGCAGTTGAGGGAGCTGGAGTTGTTTAGCCTGGAGAAAAGGAAGTTCAGGGGTTACATCACTCTCTACAACTCCTGAGCAGGTTGCAGTGAGGCGGGGGTTGGTCTCCTCTCCCAGGTAACAAAGGACAGCTCAACAGGAAACAGCCTCAAGTTGTGTCTTAGATTGAATATTTCTTCAATGAAAGGGTTGTCAAGGATTGGAACAGGCTGCCCAGGGCAGTGGTTGAGGTTCATGGAGGTATTTAAAAGATGTGTAGATGTGGTACTTGGGGGCATGGTTTAATGGTGCTCTCAGCAGTGCTGGGTTAATGGTCAGACTTGAAGATCTTAATGGTCTTTGTGAACCTAAGTGATTCTATGATTATAGTTTGGATCCAACTACATCCTGCCTGGGCAGCGGTCTGGGATTCCTTATATTGAACTGAAAGTAATAATAGCAGCATAAAAACATGTGAGACTGCTGCATGCAGTGGCCTAGTGCTCCCAGTGTATAGTTGAGATACAGCCAGAACATGTCCCTGGACTTTAATAATGGACAATGCTATTATGGGTAGTGATTTCTTGCTGTAAGTTCTGGCTTAAGCAGTGTAAGGGCAAACAACCTGAGCATGCTTTTTTCTGTGGCTCCAACTCCCTTATGCTACTTGCTGTCTTTGCACACTGCTTTGTAAGGGGTTCTAAAGCATGGAAATTGAAATTGAAAACCTTCACACTTTCTTGTGTACAACATGAATCCCAGTGACTCTCAGTTCTGGCATTTTGACGATAACCAAACTTCACACATAATTTGAACTTGATGCTTCAGTCTTTGAATTTGGGAGTTGGGATTAATGATCTTTGTATGAAAGATTTTAATTTAGTGTTAGTTGCCACAGAGTTCCCCAAGTCTCTTTCTGGATGTAACTCTGTAGCCATGGTTTCTTAACCTTTGCTCCACCATAGGAGCACTGTTCCATACACCAAAAGAAAAGCCCTGATTTGAATTCCTGGATTCTGTTTGGGATGCTGTAAATTCAGCTGTTTGGATCAGCCTTCTGTGCCACTATAAATTATTTTACAATTTATTAACTTACCTAGGACCTGCCACTGTTTTTGTTGTATCTCTCAAACAAAGTAGTAAATTGGCTCCACATTGTTCCATTCCCAAATCTGACATTTTTTATTTTTAAGTTTTGCTTGTATGAGTTGCATTCCTATGTTTCCTGTTTGGAAAGACTTATATTTCCATTCCTGTGGAATGTTATTAGTTTTGGCCCTCCAGTGAATGACATTTCCATCACTAGCTTCTCCCCTGCCTTTGAATCTACAGAAGTAAATTAGACTTGCCCCCTAGAGCTTTCTGAGACAGAGGTAATCTTCTGGTATATTTCAAAGTGAGGTTCTTGTATCTGATGGAAGGCTTTAGTTGTGACAGCAAAACAAATAGTGAATAAATATGCTTTTAGGCTTGTAAGTGGATGTCAAGGAAAACAGCTAAGAAGCAAAATCACCTGCAATGGCACTGTCCCTTTCATTTTTACTGGGAGACAGGGAATCAGAGCAGGGAAAACTCTGGAAGCAAAAAAGAGAGCTGAGCATCTGTAAAGACCTGCATCTGTGTTAACAGCTTGCCAAGGAAACCGATGCTTGTACATTAATCTGAATTATCACAGTCAGTTTTCCTTTTGTAACCAGCTCAATCACAGCATCACGATCTCATTCTTGAACTGGAGGTGAACTGAGCACAGCATGCTGACAGCGTTAGGAAACCTAGAGAAGGAGACAATAAAATTTACTGATACTAGACAATTCAGAAACAGAAAAGATGGTGGGACCTTACACAGTTTTCTTTTCACCTAGGTATTAACATCATAATCCTGCTTTCTTCAATTGTCCGAGCTCTTTTTTCCAAACAAAAACCTCTGCATCTTTGGAGTGTCTCTGTTATGTCAGTTTTTCCTGGCAATTTATGCTTATTTTCTTCTTTATGTAAGGGGTTCTTTTAAAATCCTATCACTAACTTTCTAACTTGTGAGTAGCAACTCACAAATCCTATCTTCCTAGTCATGTGTGTGAATGGTGTGTTGTATTCAGCAAATATAATCCCTTGATGTGGGGTAAGCATCATAACAGATTATGAGCATTTTCAGAATCATCCAAAAGTTTTTGAGAAGACAAGAGACTACTTGACAGTACAACTATGGAAGATTTTAATTATATTTTTTTCTTTTTTAAACTGCTAAGACTCAGTGATTGGTCCTGAGCTATATCCAAAATGGAGGGATTTTATTCTTCCAGGATGAATATGTAGTTGTCTACTCCTTTCTTTCTGAGTAAAAGTGGTAAGCTGGCTATCCCCAAAGTAGCAACTGGATTTGTTGGAAAACTATGTTGCATGGCTGAGCTTAGGTGCTAAAGGCCCACTGGGAAAAATAACAGATCCCAGATGATTTCTCAGTGGAGGGTAGAAATATTTATTCCCTCTTTCAGAAATGCTTGGGGATTTTTGTCTTTTTGTTTGTGTGGATGTTCAGGTCTCCTTTCCTTAGACAGACACCTGGAAAAGCTGGAGAAGTGGACCCATGGAAATCTCATTAGGTTCAAGTCCAAGTGCAGGGTGCTGCACCTGGCTCTGGGGCAATCCCTGGTATCAACACAGGCTGGGGGCTGCACAGATGGAGAGCAGCCCTGCCCAGAAGGGCTTGGGGGTGCTGGTGGGTGAGAGGCTGGACGTGACCCAGCCATGGGCACTTCCAGCCCAGAGAACCAAACGTGTCCTGGGCTGCATCCAAAGCAGCGTGGGCAGCAGGGCCAGGGAGGGGATTCTGCCCCTCTGCTCTGCTCTGGTGAGATCCCACCTGCAGGGCTGCATCCAGCTCTGGGGTCCCTGCACAGGAAGGACATGAAACTGTTGGAGCAAGCCCAGGGGAGGGCCACCAGCATGATTAGAGGGATGGAGCACCTCTCCTGTAAGGAAAGGCTGAGGACAGAATTGAGATTGTTTAGCCTGGGAAAGGAAAGGCTTCGTGATGACTTAATTGAAGCCTTCTGGTACCTGAAGGGAGCCTACAAGAAAGATGGAGAGGGACAACTTACAAGGGCATGTAGAGATAGGAGAAGGGGGAATGGATTCAGACTGAAAGAGAGTAGGTTTAAATAAGATATTAGGAAAAAATTCTTTACTATGAGGTGGTAAGACAGTGGAACAGGTTTTCCAAAGAAATTGTGGATGCCCCATCCTTGGAGGTGTTTGAAGGCAGGCTGGATGGAGCTCTGAGCAACCTTATCTAACGAAAGGTGTCCCTGCCCTAGCCCAGGGACTAGATGATCTTTAAGGCCTCTTGCAACTCAGAACATTCTATGATTCTGTGACACTCAACAGAAAGATTTTCAGCATCAGCCACTGTGGAGTACCCAATCCCAAAATGTGCTGGGAAGGCTTGAGAGGCATGTTCCCTTCATCTCAGAGCTATTGGGTAACTCTTCACTGTATATGTACATGTTTTTGCTTTGCTTTTGATTTTTTTCAGTGTCCTGCAGTATGGTGCCATCTGACCTCCTCCTGCAGGGGCGAGCCAGCTTCTCAGCAGCATCTGCAGTTTTGAACTGTTTGGGTTGATGGCAAATATTTTCCACTAACATGAGCCAAAGGACTCTGCTAAGCATGGAAATGTACCTACAAAAAGTACTTGCAGGCTGAGCTCAATAGCACAGGTGGTTGGGATTTTGCAGAGATTTGGAGCTGGATTTTTAAAGATACTTGGCACACCTCATGCCTAGAGAGATTTCCCAAATCAACTTGAAGTAACAGAAACAGGTCATTTGTTTTACCTAACTTTGGCTGTCTAATCAGCTGGCTGACTGGACTTTCTCTGCAGAGACATGTGAGGAATTAAAAAGAATGCTTGCTTGTCTCAAACACTGTTAAGGCCACAGAAGGAGTTTGCCATGAGATAAGCACAGAAGGGACTGACGGGATGGTGCTGATTCCAGGCCTGGCAGAGGTGAGACCTGGTTAGTACAACCTGGGTACTGCAGCCAGACAAACAATCCCACTGTGGCAAAATTTGTAAAGAAGCAACTGCTCATATGCATATCACTGGTCAAACAAAGATCAAGCCAAAGTTATGGGACAGATGTCATCTGTGACTACTACCAACCACTGAACTGCCCCCCCCCCCCCCCCATCTCCCCACCCCTTCAAATATGCCTCTGTGGATACCTGGAACTTCAACTGTAAGATAAGATAGCACAGATAACAAAGGTGATACAATTGTCTGAGTGTTATCTCAGACCTAGGGGGAGGATAACAATACTCCAGGAGAATGCATTACTGATAATGGACAAAAAGAATGCAGAATTTATGGGCCACAAGGCAAGTCAATTCAGCAACTGTGCTGAAATCAGAGCAGAATGGGTAAAAGGTAATTCCAGCAGAGGGAGACCATGATCACCAGCTCTAAATCCATCTACCTAAGAAGCCCACCAACTCAAAAGAAGAGAAAGACTGAACATGCAGACTGACTAGCATTAGAGTCAAGGAAATAATTTAACCAATAACGTGAGAGAACTGTGTAGGCAAGGAGCATTCATTTCTTTGTTTGCTAAAATGGATAAGTAGTGAAAAGTATTGAACAACCTTGGAGTGCCCCACCATTGAGAAGCACAGAGTGAAGAAGAACCCATGGATCCACATATGGTGACTATCTTCTGCTTAATCTGTCTGTCTCTCCCTCTCTATTGCCTCTCTTTTCTATTTCTTTCTCTCTACCTCCCATTCATGGTTAACTTAAATCCATACTATTGGCCTATGGCTAACTTGGGCCTATGGTCTTGTTTGCAGCTTATTTCAGGCAGAGGCATCTCTCAATAACTGTATCTTAACAAGAGACAAGAACTTCCAGATTTCATCCCAAGCAAAAATAACTGCCTAAGATAAATGGATTAGACCAGTCTCTCATATCCCACTGAGTGATGAAAGTAAGAGAAAGTTAATTTGCAAAAACCCACTTGAATTATTACTATCAAGACAAAACAATGGAATTGTGGAATTGTGCAATTTGGACATTATGGGAGGGCTAAACTTGTTGAAACACATTTTCTGCCAGACTGTTTTTTTGTGGGTATTGACTCTGGCCTCTTGTCCTACTCCTAATGTTTACCAACCAAAATACTTACTGCAATGCCTAATAGCAATGAGTCCTTCTAGTTGAAGGATAATACAAACACTTGTAAATTCAAATTTTATGGGTTTTTTGGGTTGGACTCATAAAACTGAATCAGACATAAACCAAACGCATTTTTTTAAAGCTAGCATATATTCAAGTTGCATTTTGTGAAAACATTTTTTTTCTTTTATTTCACAATGACATATTATATCAAACTTTATTTATTTTTAGGTGATTGAACCAGCAAATAGAGCATGAATGCTTTGCAGAGATCTGTAACCCAGTTATAGACTACTTTTTTGAACTACTTCCAGTAGCTTTGCAGGATGATAAGTATTTAATGAGTTTATGGAGGTCTCACTAACCTGAAAAATCCATTACATTTATTTCAAATATGAGCAAATTTTGTAAGTACTACATCTGTACTGGCAAGTATCATTGGAAATATTTCTGCCCATGGTTCTGGCCCATGGTGAGTTATGGTATCTCAGACTGCTCCTGGGGATGATTTGGGAGCTTATGAAGGACGTCTCTGATTCCCAGCAGGCAGCTTGGATAAGAAGACCACCGTGTTACAGTGAATAGTAGGGTTTGGGCTTAAACATGGTCACCGGGGCTGTGTGCTGCAGGCTGACCACAGTGCCAGGGAGTGCACCAGGGAGTATCTGATTTACTGATGGACCTGTGGCTGTGTAGCAGTAAGTAGTTAACACAAGCCAGAAAACAGAGAAGGAAAACCTCCCTATACTGATACTCATTCTTGCAAGACCGCAGATAAATACACAGATGAATCTGGTGGCAAGGTTATATACTTAGTCATAAGCTTCCAACTCATTCTATGGTCATAAGTGGGGTTTATTTGTTCATTTTTACTGCCATGTCCTATTACAGATGACAAAATGCAAAGAGACATTTTAGAAACCTAGGTCCCAAGCTGCACTACATGAAAACTTCTTATGGTGAATGCCTCAGGCTCAAAAAGCCCCTTCTTTCTGGACTTTCATGTTCTTCAGTTTCAGTGGTTTTGTGAGGGAACATTTCTCAAGTCTGTCTAAATGCTTTGGCTGTGAATCCTTTTTCTCTTGCATTCATGTGGAATATTCTTTACACTGTTTAATCTTGGCCCAGTAGTTTCAATATATATTTGATTTTGTTTGAATTTTCTCCTCATTTGAAATTTTCCAGTGTCTTCAGTTGAGCTCCTTGTGGCTGGCAGACTTAATGGATGACCTCATTCTTGTGCCAGACAAACAGGGTCTCTCACAAGCCCACCCAGTCTAAGTAATGACTTCCACTTTCAGACTCTTTAAATTGAACTCTTTAACTTGCTACTGTACATACCCTTCAAGAGCAGCTATTGAACTAAACATGTTCTTCTTACTTCTAAATGGCTTTAATATAGGAGGCTAAGGAGATTAAAACAGATTTTGTAGAATTAAGCAACCCTCCCCATATTTGCATATAGGTAGGTAGGTGAAAAGTACTTTTAAATTAACAGGCTTGTATTGTTCATTGCATAAACAAAAACTGTGTGGGTTAGCAGGGGGTAGGAAGGAAGGAGTGAGATGGTGACTGCATTGAAAATTCTCCTGCTTGGAGCAGCTTCTGTCTCTGGGTGTGTCCCACGCCTGTGTCCTCTGAGCCTAGAGCATCTCTCTTCTGTTAACTTGCCACAGTCATTTTCACTCTGCTTACATATGGTTTATGGTTACACCATAAATCTGCTCGGTCCAAAAGATGTTAGATTAAGAAACATGCCATATCTCTGTGGTGGATGGTATATTCTGAATTTGTTCTGGTAGGAGGTATGACATTTTCAGTTTGAATACTGGTTTAATACCAAAGATCTTCCATCCTGAGCACAACCGGTAAAATCCATGACTTTAATGTGAAATGAAATACTACACATTCAAGTGAAAATATGTCCTCTTGAATTAAAATGGTAAATAGCTCTTTGTCCTACTTTGAAAACTCCGTTTTGAAAATGCAACTTCTGACCTGTGAGTGGTGCACACAGATTTTTCTCTTTCTTTAGAGAAGGCTATTTTTAATGTTTTAGAAATCTATCACAACATGGAAGTTCTTTTGAGCTCTGTGGTGGTGGTGTTCTTCTTACTTCTGTTTGAATGAAATCAGAAGAAAGGCCTTGGGTTCTTGGGTACAAATTGAGTTTGGAACTGAAGGGCAAAATCATATATTAGGTCTTTGATCTTTCACATGTGTCTTTCAACCACCTTTTCCATTTATTTGTTTCAAAGTCACGTTTGGTGTTTTTGTTTTGTTTTGTTTTGTCTTGTTGGGTTTTTTTGTTTCTTTTTTCTTGGAAAGTTTGCTGAGCCAATTGCATGGGTTTCACAGTGATGGGCATTTACTTCCCAATTAGTCCCACTGAGCCAGCAGGACTATTTGCCTGAGAGCCCTCATCACCATGAAAAAACCCCAAACACCCAACACAAAACAATGAGATCACAATCTGGCCCTTTGCAATTAGCTCAACATTGTCAGGGTTTCACTTTCCTGCTTAAATCCCATAATGAGGAGCCATCAGAAGAGGAGGTAAATAAAGCTGTCATGCATATTGACAGTAATACAATATCACTGCTCATTTTTTTCTCCCAAAGTTAAAATTGCAGAATTACTGTGGCATATGATGTTCTCCCCTCTCCAGCAAAACCAGACCAGCTGCAGTCTTTTAAAGTCTCCTATCATTTTGTTAGCACGACTGCCTACGTGAGCAAAAAAACATGGAAACTGCATCCTACCACAGTTGACAAGATTTTTTATTTTCATGATTACTTCTCTGCCTTTTTTTATTTTGCCTGCAGGCAAAGGTTGGCATACATGTCAAGAGAACATTCTCCAGCTGGGGCCTGCAGTATAGAGAATTGTATACTCCAGAGGGCTCATGGGACCTTAGGCAGATTATTATGGTAATATTGGAGACTGCTGTCCTTTCCCTCCCACAGCTGGGCCGCCTCTCTCATTGTAAGTATTGAAGCAATATGTTTTGCAAATTATACATTGGGAACAACAGGGACCTGGGAAAGTGAGGGAGAAAGAGAAACATGGCAAAATGTTGCTTTTAATATGATATTTTTCTTGTTCATCAAGCAAAAATAAATTAGAGCTTTAATTTTTTTAATTAAATGAGGATCATATATTGGGAAAAACCAGCAATAATAGTAAAAAGTTAATATTGATTTTATTGAGTGAGAGTTTTAAGAAAATATTGTTTATTATAGGGAAATTTCACACAGTAATCTGATGCAAGAGAACTGGAGTAAGATTACATAATAGCTTTTATTACAGATTTTAGAAATCCTTTTGAGTCCAATGAAGCTGGATTAACAAAAACTGCACAAAAAATATCATTTTAATTAGTGCTAATGTGATCTCGTCATGGTCCAGCTGTTTCACACAGGATGAAATCTGTGTTGCTTTATTAGCGATTCACCCTCCAAAATAATGTCACTTCTGATTTTTAACATTTCTTATTGATGTATATTTTAATAAAATAGCTGAATGATTTGGTGATTACTGTCATAAGGCAAGTGAGGGTTCTTGACTTGCTTGTTTTTAAATAAAAAAGAGTTTAAAACATCACTGGTAGATAAAGAAATATTTCATTTTTTGACCTTTTTCAGAAACATTACTATAAAATCAGATTAAAGTTTTTGTTGTAGCATTTTAAAGATGATTTTGTATTTATAAAGCTAATAAGAAAAGTAAATATTGCTAACTTGGTAAAAAGTTGAAATTATGTCTTACATGGGCCAGATGCTTTTCCTTAAAGACTTGGTTTTCTCTCTTTTTTAAGTAAGTATGGGCTTCAAATCACAGTCTTTAAGCCATATTCCACTATTCTGTTAACCAACAGTAACTTTAAATTTAGATCTCTGTTCCTTTTTGAAAGGACTATTTTACAAATCAATTCCATTTGAAGTTAACTTCAATTTTAATCTAAATAATATTCAAGTTACTGAAACCTACTGCTTCGTTTATATATGAAGCTGTAGTATATTGCCTTATATACCTGCCTGAATTCTACATTAAAAATAATAAAATGTAGAAAACCTCAGTACTCACAGCTCAATTTTCTTCTCCATTATTTTTATATACTTTATTACATTGGAGACATCTTGCATATACCATTGTAGAAAAAGTCATTTATATTTTAATAACTTTATTCATTTTCCCTATGCTACTTAAAATATTTCTTTATGCAATGTTGGTGATAATATATTTATCAGCTCTCTAATTTACCTTAGATTTTGCTAATGTGTATGAGGATTATTATTATATACAGTTCCTGTATTTTTTCTTAAACATTGTACAGTTTCTTTTCTTATTTTTAGATTGTGATTTTATATTAAACGCTTTGTACGTGGAAACAGTTTGCAATCTGGTGGCAATTGTTGTAAAATAAAGTCGGATTAATCTATACCAGTGGTGGATTTTTAATTATAATTTTCAATTATTATAATAATAGAAGAGGTTACTAAAGAAAGCAGCACAAGGACTGTGTTGCACTGTATTGGTTGCTTGCATTGTAGAGTCTTAAAAAGCCCCTGATGATACCATGACAGCATTTCTCTTTCTCTCCTCTGTAGTCTAAAACAGCATTAGCAAAGCCACCCTTTGCAAAGAGGGAAAATCTTCCAAATAACAAGGAGTTGGTTCTGTGTGTCTCTGGGAGCTGGACACTTGCTACTCCTGAGCTTATAGAAAAACTTATATTTTACAACATTTGAGGCAAGGTTGTGTGCAGCAGGATGAGGCGGAAAGGAAATTCTTAGCGTAAAGGGTGTTGTTTTGCAGGATTGAAACTCAGTGCAGTGATACATTTTCTCTTTGGTTCTTTTGAAAGTCAGAGGACTCCCAAACCTGAGCTACCTTCCACATTTCCTTCTTCTTCCTACCCTGCATTCCTCCTTCCAGGTAGCACATACTGACTCCCACTTTTCTGGATTATGGTAACTCAGTGTTCGAGGTATATTTCTCCTGAAAATTGCAGCCTTCTTTTTTTTCCTCATTATCTTTATGTTGGGTAGTTTCCCCCAATATACTTCAGGTTTCTCAGCTGTTTTCAACAGCTTTTCTTGCTTTCAGCATTGCTAATGATAGACTGCATTTTGCAACCCAGTGTACACAGTTTGCCTCACACCTTTCTAACAGAGAATTTTTCTTCATTTGTCACACGTGACCAAAGTGTGACATTTAAAAAGCCAATCCAAACTATCTGGCTTATTCCTATCTTTTCTATGATGAAAAATCCCAGTGGAATGAAGAATTGAAGAAATTCTGCTTTTCTCCATTGGAACTAGTACCTAAGCTAAATCTCCACTGCCAGTGCACACTTGTTGGTTAGAATACAAGGGACTTAGATATTGTCAAGGGTTGCTCTAAAAAGGCAAAAATGGAAATAATTACTTTAAGGATAATATTAAACTGTGTTGTGGAGTGAAGGAAATTCTGCATATTTCAGCAGATCCCATGATTTAAACATGTTGAAAAATTAATTGGTGTGTAACTCTTTGTTTTGTCAAAGTGTCAAGACTTAACCAATATAAAATGAGAAATCCCTTTACATAATACCAAAGTCCTGATTTGTATTTTCATCCAGGATTTAAGTAGTGAAATCCTAAATCTCTTCAGGTGAACTGGATTTTTCTCTCATGTATTTGCCTCAAAGACAAGACTTAGTGAATCCTCAGGGGAAGTTCACTAGGCAATGATGGATACATATGCTTTTCTGCTTGTGGTTGTCCAGTGTGTGTTCAGTATTTGTTGCAACTACCTTCTCCCTTGAATCTCCTTGTCCTTATCAGCAACCAGGCCCTGGCCAGTGAGATATTACAGGGAAGACTCATAATACACAGGTTTTGGTGGGGTATACATGAATGTTTTTTACTGTGATATTTTTATTCTTATACAGCTGAATAATCCCAAATCAACTCTGTGTCTCCAGACTTTTAATCTCCTATGAAATTAAACTTATCTAACCTTTTAGCATGTGAGAAGCTGGAGGTACACAAAAGCTTTGACAGCAGACGTAGAGATGTCATCGTCATCATAACCAAAGTGTGAAGGGACACTGTCTCTAACTCTTGTGAGCCCTTATGTATTGCATTCAGAATTTCATTATGAACACACAGAACACACAGGATCCAATGTATGATGGACAGTTAGGGCAGAACAGGATTATCTTTCCTGTCCACATCAGCTTTGTGATAAATTTCTTTTTATTCCCATATTCTCTTCCACTCAAGGAGAGGCAATGGAGTACTTGGAAGTTTCTCCCCCACAGACAGTTTTTATTAGGGGGTTAGTAAGCTTCTACAGTAAGGAATTCCCTCTGCTGTCACATGCACTTTTCCTCTGAAATCTGCTTCCTTAGTCCTCAAGGTTTGTGAAGGCCATTCCAAGAAAACTTTGGTCACTTTAATTTGATAAGATTCACAGCCTTACTAATTTAGAATAATGATATTTGATTGGAGTTGCTCTTTCTTGTATTTTAAGGCAAGTTATTGGGATAATCCAAAGTGTGTTATGTGGTTAAATTTATTAGCAAAATTTCATAAATATTTTGGGATTTTGTGATGAAATTTCCAGCTACTGTTACATGCCTTTTTTTTTTTTCTCAGAAAAAAGGGTGGGGAGAGTTCATCTCACCTGATTTTACAGGGGGAAAAAACAACATAAAAATCTTATTCAGAGTTTTAAGAACTCTTAACTTAGAAAAAGAGAAGACCAAAAAGCAACTTGAACCCTTTTAATGGGTGTTGCTTCTGGTAGAGTGAGGCTTCAATTTTATTGACTTCTAGTTCCCAGTAAAAGGGTTGATTATATTTCTGTTCTTTGTGCTGGTTACTTCATTAATTATATTTAAAACATAGATCTGAAAGCTGTTGTTATCCTTTTATGTTTTGAAAGTGGGAACTAGTAGCCTATCTTCTTCAACCAATACTCTGTATTAAGGATTTCATCAACAAATATGAAGACCTACTAAATTAAACATGAAAATGCTGCTGTAGATAATTTTTTTTTTTTTTCTATATTGGAGCCTCCACTAGAATATATATGAGGGATTTTCAGTATGGTAGAAGTCTGGAAACTGCTGTTGTAGAAAACCACATTCTCTAGATATTAATCTTTAAACTAGAGACAGGCCCATCTGTGTGCACCACTAAATTGGATTTGGGAGATATAACTCAAGGGTAGGCCTCATGATACTCCTCCAAAGTGTAAATTTCACTTGTTTTCACATTGTGAAAACAACATTTTGAACATTAAAGGAAAAAAGTGCTTTGTTCTATTGAAAGCCCAAAACTTCACAGGTACTAAATTAAACAGAAGTCAAAATACTGAGTTTGAAGAGCTTTGTAACTTTATCATTCCAACTGTAGTATTTTAAATAATTTTTAGGATGAAATACATGATAATTCTAATACATTTGTCTGTACGAAGATACTTAAAATTACATATGTAGGTAAATACTCACTTAATATACGAGGCATTTTAATCACTTGTTACAAATCTTGCATTCCTGGAAAAAGGAAATATAATTTTTCAAAGACAGTTCACCTCAGTCACTTTTGACATCTACTTTAGTAAGAAATGAATATCCTCTGAATGTGCTTGTATTTCTCCACTGATAATAGACCAAAGCCTGGAAAAGCATCTTAGGCTAAACAATGTTTTAGGTGAGATTCTAGTCAGTTGCTATGGGCTCAAGTTGGTCATCCATATATCAGTGCCTTTGACCCTTGTAAGTGCCCTGAAGTATCTCAAACCTGTACACGGGGCTGGCAGATACAACACAGGAGTTGTGGGACACAGGTGACCCTCTGTAGTAGCAGCAGAAGTGCAGGTAGAGTGCCCTGGGGCATCTCAAATGTCTTCAGGTGCCTGTGGAGGGTAACTGAATCAAACTAAAGGGATCATCTCAGTTTTAGTAATGTAAACTGATGAATGGCCACTCCCCGAAGTCCTGAACAAGTAGAAGTACTTTCTGAAATTTTGAGAGCACCAGTACTGTTGCTCACTGGTTCTTCAAGTTATTCTTTCCTGGCATGAAATAAACCAGATTATATATTTAGGGTCCCAAAAGTAATTCTAAATGTGTAAGTACCATCCCATATTCCCTATCACCCTGATCTTGTGCCAGCAGCAATGGCTCCAAGGTCTGCATGCAGTCTTATGGGCAATGTCTCTTACCTGACAACTGGGAACCTAACCAACACAACAGTATGGTATGACAACACTACAAAACCTCTATAAGGCTATGAAGCATGTTTGGGTAAGCACTTGTTTAGAACCAAAAATCTATCTGAGAACAGATCTTGTTAAAGTTTCTTATGTGATCTTAAGCACAGTTTTACTAATGATGGATCTGAGTTAATGATCCTTCATAAGAAGTGCTGACCGTTAACTTGTTCTGGAAAAATCTGAAATTGCTTTGTATCAGTCTGTCTTGTTATTGCAGAAGAAAGTGAATTCTTGTTTCCTGCTTCTCAGGTGTGGTGGTCGTGGAGGCAAGCTGGAAAGCAGCTTTCACAGTGCATCTGCCAGCAATATTCCAGAAATCACAAACAGAGACATAAGGCCTTAATCATGGGTAATGAAGGAATCTTCATGCTCTATGAAGTCAAGTTCTTTCCACTGCTAACTACCAGATTGTTTTGCAAGACCTTATGTTTGATGAGTGTCAGAAATAGTGGAGATGTTCAGCTTTGCTCACCTATCATTGCTGTAAGGGTGTATTTAAACATCTCTGTGTTTAAATTTGCAGCTTTAATGTTACATTCATGTTGCATTTCATTATGGATGCAGCAATGACTGTGAAGAGGCCCCGCTTCTTGGTAGCAGCCTAGGAATTAAGATGACAGCATTAATTATTTATGCTGTAAAACATCTTCATTGGCAGGTGGTGTGAGGAAAGGGGGGAGGTCAAAAAACATCTCCTTATATTCTTTTGGTGAAAAAGCAGAAGAAATAAGAAGCAAGCAATTAACCATTGCATGTATTTGAAATCAAGGCATGAAGTTGCAAATGGTTACTGCAGTTTCCTTGTCCCACACATAATAAAGTACTGTGATCCTAAATCTAAAGTGGTTGTGTTTGAGGACAACTTTTAAGACAAAATAAAAAAGTAGAAAGGCTTAATAAGGACCTCCAGAAAACAGCTTAGTGTTTAATAGATAGAAAACACAGGATATCACTGGACGTGGTTGGACTTTTAGAGATTTCTTTCGTCCTTTGAACACTGACTGCCATAATCTTTCAAGTGAGATGGAACAATGCCATGAAGATGGATTCTTCAAACTGTCCTGTGAAATAATGGTGAAAATACATGCAAGTAATATACTCCATCTGTTATTACAGATTTTGTTTCTTTGTTTGGAAAAGTGCCTCTGCTTTGTATGACTTAAAAATAACACAGTGAAAAGATATCTTTTAAGATATTTGGATACAACCTTCATAGATAAATAGATAGAAAATGTCATATAGCTAGAGAGACAATGAAAATGTAAGCTGTCAGTGCTAATGCAAACATTGCATTTCAGGGGAAGAATTATAATGTTATAAGTTGTTTGGGAATAACATCTAATTTAAGGAATAACATGAAGAACAGAAATACTTCAGAATACTATTATTTGCTTTTGGCATCACCATAGTGTCTACTGGTTCCAACTGGAAGATACCATATCATACCAGATATTGAATAATACAGACAAAAGATAATCTCTTTCCAGAAAACTTAGTTTTCAAGCAGGCGGGCTAGAAATTGGTGGGAAGATAGGCTGCAACTTGTCTAGAGTCACACAACAGCAATTCCTTCACTGCAGGTCTAGTCAAGCATTCATAAAATTACATTGCCAACAAGTTGAACGTATCTGAGTCGTCCCAGTCTCAGCATTGTGTGCAGTGATCTTGAAATGGCTTTTGACCTGAAAAAGTGCTATTCTTTTCTTTAATGACAGAGGAGCTGGCTATTGAATTATTTAGTAGTTATTTTTATAGAGTCACAGAATGGCTTGGGTTGAAAAGGACATTTAAGGATCATCTAGTCCAAACTCCTAGTCACTCTCATCCTTGTCCCCTGGCAGGCATGTCTTTCACTCAAGTTGCTCAAAACCCCTTTCAATCTGGCCTTGAACACTTCCAGTGCTAGGCCATGTACAACTTTTCTGACCAATCTGTTCCAGAGTCTCACCAATATCATCCTAAAAAATTTCTTCTCTTTCTTTCAATTTAAAACTTTTGTTGCTTGTCCTGTTACAACAGACCTTAATAAAAAGTCTTTATCTTTTTTGAGGACCTTTAAGTTTTGAAAGACCTTAATTAAAGTCTTCCAGAGCCTTCTCTTCTCCAGGGTGAACAACCCTAGCTGTCTCAGATTGTCTTCATAGGAGAGGTGCTCCAGCCCTTCCATCATTTTTGTGGCCTTGGCCCTCTTCCAGACCTACTCAAATGTCTTTTTTGTGCTGAAAACCTTGAGGTTTCTTGTGCTCTCCATGTCTTTTCTTTCTTGTGCTGGAAACCCTGAGGCAGAGTGCAGCTGTCTGTGTGAGGTCGCACAAGGGTGGAAAAGAGGGACAGAATCACCTCCCTTGACCCACTGGCTATGCTGCTTCTGAAGCATCCCAGGATACAGTTGCCTTTCTGGGCTGCAAGTACACATTGCTGGCTCATGTCAAGCTTCCACCTCTCCGGAGAGTGATCTATGCCGGGATCCAGATCCAGTACTCTAAGCCAGGTGTTTGCGTTGGGTGTCCACAGCAAGGTGCTGGCAGCGATGTTTTTTCTGAGAATACACCAGGAGTTGCCTTCAGTGTCAGGCAGAGCCAGTTCCAGCTGGCTCCAAGGGAGACCTGTTGCTGGCCAAAGCTGAGCTGGTCAGTTGATGGTACCTCTGTGATAACATATTTAAGAAAGGGTAAAAAAAGCTGCAGAACAGCAGCTGTGAGAGAGGACTGAAAAAATGTGAAACAATTCTGCAGACATCAAGGTCACTGAAGGATTAGGGGAAGGAAGTGCCCCACAGTGGGACAGGTATTCTCTGCAGTCCATAGAGAAAGCCATGGTGGACCAGATACCAAACTGCAGCGTATAAAGACCCTGGGCCAGAGCAATCTCTTGGTAGGAACTTCACCTCATGGAGAGGAGCCCAGGAAGCAGCAGCTTTTCTGGTGGGACCTCTGCCCTGTTGGGGGGACCCACAGTGGAACAATGTGTTCTTGAAGTACTGCACCTCATGGAAAGGACTCAGACTGGAGCAGTCCTGTAGTACTGTAGCCTAAAGGAAGGACCCAAGCCGGAGCAGAGGAACAAAGAGAGGAAGGGGCAGAAAAGAGAAGCTGTTATGGACTGAGCACAACCCCCCATCCCCATCACCCTGTACTACTTGGAGTGGGTAGAGTAGAACAGTTGGGAATGAAGGTAAAAACTTAAGCCTTGGATGAAGGGGAAGGAGCAGGGTGGATTTTTTAATCTTCCAACTCAATTTCTATTTTAATTTTCCCTAATTGAGTCTGTAATGCCTATTATGGTGATTTGTAAGTGATCTCCCTGTCTTTATCTCAATCCATGAAGTTCCCATCCTGTTTTGTCACCCATTCTGTTGAGGAGGGGTAGGGAGAGAGGTAGATGCTTCCCAACTGAACAAGGTAACCTTACTACAGTGTTGAAGACACCAGTGCAGTTAGAACAGGAAATCAAATTCCCTTTTTATGATGCCTATCTCTCCATCCTCTATAGTACTCAGGTGGTATGTAAAATCCTGTTTTATGAGGTGTTTCTAATTTATTAATGAGCTCACCTGAGACATGAAAAATAGCTAAATACATATCTTTGAAAAATATTTTGAAAACTCTTCCCCTTTGTGCACAATTGGAAATATACCTGTTCTTGTACATATATGCCTGAATTTAACCTATGTCTTTATCAATGTCAGCTATGAATGTACATTCTCATCTGCAGACACACCTATAAAGAAGTCTTCTGTGTTCACATAGAAGTTAATAGTCATGCAGAGTTAACCAGAAGAAAAGGAGCATTTTCTTGTTTAAAGAAAAACTCAGCTCATGAGGATTCTGGGCATTGCTTACTCAGGCTTGAGTTATATTGACCTCTTGTCCATTAGAATAGGCTTCCATTCCATAGAAACAACTGCTGGTGCCACCAAACTGTACAGTTTACAGAATCTGGAGGAACCTATAAATGCTGTGTTTTCTAAGACATAGCCTTACTTAATTTCTATGTTTTTCCAGTTGTACTATTTGTGTAGAATTACCTATATAGAGGACATTTCAAAATCATTTCTCCATAGTATAAGCCAGTTTCTTACTGGCAAAGTAATAAATACCTTTTTCATTTTATCATCTTGGTAAAAAATGGTATCATATTGTCTCATTTTGCAAATGAAAATTAATGGCCCATTATTCACAGTCTTATAGTCCCACACTGCCTATCTTTAGAGATGAGTGAGCTCTAAGGAGAAAAGTTTCATGTCTTATTCACTCCCCTGGGATCTGGGAGGCCACGTTTTGCCTTTCTGTGGCAGGGGATGCTCCAATAATTCCAGCTGTGCTCCCCTTCCATTCCGGTGATGTGCAGATTGAGGTGTTTGCACTTTTAGTTTTAGCTGGTCAAAAACATCTTCACCAGTAAACTGAACAGGGCCAAATTGCAGGTTCCAACACTGGCAAACACTGAGCCCTGCAATTAGTCATTGACTAATGCATGTAATTTTGAAGCTGTGCAGACTAGCCCTCTACAAACTAGTCCTTTGCCAGACAACGACTGAGTGTTGTTCAGGAGACAGACTTAGGGATGGTTACTATTAGGAATGGAACACTTCCAGGTGTTCTGGAAGAAAGAAAAAGGTGAGTTTTGGAATACAGGCACCCACTCTGCTCTACCATTTCAATCAGAGCCTTGATTTTCTAGTGTAAATATAACCTTAGCCAATTCTACTCTCCAGTGCTGGACTGAGGTTGTCAGTTGATATATTCCAACCCTTCTGAGCCCCGCCTCAAAAAGAGAAGATAGACAACATTGTATCAGTCTTCTTCTTGGAAATGATGTAATCCAATTATAGCAAGTGATTGACTGTCCATCTAAAATATTTTGAATGAAGGGTGCTAAGAAAATTTTGCCAAAGAAAGGGACTGTAGCATAAAACCAAGGAAACAGAAGAGACTCCAAAACACATAGTGGTCAGCAAATTCAGTAATTTTACAAGTCTGAGTTGCCCTACTACCCAAGTCAGCATGCAAAGGAAATTCATCATTCAGCAGGTATTTGACATGATTGCTGTTTTGTACAAACAAAGAGGATTGAATTACCTACCTTAGGAGAGTTTTTTACAATAATTGGAAGATACTTATCTACATCCTGAATCACACAGTAGGGATCAGCCCAGGCCTTATGAAGACGTTAGATACCTTTAAAGAGCAGGATTATATATTCAAACAAAGGTATATCTCTTCTGCCTTCTGTGCACAGTCTGAATATTTTAGAGTTTTTTATCACAAACCAATTTTTTCCTCCTAAAGAAGATGACAATAATAGGTGAGACCTTTTATTTTTATCTCCTGTGTCTAATGAAATAAATGTCATAGAATGTTAAGAGACATGCTGCCGTATTTTGTAGATCTGCTATTCTTATTAGCCACATTTTATTACCTGGGATAAGAAAGTCACAGCTGCAAAAATCATGTATGACTAGGTCAATAAGGCATGGAAAATTAATTTAAATCCCTTAACTATGTCAATTTTCTGTGGAAAGGAAGTGTGGAAGATCAAACTCCTAAACAATTTTGTATTTTGTGTGTCAGGTGCCTGTCTAAATAACAAGACAGAGTCAGGTAGAATAACTGTATTTCAGAAATCATGAAGAGAAATAAAAAGAAATGAGTGTTGAATTGTGGCAGAAAGACTGGAATTAGAGTTGGATAAATTAAAGACGACAGAATTTCTAACAAAACTATGTTGAAACAAAGGGGAAAAGGAAGAAAAATAATCACAAGATTCATAAGGTAAGTATAGCAGAAACAAGAAAATAGACAATAACCATTTATTTAATGATAATAACCAAATCAGTAAATAATTATTTTAATTGATCTGGGAGATGACTAATGCCATGGAATCATGGAATGATGTGGTTGAAAGGGAGGGACCTTAAAAATAATCTAATTCTAAACCCTTGACATGGGCAGGGACACTTTCCGCTGGAGAAGTGACAGAATGGTTTTAGATTTGAGAGCAGAAAAAACCCAGGAAAGTTCTGAGAGTAAGGAACGTGAGGTAAAAGAATTTAGAGGGATAGTCCTCAAGAAGGAAAAAGAGATTAAGGAGATGTCATTTAAGTGACACAGACCTGCTGAACTTGTGAAAGAGTCAAGATCCTTAAGTCAGAAATTATTCTGGGAAATGTAATTCTCTATCCATTGTAACTACAATCTGTGTATGAAGCATGAACCTGGCTAAGAAATCTAAACCTAGGGTATTTTCTTCAGTCATTGTGGATGATGTAGTTGCTGCACCACTGGTGCAGTTACCAGTTTCTATTCTGCAGTGCACTGCTAATCATTCCATGCTTGGTTGGCAGACTGAACGAACCAGCTGCCAAAGAGACAGCTTTGCATTCCCTGTGCTTCCTGAGCAATGGTAGAGAGGGGAGTTTCTCCAGTGCAGGAGCTATTTAACCCAAGCACTTTCAGTTCTGCTAAACTTTGGATAAAACAAATTGAGAGCTAGGAATTAGAAGCTGAGGTTGTTAAATATGCTAGCAGTTGTGTTAAGAGCCATTTCCTCAGCTGGTTTTTAAACATTTTTAAAGGAGGCATAAAAAAGAGCTTGTTTTTACTGCCATCAGGTGTGCAAGAATGCAAATATAGGCTGTTCTCACCTGCAACCTAGCAAAGTCAGTGGCAAGATTCCCTTTGCTCCCAGGGCAGCTTGGCCAAGGCCTGTTGACTTACCTGGTGTGCTTTGTCCATGCGTTATACAGCCTGCTTTCTTCTCAGGACATCTACAGAAATAGGTGGGCAAAGCAGAATAATCCTAGTAAATACCCACTGCATCCCATACATTCTGTATAACAGAGAGGTGTATTTCCCTTTTCATTGCTATGCTCTAGTAGTCCACAGGTGACTTGGGATTTAACAGCAAAAATGAAAATGGTGGGAAGGATGACCACACATTTGTGAAATTCATTTGTTCCAATGGTGCTGAACTTTTCTGGGTGACACTGACAGAGTAATAGCTGAGAAAGAACATGGTGCAGGTATATCTTTGTAAAGGAGTGTGAAACATCATACCTAGCCCAGGACTGGTAACTGCACTTCTTCCAGTGTAAGATGTCCAACTTTGAGGAGTGTCTTGTGTTCCTAAGTTTCCTAAAGCTCAGGGTGGTGGCATGCCTTAAATTTGATGCTATGTTTGCATGTATTTCACTGTATTAGCTGTGCCAGTCCTAAGAATGCTAAATCTTCCCTAGAAAACATAAGAGAGCAGCAATATTAGTGTAGGTGAGGCATCTCTCTTGCATGTTTCCAGTGACACACAGTAAAAAGCTTGATAACTTAGAAGTGTTTGTGAACTAATCATAAAAAATACTGATGCTTATATATTTATTAAAAGTTCTAAATATATTTGAACAGACTGGTTTTGTCAGAATAACATTTGACAAATCACACATACCCTCTAAACAATTCTATTCTAAATAGAAGAGGGAGAAAAAATAATTGTTTCTTTAAACGAAATAAATCTGTTCTTGTGCCAAAGCTATAAAAGACAAATCTTTATTCAAATATGTAGTGAAATAATAAACCTGTTTAAGAGATAAATTTAATGGGGTTTTGGTGACTATATATTTTCAATAATTGTTTATATTTTTATTTTAGTAGAAGTTTTACAAAAAGAAGTTTGTCCCTTGAAAAAATCTTGTTAGTTCCAACAACGGTGTAAAAAATTACAGAAGCATTCCTTCTGGGACTGTTCTTCATATTTGTTTTTGTTTCAGAATCAAGAACAACACAGCATGAAATTATGCAGCAAGGACCATAAGCAGCAAAAGAGAGGGAAGAACTTTTTAATTTGATCCAGGCATAAATTTCTAGAAGTAATGGTAAAAGTCATACCATTTGCTGGCATTTGCAAAAAGAGAACCAGGGCTATCCTATTATGTTATCTTTGTACTGCATTGAACATAATAACAGCTTGATTAATAGCTGGCTCTTGTAGGCACAGTCACAGTGCAATTAAGCATGAAACATCTTATTATTAACTTTCAAAAATAATTAGCCACCTCAGTCCCAGTTAGAAAAAATTACTTTAGTAGTTGGACAGTAAAACATTAATTCTGTAACTTGTGTTCTCTGAACCACCACACATTCAGTGTGTGAAAAATTATCACAGTCTGTTAATTCTAGGTGTTCAGAATCCTATCTGGTTAGGGGTTTCATGGTGCCTAAAGCAGATTGCTCTGGACTGACAACTGCATTCCTTCAGGAGCCTGGCTAGACACAGAGTAGAAGCATTATTCTTTGTTCCCTCTGCAGAGAGTAGGAAAGAGTAGGAACCAACAGCAGCCAGGCTTTTAGATAACAAAGAGTGAACCTCATCATTAGAAGGTAAATATTAATATGTTCTTTCTGTATCTGATACAAAACTGAAATGTGCTAATCAAAAGTGTCTCACTGTTTTCCACATCTTCTGCCGCAGTCATCAGTGGGCCCTCACTTTTCCTGGACTTACTTTTGTAACTAAAATACCAGAAGAATCCCTTCTGGATGCCTTTCATGTCACTGCCAGATTCAGTTCCAGGTAGGTTTTTCTTTCCTTGTTCCATTCATCCTTGCCACCCTAGTCTGCCATACCTAAAGAGTTTTTATTCATCCATTGAATGATGAATGTACAGTACTGCAGCTGTGTGTGCTATCCCACTGTATCTGTATTTCAATAAGATTGTTACTCTACAACTGCACACATCTCTTCTTTCTCTGTTTTTTTTTCTTTTTTTTTCTTTTTTTTTCCCCCATGCTATGCATACTGTGTGCACATACTGCAGGAACACACAGTTATACTGATTTCCCAGAAAAGGCATGAGAACTTCTCCTGTGACGCTGTCCTGTAGTCACTCCTGTATTTATGTACATGTGGATGAGGTGGTCACCCTAAAGCCCTGTTTTGATGACTGGAATTTCTTCTCCTTACCCTTTGCTTGCCATCCCCATCACTTGATTGTGATTTTTTTTCCTATTTATCATAATAATTTCATATTTTGTCCTTGTTTGTCAAGGAACCAAAAAGAATCATTCTAACAGCATCAGAAGAAAAAAGTAAAATACCAACCCTGTAGTTTCCTATATGGCATTTTCTGGAAATGGTGGTTTGGTGACTCCCTTTCTCCTGTCTCTCTTTCCTCACTGTCGCCTTCCTTTCCTCCCATTTTGTACCTTGCCCACTTCCTTTTTTCTCTTCTTCCTTCAACATATCAGATTTTTTTTCTCTGAGTACTAGAAACAGTATTTATCTGAGCAATATGCAGTCTGAGGTTTTGATTTTTTTGAATGTTTGTCCTGGAGTGGAAATTATCAAAATAATGCCTCTCTGGCTAGTATGGAAAGAGACTTGAGACAATCATGCATGGGGAAAACAACAGCATTAGAAACTGAAATAAGCAAGGGTTCAACAAACTCCCAGTTCTCCAAATATTTAATGCAGGAAGCTTCTTCAAAGTCAATCAGCACTCCATAGGCAAGGAAGCAAAAGACTGTTCCTTGAAATTACAAATGCAGTTGATTAATGCCATTGATTTTTGATTTAAACTGATTCAGTAACTTGCGAGAAAAATGAATTGCTTCCTTGGTGTTACTTTCATGCATAATGCTGTAGATAGCACGATATCTGAGTAATAGGCACAAGAAACAGATATCACTGATGGCATAATTATGCATTTACTGTAGTTTCAGATTTATCAGCCTATAAAATACATGGATTACTGCATGTTCTACACTGTTAATGCAGTTAGGGCAATTTGATTTCATCTAAACATATTAAAATCAATGCTTAGTGTTTGGTTTAATTTTGGGCATAAATACTACCCAGGGTTCTCAAGATGTAGAAAGCAGTTTCTTAGTGAAATGCATATTTCATAGCATGTGTCACTTATCCATTATTTGGCTGCAAAGAAATATATCAATTGAGAAAGCTGGTAACAAACCACAAGTCACTCAATGAAGCAGCAAATAACGGTAAATGAGAATTTTTTGCTGTCAATTCAAATTCAATCAAAAACAGCTCACTTTATTATTTTGTACAAAGTTGTGAAAGAGCACTTGGAATTTATTCTCTTTCCGATGACCTTTTGTGTTATTTTTTTCTTTTAAAATGTAAATTACTGTAAATGCGGCTTCCAGTTGCAGGAGTATTTAACTGAATACTACTATTCTAGCTACATCAGAAGATTTTTTTTAATGCAAATCCTTAATATCTTCCATGATTATGGCTTTTGGAGTAAGTTCTATCTATTGCAGATCTTTCCTGCTCTGATTTTTGTTATTTCCACAACAACTGTATTTTTGTCTCCCTGGTGTTTCTAATTACCCTTCTAGTAATCTCCATGCTTTTCTTGTACTTTTATAATTTCTGGCTCTTATGTGCCTTTGACCAATCTTACCTTCCATCTTTTGTGTCACTATCAATGCACATACTTACCCATCTTCTCTTTGAAACAGTTACAGTGACATACATTTTTGCCTGCTCAAATATTGCCCATATGTAGAAAGCATTTTATAAATTCCTCATCTCTTATGTCCTTCTGGCTCAGGTATGTGTGATTTACATGAATCTTTTTTACATTATTTCACATCTATATGTGATGTATGGGTATGCATTATTTCACATCTATGTGCTGAGTATGGGTAGGTTTCCACTGTCTATAATGTGAAGAAGCAAAGTGCATGATGCTCCAACCATTACTAGAGGCAGAGGTAGCTCTTATCTCTTACAAGATTTGAAGCTTGGAGAAGAAACAAATAGTGGCAGTTAGACTGCAGGTGTTTGGGATTAGGTCATGTATTTATGATATTTAACCCTTTATAAAATAATTGTTGTATAAAGGGGCTCTCCTTCAAAACACTTTTCATTTCTAGGAGTCTTTGGTGACTGTGGCTGTTGTGATTTGGAAATCACTGATAATTTTTGGTATTAAAAGTACTTTTAAGCAAATAGCATTTGAGTAGGTCAGAACAAGCAAAACAGAACAATTGCACATAGCAGTTTAATATCTTATTTTTTAATGGATGGTTAAGCATTCATGAAGATCTCTGTTTAGAGAGAGAAGAAATTTTATAATTGTTTTGAAGCTTTGATGCAATTAACATTCTCTAAATGAAGTTTAAAGTAGTTAATGAAAAAATGGCAGTGGTAGGAGTTGTATGGGCAGAAGTACTGTAAGGAATTGATGACACCAATTCACCCACCACCTCTCAAGTTTAAGATATAGGGAAATGGGGACTGTACAGGTCATAGTTTGAGTATTTTATGAATGTACTATGGTTTTATGTCTGGAATATATTGTGGTATTCTTCAATTCCTTTCTGTTCACACAATAGTGGAGTAACCCAAATTGGAGGGGGTGGTCTGTGCACCAATGGTGGTCAATGCAGTTTAGCTACATCAGGCTGTTTGGGACTGTGTTCACACATCCTGAGTAAACTGTCTCAGCCTCCTCCCTGTATTGTCATCTCCAGGCCTTCAGCTACCTTGCTGGTACCTTGCTGGACTTGGTCCAACATGTCAATATCTTTCTTTTACTGGGAAGTCCAAAGCTGAAGATTATTTCAAGTGTAGGCAGAGAGATGTCTAATGGTGAGGAATAATCATGTCTTTTGACTTGATGGCTATAATTTTGTCAATACATCTCAGTATGCATTTGGTTCACATCTCTGCAAGAGCATGATGCTTGACGAATGCTCAACGTATTTCCTTCCAGAATCCAGGTTATCTTTTGCAAAGCTGCTTACTAATGCTAGCACTCTATACAGATTCATGGAGTTATTCTGACACAGGAATGGGACTTAGCAGTTTTCTTTACTGAATTTTGTGGTATTTCCTTAAGCCTTTCTCTCTAGCCTGTTGAGACCCCTCTGAATGGCTGCCCTCAATAATGACTGTGCATCCAGTCTTGTGGTAGTTCATGAACTTGCTGAGCATGTTTTCCACCTCATTGTCTGGGATGACAATCAAGGTGTTATTGGGCATAGCATGAAGCCTTAAGGAATGCTACTTGTAACCAGATAGTCCTTGGATATTGTGCTTCTGGTCACTACTCCTTGAGTTGGGCCATGCGTTAATGTCCGGTCATATTTTCATGACCAGGTGAGTACCATATCCACTGTACTTCACACTTCTGATTTGAAAATGTTGGCATACAGCATTAGGCATGTGTAGGATTTTGGCTGAGGTTCTTCAAGGCTTTCACATAACAGAAGGGAAAAAAAAGAACTGTGTATGAACAGCAGCCCCAACTCAGAATAAGGAAAATTCACTCTATAGCACTGAAAATGTGGTGTAATTCCAATGAATGACCATGCTGTGGGGGAAGTAAAGAGGAAAAAGCATTTTTTTTGCACTTCTGCCATAATATGCTATGCATCACAACAGTCACTTTCTTCAAATTATCAGTGATAAAGTTGTTAGTGCTTTTATTACTCTGAAAATTAGTGTCTGACTTTTCTTTATTTGTGTAAAGCTTTTCTGAAAATGGTGTTAATGTTAGAAGAAGCACTTCTATAACACTCTATAATGTTGAGCTGTTTTCTGCACAGCAACTGTTCACAGCACTTAAGCTTTTTCCTTATTTTTTATGTAGTAAGTAGCCATATTTATAGTGTTTATGTTAATGATAAATTATTTTTTGTTTATTTTGCAGTTTTGACCATGCACATATTCTGTCGTATTTCAGTCTGCATGGTTTTATCTCAGATTTGTTAAAATCAGACACAAAAAAAATCTCTACAAGACAAGGAACTAAGGGACTTACACGAGTGTCAGGCTGAGCACCAGGATAGCCTTTTGAGTTCTCTCTCAAACCATGTGTGCAGCACATTCATACAGTGAATCTGAGGGCAAGGTGCTGAAGCCCAGATGCAAAGCACAGGCTGTGCATCTGCCTATGCAAGTACAGAAGCTTAGGAAGGGGCAAGGCACCAGTGGCTGGTTTTATATCTGCTCTGCCAGCTGAGGGGTTCTGGGGAGCACCCAGCCCATTGCTGGGGTTGAGAGTCCCTGTGGATGGCCCTATAGCAAAAGTCCATAGGAGAAGCTCGAAATTGCAGTGGCCTCACAATTGTTCCTTGCAGATGGTAGAGATTGTCATCTACCTTTAATAAGCAGTGTATAGAAAAGAAAGTCATATTATATATTTTCAGTTTCTGGGCTCCATACTCTGTGTTTTTCTTATTTTTCAATGGGCAACTGTTCACATCCTGACAGGGATGTGTTGGCTAAATACTTTATTTAAAACCAAATTTGTGGAGATTTTTCCTTTCACATTAATGAGGGAAACGAGAGGGAGATCCAGATTCTACCATTTTTAAAGTACTAGTACTTAGAAGAGACAGGACATCTGTGGTGTATTATTTATTAAATTATATTTTATGTTTGTTTTGTGTGAACAAATCAAAATTGACTGTTTTGCCAATATTAATCCGCCACTGGTGCATCTCAAAATGCAGTCTCTTCTAGGGACAGGCCCAGTTCCTCAGGGAAGTAAATAACTCAGTGATTTACTGATAAAGCCACCCAGTACATATATCACCTATGTCTCATACATCACTGTCACAGGCAACAGCTTGCCTTGCTAAGTGATTCTGTGTTGCTCTTTTTGGACTCATGTAATCAGGTCATTCTACAAACTCCTCATAATTTTTCTCATGCTTATATGTATGAGGGAACTTAGTTTTAAAGTGCAATTCTATAAACTTGACTATAATAGTTGTTGTTGTGAATTTATAGATGGCTTATCTATAAGCCATGTGGTAAATGTGGAAAAATGTTGATAACTACCAGTAACTGTGACATGGATTCTTCTCATGAATTTCAGGGTGGTTCTCCAAATCCCTTGGAAAATTTTAAGGTTTCTGCTCTGATGTGATGCTTTCAAATTCAAGGAGTAGTACTTACATTTTAAAGATTAGGAAGAAAGCATGGATGACCTGAGACTATATATAAATTACAGATAAAAAAGGGCCTGGTATTCCAATTGCATAAACAGTTTCAGGTTTTGAGACTACTCTTGAAAAACTCCATGGACCAGCCAAAGATGCTTGGGCTCCATCTCTTTAATAGCTCTTGCAGTAAAAGCTATTATCAAGTTCTTCCATATTATTTATAGTTCAGATTTGCTTCAAAGAAGTGTTGCCCTAAATTTTAAAGGGATTACAATTGCTGATCTCAGCAATAAGGCTTGGATTCATAACACCTGAAGGCATTACACTGACCTACAGCAAGAACAACCTAATCAAAATCCAGGAGCTGAACCTATTTATCTTGAATTCTGCCCTCTGAAAACAGCAAGGAGGAAGGGGGAGTGTTTTCTACTTAATTGAATACATTCAGCATTCTTAATTCAATGCATCCAGGAACGGTATCCCATCTAATCCCAGGTATTCCCTTAATATGCCTCAACTGAGAGTGTAGTCAGAGGCTTTTTACACTGAGTGGGGAGATGAGACCCCCCAGGAGGCAATTCAGATAATCTGATTTATGGTTATGGCCATAAAGGCTCAGGATCATTGGGGTAAAGGTCTCTTTAAGACTTACACGCTCTTGTCTTCATTGGGAATAAGAGTACCTGGATTGCCTAAATCAATTTGCTTTTTTACAGCCTCAAGGAACAGTGCTGTAATCTGGGAGGGACACTACAAAGGATGCTCAGGTCTTGTCTTTCCAGGTAAACATATCAAACATCCTAAATAATCTGAGTTTACCTGATTTTACTTCTTGTGATCCTCATATATCATTGCCTGAAACTTGAAGAGGGAAAGTTTTACTTTTACACTATAGTAGATCCTTTATGCTGCCTACCCCATCCTTTGAGGGACCCTTTAAGGAACCTAAACTGCTTGTTTAGGTTCTCCTGAGCCGAGTTCTAGGGCTGCTCTAGGTCTTTAATACCAGACATTTTGGCACCTCTTTGGATATTAGTCATGAAAGATAAATGAAGGCTGAGAGACCAGGCTAAGTGCAGTGCCCCCCTTGTCCACCCTGCTGGATTGCTGGTATGGTCCACAGGTGTATTTTGGGCTCCTTGGGCGAGGTCACTCCAGCCACTTCTGATCCAAGGCACTGTGTGTGAGCAACGTGGGCTGCAATCTGTTGGTGTCATTTGATCTTGAACCATGGATTGCTCCTTGGTCTCTTTTTTTTGCAGTAGCAGTGATATATGTGTAGCTACTTATGACCCCAAAACATTACACATATGTGAAATTCAGGCTTTCTTCCTTCCCTAGCCCTGATAATTATCCTCATAATGGAAACCCTTTATCTGCACATGCATCAGTGTAGCACTCAGGTGACCTGTCACATGCTGTGCTGGCTCAGAGCCACTGAGACCTTCAATGGAGTAACATCCCCATGAAACCAGTGTCAACAGAGTGGAAAATGAGAACATTTGGTGGGGAATATATTTGTGCTTAAGTTGATATTTAACCTGCTTTTAAGGAGGAAATGCTTGATTTTATTATTTTAAAAAGATAATCAGCTGAAATGCCGAGATTCCTACAGGGTGGTAGACGTTTCCTGAGTGTAGCCTGGTTTTGAAGTCACTTATTAAACTGTTTGTGACTCATTTATGGTGCTTTCTCTTGTGCAGGGACATGTTGTCCATGGATGATTTCACTGATGTCAGAATGAAATAAGAAGGTGCAAGTGAGAGCAAATAACACAGCAGTATTTGTTCCCAGTCAGAAACTTTCACTTCTACGTACTCTGCTGCCTAAAATCGATGATACCTCTAAACCAACAACAAACAAAAAAAGAGAGCAAAACTGATTTGTTGCTTTGTTGAAGGTTACACAGAGCAAGTAGTAAATCCTAAAGGGATGCTTCCATTTGACTGACTGTTAGATAAAGAGAAAGCTTTCAGTCTTCATTAAGAAACCAAAAATAAAATAGAAAACAACACCCTACCACCAAAAAAGCCACAATGTAAAAAGCCCCAGACAGTTTCAACTGACTGAGTGAGTATAGGATGGTGTCAGATGTAAGCTGATACTGGAAATGTGTTAGGAAGGACAAACAGAAGGGCACATTTCTCCAAATAGGAAAAAGAGATGAAGTTGTTTTTTTCTTCATAAGATATTTTTTTAAAAACAAGATATCTAGAGATGCTTAAATATATATATATATATATATATATATACATATATATATATATATAATGTGAGTTCCTGTGAAATCCATTCCTAAATATGTCTGAAAATGTATTTTTTTTCAGATACGTATCTTTCAGACAGGAATTATATTTGCAGCATATTTTTTCTTTAAAGGGTTTTTCATTTCTGCATAAAAAGCTTATTAATTATTTGTAACTGCTTGCCATCATATTCTGATAATAGAGGCCTGGTTATGGATAATAACTACCACATCCTATTTTGGGTCATATAGATTTTATATATATATATATATATGCATGTATATATACATATACAATTCCTGGTGCAATATTACCCAAAGCATCTCCTTTCTCCCTGTACACAGGACCAAAAGTGCAGGCACATCATTTATTGATAAGACAAAAAGAATGTAATGAAATTATCAATGTTCTTGAATTAATTATGAACATGATTAAGAAAGCTAAAATCTCAGGAGCCAGGATCTCATTACCCATTCAGTCTTAGGGATTGCTTTCATTCAGCAAGGCAAAAAGGCTTTGAGCAGTCCCACAATTGCCTTAGTCTCATTTATTTGTGGTAGTATTAAGGTTTATTTGTTTTCTGGTTTGCACTTCTTCCGAAATTATTTCTTAGTTTATTCATTTAACAAAATGTTCCTTCCTGTTCCACAGAAGAAAGTGCCTGTAAGGCCTACACAGGTTCTTCAGTCTGCAAACCTCCCTTTGAGAACATTTCTTTCAACTCACATTGCTGGAGCTCCTAAATATCTTTCAAGGTAAGTCTGAGAATGTAGCCAAAAAAGTTCTTTCAGATTTATGTCTGCAGCTGTACTATGGTACTGTCTGATTCCCATTCAGCTCGGAGCCTTAATGACATCATTATTACGCTGTCTGAACCAGATTTAACTTGGAGCCTGCACTATATTGTTACTTATCTTCCTTCCTATGTGGGAGATTCAGCATTACTTTGTTTAAAAAAAATAATAACGAGCAGGCAATGGTGTTGCAGTGTTTCAGATACCAAACTTTCAAGAAGTGGGGTGACTGAATCAGTGTTGGATACATGCAAGCATGTCTATTTTAAATTAATTTCTGAGTCTAAATGATTACAATCAGGTATTGCTTTTCTTGCACAATTGTCTGAATGAGAAATGTGATGTGCAGCTGCCTTATTTAGGGAGTTATAATGCCCTGTATTACTTAGCAATTTTGTCTTTTTCTCTTTACAAGGCCCTTCTGAATTTCTTGTTATTGCAGGGTTTGCCCCCAAATAAATGTCGGAATGATGGGGCATAGTGATTAAATTCTGGAAGCAGCCCTGCAAAAATAATGCACTTAGGATTTTTGAAAATGGAAATAAAATCTAGTTAGCTAAGAAGCAGAGATCTAACAAACTACAGGGTTTTGGTGAGGCTTTTTTGTTGTTGTTGCTCTATTATTAGAAGTTTGATATGTCTTTTTTGTTCTTTCTTTCTTTCTTTCTTTCTTTCTTTCTTTCTTTCTTTCTTTCTTTCTTTCTTTTTATTGTTTCTGGTTTTTTATGTTCAAAAAGAAGAGAGGATTCTGTAGCCCTATATTTGGTACAAGCTATTATTTACCAGAATAGACCAAGAACAGCAAAGAACATATTTTAGATTTAAATAAGTGGTGTCTGTGACAAACAAAAAAGATTGATTCTGGCTGTTTTCTCCATAATGCTTTGATATAGTGTTTTACTGCCTTTCCTAATCTCAGTTAATAAATATAAGTAAAATACAAAGCAATTAATTTGCTCAGAGTATGTACATCACCTAAATGGGACAGTCAGACTGAAAAAACAATGATAATGCCTTCCCTTCCTCTTGGTAACCTTGAAATGCAGGATTACATTTACAGCCTGGAACAAAAAGCCTGTACAAATACTACAGTGCTTCTGTTCCAGTAGGTCTGCAGACCTACCAAATGGCAGTATCTTTAAAGAAATAAACGTAGAGGGACTTTACTTAAAACTGACACCTGAAAGTCACTCATACTACTGACGTATATATTCTGTAGCAATTAGAAAATAATATTACTGTGGTTTTTTAAGATTCAGGGATGTGTTTTTTTAAAAAAAAATTATGTCTTAAGTGAAAGATTTTGCCCTCAATACAATTCTTTGCTGTCTGCTTCAAGATTTTATATTTTATTTTATAAATGGCTATTGAAGATAATTTGACACTCTTAGAACTATACTCTATTGCTCTGGGCCTGGTTTTAGCTTTCTTTTTGAAAATGCTAAAGCAATATATGATATAAACGACATAAATTTTATTCCTGAATCAGATAGAGGAAAAAAGGATTTTTCTCCTTTTTAAGATTTTTTTGGAAAAGTACTGAAGGTAGAGCTTTTTATTTTCATCTGTTTCTGAAGAACTGAAAATATCAGCCTGTTATGATATTTCTCTCCCATACCAGCCTTAAAAAGCAATATTATGTAGATGCAAGAAATTGATCAAGTTACAGAACAGTTTCCAGTGTTATCAAGAGAGAGAGCGTCAGCAGCATATTTTAGGTGCCATCTCTCCCTTTAGCACTTGGACATTTTCTGATGCTCAAGCAAAATAGTTTGGAAGATCAAATTTATTATCTAATAAGAAATATATAGCTACCAGTAAAAGCAGGAGTAAATAAATAGTTTGTCACCTGTATGGTATGAATCTTGAAAAAAACCCCCTATTTCTTTAAACTATATTATCATAAGAAAACACACTGTTTTGTTTTATTAATGTTGCAATATATTTCTAATACAAAATTCATGCTGATTTTGTTATCTCAAAGAGTTCACGTTTGCATAAAGTACTGCAAAAGCACATACTGAACTAAAATTACACAGTTTAATAGGAATTGTTTAAATCAAAGAATCAGTAAGAGTGTAACCTTTTGCATTTGTGGAGAATACTAAATTACACTAATTAAAATAATTCATATGTGTAAGGGGTTTCATTTGGTCTGTGAACCTTTGTAATGTAGACAGGAACAGAAATGCTGACTTTTTGTGTGTGTTTACCCTATTCAATATTTTTTAAAAATTTCTGGTAGGGAGTGCATTTAGACTAAGGGTAGGCAAGTATGTCACTGGGGAAGAGTTATGGGAGGATTACAAGGTCAGGCTCTAAACAAGCTTCAAGAAAATCAGGGTGAGAAACAAGCGGCTTGTTTGCTAGAATCCAAATTTCTTTTTCTTTCTTATTGTTATTCAGAGGGATAGTTCAGAAATAAAGGCAATGTCTCCAAAATAAGTCACGAGGGAATCCAAGAAGTTCGAACTCCTCAAATTACGCATGCTGATTATATGTCACTTCGATCCCATTAACTCCTAAAACACGAGGGACTGACTGTTGCAATCAATAATTTAGCTCAGACTGACTTTGGAAAGAGCAGGATCAGGCCCAGGAAAATTGTGAAGGTGACCATTTAGTGTGTCCAAGTGCTTGAGCTGGAGTTAGCCAGTAGTGAGAGGGTGTCGACAGCGTGCGTTGTTTTTGTGCTCTCGTAATCTCTGTGAGCGCCGTGTTTTTCAGGCGGGCCTCTCCCAGCCGGCAGCGCATGGGCATTTCCCAGCTCTGTCAAACTGGGTGCAGTGGGCTTTTTGTCTTTCTAAACACTAATCATCTAATTACTGGCCAAATTAACATAACAACATTTAAACGAGTTGCATTTGGAATGTTTAAAAACTGTATTTAATCCCCTTACTTCTTAAGACATATGAAAAAATATAAACAATACTTTTAAGGATTTTTTAATGAAGACTTGGAAGGGACTCTTCATTGACATTAGGTGAAAACACTAGAAATTAAAATAGCTATGACTTGCTAAACTGCTGACTGATAGCAATGTTTTCATTTTACTTTTGGAAATTCAAGAAAAGTTACAATTGCATTTTCCATTGCAAGAATAAAAATATCTTTACAAGCAAATAGAATCTGAAGACTGCCTTCCAATAAATGTTTTGCCAGAAAATTGTGGTGAACAGTGTTTAAATGTTGCCTTTTATTAAAAAATAGATTTTCAGACAAATTGACAGCAAGATGATTTTAGACAGGCTCAGTTAAATTAATTCCTTCTGCATACAGTATCCTAGTTTAGTTCAAATTAGAATTTTGAAGAATATTAAACTTTACTACTGCAAACTATCGTATCTTTGCAGAGTGACAAGGGTTTAAGATTTTTTTTTTAAAGTGGTTTATGGCATTGTGGTGTTTGGTCCACACTTCTGCTGCTACTTCTTAGATTCAGTGCATGTCACACCTGGCAGCATAGAAACAGTTTGCATTACTTTCAGAAGAAATAATCTTGCAAGGAGGTCAGCTTTGTTCTGAATGGGTTAATCAGAACTACCTGCTTTAGATTGATTTAAATCAGTAATGGATCTGCTCATAAAGCGGCTGTTACTAGATATTACACTGCTATCTTAGTCCTTTGATAGCCCTGATAAGAAGTGCTTACCACAGAGGATGCTCCTAAAGGACAGATATTGTTTCCTGTACCTCAGGGAGTAAAACGCCATACTGCTGGATCAGGAACTTTTACTAACAGCAAGTAAATCCGGGCCTTATCAAGTTACAGCACAAACTGCACTCATGTTTTATTATTCTCATTAGAGATTTAAGGACTAATTCCAGTTGTTAGCACTTAGCAGTTTAATGTTTTCCATAGATAAGAATTAAGATTCTTCTGGGGGAATTTTTTTGTTGTTTGCTAAAGCTTGCAAAATATAATGCAGTAATGCACTTAATTTGAGGTAAACTGGATTTCCTAGTGTTTTTAGGACAGGGTTAAAAAAATAAATCTAATAACTGATTTTTTAAACTATAAAATACATTCTTTTTCAATAAAATAGGGGTTTAGAGAGCTAAAAAAGGCAGATATTGCTTTGAAAAAATATGGTACCAATATTGTTAGTACTTCAGCTTTTCTATGCATTAATAATGCTGATGCAGATCAACAAAGTTAAGAATTTCAGCATGCAGAAAATTATGTTTTGAACCAACTTATTACAATCCCTTCTTCACAATCAATGAAGTTGTATTATTGAGTCAGAAAAGGAGGAAATAAGGGTTAACTAGATTCCTAATGAAATGACTTGTTCAAAGAGATAGCAAATCTTAAATTTTGCATCCATTAATTTCTTGAGAGATTCATGAAGACATGAAATTGAATTATGTGAAACAAATAGTGATATATTTGCATTAGGTCCATGAAGGTAATGATGTCAGAGGAATGAATCTGTGTTTTTGTTCATTAAGGTGACCTGAAACTGAAGCTGGAGCTTCATTACCTAAACTTTCTAAGTTTAATTTGGTTTGAAAAACTAAGATTTGGGATCTTGCAGGGGTTTTTCAGAGCTGTGCAGCGACACTAATCCCAGCCATAGTAATGGCAAAGTTTTTGCTCACAAAACTCTGATGCATCTGGTCAGCTTTTGGAAGTTAAGCATTGGATCCCCCGTGACTTGTCAGTTTCCATGTCTCCCAGTCATTCTCTCAGATCATAGATTCTGCAAGTACTGCAGGCAAAGTTAGAGTAATCTTGCATTTTAGGAAGTTCTGTTTTGGTAATTAAGTCTACTTATCTAAATAAATAACATAATTTACTATAATCCACCCAGATCCAACAATCATAATTTCAAGTCCTCACATGTTGTGAAATTTTGTTGTGTGATCTTCCATTTGTTGTATTCTGTCTGGGCATGTTTCTGTTTGATTCCTCTTTAAATTTCCCCGTCAAACTCATTGGACCCAACCTATTTGAAACGTTTTCCTTGGTTGATATTACTTGATGAAGGCAGGCCCTGTGATGCTGTAAGAGCATCACAGCTAATCAATAATTGCTGTTGTTAGTAATTGATTACCTATGACATTGCATTTGGAAGACATTTTTCATGGAGTAGCAATACTAGGAATAATAGGATAAATCCCAGTGACTCGGAGGCATGTTTCTAGAAAAGCTTCTAAGTAGGAGTCCTTCAGTATTGCTTTCAGCTGGGCTATACAAAAGCCAATTTCTTGAATAGTTTACTTTCTACAGCAATGTGAAGCTTGCTATTGGTACACTCCACTACCATGCAAAATTGTTTTCCTCTGGTAGTTTCCCTTTGAAAACTTCTTGCAGTCATGTTATTGGGTGTAATCCTTCCCCATATAAAAAATAAATTTATTATGAGGATTTCCCACTAGATATCTTGGAAAACTTACACATAGCTGTTCTGTGTCCAAAATGCTGTTCAGTAGATTTTCCAAAGCACCCAGGTAACAGCTGGCGCAGGCCATGTGCCAGCCTTGACAGCCCATATGCTCTCTTTAGTGCTGTAATTATCTCAACACAAAACTCTGATAACCCAGTCTACAGGGTCCAGTTTCACTAGGTTAAATTGACTCAGTGGCTTTGTTAGTAAGTTCCTTTGGCACAGTAAGAACTTCATCAAGACTTTAAGTATTGTGGCAGGCTTGGAAAACCAATATGACTGCTAGTTTCAAGACAGGTGTCTTATTAACCCTAGGAGATTGTAGGTTTCAGTTCATTATGGCGGCACCCAGCAGCACTGCTACAGTTAAAGGTCTGTTGTCGTTCCCATTACATGCCCTTCTTTTCCAGAAAACTTTCTGATTCCTTTGGTTTAACCTGCTTTGGTCTATACTTTGGCATATGACTCCTCAGACTAAAGGCATTTTTCTTTTTCAACAGAATTTGATCAAATTTGCTTTATTTGTTGGGTTATTTTGTTGGCTGTTTTGTTGTTTGGTTTGTTTAGTTTTTAATTAGGACAAGAGGAAAAAATAACACTTTTTTTTAGTTTTTATGCTGTTTAAAGCTTGTGAAGATTATGAATATTTCTCTTTCTAAAATAAGCACTCTGAGTGTCATGATTTTGTGCAAATTTCTTAGGCCAAAAAAGACCATAAATAAATAAAATTAGATTCTACTCTGTTCCAAACTGTAAGGAAGAAAACTGTGTGAAGGTCAACTCAACAACTGTTTTTCTCTTCAATTTTTCTGTATGGACCAGAGGAGAATATGTTCAGTTGCATGAAGTTATCCAAAGTTCCTTTCAATACTTTTGCAATGCCTAAGCTGAAGTGCATGAAGAGACAGTAACAGACCTATGATTTATGTCTGACTTGTGTGCCCTGTGCTGGTTCAGTTCCTTGTGGACAGGTACTGACGTCACCACTGGATCTTGGATAGTCTCTCTGTAGTGTTTGATACATGTGGGTCTCATCCAAAGCCAAAAGAAGTCAATGAAATCTTTGCATTAGGCTTTTGGTTTGGCATTTAGTGATTAACTAGGCGTGGTCCCTGTGATTCAAAAACATGAGGAGCGAACATGAAGAAAGCTAAACTATTGCCTGCATAGTGCAAAGTGAGGTCAAAAACTACTTGTCTTGTGTATTCAGAGCCCTTATTGATTCTCCCAGGGTGAAGAATCTTCTTCTTCTTTACACTGGTGAGGTAAATTACAGCTCACGGCTTGGTAGATGATAGCTGTCTGCAGTCCTCTGCTTAGCAGGCTGATCTTTTTCATTCGTGCAGGAGTATAGAAAAACTTTTGAAGATCTGTGAATTGTTTGATACCAGTTGCTGAAAGGAGGTTATTGAAGTTAGGAAGTGGTCAGACTCTGGCTTTACTCTGCTGGAAAAGAGACGCAAGGACTCTTGTTATCGGGCTGCCTTCCACAGGTAGTCAGGCAACTAAAGTCATCATTTATATGTTGTCGGGAGAACTTACCAAATTTATTGACTTGAACATTATTCTCTGCAAATAAGTTTTAGCTGCTCTCTTCATATTATAATTAAAACGGCAAAGACTTTAATAATTTATGAAATTTTAAACTACATACTGAATATAAATGTATCATTCAATGTGATAGAATGAATTAAATTCATCACTGTCATATAAATGTAGGAAAGATGAAATATCTCTCATCCCACATCATTATCCAATGAAAAGGTCTGTTTTCCAAGGCTGTAGTATCGCATATGGTTTGTCTCATCTTTAGTGCATTTCCAGCAAATGAGACTTCCAAAATACCTTTGAAAAGTACATTTTTCAAGAATTGTGTTTTTAATAACAGCTAGGCTAGGCCAAAGCCTTATATTAAAATCTGATCATATAAGGAAGTTTTGTTCTTTAGTAGTACTGCGAGCAGTGTCAACCGTCAAGTGAGTTGGGTGGAGCCTTTCTTTCATTACCTAACGGAGAGGTTTCTGTCAGGCCCATGCGTTTTATGTGAAAAAAGAGGTGGTTGGTTCTTTGCCTTTTGCTCTGCTGTCCCACTGAAACTATGTCCTACTACAGAAACTTCAAAGCTGTTGCCAGTAGAGGACAGGTTTGGCTTGAGGGGAAGCTCCAGCATCAGTGATGGAAAAGAGGATCCAGCACAGCAGCTCCCATGCAGTCACAGTGCTATGATACTGGGAAGAACATCTCTGAGGGAAGTTTCCTCTGCTTTCTGTTGGTTTTATGTGGTCATAGGATTTGGAAGTGAGTCTAGAGATCATTCCATGAGGTCATGCTCTTATCAGAAAGAATCAGTCTGAGGAATAAAATATGGCAAAATATCTCATTTGCTTTGTGGAGCTGTCCCTGATGAAGCCTCATCCAGCTTCTATTTGCCTTTCCATATTTTCACAAAAACTGCTGAAGACCAAAGACAGGAAAACTCTTTCTAAAGACCTGACTGATACCTACTCTTTTTGAAACTGTCATTTTTACTGGAACTTTTCCTTTCCTGACACATTAAATTCAAAATTTTGCTTGCAGTTTATTTCTCTGCATCTGTCTCCCATAAACTCCTCTGAGTGCCTCCTGTCTTCTCTGTTTTCCCAGTGACTCCTGCAAATTGTCTTGTCATTACAGACAATCAAATGGTGAGGTTCAGTCGTGAGAACTGAAGCAACAATTCTGGAATCTTGTGTTCCAAAAGTGTATAAAGTACCAATATCAGAGAGCTCTTCCTACACCAGCATCCTTCAATGGATGGGCAGTTCTCTTGGGGAGATGGACTGTGACAGAGTAATTTTTTTCAGTCAATTTCTTACAGATTTTAGCTCATGCATGCTGGAGACCCATCTTTATAGAGGAGCTCAAAATGTAGAGATCATTGAACAATCATCAGATGGTGTAATTTGGACTCCTCCTTGAAACCCTAAATTGTCAAAATGATTCTGCAGAGGCTACATACAGTCTCAGTTCATTTCAGATGTAGATTGTATTCAAATCAGTGACCTACAATTTATTCTGAGTTGACAAATACTTAAATTAATGAAGCAATCACTCTCTTATATAACACCAACAATATATTCTGAATTCACAGTTAATATGCTAGTAGAAAGAAACTAAGAAAATAGAATGTATTTAATGTTTCTCATTTGTGTTAGAGGCATCACCCTCCTTTTTCATAAGTAGCATAAATTAGATACTTTTCACTGTATGTATTATTTGTGTAGTATTTGGCCATATATCAGGATGAAATACAGTTCTCTAATTAGCTCCTTCCAAGTACTTACAGTTACCCCAGGCTGGTGATCATCCATGAAAGCAAATGTGGCCCTGGCGATTGTTTGTACACGCAATTGCACAGCCACGGTAAAATTCTTTCTAAGGCTTTGTTGTGGCTCACAACCACATCGTGAACAGTAATTGTGGGAGACAATTTACAAGGATCAGGCAGTTTGCTTGTTTTGGTGAAGCACATATCTTGAAAAAAGGCATTCGAGGTCTAGTCCTGTCTTTCTAATAGCTTTATGGTGGGGTTCCCTTATCCTGAAAGATTTTACTCACTTGGAGATATAATTTTCATGACGCCTCAAAATAAAGAAAGGAGTAGAAGTAAGGTACATTTTCTAAACCCTTTAAATTCTTTTTCTCTTGCTTCCTAGTATTGTTTCAAGGACTGGAAGGTGATGTTGTATTCCTTAGTGTGCTGTTTAAAGTCAGGAGCGGCAATATTTAGCACATGCTTGGGCAGCCGTGTTTGAAATCCATGCTTCCTCTCTCTGGTGTTCTGATGTGCCTTTAGGGGATGCTTGCCTGTTTGTAGTTTGTTTTCTTTTGTTTAAGGTTTCAGCTACTGCATTGACTAATGATTATATAGCAGTAAACTCTCGTCCCTGCTAAATTCAGAGGTAATGCCTCAAAAGCATTTTTCCCCTGTGTGACATAAAACAATAAAAGAACTTGACAATCCCCTTTTGAGAAAGAATAATCCTTTGTTTAAAGAAAAAAAAAAAGGAAACAAGCATCTTCTTGCTGCCAGAGGGTATAGAATTCAAATCAAAGATTAAGCTAATTGATAAAAATAAAACAAATTTCTCACAGTATAATCCTCTTTAGGCAGAACTAACATTTTTTGCATCGACCAGTCTCCAATATGAACCACCTATGCTACTTTAGTGTTACATTATACTTGATTTTGAACTATTCTATATCTATTTGATAGAGAAATAACACAGAACACACTGAATCTGAATTTCATCTTGTACCCAAAAGTAACCAAAAACTTCTGTCCTTCAGTAATATCACCTCAGTAAAGAACTGATGGGACCTATTTATAATTTTAAGAGGATTTTGTAAAAAGCCTGAAATGCCCTTACTGAGGCATTAATTTCTGTATTCTGTTGACCTATTGAAGAATTTATAGAAAAGTTCTAATTGTTCTAATTAGCCAGTCACTTAAAGTGAAAAAGAAAGAAAGAAAGAAAGAAAGAAAGAAAGAAAGAAAGAAAGAAAGAAAGAAAGAAAGAAAGAAAGAAAGAGAAAGAAAAGAAAGTCAATGTACTGTTTAATTATGTACTGCCAGGAGGTTCTGAGCTTTTGTATAATGTGTAATAAATTCAGCACTGCCAATTGAGTTCCACTGTTTGCCTAAAATATTAGCAGCTACCTATAAATGAAGAGACACTTCAATTTGGAAGAAAAGCTTACAGCTAATAGAGGAAAGTGCAACATGCTTACATACACTATTACTTCAGCCACAGTCTGCAATTGTTGGATACATTTGTAGTGGACATTATTTTCATTAGTAGAAGTTTGACAGCAATAATTATTCATAGCTTCATTTTTGTCTGAGTAATATCAGAGCTTTCAGAGATAAGTTTTATATTTAGCTTTCAGTAGACTTTTTTTCCCTCTCTGTTTCTATTTTTTTTTCCTTCTGTCTGCACTTCTGGGCTTGCAGTCAATTACTAGCATAAAACTGAGGGGGCAATTATCCCCTGATGCAGATGCTATTGCTGACATATCTAAATAAATACAGAGTAATTATAGACTAGATAGCTAGGATTGCAGTCTGTCACTCCTTCCTTATTGAGATGGGTTTGTGGAAGTGGCATCACTGCCACAGTGGAAAATGTGGACCCTAATAAAAACTAGACAGTTTGTGTTTGCAGGCTGGAGCCTAGTCTGCTCTTTTGCCATTGATTATGTCCTGAGTTGACAATGAACACAAATACAGTGACTGGGTTGAGTCTCATGATAATCTGAGCCATTACATGAGCCTAATCCAAGAGACAGACTAGACATCAGCCAAAAAAGGGCACCAAAATCAGATATTCCCAGTTTGGGCATCATGTTTAGCCTTGTTCACAGTGAAACAAAATAAACTGCTTCAGACACAGGTGCAGAATTATGGCACTGCTAAGGGCAAGTACTTCGGTGTGTGCTGTGTGTGCAGCCCAAAGCCACGGCTCTTCTGTCTGCTTTCAGCATATAAACCCTGCTCTCCACGGGAGCACCTGTGTCAGGACCAATGAGGAAGAGGGATGCACGTTGCAAACACTGTCTGTTGTTTCTTGCTCACTATGAGCATCACCCAGATTGACCCAAACATGCAAGAATGACTGACCATAAAGTTACTTAAGAAGAACTGCCCAGTGTCCATTAGCCTAATGTTTTGTGGGGAGACTGAAGTCTATAAAAATGTTCATATTCATAGAAATTAAGCATCAAAGCTGCCACTACATTTTCTTTGCAGTGAGTTTTTAACATTTTGGAGGTTTGCTCTTTTGCAAAACCACACACTCCACAAAGGTATAAAATATAGTACTTAATGGCAATGGTACATTTACTCAAGTGCATTAGACAGTTCTTCCTTCTCCTTCTTTTCCTGCTTGATTGGCAGCCAGAGATCCTAGATGCAGCACTACAGGAGATGTTGTTTATAGCCAAAGCAGCAGGATCTGGCACCAGAGAGGACTCCACAGGCATTTGTATTGATGGTGGCTTTGCACTTGCCTCTGGGTCTTTCATGTGGCTGGGCTGATGAAAGTTATCTGGGCAGTTATATGCTCTTGGAAACCATTTATTTTTCCACTGACATTTTAAATGGTTGTAGTGATTAACTGTTTGTATGCAGAGAATTTTAAAACCTTCACCACAGTAAGCCTCTGCAGACGTCTCTGGCACATGGTCTAAGTCTATATTTCTTTTTTCTGCCTAAAACCCCTTTCACAGATCAGTGTGAACAATTGTTTAACTGCAATCCTGTGTATTGGCAGTGGAACTCCATGGAAGGAAATCTGAGGCTCTAGGTACAGCATGGTGTGAGGTTTCAGTCCTGGCTTCAGGACCCCTCTCCTGAAATTGCTTGGGGACTCCATTCTGCACATCTCAAGATGAAAAAGTGTAGTACAAGAACATCCAGAAAGCCAATTGCGTGTTTTGTAGCAGATAAGTAAAGTTGTGGATAGGCTCTGAACTTTTTTCTCAGCCTCTTCTTGTATCTTGTTACACTGAGTGCTGAGTGAGGGGGAGAAAAGGGCCCACAGTGGTGTTCCATTGGGTAGTCCATCCAAACAGCTGGCAACACGCTGCTGCGTGGTGTTACCTGAGATTCTCTGCTGATCCAAGCACATGCATTGTCTTGGGTAAAAAGCACAAGGGATTTCACATTTGGAAATAGAAAAAAAAAACCCAGACCCAGAGTTTTTATTACTTTTCAAAGTACCAGGAGTTCCAGCGTATGTTGTACCTTTGATCTCAAGGAATGTATTTCTTTGTTTCTGTGTTGACAAATACATAACTTTGCATAGAATTAAAGAGTTTATCTGTTAAATGAAATGGTTAGCCAGTAAAACAATGCCATATAAATCAAATATTTTGGTTTCCATTAGATGAAAAATTGTTTTGTGTGTGATTGTATTCTAAAGGATGACTTCAATAATTTACAGTTATTTACAATATTCTGGGATTGGTACAGAAGGAATGACCAAATCTCTACTCTACAGCTTATTCTTCAGATAAATATTTAGCTTATATACATTGGATTTTGCAGTCATGTGAGCCAAACTTTAGGGCAATATTTAGTCACATTTTCTGCTTTTGCCCAAGTGGTATCAAAGCTATCAGAGACAAGTATTTAATCTTCAAGAGTCTAGAGATTTTCTTATACAAACATAAGTTTCATTTTGAAATTATGTACTTTATATTTTAATGCTAACTTATGTATCATTAAAACTAAATTACTAATTTAGTAATTATAATATTATTTATTATAAATAATAACACCTATTACATTTAGTGTTATTATTTCTCATTGTTTCGGTTTTTAACAATTAAAATATTTTTAAAAAAATGTAAAATATGTAAGATCCCCAATCCCACAAATCAAACCAGTGAAAATATGTTTGCAGTTCACTGGTGCTTCTGAAACTTTGAACAAACTCTATGCAGTCTTGAAGCTATGCTTTCGAAACTGAAGTCATACAAAGTATACATTCTGATTTCACTAGAATCATGTTGTAGGCTTAAGTCATGTCTAAAGTTATCATAAAGCATTCTGTACTTGTCAGTGATGAAGGTAATTTTAGTGTGGATATCCTGGAAATTTTTTAAAAGTTAAGTTCGTATAACAAAACTGAGGAAAAGATTTAAAGAAAAGAAAGACAAAACAAAGAAAAAAGAGGGGAGTTCCACATACTTGTGAACAACTGTTCCTCCATTAAAATCACCATAGGATATTCACGACAAACGTTTCACCGTATGTTGCAGGCTTGCATTGGCTCTGAATAATCCTGGAAAAATCCTGGTTTGCTCTATGTGGTAGATGGTTCATGGCAAGCATCTTGAGTTCTTTCTGTGTACCTGCTGCTGTCCTTCCATCTCAGTGGAAACCAAGGCTGCTTCATCTCCGTTACAAGGGATATAATGGAAGGAAAGGGAGAGGAAAACATTGGCAGACAAACACATTGAGAATAAAACACAGGAAAATCACATTTAATTATATAATTATTTCTCTGTACAGAATCACATTTTTCTGGGGCAGATCTCTTAACTTCCACTTGAGCAGACTTAAATGCAATTAAGGTGTGGGCTGTGTACTGATCAGCGGAAGGAAGGTTGGAGATTTGGAGGGGACAGATTTATTTTATAAATATGAAGTGGTCATTTACTTTGCTGGCATTATGCTAAGTTCCATCATTGTTATTCTTTTTTTGAAAGTGCTTCCTTTTAAAGAGAGCAGCTCTTCCACCCCTTAAGTATGGTGACATTTAACAACAACAAAACAACTAACAATTTTTTGTTGTTGTTGTTAATTTTTATTAGAACCTTTTTACAAATTCCATTGAATCATTAAAACTTCATTATATTGGATCAGGCTTCTCACCTCGATTTGAACAAAACTCCTGCTAGCTTGATTGGGAATTATGACTGAGAAAAGTCTTGTGTTTTGGCTAACTAAAACTCAGTCAACACCTTATAAATTATCCTGATACCAAAATATCAACAATATAATTTCCATGAAAGACCTATAGGAGAAAATAACCTTGCTGAAAAAAGTTTGAATTCATCAAACAAGTGTATTGGTTCCAATGATATCTTGCTTTGAAAAACAGTATGAATGATTTAATTTTAAAAAATCATCAAGGCCTATTTATGTATTAGGTGAAATATAGTCTATTTTTATTTGTTTGCACACTTTGTTTCAAAGGTTTTGCATTTTATATTTTCCCAATAATTTTTATTGTGTTGTATTACATGAAGGTTTATATATTTTATTTTGCTATTCCAATTACTCTTAAATAATATAAACTATACATCATGCTTTTCAAAACACAAGCTTTGAAAACTTGCATGATTTCCTACCTCTCACAGTGGAAATTCCTGGGAAAATGAAAGCATTGAAACTTTTTTTAAGCTCCTAATGTTCAGTTTAGTTTAGTTTAGTTTAGTTAAAGGTAAGTTTAAACTTTTAAATTTAAAATTCAGAGATTCAACTGTTTATAATTTTATCTGTGATATAATATCAATCCACCTAGACAGTGTAATCCATCATGGAAGACGAGAGACTCAGGAAAAGCACTAAGACTTCTGAACATTTCTTCAGATGTCCAAGTCTTAAAAGATAACTCTTCTTATTGAGATATTTTTATGACTTTGCATTAACTTTTCCTTCGGTGGTAGCAAAGTCTAACTCCAAGCACACTTCCACTATCCATCCAAGCTATGATTTCCTGATTTTAAGCAGAGCCCTTTGATCTGAGGTGATTTTTGAATTTTCTTTACTATTGAATATTTTGTCTGTATAACTCCATTTAAAAGAGATGGAGAGTTGAAAATTTTTCTCTGTTTTACCAGTTTCTACTGAATTAAGTTCAAGAATTTGTCATTGTTTGCAAATACGTGCTGGGAGTGGCTTTTCATGCTTCATGGAGATTTGAATGTGTTTTTGAAGTTCTGTGTTCCATCAATTACAGTGATACTGAAATTCAGCTATATATACATTTATTCTATCTCCAGGAATTCTGATGTTTCCATCCAGACAGATGCAGAGATGCAGTTAAATTATTCTTAATAAACTCATGTATTAAATTCTTTAGTACATACTTGACGTTTTTAAACTGAAAATTTTAACATGAGGTGTTCCAAACCTACCTAGACTTTGTCAAACTCCACTTTTGTGTAAGACAATGGAACATGGTCAAAGCTTGCATACAGACTTGGTTCAAGTGCTTCGTGCTGCCATGGAAACTACTACTGTGTTACAAGCTGTGTAACATGTACTGTGTGAGTAACTCTAGGGGAAATTAATACTGGATATACACAGAAGTGTGATAACTCTTTTCAGTAAAAAAAAAAAAAAAATCACAGAATTCCAGAATCAGATAAACAGGTAATAACTCATTTTTTGGTGGACATACATTGTAATAAAAAACACATTGTGTCATATAGTGTTAGGCTTGCAGTTTGTTCTTAGTGAGTTTTTCACAAGATTAAAGGACATTCCTGTTTTTTTCACTTGCAGTTTTGAAAATGTTACTTAGATATGGTGCAGTTCAATTTTCCTGATCTTTCAAATGGAGGGGATAGCATGAAAAAAAGGGAATCACCACAAAATCCTAAAAAGAAAGAAAAGATAAACTCTCACACTCTGGAACATTACAGGAAGCTCAGGTATCACTATAGTTGATGTGGTTGAACTTGTTGTCATTGGTCTGTAGTTAACTAGGCTCCTGTTATAGACACTTTATTTCAAAGTGGTCCAGTTGAAATGTCCACTATCCAGATCTACTTTCGAAAGTTCATCTTTTATTAGTTGTGACTAATGAGCCATTCTAGAGACACAAAGAGTATTTCTGGTCATGATTTAATTTATAGTTGATGAAAAAAAGGCACAAACTCAATGTTAGAACCAACAATAATCAGTCTCAGCACAGGCAGTTTCCTTTTCACTGGTGTAATTTTGCTTATTAGAACTGTGCCTCAGAACTGGGTAGATCCTTTTACATTCACAAACATTTTGGTCATAGGTAGTGACTAGGTGATCCTAAATAGGGTGGAAAACAATGTGAATTTATTGTATACTGATTTAAAGTGTTTATGATATATTAATTAAAAAAAACCAGGGTGAACTGGTGGGATCTAACTATATGGATCTGAACTTGTTTGCCTCATCTCTAAGCTGAAATTCACATGCTTACCTAATTAAATCTACAACTGACCTAAAAATGACTAAAGATATTATTGCAGATTCACCCCATGTTTAGCAGGCTAGCTCAGAAAAGCATGCTAGTTGAAGTTAATTAAGCTGCATACTATTTCAAAGTGTTCCTGTCTAGATAATACCAAATTAAAATAAATTTGTGAATATTGTTTTCAGACACTCCTGCACAGTAGTTATTCTTCCACCATGCTTTCTGTCCTTTTAATGTTTTCTGACACTATCTCACAAGCATTTCTTGGATTTGCTGCAGTCAAACCAGAGTTGGAAAACAGGAACTCAGTTTTTACCTGTGGAGAACCAAACCTCACTGTTAGGGAGAATGAAGTGGGATGTCAATGTGTGAGAGAAGACCGGGACTGTGTTTCTGATTTGCACACTTGATGCTGTGTTGTCCAGAGAGGCAAAAAGGCACAGGAGTAGAACTCATTTTGCCTACTCCAGCCATTTAAAATCTAAGGCTGATCTCATCTTTCTGGGCTTTATGGATTACCAATAAGGGGAAGCAACACCTTCAGAGAACAATTAACCTCCTCCTAAGAGGCAGACCTGAGCTGCCTGGGTTTGCTTTTGGAAGTCGATTAATTTTCCCCTGATGATTCTAAAGTAGCATACATCACTGGTTTGACTTAGGTATTCAACATGTAGGCATCCTGTTCAAAAGTTCATCAGAAGTAGTTTTACCGCACATGACGTGCTCACAATGACATATATATATAATCATATACTACTATGAAAATATATGTATATATCCCACCTCTGAATATATATATATGTATTGACATAGGATTCAGTTTTGGATCTTTCACTACAAGAAAGTCATTGAGATGCTGGAGAGTCCAGAGAAGGGATACAGACCAGGTAAAGGGTCTGAAGCACAATGATGAGGAACAGCTGAGGGAGCTGGGGATGTTTAGCCTGGAAAAAAGGAGTCTCAGGGGACACCTAATCACTCTCTACAACTACCTGCAAGGGGGTTGTAGCAAAGTGGAGATTGGTCTCTTCTCCAAGGTAACAAGAAACAAGATAACTGAAAATGGCCGCAAGGTGCACTAGGGGAGGTTTGGATTGGATATTAGGGAACAAACTGTTTATGGAAAGGGTTATCAAACATTGGAACAGGCTGCCCAGGAAGTGGTTGAATCTCTATCGCTGGGTGTGTTTAAAAGATTAAAAGACATGTAGTCATGGCATAAAGAATTCGATGAATTTTATAATTTTTGCCCCTGTGGTGTCTGTATATGCTGTCTACATCAGCTTTAGGAGCAAGGAACCTAAAGACTATACCAGTGAGCTTAGTGGGTCAGTGGTTCTCCAATCCCCTGAACAAGAGCACAGGTAGTTCCCCGTACAACAGGGAGAGAGCAGTCTTGGGCTGGAGTTGTTCCCTGAATTGTGTTCAGGCATTGCATTGGCAGGCCCGTGCATTGGCTTACCAGGAAGCACAACAACATTTGTCCAGTACCAGTGGTTCAACCACGGATCCAGACACCTACAATTTTATGGTTTATAGTCTGTGTTATTTTCCAGACAGGCCCTTTTGTATGTAGACTCTGCTGTTTTTCCAGTAGCTTGGAATTTCCTGAAATTTTGAAGGTCTAAACATCTCACAAGAGAGATTTAGGCAGAAGTGTCCTTAACCTTTCACAAGACTGAGGTTAGACACTTCTTTTGTATTCTCCAGCTGCAGATAAAAGAGCTGTTAAGTACCCAGATCCTCAGCCAAGCTTTAGCTATTTTAGCTATGCTCATTCCTGATTCTCTAATGGGGTTTGATTTCTCAGTGGAGAGCAGGAATAACTGATTGCACTCCTGAGAGGATAAACTGCTGAAAGTCTCTCCTAGTTTTTCAAACCATCAGTATTTCAGAGTGGCTGCTCTGGCCCTTCCAGAGAAGAAGGGAGCACTCTGGTCGGTGGTCACCTGGCAGTTCTTGCTGCTCTTCTCTTTTAGTATTGTGGTGCTTTGGCTCTTCAAACTTCTGCAAAGTAGCCCAGCTGTAGATGTGTTCACCCAGTAGCTGCGTGATCATCTCTCTCTCCCATATTTTGCAAGCTCCTCTCTGCACATGCAAATACTGGTTTTCAATACCCAGAGCTCTTGTTTGACTCTGCTTATTTCCAGTTTCAAATTTATTTTTCTCCTTTTTGTCTCTCACCTTCTCAAGGATGCTCTTATTCTCCTTGCTCTAAATATTTGTCTAAGTCTTGCTTCTCCTGATTTTATTCTGACGCAGTATAATTTTTAATTTGGCTAATTTTATTCTAGGGTTGCAAAGCAGCAGGTTCTTTACTGCTGTCTCTATTCTCATCCTACCTTTACAGGGCTTTTGATGCAGTAGAATAATTAATATTTGCTAAAGTCCACATTGTTAATGCTGAAAAAAGGTTAAAATATGTTAACAAACCTGGGAAAAGTACAGAGGAAAGCATACTGAAATGAGCTATGCTAAAAAGTCATTCATATATCATGAAGTACTCTCCTAAAGAAAGAAGATATAAATGGAGATAGATATATAAAACTGATTGTCAGTTTTATGCCTAAATATTCTGTGGTTGAACCTCTCATTCATTCCCGTTTAAAAATGTTACAAGTTTTCTTAGAAAGTGTAAAAAGATTACAGATTATTTTTGAATGCTGTTTTTATTAGATCTACTGATTTATAGCCAAGTTAATAGGACTATAGTCTTCTGTAGAAATAAAATTAATTTCTTATTCTGTATTCTGGTGATGCAGATGGTGATATCATCTACCACTAATTTTGTAATTAAGAGTTTTTTCACTTTTAACCCAGGACTTTCTATTCTTGATAAAACCATTTTTAGACTATTTCTTTCCATTTCCAGTTCAGGCACAGTTTGCTAAGGTACTGCCAGAATCCGTGGTCTCTATGACTGATTAAATGATCTTCCTAAATATAATTTAAGGCATTAATGATAAATGAGTACTATTTCTATCTGCTCTTTAAGAAGTTTAAGTTGTTTTAAACAACTAAGGTGCCTAAAAAGTCTACCTGGATCCTCCTAGGATCTAAAGTCTCTAAATCACCAAGTGAATTTTTCATTTCTTATGTTGTACATATCGTAATGACCTTCCCTGTTTTTTTTGTTAACTAATTTCTCTCTAAAAGACAGGCTCTTTCTCAGAACATTTCAATATGAATAGGCAGCCATCAAACATCTGTGTTTTGTCAAAAGCTATGTCCCCTGTAATTTTTCAAGTGCTGTGGTTTTTTAGGCAGTCCTAAATCACAGGTTCTCACCTGGATTAGCAGGCTTTATGGTGTGGATTTGGGATTGTGCTGGTCTCTTGTATAAAGTTGCACTGTGAAATGAGAAGAGTGAGAAACATGTCATTTTCCTCAAAGATATGATTGAAGGAAGTTGACAGCTCCTCCTGTGTCAAAACACTTTAGCTTTTGCCTCTCGTTTACCAAAAGCACCTTCTCAGCCAGTAACAATTTGACTAACACCTACTTTTTAATTAAATGTTGTAGCATTTAGGAAGATGCATGCTAATCTGGGCCCCAGATCTGCAGCCCTCAGCTTTACAAGATGCTGCTCCAGCAGGGGCCGTAAAGCTCTCGATAAGAGGAGTAAGGAGCAAGGTGCAGGTCCCACAGCGATAACCTCCTGACTCCAACATTATAGGTCTTTCTGCTGGAATTGAGTTCTACATCTTCCTCGATTGGTTATTGTCACAAATGAGTAATGGATGCACCCTGCCTGCGTCCCCAGGTACACGAGCCAGTCCATCAGGCCATCGGGAAGCGCAGCTGCTGGCCGTGGGGGCAGGCAGATAACAGGCAGGCCCCGAGAGGGATGTTAAAGGCGCCGCCACCACGGGGACAGTGGCCTTCAGTGCTCCTGCGAGCGCCCGCCCGCCTGCGCCCGCCCCTTCCACGGCCCTGCGCGGGCATTAATCAACCTGCTCCCTGCGACCGTGCAGGGCAACAGATAAAGTGCAGCAAACAAATCAAGAGCAGGGAAGCGGCTGGAAAACGCACAGCGTTCAGGCCACGCTTAGTTAATTTTGGTCTATTATTCAGAGGGGGAGAATGTTTAGGATGCCTTGTTCACACTGGGAATTACTGTTAGAAGTGTATAGACATACATGCATATATATATATATACATACACATATATACACACTAAAATATAGTATATGCTTATAATGCGTTATAGTATTGTATTTCTTATTATGTATTATTATATGATAACACGTACATAACATATATATATATATATTTAAAATTAAGCCTTGCAAAATTGTCTAGCTACCTGCTGAGCTGCAAAATGTACTTGTCTTTTTTTTTTTTTTTCTGTCAGTGATGATAGTGAAACAAGTAAGTGGTATTTTAGTAAACCTGTCAGGGAATCAACTCATGCTGACTGAGAAGTGAGTAAGTAGGTAAATAAGGCTTGTGTTTTAATTTATTAAGCATGTTGCTTTGAAAGTGGTGTGATTTGCATTACTATCGCTTTTATAAAGGCTTGACTGGAGGTTTCCTAGAGCATACATGATAAAGTGGATTTTTGTTTAACATACCAGGTAAATTTGAAGGTCAGCTCAGTTTCTAAATGCATCTAACTTAGACAAATTGTCCACATGCCCCTCCAAAGGAGGACGTTTGTAGTATTACCCTGCCTATCATAATAGTAACATTATCTGTAATTCAGGAAATTCCATTTTCTTATCATATTATTTGTTGGAATAACAACAATTTGAAATTAAAAGCTCCAGAAATATCCTTTCAAAAGTGTAGAAATAGAACCCAGATTGAGAACAGATTTTCTAAAGTACAGAACTTCTGATTAACCAACTCAGTAGATGTTGGTACGGTTTCCAAAACTGACTGGAAGCCAGTGCCACAGAGAAAAGCAACAGAACCTGTGATGTACTGAGCTCCTTCAATATCTGGTCATAACTATTACTGTGATTGTGCATGTAAATATATATGCAGTTCTATATTTCTGTAGGCTGTGATTCATCCCATTTGGCAATGCTCAAATTTAATAGAAAGTCTTATACAACACTTTGTCACACAAGAAAACAGAAACATTATATCACAGAAAACACATCTAGTATTCCTCTGGATGAAAATGGCAGAAGCGTTTTTGGAATACAAGAAGGAAACTCCCAAATTTTCATGGCTGTATATATCACAGATTTAGCAGTTATATATTCTGTGGGGGAGAAGGGGTAGTGAGAGAGAAGGTGGAGCAACAACCAAAAATTGTAAAAGTTCCATAGTAGAAAAATATTGCTACTAGAAATTTCAGAATTACAAAATAGTTTACTTATGTCTTTTTTCTTTCTGTGGTGACTCAGAGCAAGTCTGCACTTGGATATTTTCTGGAAGCATTGTTTCAGAATAGCTAAAGGAAAAGAATGTAATTTTCAAAGTTCCATAGCTCTTTCAAAGCAGAGTAATTCAGGGTGGAGATCTCATGAACATATACATCAAGTTCTGTGCTATTTTCCCTTATGAAAGTCTTTGTTCAGTTTGTTTTAATTCAGCTGCTCTTTGACTATTTGGATTATAATTTTCTATGTCATCTTTTTGCCTGAAACAAAATTGATTTAGAAAAAAAATAATTAAGAAAGACTGTTCAGCATTTTTGGGACTAGATTTGGTGATTAAAAGTAGTATTTTGCTAGAAACAATATTTTTTCTACCTTTTGTTTAAAAGGTCAGCATCTTAGAAAAGAGAGATGCTGCTGAAACCACAGATAATACTTTCTCACCATCCCTATTCAAACCTCTCCAGTCTCAGCCAAATTATAAATCCATGGCTTGCTTTCTTTTCACTTTCTTGGTAGAGATTGGTTGGGCCTCAGAGAATTGCTGGGAAAGGGGACTGATGTTTGAAGTCAGTACCAAAGGCTTTAGATCCTCCTCCTCCTCCTTCTCATTATGCGAACCTGTAGCAGGCCTAGAGACAAGATTTCCCCCCACAGCACCCTCTGAGCCTGTTACAAAACTTTCCCATTTTATCAGCCAAGGAGCCACAGAGAAGCTTGCTCACATTGGTTTTCATCCTTTTCCCTAGTGGTGCTGAGATTGCAAGAAAAGAAGGAGCAGTTTTTCTAGGAACATGGGTGAGGAGGAGGCAGTAGTCCATATAGCCAGGTGGAATTTTGGAAGAGAGGCTGGATATAGGCTGTAGGAAGGCAGAAAAACATGGGATGAATACACAGCAAGGAAAACTCACATACCAAAGGCTGAGTATATAAACTCCCATTGCCTTGAGTTTCCACCTAGGAGTGTCAAGTGCAAACCTTAATCCATACACTATGGTATGGATTGTACTGAGTTAATGGACCATCTCACCTTCTAAATTTTCCTTTGTTAAGTACCTGGGTACATCAAGCCTCAGGCATGCTGAGGTGAGCAACCTGAAACAAGAATTGACTCTTAGTCCCAGAGATGTCCATCTCCACATCAGCTCACTTGCAGTGACCACGCTTCTTTCAAAGGTACTCATTGAAAAAGTGAGACTTGAAGAATAAAGTGTGTTCTCATATGAGGTTGGTATCTCCACAGCAGGAGTGGAAATAGAGCCCACTGTGCTACTCTTCTCTACCTTATTACTGGGACAACATGAATTCCTTCTCACCATCGCTTGAGTCATTTCCTCCCCATGTCCCTTCCCACTTCTGCAGCAAGAGACACAGGATCTCTGCAAATAGCACCTTCCTTCAAGGCATATTCATTTTTTGACCACCAGCTGTTGTTGAGCATTGAAAAGTCTGGCTGGTCCAGGCTTGGTGAAATAGCCTCAAATTTTGTGTATCAAATTTAGCTTCACTCGAATTTTCAGCTGTTTACTCTTTTCAGGATGCTGCCGGGTGTTCTTCATCCTGGCCCTTGTCCGCAGTAAGTCACAACACTGGGGAAGATAAGATCAATGCTCTTAAGGGTCTAGGCTTGGGGCTTGATCCTGCTCCCAGGGTCATCTGCAGGAATATTACTTTAAAATTACTAGGTTGACGGTCAAAGTACAGAAGGAAAAAGACAGCATGGCAAATGATTTTGGGGGGACACCTACTATTTTTAAAGAGTGGTTAAGCACATTTAAGACAAAAAATATTACAATAGGCCATGGTTAAGGAAAATAAATAAAGGGAATAATGAATCATGTCATATCCAACTTCATTTTCTAGGAGCTTGTATAATCATACTGAGATTGATCCAAAACTTTCTGAGGGTCTTTCCCTTAATGCAGCCATTTTTTAATCTGTGTTTTAAACAAAAAACATGAAACCCATCCCCCCTCCCAAACCAGTCCTTCTAAAATCAATCCACTGAACTGAGTCTTGGAAAAGAAACCCCAGAAATCCAGCAGCTGGCCTTACAAAACTTGGGGTACTTTCCATTTTTTCCAAATAGTGGAAGCTGATCACTTACTGGACCTAAGAGGTGATTTGTGGCTAAGGCTTAGATTCTTTAGAATATGTTACCTTTCAAACTGAAGGGAAAACAAGCACAAGGGGAAAACAGGGAATGAACCCTGTTTTGCAAGAATTTTTGCCTTCCTCATTGGAAAGGTATTAACAGATGAAATGCTGTTTTCTGCAGAAGGCTGAAGAAATTATTTTTCTCAGCATATGGAATTTTGTTCTGTGTATTGTCTCTTCAAAGTGTGTTTGCTTTAATGTTTGACATATGCAAAATTCAGCCTTGGTGGTTATATTACAATCTTAAAATAATAATAATGTTTACCCCTACCATGAATTCACTTTTTAGAGTTTGCAGTTGCCTGGGTACTAACCTCTCTGTTGTGCTTGAAGTGCAGCCCCAAAGAAAGTTCTTGTTAGAATTTAAGATGTGAAGATCCATTTCTGCCTAACAATCTCCTACTCCTGCATTCCCTGAAGTGTATCCCATCTGCTTTTGGGAGCTCTCATTGCAATATGCAGTGATTGCAGGATAAGCACACCATTTTCCTGTCAATACTTTCCTATTAGCCTCCTGGATCCATACATCATCGTCTTGCTGGCCTGCAGTTTGCTTATCTTTGTCTCTGAGGCTGCCTTTGATTTATCTAACACCCAGGTTAATGAGGCATGGAGCCCAGGGTGGCTCCAAGGATAATGCACTCCTGTATAAAAATGCTTAAGGAAGGATCAAGTGATAATCCATTCTAGACTAAAAGGCCTAGCTCTTCAACAAATGTTGTATTTCTTAATCACTAAGCTAAGACTATAATAGCTCCCTGTTAAGCTACTGCCATCAGTAAAACTAAACCCGCTAACTATATGAATTTACAAAAGAACTGAAAATTAGATTTTAATTTGTGTTCCAAAAAATACAAAAAAAAAAAAAAGTTCATTTCTTAGGAATAGTTATCACCATTATTTGACAGTGTTCTTATGCAAAAATAAGTTAGCTTTAATATTTAATTTACAGTAATAGTTTTATATTCCCTCACTGGGACCTATGTTTTTCTAAAGACAAAAATAACAGAAGCTAGAACGTTACTGTGGCAAGGATAAATCAAACTAGCTATTTCAATAATGGAGGTAATTACAAAGTGTATATATCTGAGATGTACTGAGTGGTTAGGGGTTGTTTAATTAACATAAAAATTTCAATATCATCAGCAAGAGTGTTGGTATCACAAAAGCATTGTTAAAAATGCATCTTAAAATAGTTATGCCATTCTCTCTTCCTAGCCTGTACATAAGGCTAATATACATTAACTTCCCATTTCTGCTAATTACCATCTTACACAGAAACGTTTTAATGAAAGCAAGGTAAAGATCCAAATAAGCTTTCAAAGCTTTATTTATTTGGGTTTTTTTTTAAGCGCTCTACTGCATATTACTTTGATGTCTGTTTTGGCTTCCTTTTTTGGTTGTTGTTTTGTTTTGTTATGCTTGGTTGACCTTCATACTATGAATCTGCTGCAGGTTCCTGAAATATATGTAACGTATAGCCATTTAGAAAATGACATAGCACCAAATAATGGGATCATTCCTATGGGAAGACGTGTTCATGTTTTGAAGCAAAAGCCACACACAAGGAAGACATTCACCAATTGGCCCACCATAGCCCCCAAGGACTTGACCCAGGTAATAAGTCCTTTACTGGTCACTAACCTACATTATTGAAATTGAGTTTGGATTTTGATGACATGACATTGTTAAGGGTTGTTATTGAGATGTAAATGATCTTCCATTGGGTTATTTAAGACACATGAAGGACCTAGTTTAGAATGAAGATTGGTTATTGATTATTCCAGCAATTAACCAAATAAATTTTAGCACTTATATTAACATTTTTGGCAGCCTTAAATTATTTTTTGCTCAAACTGACCTAAGCAGCTAGGTTGATTCCTTAGCAATCTTTAAGATGTTTTCAAAAAGGAAAACAAAGATAAGCAAATATTGTTGTGCTGTTTGTGGTATTCTGTTTTAAGTCTATTTTTTTCTCTTATATCTACTAGAGACCAGTGGTATATGATGCAGTTGCCTACACAATTGTACAGTGTGCTCCAGAGATTCTCAGGTATTAAAGACATGTTTTGAGCACATACAAAAGTCTTCCACCTCTTTGTTCTATTTTTTTTTGAAACTTCCATCATTAGATTAACATAATTAGTCAATTTCAGAGTTCATTTTCTCTCCTTGCATTTCTTTCATTAGTACTTTGAGTCTCTCTATTCTGAGATAGGGGCCAGTCCTTTCAGATGCTTGTTACTATTTGAAAGCACCTTGTAGTGATATTGATAGCACAAATATTAACAGAAAATATTTCCCTATCTCACTTAAAAGTGGAGAGTGTATTAGTTTACCCCTAGGTATTTTAACTGGAAAATGGGTTTCTTGCGTTTTTTCAGATGGAGTAGTGCTGAGAAAGCTTTAGAGGCTGTTACATCCACCACAAGGTCACATGACATGTGCCACTATATATTTGGTTCGGTGGCAAAAATCAGAGAATAAATTATATGAATATATTTCATAACTAATTCAGCTTAGTCTTCTCTCTTTCTACGCTGCAAGATCCAGCAAATGAAGGATATTAGGCACTAAAGAGAGACACATGCTTTCTTGTTATAATTTCAGTGTTGACGTCCCCGTGATACTTTTATATATAAAATATTTAGGTAGAGAAATGGCACAAGCAGCTTGACTGGACTGCTAGAACTCATTACTTAATGTGCTGTCTGTAGATGGTACTACTGAACTCACTGAAACTAATACTGTGGTCATGTGCTCTCTTTTGTGTTGCTGTATCGTCTCAGGATCCTCCACACCTCAGATAATATTACATGGAAAATTAGCTGCCTCCCCACTGCAGTTAGAACGAGGCTTTCAGAATACTCTTCCACACGGAGATACTTCAGTTTAAAAGTCCCTTTCAAAATTAGCAGCTAATAGCAGACGGTTGGCATTTTCTAACATTGACTTCCCTTAAATAATTCTCTCTGTATTATTACACACTTCTTTCCTGCTGTCTCAGTATTGCTGGTCGGATACAGGCAAAGTACCCACAAATTAAAATGAGTTTTATGCCCTCTTATGGTCCCTGTCATCATTTCAATGTCCACATCATCAGAAATTGAACTCATCTACTCTTTGACATGACAGACTGCATTATCTCTGATCATAGTGGAGGATTTGATGTCTGGGTATTTACAACAGCTTTCACACCCACTAAACATATAATGCCAGCTTGGGCATTTTTGGTTCGTTTGGTTTTATGTTGGCTGATCACTTGAATTAGGGATAAACAGCAACTCCTAGCATATGACTTTTGTAGCTTTTCTAATATAGGGGTTAAATATAAGTTTCCGGTGTTAGTATTTTGATACACAGAGAAAATCTAATGGTGCCAATAGATATTAAGACACAACAATAATCAAAATATAAGCATGAAAACTTTGTCTTTATTAGGCTTGAACAGTATTTGTCTTCTAGATCTAAAAAAAGCAAGATATATCTGCCAAAACATTTATTCAGATATTAACCATTTAAAAAAATCTTTAAAGAATAAGCTATAACATACAGCTTTAACTCCTATGAAATAACAAAGCAATGAAAATAGAACAAGTATATTCTGTTTTCACCCAGTAATTACTGATTACTTCAAATGCTGTTACACAGCTCTTCTAGTACATCTTCTGAGCAGCAACAGAGCTGTTTTCTGACTTAGTTTCCATGCAATGACCAGTGAGTTTTTCAATAAACTACCTGGGTGAGAAGTAGCCACCTGCATGGTGAGTGCAGACAGACATCCAGCTTAAGAGTGAATAATTCTCTGGAAGTGACTATTTTTGTCCATTAATTCATAAGACTATATACTCCTAGATACTGATGTAAACGTGAGATTTCTGTGCCTGTCAGCTGAACTTCCCAGCAAGCCCACCACTGCTTCACTTATAGAGGTCCCAGCTCAAATGCCTGTGCCATGTGCAACCAGGGCAGTATCCTGAAGAAATAATATCCTCCAACCAAATGCAGTTAATCAAGAAAAGATCATAAAAGTTGTCCAAACAGATTTTATAACACATCCAGCAAGATAGCAGCCATTTAAATTCACTGGCCTTGTTTCCCTTCTGTCACTGTAGCTGGGGTCACATTTCATAAGTGTGGATCGCTTTAAGGGCATTTTTCTTTTCAGTGAAGGTTTTCTCCTGTTTTAGGACTTAACATTTCTCTAGACATATTTCCTAACAGGGTCAGGACTTCACTATTCTATAGGCAGCACAGCATCCCACCTCCATCAGGCTCCCTTTCTATCCAGGCATGCATTACCAGCACCAGCAGTGCACATAACCAGTCTTCAGAAGCATACTCTAGAGTGTTTACTGACCTCTGATTGCAAGTAAAGATTATTCCCCTTAGACATTCCCATAATGGGGATGTGTATGATGTGCTGTTTGCATATAGGAATGTGTGAAGATGGAAATAGGAATATGTTAAGAATGCACTTTCGTGGCACTTGGAGACAGGGTGCCGTCTATAGATGAGCACATATTATGAAATACAGGTATGTGTCCAGCTTCCTGTTGAGATATCAACCTGTGGACTGTGAGGGAAACATTATCTGTGTCTCTTTCTTGAAATAACATGTGCTAAACAAAACAATTGCACCTGCAAATATCACCTGATACAACAGTTTTAGGAGAGATTGGTGTATCTTGCATTAATAATAAATGTGAAGCAGAGCCTGATATTTTATTTCATAAAGATAAAACACAAGACTGTATACTCAAGAAACATTCATAATAAATGTCAGTTTTAGGGGAAAAAAAAAAAGCTGTAATATTGTTTAAAGCAATAAAGGTGTGTTTTGCTTTAGGAACTGCAAACCACTAACCACTTTTGATCCATGGCTGTTCTTGTGGACATGCTTAGCTTAAAATCTAGCAATTCAAGAGAACTCACAATATACTTTACTATTTACTAATATGATCGATAAGATGTGGATAACTGGCCCCATGACTGAAAACATTCGGGAAAGTGTCTAAGGGGAAAGGTGGTGAAATAGATCTGAGTGGCTCAGGTGCCTCAGGCCATTTGGTTGCCTCCTCCTTGTGATGCCACAGAAGAGCTGGATGCAGAAACCCTGGCTTCTTGTGACCAGTGACCCAGATGGCTCTGCAGGCAGGTAATTAATATACATGTAATATACACCTCTCCTATTTTACCTACCCTTAGGTAAGCAGGAGGTGCCATTGGCACTGCTTACATTGCTATGTTCTGTTGTGTTTTGTGAGTAGCACAGTCACAAAACCTCACTAGATTTCTTTTTCAATTATAACTGTGCAGATTTATATAAAATATTGTTAGTGAGTAATTGCACATTTGTTCATCCATTTCACACAGTGTGCAAGCAGATGAGATTCTTCATGCAAAGCAGTGAAATGCAGTGCGCAATCAAGTATTTAATTAGTTTGGCCTAAATTAAATACACTGAGAATAGCAGACTTAAATCCTTACGAGAAGAGAGACTGTCTAGTGGTAATCTAATACAACTTCCTGTAGCCCTTATTGCTCCATTTATAAAGTAGTTTGGAAGCAAGGGCTCCACTTGGAAAAGGAGAAAGTAATTTAAGAAGTCCAGATCTTTAATATGCCATTTCAAAGAGGAATTGCTTGGTTCCCTAGGCAGTTCAAGTCCTGCTTTTAGGGAAAAGTGCTGAACTATCTTCTGCCAACTGTCATACACTGGGATTACCCTCTGATCCTCTCTTCCTTGGCTTAGTGAGCTCCTAGGCAGGCGCAGTCAAATGCAAAGTGTCAATCATGCAGGAATAAAGGCTGAAGAATTATACTTCCTTCACTAGCAACTAAAGCCCATGGGATCATGGAACAGGAAAAGGAGAGTGTCTGTGCACCATAGCCTTACTTTGGTTGGTATTTGTCTTGTCTGACAACACAGCAAGCAGTACTGTAGTGGGGAAAGAGTTAAAGACATGGGGTTTTTTGTTAATGTGAATAAACACACTTGCTGACATCTACAGCTGAACTCTACGAAGGGAAGTGTGCATCTAAATGGTGGGATTTGGATGTGCACACAGATTTTGTGGTAGCACTACAATTTCTGAAGTGAGGATGTGGGGGTTTTGGTGAATTCTTCCTTGGAAAACAGTAACTTTCTGATATGTTACTGTCCTTTTCTCACGTTTTCTGTTTCTCACTTGTCTGGTTTGCCCTTCTTTAGCCATAATTATCTGCACCTTAAGGAAAGAAGGGTGGGACCTACTGTGTTAGAGCCTGAGTTCTCCACCTACACAGAAGGATGCATAAATCTAAATTATTGAAAAATACGCTTCAGCCAAGAACATGAAGTCACACAATAGATGAAATCCTGAAACCTTTATCCAGTCCTTTCTCAAAAACAACCATTATGTGAGTCATCAGATTTCACTGAGGTATGACTTACATTTGGTGATCAAGGTTGTTTTGTTTGAGCAAGACAAGTGGGATGAGAATTGTGGGAAGAGAAAAGCTAGGTCACTTTTCTCGTTTCTCTTTAATCAGCTAAAGCTGACAAATAAACTGAATAGCTGAACCAAAAAAGTTCCAAATAGCTTTCCTGGCAATGCAAACAGTGTTTTTCATAAACAGATGATGTTTGAAATTATTTTTAGTTTTCTAGTTAAAACAAAAAATGAACGTAGGCATTTTTGTTAAATGGAAGTTATGTATAAGAGCTTCAGGTGATTGGTCATAAAATATATTTGTACTTCTACATAATTTTCTCTTTTTCTTTCTTTGACAAAATCAAAAGTAAGAAAGAGTGATGAGATTTCAGGGATCAGGTGAGAATGAAAACAAATAACAAAAAAAAATTAGTTTGTTCATGAAAAATATTTTCACAAAAATTTTGGCTGAATGCAATTTGGTTGCATCATTTATTTACTACCTGAAAGTTTTACATGGTACAAGGTGGCATCCCTTCCCAGAAGTCTTAAGACTAAAATGGAAAATGTCTAGTCAAAGCACTGGGGAACCTTTTCTCTTCTGCTGAATACCCTGTACCCCTGTGTGCTAATGATAGACTCAATGCGTATGAAATAGGGTTTTCAAAGCCCACAAAAGCACACTGATGTGGCTTGCTGCTACACTGGTTCTGAATCTCTCTCTTCAGATACCAGGCAGCTTCTAAGGGTTTCTTGCTCTATCATAATATGGGATTGTATTAATGCAGTTGCTGTAAATCAGAGGACTAAACCTCTGCTGTATCATCAGACTCTGTGGGTTCAAAGCCTGACTGTGCCATGGAGTTATACTGAGCAACTCTGTTAGCCCAGTGGCCAGGCGTCTAAGCAATCAGGTGAAAATACCATTGTGGAAAACATTGGGCTCAGCAGTCATAAATGTGTATTATGATGTGAAAGCAAAGCAATTCCCCGATTCTGATAAATTTGATCTCTCATTCTCCAGTGTCAGGAAAAAAGAAAATTCAATTTCCCCCCAGTTTGAGAGTGCCTGGCTTTCTTGAAACCACTTGTAAACAGAGAATTTGATAAGCAGACATTTGAAATTTTTTGGAAAGCAGCACTGTTAAACTGTTCTTTAGTTTATTTCCCCTTTTCCCTTTTTATATTGCACAGCATTGCTAAAGGGGTGTGCCCTTCTTGTTTCCCTTCTGATCTTTTTCTCCACTTTCTCTATAAGACTTTAGAACAAGTATGATTTTAAAGGTGATAATAGTCTGGTTTTAGTTATTAAAAACAACAAAAATTGGATGTATCAAATTTATCTTTTTTTAGGATATTTCTAACTGGCTTAACTTATTTCTTAAAGCTAAAAGTAGATCCACATAACAAAATTTTTAAGCAGACAGAGGTGTTTTCTTTTTTTTCTAGGAGCTGTTAGGACTCAAAATGTTAAGATCCACAGTAGGCATAATTTGAAATATAAAAAGCTGTGTCTAGATTAAATGGGCTGCATCCTGGCAAATTTTATAGTTAGAACAGGTCAGGAGCTGGAACCATTACGCAGAAACACAAGCTAGCATAATGCAATGGATGTTATCTGTAGCACTGTATTATTTTAATATTCCCACCAGTTAAGATATCCATCTGATTTTTCCGAAGATGCCACATTACCTAGCGATGCCAAATATACATTAAAATGGGTAAAGCTATGGGCGTGATTGAACTGTGATAGCATATGGTTTGTACAGTCATTGGCCTCTTAAGAACTTACCTTCCAGCTGGGATCTGTGTAACATAAGAAACAAGGATATCACATTTCCCCCCTCTCTGCTTCTGGCAGGTGTGTGCTAGAGACTGACTGCTAAATACTTTGTAATTAGTATGCCTTGGAGCAGTGGCTGTCATCTTACATCTGTAACTGGAGTGAGGGCACTGTTAGCATGACTGTGTTCATTTCTTTAGTGTCCCAAGCCTATAGACCTATACAAGGCAGCCTGAAGGATCAGTGTTTGATGCATGAACCATGGGCAGACCTCAGAAATGTATCTAATTATACCAGTATCTGACTGCACTATTGTAGCAAGATGTATTATTCATAGATAAAGATGAACTGCTATTCAAGGATAGATCTTGTATGTTCTGCCAGTTCTGAAGTTCAATGTCTAATTGAAGATTAAATAGTTTAAGACAATCAATAGCTGTATTTTAAATTTTCAAAACTATTCCTGCACAACATGAACCATTGTCATATTTCCCAGGGTACATTAAATTGTTGGTATCATCTTTCAAAGTGGGTGAGAAAGAGACAGAGAGAAAGGCAAATTATTGTTAAGATATAAAGTTAAACAATTTTCTGAAAATATGTAGGAGTACCTGTAATAACATTTGAAATTTTTACCGGATTCCCCAGCTTGTTTGTTTGTTTGTTTGTGTGTTGCTCATAAGATTATAGTGTATTAAAAAAGACAGTTCTTCCTCCTGGTGGGAGGACAACTCAAAGTCATAATAACTGCTTTTGGTACATTCATAGACTTTATTTTCTCTCTGTTTAATCGACAGTACCTATTTTAAAACCATCTATAGGAATCAGAAGTTATATGCCACAAATACATATGAGCATTTAGACAGCAGCCATTCCTCATGCAAAATTCAGAGGAAAGGTCCCCACCCACAACTTCAGGAGCTCTGATCATGAGGGGACTTTGGTTCTGTTTGGAGGTCATGGTAACTACAGGTAGCTCTTTGTAGAATTTAGAGGATTTATTTTCCATTTCAGAGTCAGACACATAGAAAGAGGATCTCAGAAGGAAATGGGTCCAACTGAGCACTTCAAATATCCCTTAAAATTGTACCTTCAAATCTATTGGTAGCACCTAAGAACTGATATTGTGTGACATGACAAGTTGCACATCTTAGTAGGTAGATCACCACTTCCTTTGCTCTTTGTAAATGGTTTACATCCATCTGAAGATGCATCTTGTGTTATCTCCTAATCACCACCAGGCAGGGAATTTCACCTTGAGATCTTTCCATCACACCCAATAGCTGAGGTTATGCCTCTTAGAACCACTTCCAGACATAGAAGTTCTTGCTTTCAATGTCTGATGAAACTGTAGCTGTTATGCAGGAGGTAATCCAACTAAAAACAATAAATATTTTGGGGAAACCTTGTCTACCTAAATTTTTCTTAAAGTTTTTGGTGCTTAAAAAAGCAGACATCTCAATTAAATTCTTACATAAATACTAAAAAACCCAACCTAAAGCAAATAATAGTCCCAGATGTTTCTCTGAATATTTGAAGGATTCCAAATGGTTCCTAAAATGTAATCACTTTGTTTAGATGTGAAAACACCTCAATTTGAATATCTAACTTGGATGAGATTTAATTTTTTTAAAAAGGTAGGGTAAGTTTCCATTAGGAGTGTCAGTTTGCTAGATATCTCAGATCTGATAACTGGAATAGTACTCATGCAATTCCTGAGCTTTAGTTAGTTCAATAGACCAGATCCTGCTTTTACTCCTGAACATACTTACGTCTAGCTCTGAGAAACTGGTACACTTTTGTTTACACATAAAGAACCTGCTATCAGAAATCTTTTCCCTATGCTTGCACTTTTATACTTGTCAAATAACTTCTTAAGCTTCACCTTGATATACTAAATAAAAGGAGTATCTTTGGTCTCTAGGGCAGGTTTTCCAGGCCCTGGATGTCTGCTGCTGAGACAAGATGAGTGCTTCAACACTGGGAGTTGGAAATCCTTGCCATGTCTCAAGAGGTAGCCTTTTTCAAAAAGATTCCTTTAATGGTCCTTAAATGTTTCACATCTCAGAGTTCGTTGACCTTCTTAAGAGGAGCTGGCATATGTGTCTGTATATTTAAAGAATGCTTTGCATTAAATAGTCAATATTTATGTAAATGTTCGAGACAATATCTGACATTAACTTGACTGTTCTTAGGCAGGTAAAATTGAGATGAATGACAGACTGTTTTTGAAATTCCGAAAGAAACATCTAGTAAACGCAATAAATGATAAAACAGTTCAAAGAAACCTCTGAATCTGGTGTGCAATATCCTTCAGAATTATGGATTGTGGTATGTGGGATAGGGAAAGATAAAAGCAAACAGGGTTTTAGCCACCACATCTTTTACAGTACATCTGCTTGAAGATATTTTTGGGAGAAGAAAGACAGTATCTCTCCTCCAGTCTGGACTGAATTTGCTATTCAAAGGTCTAGTTTAGGGAAGTATTCACTCAAGTTCATGGGAGAGGTGAAGAGCCAGAGGAGGAACCTGCCCCAAGCTACTCTGCATTGCCCAGTCAGGAACCTTGTCTGTCTGTACTGGCTAGAGAAATAAGCTGTGGAGATGGATCTGCTCTGAAAAATCATAAAAAAAGAATACTCTTTTTATTCATTAGTGGATAGGCTGGTGATTGACCATCAGTCTATGTAAAGGACATTACAAAATTGTGCTGCCTGAGGCTACACTAAAAGACACTGCATCCACTAGACGGAATCCCTCCTAGATTTTCTTCCTAACTGTGTCCTGAAGGTGCTGTTTCCGCCTGGATTCATCCTAGGTACTTTAGGGGGGAAGCTATGTTCCCCTCCAGTCATCCCTCTTTACTTCGTGGTAGGAGGCAGGAATTGCTGGAGGGGACACAGAACTTGTATCTGTCCCAGGAGAAATGGGGTGACTTCATTCTATCTTTCTATTCTATCCTCTCCAGCTAAGTGAGGATCCTACTCTGAAACACCTTCTCAAGGAGATCACTTTGGCAAAGTAGCATCAAACCAGCTGATAGAATATGGAATAGCAAACACTGAAGTGCTATAATTTTCAGAGTCACATTTGCATTCAAGTACTGACACTTTCACTGTTTGCATATCTGATACCCAAATCAACTCTATCATTTAGCTGGGAAAGAAAAAATCTCTAGTGCATGGGATACACAAACCCTTAAAGAAAAATGTCTTATGTAGTAAAAAGGGTTTGTTGGTACTATCATGGACATGTACACCAAGCAACATTTTCATCTGGGAGATAAATGATAATACTTGGCAAGTTCATATTAGTTATTCTTTCATTTCTTCTTTCTCTTATTTCTTGCTATTATTTTCTTCTTTCTCTGTAGCTCCTGCTTTTAAACTGTCTTTAATTCCTGACACTTTTTGCTCATGGGAGTCCCTACACTTTGAGAATACTTGACATTCAGGAAAATACACTTTATATGTTAAAAATCAATGGTGACACAATATTTACAGCCCAAAGGCCAAACATTTGTGCTTCTTTATAGAGAGTAAGTGCTTGGAGACCAGCTTTGTGCTGCTAAGCTATAGACATCAAAGAATAATTATACCACAGTTTTAAACTCAATGGCTTGAGTGGGTTCCAGCACAGTTTAAGTGAGGGACTAGATGATTTTCTGGATTTCCTTAATACAGAGATGGATATAAGCATTATTATTTTTTCCCTGAACTGTGAACCAACTCTCTTTGTCTAAGAGAGGGTCATCTGTTCTCTGCTAAAATATTCATATGAAATCTAAAATTATAGGACAATACTTTCTCCTTCTTATGAAAAGGATGGAGTCTCAAAAAAAGGTATTTTTGTTGAAGTAGCAGTTAATTCCTTGCAAAAAAAAAATCCTCTTGCAAAAAAAAGGTCACGTGATAATGCTTCCTCTCTTTCCCACTATTTATATAATAAATATGCAACTTTTCTGAAACCTTGATTTTTGAGCTGAAACAAAAATTCTTTTAGAGATTCAGCTTTTCTAACACAATAGGTAGTTTGTCATTTTTGAACTGTTTATGAAGATTTGTTTTCTATTCCAGACAAGAACTGTAAGGTTTTCAATTGGCATATTTTACTTTAATAGGCTTAATTTTGGTGCATGAGACATAAACACTGCATTTATGACATCATTAGAAACTGCACTATGTACCTAGGGAATGCAGTGTTGTTTGGTTTGTACATTTGACCCCTGCTTGTTATTAGGTGCACTTTACTAAATCAGCAGAAGGAGATAGGTCACTAATGACTATTACCAAGCTAATAATAATTATAAGGAGGAAAAAACTGTTATTGATGTTCCAGACACTGTTCCATATATGCTGTTCCTGAGACACTGAATTGTGATTTGCATTGTTAGGAATGAACTTTGTTTGACCAGAGCCTTTCATTTGGCATAAGTTAGACTGTTCTGATAGCTACATACCATCCTTTCTCTTGGTGAAATTATTGTATTTAAATATTTTAATAGGTTTTTGAATTATTTTGATTTTGTGGTTTCTCTAGAATAAATTAAAAAGGGAGGAGAGGAATTAGAAATAGTACACATGAAAAAAAAATCTTGACAAGTAATAGGGGTGACCAACAGTATTTAGGCCGTATTTTGAACCATTGAAAAGTTGTGTTAATGCTGAGCAATTCACATCATAGGAGTTTATCTGTCATCATCACCCTCTCACTCTGACCATACTCCATGTGTGTAAGCATATGAGGAAATGCAGTGAGCTCAGCAGGCTTGTGCTTAAGGTCAGATTCTCTGACTTGTGCAACTGGTGTCTGTTTTACTGATTATGATGGTCCCAATAAACCTTATTATGCTGTATTGTGAGAAGGGGAATAGGTTGGACAGGTTTGTATGTTTGCACATACAAAGTTGTTCCTTCTACCTTGTGGTACTATTAAGTCAATGAAAGCACATCTTTTCTAAAAGGGCTTTGCAATATGGACTTGGTTGTTAATTTTGTTGTATCTGGAAAGATTTAAATTATCAGTCAGAGGTCAGTCCATCAGGTTCGTGACATGGGACATAAGTGAAGCAGAAGGTTTCTGTTTGCTGGATACAACAGTGTGAATTTCTGTTTGCCCACTAGCAAAAGGTAGGTTTAAAAGAGAGAATAAAGGTGCTTATTAGCTGTGGAACTACTCAATGGATGTTGTATAAGTATCATTTTTTTTAAAATAAATGCATGAAAGAATGGAAAAAAAATCTACCCTGGGCCATCAGAAAGACCTCCATTAAGAAATAAAGTGGTGACTGAGAGACTGTTCTGGAGAAGTTCTATCAGCTGTTGATCCTGTTATAACATGGTTATACACTTCTTAGGTCACCAGTACCGACCATCTTGGGAAACAAGATCCTAGGCTAAGTGGGATTTTGATCCAGCAGATGCTACGATTCTCCTGTTCTTATGATGATTTGTGTCATAAAAGAAAACCTTACAAAGCCAATCTATAAATTTTCAAATTTCCATTGTGTTCACTTCCTTCTGTCTTTTCTCACCTTCCCCGAGTTTCTTTAAAGGCACCAGTGCCTTTCATTCTGGTGTGACCCCACATGCAATTGTACATTTCTGAATGTATCATGCTGGTTTCTCATGGTTTGTCTTCTCTAGGAAAAAAGCAGACAAGCAGGTTATTTTTCCCACATGTTTATAGTTGTGAAAGTCCAGTGACAATGAATGAGATTTCAGAGGGCAGCAGTGTTTCTGTTGCCGTACCAAGAAAAAAAGATGTATTCTCAGCATGTTAGTGAATATGTGGTAAAATCCTAAGGAGACAAAGGCAAATCTCAGCAGAATTGAAGTAAAAACCGTATTCCAGTTTAATACTTTACATGCTAGAACATTTTCAATCCAGAGATGATGGTGTATTTCGCAACATTTCAATAGGCATATGATGAGAAGACAGAGGAATTCAGTTCCCAGTACACAGATAAGGGGTCTCTGCAAAGCTGTGACTTACCATGCTGGATTACAAAACATAATGCAGATAAGAATCATATTGCACAACACGGGTTGATGGTGACTAGGGAGGGGAAAAGAGAAATGCCAGAACTTAGTGAAATTTCACTTCATTTACACAGTAAAATTCCACAGACAAGTATAATTTTTTGCTTGTTTTGTATCATCATCCTAGACTTGATATTGTTCTCTGTGACAGGTTGCATCATTATAGTGTACCTTTAAGGCTCACGTCAGAGAGAGCAAGTGAAAGTGAAGAGTGCTATCTGTGTTTCACATAGACAGCAGATTTTTTTTTTCCATTCTGATGTGTGAAAAATACATCTTTCTGCTGAGAGGAGAGGGAAAGGAAATATTAGTTAATTTACTTGACAATCTCATTGTATTTTGTTTTCAGCAGAGTAAAAGTTTTCCTGGAAAGAAAAGGAGATTTTCTTTCCAAGTTCAAAGGACATTGGACAAACACTTTGAAAAAGTAATAAATTGATGCTTACTTGAGACATAAAATCCCAGGCAATTTCAGGAAGGCCCATAGCTGGAAACAGCTGGAGATTAGGAGAGGACTAGGAAAAGGACCCTGTGTCCTCTTACACTTTGTCTTTACAGTCTTTCATAAGCATTCATTTTTGGACACTAGTGGAGTCCAAAACTCTGCTGTCCAGCAGCTACAGGATGAAGCATCAGGATATAGGTCCTGGGTTGGTCCATTTGGGCCTTTCTCATGTGATTCCCTCCCCACCACGGGAGACATTAGGACTTGCGGAAGGGTTCAAGAAACATTTCTCATAATAGATTAATGAGGGGAAGAACAAAGCAGTTTAAGCACAGGGTCACCTGCTCAGTGGTGCCCTAGGAGCAGAATTTGCAAGGCTGACTTCAGCATATCTGCTCTGAGCCCAGTGAATGGAGGAAGTGTTCAGAAAGATGCTGATGTGGATCCATTAGATGAAGATTTTCTACGGATGAAGCAGGCAATTGTACGAGGCACCTGTGCCAGACCCCATCTGTCTCCTGCCTCACACTTCTGTCAAACTGGGATTTGAAATTTGACACAGGTACATGAAATTAAGTGACTGGATGGGATGGCGAGTTCTCCAGGGGTTAATTGCAAGGCACCATGTGAAAAACTTCCCATTCCTCAGGGCATGGACCAACATTTTGTATCTGAGGAGTCTCAGGTGAACATGCTGCCACTGAGCCCCACATACTCATCTGCTTGTTTTCCTTCCGCCTTTTTGCCATTTCCATGCAGTGCCCTTCCCTCTCCCCTGCCCATGGTTTGTTGAGGACCAGAAAATATGCTCCCTAGAAATACGCTGGCACTCTCCACAAGATTTCTCTGCAGCAGGGCAGTATAAGATTGCAGCCACCTGAAGCTGCACCCTGGGTGTATCTTTCTGGCAGGAGACCTCTAACCACCAGGCTATCATGCAAAACAGGTGCTGTACCACAGTGAGTTAAAAATGGTTTATGCAAGCCTAGCAAGTGAGATTTCCCCAGAGGTGTGAGTGCAGCAGTGCACATACTCTGGTACTGAAGGAGCCACAGGTAGGTCACAGACAGATAGCTCCCTTAGTCATCCTAGAGGAAAGGATGCTACTCAGCATTCCAAGAAACTCAAGTGCCCTAGATGAGGCAGGAATTACGCATATACCTCTCCTCTGTTTAAACATTTTCAAATGATTAGTTGTTTGTTGCCAGGGTCAATTAAGCTTGTTGCATAGAGTGTTTGCTCATTTTGAAGTATTTTTTAATTATTTCCTTTTTTCTTAATTCATCCTGCCTTTTATCCTCCTTTCTGGTGCACGCTAATGTTATCTCTCTTCTTTCAGTTAATTTGGGGCCCAATGGACTCATTTCTGAACTCCAGCTTCTCTTTCCTCCCCACAGCAAGTGCAGGAGCTGGCTGAGGCCTCAAGTATACCAGAACTGAAACTTGGCTGATGTGCAATTAATGCTGGGAACCTGATTAAAATTCACAAGAGCCAGGGGCTTAAAAGGCCAACTTTCCAGCTGCCTCCAAGCCTGCTTCTGAATTCACCCACATTAACTTCATATTTACAAGGTGAAAAGGAATTTGTGTACAACACGCAGACAGATGCAGCGTTAAGAAAATTGTTGCTGAGTATATAGTTACTATATTCATTTACCAAAGTTGTTTTGCAGACTGTTGATCACAAACTGATTGTGCTCTAGGTTATACATAAAACCTCCCTCCCAAACACACACACATGTTTTAGTATTTTTTGTAATAGAAAACTTAGTACTCTGCTTCTTAATGAGTGGTGCTGATGGGAAATGACCCCTGCTTTCCTAAACACACAGCAATCTAATTTGAACCTGTGTGCCAATTACTGGCCTCTGTGGAGCACTTTGCTGTGAAACAATCAAGTCACAATAGGATTAGAAAGCGTTGCAGGGAGACCACAAGGGAAAGCAAACACAGGCGTAACTGCAGGTTTATTCCTTTAAATTGTCTGTAAATAGCACTGATAGCTTCCTCAGTGCCACCTAGGTATTGTTTCCATAAATTCTCTGTAGGTACAATCTAAAATGAATATAGACAAGGAGTCTTTTATAGCATACAAGCCTTACTCATTGAGCTGGTCTGGCCTTAGGAAGACTGTGGCTGTTACTTAAGGAAAGGTATCCTCAGAAGACAAAAGTAGAAAAAGCTGGACAGACATCTTAGCTGCCTGAATTTTTTTTTTTTTTAATTCAGAGAATACATTTTAATATTCTTGTTGCTGAATGAAAACTGTCATTCCTGTGAGAGCAGCCATACTTCTATCTAGATGTGCATGCATAGATCTGGCAGATTGACGAGATGCCTTCAGTTCACCTAAATTAATACTTTGTTTTAATCCTGAGCCAACAGTTTAATATGTGGCCAATCCTGCGTAGCTCAGCAGAGGCAATGCCCTGCCCAGTGTCATGAACAGGCTGGCTTACCTCGCTAAAATGGGAATGGAGCTACATCCCCCTCTTGTTATGTGCATGTGCTCCTTGGTGCTACTTCTCTCATACAGTGGCCTAAAGCTCATTTTTTGTAGAGACCTTTTTCTCTAAAATTGTGCTAAGAAACCTGTGGGATATACCCACATAACAGGACTTACAGTTATTTCTAAATAGCCTCTGTAGGCGAGGCTACTTGATATGGAGTCGTGAGGCCACCTAACTCTACAGACAGTTATATGTGTCAGTTTCAGGTGTCAGTCAGAGAATAAGATCAAGCCGACTGTAGTTGCTAAAATTGTCTATGAATAATAATCACTATGTGATTATTATTCATAGACATAGGTGGCAAGAGCTGCGGCTGCTTCTGTGGGGAGGTTTCTTCAGTCCACATACGCATAACCAGCTGTGCTAGACTATGTCATGTTTGGAGTAACCATACTTTCTGACTTCATAGGTGCCAAAATAATGAAAATGTGGCCCCAGAAGTTATCTTTCATCATCCTTCCACTACTACACCTTAGGTCTTACACCAAACCACTTTCTACCGTACATCATGGCAGCTCCCTTTTAAAGCTTCGTAGCTCTTCTGTCAGAAGCACAGGCTGTAGCCCTGGTTGAATCTTGTGAAAAACCTTTCCAGTTCCAGGTAAGTCAAAGAAGCTCCCTAACTGCTGTGTAAGTTCCAAAACTTACAAGGATGTTGTGAAGAAGACAGAGGAAAGCTCTTCATGGTGTTGGATGATGAAAGGACAAAATACAATGGGCATAAGCTGAAGAAAAGGAGCAGCTTGGACTTCATGTAAGGAAGTCCGTGTTTCCCATGGAGACAGTGGAGCAGATCTCCGAGAGAGGTTATGATGTCTTTGTCCTTGGAGGTTCTCAAGACCTGACTGGACATAGCCCAGGGAAATCTGGTATGACCTTGGAGCTGCTTCTGCTTTGAGCAGGAGTTCAGAAAAAAAAAGCCTCTGAGGTCTCTTCTGATATGAATGTGTCAGTGATTCTGTGCCTGATACTTGTTATTTTGACTGACTGCAAAGTAGTAATTCCAGGTTACTCTGTGATTCCATATGGTGTATAATATGTACATATCAATACCAGACTGAACCTCAATTAACCTATCTGTTCAGAGTGGTGTGTACTAATTTCCTGTCTATCTTTGCAAATCATAAAATTATTGAAATAAAGACAGTTCAGCTTGGAAAATGTCAGCACAAAATTGATCATACACAAAAGTGATCTTGCTGGGTTGAGTCTTCTAAAACTATGAATATTTGATCTCTTAATTGTAGCTATGCCTTGAATGACACTTAAAACCTCTGATTTTATTAAGTTTCATCTTAATAATTTAATTAGATAAAACCAAGATAAGAGGTTTAGTAACATACATTTTGAAATTAATGAGCTGAGTGCCAGAGGATGAACTATATTACCCACTTCAAGTGCACATACAACATTAATTAATGTAGTCTAGCTTTGTTTTAAGAGCAGTTGATAGTCTGCCGTGTGCAGTACTTACTGCTAGTTTGAAAAGAAGAGCCAAAAAAAGAAATAAAGAAGTCAAGTTCATGCAGTCAGGTTTTTTTCATAAACATTTCAAGAACAGAAGTAATATAAGCCTCAGAAGTTTAGAAGCAATTTTAATTTTAACTAGAAAATAAGTTGAGACTTTTCTGTGGAATATTACTCTTCTTTGAGGGAAGACACAAAAGAAAAACAGAAGGAAAGGATTTTTGTGAGAGGTAATAAAAAAATTATTTCAACCTGTTTAACAAAAAAATAATAAAAGAGGGAAATGATAAAGGCAAGTTAAATGTAAAAAAGTTAAGTGCTGAACAGTTGGGTAACCTTTTTAGAAACACTAATGAGAATGTCTATATTTCCTCAGCATTTTATGCTGTGAACAACTAGTCACATCATTATGACAGCTATGTTTTTTGCCTAAAAATATTTTTAGAAGCCCCTCTAGTATCTAATTTTCATCAACATCTACCAAATGAAAATGTATAGATTTATTCCTGTTATCAGTAGTAGCTTTATTAGTAAGAATTGTTACAGTACTGTTTAAATTCAATAGCACAGAGAATGATGGAAAATGTAAGGCTTGTAATTTTGTCATGCAGTTCTGGAGATGTTGTGAGTATTGGAGAAAGGACTTTGGATTTACTGTAATGCTGAGATGGACTGAGAGCCTGTATAGTGAACCTTGCTTCTGTCTAGTATTTATTAGTATTTATTCTTCACTTTTTTTATAAAGGATTTTTTTTATACATACATGTACACACACAAATTCTTCTCTTAAGACAGTTTTACAGTGGATTTCCAGATCCTACAAGTGTCATTGATTATATAGTGGCAACATCATTCTTAATTCAGCTGAGAAACTTGGCTGGGAGAAGTATAATTGGGATCTTTTTCTCAGAACTATGGTAACAGTGTTAACAATAGGGCTCCGTTCAGTGCAAACTGGGGTAATCTTTTCCACTAAAGTAAACAAGGAGTCAGGAAGCCAGAGTGGGGATACAGTTAATGAGGAAGTTTGTGAACATTCCACAGAGCCTGCCTGAAATCTCCTTACCTCTCTCACTTTGCATTCAGTCATGCAGGTTTTACTGCTCATCTCATAATCTTTTCCCCACAAATGAACAAAAAGCTTTCATATGAGAACAAAACCACTTGAATGCTCAAAATTAGTGCCAGGATTATGTAAACGATGGTCTTTGTTCTTGCCCTTTTTTAAGTGTTACTGTAATCTAAACTGGCAATTAAAGCCATCTGTCAACATGCCACCACTATTCAGTGAATTGACTCCAGAAGAGGAAACACTGTAGATGTATCAATGAATTGAAGGGTCCAAACTCATTAAAAGGTCACACTTACTAGTCTAAGCTCCCAAATGTGTGGAAATGTGGCTACACAGCTTGCAGGCCCTGGTACATGTCTGCAAGTGCCCACTGTGTGCCTGGACATGTATCCAGGTTCTCTATCTTGGCATCCCATTGTGTCATGTGTACACAGCATCTGATTTTATGCTCCACAGAGTACAGATGCCTCTTTTTTGTGTTTTCAGTGAAGGACTAAAAATGCTTGTGGGTGCCTTGAAATCAATATTTATGATGGTAATATAGTATGAAGTCTACAAGTTTGAAAATTGAGCCCTGGATTGCATGAATAATACATCACTTTATAACAACAGTACTGGAACTGGAGATGATAGAACAACCAAATGTTTAAAACTTTCAGATGGATAGCCAACATGATGCAAATGTTGGTAAACTGTGGGCCAAGAATGAGGAAACCAGAGGGAAGACCTGAGATGTTCTGAAGTGTTATCTCGCTCAGATATTAGGGGTGTGCAGCAAAAGGGGAACGATAAATAAAAAACTGACCTGCATGTCATGAACCTTCTGAGATCATGAGGAAGCATATCAGCTTCTCATGGAAGAGTATCCTTGGAGGTCATATAGTGACAGTCCCTTTTTATTCCCCACACTCCCTGCATTTTGACCCAGAACCCAAAGTGGTTCTTAGTGTGAATAGAATCATAGAAGGGCCTGTGTGGGAAGGGACAGTAAAGATCATCTCCAACAGTTCCATGTCCTTCCTGTGTAGGGACCCCAGGGCTGGATGCAGCCCTGCAGGTGGGGTCCCACCAGGGCAGAGCAGAGGGGCAGAATCCCCTCCCTGGCCCTGCTGCCCACACTGCTTTGGATGCTGTCCAGGACACGTTTGGTTCTCTGGGCTGGGAGTGCCCATGGCTGGGTCATCATGTCCAGCCTCTCACCCACCAGCACACCCAGGTCCTTCTGGGCAGGGCTGCTCTCCATCTGTTCATCTCAGCCTGTGTTGATACCAGGGCTTGCCCTGATCCAAGTGCAGCACCTTGCACTTGGCCTTGTTGAACCACGACATTTTCATGGGACCACTTCCTGAACTCATCCAGGTCCCTCTGGGTGCCATTCCATGCTTGAGGTCTGTCAACAACCCCACTCAGCTTGGTGTAATCTGCAAATTGGCTGATGGTGCACTCCATCCCTTTGTCTATATCATTAATGAAGATATTAAATAGCACTGGTCCCAGTAGGGAACCTTGAGGGACACCACTTGTCACTGATGCCCATTGGGACACTGAGCCATTGATCACCACCCCCTGAACCTGACTATCCAACCAATTCCTTATCCACTAAACAGTCCCCCCATCAAACCCATGTCTCCAAATTGAAGAGAAGGGTGTTGTGGGGGCCTTTGTGACATTTTGGACATCCAGGTAGATGGCATCTGTAGTCCTTCCCTTGTTAACTGATGAAGTGACTCCATCACAGAAGACCAGTAAGTTGGTCAGGCAGGACTTGCCCGTGGTACAGCCTTTCTGGTTGTCTCAAATCCCTCCCTGTTCTCCATGTGCCTTAGCAAAACTTTAGGAGGAACCGTTTCACAATCTTCCCAGGCACAGAGGTGAGGCTTACAAGTCAGTGGTTCCTAGAGTCCTCCTTTTTACCTTTTTTGAAGATGGATACAAAGTTTTCTCTTTTTCCAGTCATCAGGAACTTCACCTGACTGCCAAGACTTTTCAGGCATCATGGAGATGGTCTTGGCAACTACATGGGCCAATTTCCTCAGGACTCTGGGATGGATCTCATAGGGTCCTATAGACTTATGTCTATTCAAGTTCCTTAGGTGGTCATAAACCTGACCTTTATGGACAGTGGGAAGGACTTTGCTTCCCCCCTCCCCATCCTGCTAATCATCTACTCAAGAGGTGACAAGAGAAGTGGCCATTGAAGACTGGGACAAAATTTCTGATGAGTACCTGAGCATTCTCCTCATCCATTGTTGCCATTTTTCCAGCACTGTTTATCAGTGGAGGGAATACACCTATTTGCACCATTCCTAGCAGGACCTAAAAAATATCTCAGGCTTCTCACTCTTATGTGGACTTTCCCACAAAAAAGTGATGCCCAGTACTTAAGGACCCACTGTCATTTGCTTGCAACCAGCTCCCATGGCAAGATATTTCAATAGTCAGTGTATTTACTTCCTATTGCTTTGTGTACCTATGAGAGAACATTTAATTGCACAATTTGGCACATATTCTTCAAACCCTCCAGTATATGATCCATGAGCTCTTGTCTGTGTTTGACTTCCATAGGAAAAGGAAGACAAACTTGTATTTTTTCACCCAACTATCTGAACAATAGGGACACTCCTCAGCAGAGTGAATTTCAAGATTAGGGGAAAACTCCTTGTTAAAGGTTGTTATTATAAAATTACTGTTCATTGTTCCAAATTAGCATCACATTATCCTTTTTCTAATTTGGTTTTGGATGGAAAAGATGGAATCAACTATGAACAAACCATGACTTAATTCAAATATGAGGAATGCTAGTTTTCAGCAGGACTGCTAAACAACCTTTTCTCCTCTGCAAGTAATGAGGTATTTAAAACACTAAAATCAACTTCTATAGAAATTCATTGTAATAATAATAATAATAATAATAATAATACCAATAACAACAATAATGAGAACAATATTAACAATAAATAATAACAATAATGGCAGCAATAATAGTACATTGGAAAAAATAAAACATCATAATAATAATAAAAAAAAAAAGCTAAGCTGATAGAATGTATTTTATGTTTTATAAATTTCTACAACAATTTGGAAACCCCGAAAAGCTGGGCTTGTAATGGAAGTGCTGGCAAACCTGTAACTGTACTGGTGTGAATGGAGCTGCTGTAATGAGAGAAACTATTGCTTGGAACAAGGACAAGTATATTCTTCTCTGAGCTTCTACAGTCCCTGCACCCCTGGAGTACCATTCAAGACAATGATGAACCGTGGTCTCAATTCCCTTATTAGCTGTAAGACCTAAAAATTATATGTGCAATTAAAAGGCAAAATGCTGATATTACTCATAAGAAGCACTTTGTACATTAGCAAGGTACAAAAGTCTGCTGACACTTTGCAACAGAGAGAGTCAGCAGGGCAGAAGATTAATAGAGCCTCATAAATTTGCGGGGTGAAAACAGTGGATGGGGCAGAATAAGCATGTTGTGTTAGAGATAAATAAAGGGCATGGTCATCATGACAAAACATTTAACAAGGAATACACTCCCTTCTTTTAGACAATTTGCTGGCCTAGCATTAGGCTGTTTTATGTAACTACATATAATTACCTCACAGCAGTTCCAGCTAGTATCACAAGACCTTCTAGTATTTCAGGCAGCATAGTGTTGGGAAAAAGCATTTTAAAATGAAATATATTGCCTTGTTTCTATATCTTCTTTTCTGAAAAACATTTCTGTCATCTCTTTCTGGTCACAAACTTGCCCAAGAAAATACAAGTTCTTCCAGATCTTTTTGACTGTTTGAAGCTAAAAATCCTCTTGGTTTTAGCATGTGCAAAATGAGAAAACAAGCTAATTCTGTTAACTTGTGTAGACTGTATCTCTCCTCGAGTATAAGAAGGGCCCTTTTATTTGGGAAGAAACACTGGACTGAGAAATCTGTGACAGTATTTTACCTTAAGCTATCCTGCTTTCATTGCCAGAAATGGAGGGACAGTGTTCATTACAGGAAGATGTAAACATCCATAAATGAGCACAATAGGAATTAAAAAACAAACTATGAACCAAATGTCACTAGTCAGCTGAACATTTTTATGTCAAAAATGTGTTCTGTGTTTTGGTTGCAACTCAACCTGAATATGTTCAAATTTATGTGAAATATCTGAAATATAGTATTTACAGTGCTTTTTGCTTTCAGACTGACTGAACCATATCATTGAGTATATGCATAGGGATGAGAAAACAACAAGGCAGAAGCATTAAAAAAATCAGATGAAATACAAAAACATGAACAAACATAATAATAAATAAAGGTTGTATTGTAGTGACAGATACATCCCCAAAGCAATGGAGGGCAGTAAGAGTAAGGGATGTGCAGCTGGTGTGGCTGTGAGTGTCAGCTTTTCTGTACCATGAAGTCTATAAGTCTGATGGGGAAAGAGAGTAAATGCCCCATGTGCTTTTGGTAGATTGTCGTAAGTGTGATAACTCATAGGGAGATGTTTATTTTTCTTGTTTCTTTTTTTCTTTTCTTTTTTTTTTTTTCCCAATGAACATGGATGCAGTTTGCCCATGCCTTATGTGTTCCTAGAAATCAGGAACTAAAATGAAAAAGGAAAAATGAAAAAGAGGGACAGTCTGATTTTTGTCATATTTTCATATGTGTAGTTTGTATATTCTAAAACACACACAAACACATACATTTTTTTGTCTCATTCTGTCCAATACTACCCTTTGATAGTAAGATGTTTCACACCTAAACCTAATATACATGTAGGTTCCAGCTATAGCTTTTATGGGATCTGTAAATGACAGGACATGTGTATCAAAAACTATGTTTTTTCCCCATTGTGGGTGTTAAAAGGGTACTATATAGTATTTTAATTTTTGTCTAATCCAAATGAAATTTTAATATTCTACTTCATCTCTACTTCCTTGTGAGGTACTGTGTTAGTAACTGTATGAGAAAAAGAAGGTCACACATGGGATAGGAAATCATCCACAGGATTGTGTGAACACCTGCTGAACTCAGTTCCCTGCTTGTTCACGTTGTCAGGAAAAACTTCTTGATGAATTGTGTGGATAACCTGTCTTGATGAGTTATGATGGGGGTGAGAGAAACATTGGAACTGCTTGGATTGCATGTGAAATTTGAAGGAGTTCTGAACCTGAGTTCCATGGGCTCTGTAAAATGAAGGTACGTCTAATATAGGCAGCTTCCTGCTTGCAGAAGGGATTGTACTGGTAATCTTAAAATAAGTTTATCCCATTGATAATGGGGTAGAATTCCACCTCAGAAAAATGCATTGGAATTCTCAAGGGAATCTGCAGTCTCACAAATATGCAAAGCCCTTTCATATAAGGATTATAATAAGCACAGTTCATGATAGGAGAATGCCTGTTTTGCAAAACTTAAAAAAGTGATAAGTGCTGTCCTGAAATAAGAGAATAGGGCATATTTTTATGGTATGACAGCTTTTGTTCCTTAGTGATGCTCTTTCTCATGGTTTCGAGGAAACATACAAAATATTCTATCACTCCTCTTTTATGGAGGTTTTGCCTTAAGAGATGTTTAAAACCATGCATCTCCTCTGTATTTACCTAAGGAGGAGAGAATTGCATGTAATCAAATATACTGAACTCACCATCAATGACACCTGCTAAATGCCTATGGAGTTACATGATATGGCAAAGTCTGTCTGGTCTTGGGTCTTCGATGTTACTTCTTTAAAAGAAGGAAAACATGTAAAAAAATCAAGAGATTTTTAAATCATCAAAATAAAGATACTCCCTTCTAACCAAGCCAGAAAAAACCCTTCCTGTTTTGTAGATTTGCTCTGTACCTGTATTTACCATTATTTGTAAAGAGTAAACATTTTTTAAAGACCCTTTTTTAAAAAAAATTATGCACTAAATAATGCACCCTTACTTGGGGAATTAATGCAGTGTAGATTTATCACAAGTAACATTAAAGAAAAACTATAACGATTTACATTTTAAATAAGGTTGTTATGCTAAATTTAATTAGAGCAAATGTTGATCTACTTTTTCTAAATACTGCCAGCAAAAAGCCTCCCTGAAAAGCAATAGGACATTTCATTTTAGACAAGAGTGCTTTTCTTTCAGACAAAGGATGTTGTTCAGGCAAAAATTTCAACACTAGGTCTCCTGAGATGCTTCAGCTTCAATTGTTAAGTTGATAAAACACTTGAATAAGCAGGTTATGTTTGGTAGCATACAACTAGGATTCTAGGAAATGTCATCAGGAAACTTCCCAGCCTGGTACAGCCCACAGATTATTATCCATTACTACTCTTCTGTGTGGGTGGTGATGAAGACAAAACACCCTGCAGAAACTTACAGTTGTTCAAGGAATTGTCAATAGGTCTTCCTGACAAATGGCCCTCAGGACAAGGGAGAACAGAGCTGGCAGATCTTTAAGAATCATTTCTAGGTAGTGCAGGAGCTCTTGATCCCTAGGTGCAGGAAATCAGAAAAGAGAGGCAAGAGACTGGCATGGCTGAGTTGAGAGCTGCTGTCAAACTAAGACGAAAGAAGGAAATTCACAGGCAGTGGAAGAGGAACAGGTACCTTTGGAAGGGTGTAGGAATGCTGCCTGGTTGTGTGGGGATGAGGTTAAGAAGGCCAGGGCACAACTGGAACTGAACCTGACAAGGGACGCAGAGAACAACTAAAAGGTGTGTCAGGCAGAAAAGAAAGGTCAGAGAAAGCCTCCCTCCCTCCCTCATGAGGACATGACCCAGCCATGGGCACTCCCAGCCCAGAGAGCCAAACATGTCCTGGGCTGCATCCAAAGCAGCGTGGGCAGCAGGGCCAGGGAGGGGATTCTGCCCCTCTGCTCTGCCCTGGTGAGACCCCACCTGCAGGGCTGCATCCAGCTCTGGGGTCCCTGCACAGGAAGGACATGGAACTGTTGGAGTGAGTCCAGGTGTGGGCCACAAAAATGGTCAGAGGGATACAGCACCTCTCCTATGAGGTCAGGCTGAGAGAGCTGGAGTTGTTCATCCAGGAAAAAGAAAGTTCTGACAAGATCTAATAGCAGCTTTTCAGTAACTGAAGGGGGCCTATGAGAAAGCTTGTGACAGTCTTTTTAACAGGACCGGTAGCGGCAGAATAAGGAGTGATGTTTTTAAACTAAAAGAGAAGAGATTTAGACTCGATATAAGGAAGTAATGTTCTACAATAAGAGTAGTGAGGCACTGGCACAGGTTTCCCAGAGAAGTTGTTGTGGCCCCATTCCTCGCAGTGTTCAAGACCAGGCTGGATGGAGCATTGAGCAGCTCAGCCTAGTGGAAGGTGTTTCTTTCCATGGTAAGGGGTGCACTAGATGACCTCTAAGGTTCCTTCCAACCCAAACTATTCTATGATTCTAATAAAACCTCAAACCTGAGTGCCAACTTCACTCAATTTTTCAGTGTTGAGGAGGTAAAGAACAGGTCAGTGCTGGCTGTACTTGAATTATCACAAAAAGAGGATTCTCAGATTTTCAGGTGTTTGGAAGTGATTTTAGTGTTTCAGTGTCCTGAATTCCAAAGTGTAGATAAAAAATAATTTAAAAAGTAGGAAAGAAATACCTATTTTTTTAGAATTCCCTCTGCTTTTTTTACTTAGTCTCATCATAACTATTATTAAAACACTTAGATATTTTTACTCATATAAACAACACAATATAACCCATTTCTGAAGCAAGGGAAAGGTTATTCCCTGTAGATAATAAAATAGTTGTTGTTAAAAATGTAGTTGATAAACACTTTCTGTTGAATGAACTATTTGTGAATATATTTTTTAATTCAGCTATTACCAAATAACTAAATTCAGCAACTTCTTGTGCTACTTAACAAACACATTATTTACATATATTTTCTGTTTCTTGTTCAGCTCTAACTGTAAGAATTTTGAGCCCACTCTTACTTAAGAGAATTTGACTATATATTTTAAGTAAATAAATTTCATTGGTGAAAGGACTACAGAGAAATTAAACAAATTATTTTTCAGTCTACCAGAGAAAAAAAATGTGTTTGTATCACACACTCAGCTCTGCAATAAGCATTTCCTCTGATGCTAGAGAGAATTGACTTTGCACTCTGGTTACAGATGTCTGAAGTGGCTGTAGTGATATTAGTTGAAGACACCAGACCTTCTTGGGAAAGCATAAATTTAGATGAAGTGAAACTTAATCACAGGAGGAAGTTGGATTTAAGTGGCAGGATTTCAGGATTTTTTCATTTTTTGTTATGTTTGGAAGAAAACCCAAACTATATTGTGAGTCAATGTGCAAGTTTTGTCAGCATTGAGGGATAGTAGCAGCAAACATGAGAACAACCTTTGCTGGATGTGGCTTCCTGATCTTTTCTGCAGACCAATTTTACATTCAAATGAAACAGGAATAACTGTTATTAATTTCAGTGGAAACTATTGCAGGTTATGCCAGGACTGTAACTTGATGCTTGCCATTTGGTAAAGTACTCAGACATTGGTTTACACTTATTGCCAAATCAACAGAAGTTATATTATTTGTATGCCCCTTTGACCAGCTACCAATACCATTTACATGATTGCTATGTTTGCCACAGTGACTTCTTTTCTGGGCCAGTTTTCACTTCTCTGCATTTACTGAGCAAAGCAAGAATAATAGTTACCTTACTATCTATTTGCATATAGATTTATCCATTGATTTGCCAGAGGTAGCTGACAGGAGGCAATCTCTCTGACAGGTTAATTGAATTACTCCTCTGTAGTTCAACCGCACAAACTTCTTGTTTAGCAGGTGTTGCCACTTTAGCCAGTTAGGGATTTTATTGCCATACTTTTAATGCCATGCCATTTCTTTCCACACTTTGCAGATTTTTTGTATATCTGTAGTTTATCCTTTATTGCATAATGAAGTTCTCAGTGTGTATCACTGAAGTATATTAGTATAATAAGCATGATAACTACAAATTACCTAAACAAACAAAAAAGAAATGTAACGTTTAAATTTACAGTCTGGTTAGCAAAGCCTTAATAATACCTGATTCCAAGATATCCCTGCACAAATACTGGGCCAAATTTCAATATTTGCATCCTTTTCTAGGTTCAGTTCTCATTGAATGAACTGTGTTTTCCTTGAACAAGTCTTTATGGCTAATTGAATCGGTGCTTTCCAGTAAGTGATCAAGGGCTGACAAATTGCTCCTAAAGAAATTAATGGTTTACCTTCACAGGGAAAGAATTCTCTTCCCTCTGTCTTTCATTGTTGTGATTTACCAGGCTCAATATGTAAGTGGGAAAAAGATGAAGCATTTGAAGATATTAAGATGCTACAGCTGGGTGAGGGCCATACTGGTATCAACACAGGCTGAGGATTGAACAGATGGAGAACAGCCCTGCAGAGAAGGGCTTGGGGGTGCTGGTGGTTGAGAGCCTGGACATGACCCAGCCATGGGCACTCACAGCCCAGAAAGCCAAACAATGCACTGTTGAAGCTAAGAGATAATGTTCTTTTTGGTGAAACTGGAGGTTCTCATTCAGCATTTGTCAAAATAAGATTGCTGTGTGGAACACACCCATGCAGAGGTAATCCCCATTGAATTTGTAGATGTTATGAGGACCATTAAATTTGACTTGGTCACAGGCATTCCCATCTCCATCCTCATATTTTGAGAAATAGACCCTATCTTATGTCTTTCAGCATCTTCAGTTGACACCTGTGGGGGTGACCCAAAGCTCAATGAAGCTGATGAAAATAACACAATAACTTTACCCAACTCTGTGGGAAACCTTTGAAGCTGATAGTTGTTCATATTCATGGCTCCTTTTCAAGGTGGGAGACAGCTGTAATCCAGACAGCTGTGATTGTGTGTTTGAAGGCAGAGACAGATTAATTTGAATTTACTAGAGGTAGAAATTATTGGAAAGAACCAGAGGCAAAAATTAGAAAGTCCTGAATTCACTCCAAAAGTGAAGAGCTCTCATAGTTTTTAAAAGAGATTTTAAAAAGCAATAGATACCTGTTTTTAATGGGCTGGTGATTTTGAAAAGGAATGAGCTATTTCTGTAGGCAGAATTGCCCACAAGGTGTGTGATTTAGAAAGATTTAGAAGTAGTCAAAGCTCCTCCCAACTTTGTAAAGAGGATATGAATCTCATATCCCAAGGAATCCTCATCACCAGGATTTTGACCCTTCTAAAGTAGGACTCACTAATTTCCTTGATGAAGCTGTTCTGCTTTATAAAATGAATGAATTGTTTGGTGAACCAGAGGCTTCAGTCCTGGTCTCCCCTAACCCACCTGAGTTCTATAACTGCTGGATTGTAGAGTCAATTTCTCCCACCTGCTTTAGCTCAATTAACTTTTAATTATTTTTGAAGAAAACAAACCATTTAGTAACCAATGATCTACCTGACTCTTTGCTTTACTTTCATAAATATTTATTTTCATATTGCTCTTATTGATCCAAGAAGTCAGGTAGAGAACCAGCTGTAATTTTTGGTTGTTTTGTGGAGGATTCTAAGCAAAAAAACTCAAGATTTTAATAAGCTCCTTTTACAAGAGCATTTATACGTAGTGAAACACTGCTAATAACATTTGGGCTTCAATCCTGCAAAGACCTGGCTGTTTGCCAAGTCCTGAAGACATGAAACAGGGCTTGTATGCAAGAAAGTCTGTCTGTTTTTCCAATTATATCTGCAGTTCTAATGAAAGATAAGTCTTCACATTACAAACTTTTCCTTGTTTAACTCTAGGCTTTGAAAGTAGTCTCCTTGGGTTTAATTACAGCATGTAAATTTGAGCATACATATTGCTCTTTACGGGATCTGGGCCTTGGCACTTACCAGGGCAGGTCAGGTATTAAGAATTGTTGTGATTCCTTAGCACAGCTCTGAAAATGTGTTGATGTGTTCTCTTGTATTTTCACGAGCAGGTATGCAACATCTTGCAAGAAAAGGAAGTATCCTCCTTAGATGGATTAATGAGGAGCAGGAAAATTAAGCCCAGGCTGCCAGTGGTGGAGTACAGGTGCCAGACTGACAGTCTGAGCCCCACCCACTGTCGGTGGGTGCTGATTTTCAGACTCATCCTCTGCTCTCCCAGTCTTCCTTCAGAAACTCTGGCATTCCTTAGACTCAGCCTTAGATGTGGGCTTTCAACAGTTGGCACTTCTCCAGCTTAGCACTCCTTTTCACACAACAACTCTTATTTTTAAGTATTGATGTGCAGAGTTAGCCTCTCTGGTGCCAGCTCAATTCCTACTCAATTCCTGCTATTGTATTTAAAGCTTTGATTATAGTCAAGGGCTATTGAGGGTTTCCGGCGAATCTGTAAAAATCCTCTTAATCAATCTGCTCTGCCTGTACATTGTTCACAGCTCTGATTAAATGCACTGCATGTGTACTGTTTGAGTATGTAGCTGCCAATCCATTTGTCTGTCTGCAATACACCTGTGAATGTATTTTTACATACATACATGGGCATATGAAACACACAAAGCATATGAAGGCACATTTATGACCCGAAGGAACATCACCTTATTGCAAAAGAAGTAACAGTGTAGCTTGTTCTGTTGAAACAGTCAAAACCACAGTGTTTGGTCATCAAGACTAACCTGATGGTTCCATTCTATTTCTGTTGAATAATTGTCCAATAACAGGATTCGTCCAAACCATTTGTCAGACTACTGGCCCAATTCCAGTGCTCCTAGCAGGCATCATTCTGTGTTAGAACACATTTGAATTAGTTTGCAGACAGTCAATGCTTTCTTTATACGATTTTAAATTGTGATAATTTCATTTTGGGCTCACTTGCAGATCTTGCAGTACAGATCAATATATTTGACCATTATTTCTCATCAAAGCACTCTAATTCCTTTCTATCTTGGCAAGACTAAAATAAATAATTAGCAAAAGGTAGTTCAGCTAGTTTTATATATACTATTTTGAGGTTAAGATTGTTTCACATTGAAAAGTTCAGATGTTTTAGGTCAGGAAGAGCATGCCAAAATTGAAATTAGAACTTCCAATTTCTCAGTTCTTGCATCGCAGGTAAATACATTTCTACAAGTCTTCCTCTTCTACTGTGGACATTTCTTTCATGGAAAAATAGGGAGGACATAATATGTTTTGCATTGGCACTTATTAGAATAAAGGGGCAGAATTTAAATGCCTGGAACCCACAGAAGAATAATTTCAGCTGGATTTCTTTACTGTGGGTGTCTCTATTTTTACTTCCATATCTCCTTGTCTTGACAGTCTGGGTGCAAATGAAGCACAGACTGTTAGACTTGGACCTGACAAGGGAAATCACTGGTAAAAACTGCTATTGGTTTCAGCCATGTGGGGCTGATGGTAACAATACAGTGGTAACACTGATAGCATGTTATGAAGCTCTCTGGAAATCTGATTTATGGTGTTTGTCATGACTGTTTCTAGACAGTAATTTAACAATATGCAGAAAACCTCCAGGTTCGAAACTGCTTTTTGGTAACCAACTGAGGTTCTTTTAGGGAATACATTTTAAAATGTTTTGCTGCTATAATTTCCACACATATATAAAATATTCTTATAGTTGATATTAAAAGATAAATACTATATATATTCTTATCGTATTACTCTTTTGTTCAGTATATATAAACCACATAAATTTAAATATATATTGTTCATTTCACAGACATTGTGCTTTGGCCAATATAGTATAATGAAGAACACTTTAAAAAGAGCTTATGGAACCTTCATTTGAGATTTCAAAGCTAATTGTTCACTTTCTAGTAAAAGACACTGTGCACACAGCAGATATTTACTGAGGGTTGATGGGTTGAAGATTTTAAGAATTTTCCAATTATTGATCCTTACTGATAACTGGATTTTGAAGGATTTTCCCCTGAAAAGGAGCATAGGATTGGGACTTTACTCTTACAATGTAGGTGTACAACCCACAGGGTGCATCTACAGAAAATCTGCACATAAACACAACTATGCAAACTGTCGCATTTTGAGGGCATAATTGTGCACATGGGTGGGAAAACATCATCTTCTGCTGAAGAGTTTGCCGTTCATTAGTTGTATGATCATTTTAGAGTGATACAAAGTATCTCAATTTCACATTAGGCCACTTTATTGAACCATTTTTTGGCAAGATGTTAATAGCTTCCATTTTCTTAATAGCTTTTAGCAATCCAGTAAGCTCTTAGCAGCAATATTTTGTCCTTCAGTTTGCAATTCCTTATGGTTTTTGCTGTCATTATGTAAAAACATAAAAGATTCTTGCTCTTTTGAATGCCTGTTTCTTCCCTGCAGCTTACAGATTGGTGTGCTCAGTACATCAGGGCAACCTGCCACAATGGGGCCAGCACTGGTGCTCAAAAATCTTGCACCATCTTCACACCACAGGTCCCTCTGTAGCCAGTGGCAGACAGTTCAGCTGTCTTGCTGGCCCATTTAATAATCACATAAATAATTGCTTGATAAAATTTACACCACTCTGCTGGCTAGGATGACAAACCTGACTGACAATGGCACAGATTTAGGGCTATTAACACATTAAACTTTACTGGAATAACCACTGCACTATGACCCAGTTCCTCTTCAACACTGCTTTTAAATCAAGGCTGGCATGGTGAAAATTCCACAGGTATTGTTAAGATGAGGTAGTTAGGACTGATAAAATATTTTAACAATCATTTTCATCCTAAAATTTAGTGTAAATCCAATTATTAAATTACAAATTTCCTGTTGAATGGCAATTTTGCTTCTGACTCTCATTCCTCTTTGAAGTCAGGGGTATGTCCCTCTGCAGATGTTAATGGTACACCAGAGAGAAAATTTTTATCAAGGTTTAAGAGGAGCTAATTATGCAGAAAAAATTTCCCAGTTTTGTTCCATGATCATTGGTGTATTTTCAAGTTTTCTCTTTAACTGTACTTTCATCAAAAACCAGTTATTCATGCAGTACATGGCTTTTGTATCTTGGCAAACTAAGATTTTTTCTTTAATAAGATGTTTGAGATTTAGTAACATGATTTTTTTAAAAAACTATTACCAGAATTCATCTTCTGGATTAAAAAAAATATGGAATTTAGTGTATCAGAACTGAAGACTCAAAAATGGGGTGGCTTTCACTTTGGTTAATTATTTTAGGGAGGAAACTTAGTTACACAGGAATACTGGATTTCATTTGACAGAGAAGATCTAACCAGATTGTGCATTTGTGTGTTTATTTTTTATTTTCCTATATTTAAAAAACCTTAAAGCAGAAGTAGGGTTTGAGGCACAAAACACCCTCAGGTGAATTTAAAATATTTGAGGCAGGGTGAGAATATTAAGATTTTTCAATGTTTGTTACAGTTCTTGAAATTTCCTGCATAGGTGTAGTATTTTCTCAGTAGAGTCTTGCAATCTGTGTAGTCTCTGAGATGTATTGGCTTAATTTGCTGAATAAAAATAGTTTAGACAACTTTCCTCTTTCCCTATTAGCAATCCGGATTCAAAATCCCAGGTATCTAGGTTTAGCTTGGAGGTTCCAGCTTACATGTACATTTGGCTGTCACAAAATCTTCTCTTTACTTTTAGAAGAAAAGAAATTTATCTTTTTAGGATCACCTCTCTCATCTGGGTCACTATTTCTTTTCATTTAACTTTCAAGTATTCGTGGAGCTGATATAGTTGTGAAGTATGATCTTCAGCATAGTAGTCTAGCTGCTGTTATTTTTATGGCTAAAAATCATTATTACTGTTCTCAGAAGTCAAAATATGTCCTTTTGATCTTGCTTTCAACTTTAGGATAACACTGGTTGATACTGGAATTCTTTGGATTCCTGCAGTTGGGTTTCTGTAGTTGGAGAAGAATATCTAGCAGAGCATAAATTTCTTTTAAAATGAAGATATTTTTCTCATTCTCCACAGTTGTGGGTGCTTTTTTTTGTTTTTGGTAATGGTTTTGGTTTTTGTTTGTTTTGTTTTGTTTTGTTTTGTTTTTCTTTTCAATCAAAATATTGATGGAGGGGAATTTCAGAAGTCCTACAATGGAGATGCATGTTGCACTTATCTGACATTTCTACTTGGGCTAAAAAAAAAGAAGTAGTAATCTTAGAAAATTGTGGTTAGAAAGACTGATCTTATTTCTTTTGCAAAGGGTAATTCCTTTACAATTATTTCTCTGCTAGACATCTTAGAGCTTATTCAGTTGAACTTCTACACAGCATCAAAATCCAGTATGTAAAGTCAAAGGGCTGTGCCCATCACTGTCATTTTTGAAGACAGTTGTACCCGATGGCTTACAGCAACTTGCCATAGCTAGCTTTTTTATCTCCTTAGAGCTCATGTGTTGGAGAAAAGTGAAGTATTGTCACAAGAAACAATTCATATGTCTATGCAGACTAACCCAGCAGCAAGGATTAGGCTATTTTCTCTCATTTGTGATGATATGAAGTAGTCTGCAGAAGTGTCTGTCCACACAAAAACTCACTCTCCTCTGCTGCATCTTGAAGTTCAAGGACACAATTGCCATAGAACTGTAAGAAGGAAACCAGGCTAAAATTTCATATGAAAAGACTGGACAATTTTAATATTTTAAGGTGTTTCCTTTGAGATATTGTCAACTGATGGAATATATGTACCCACAAATGGGAAAAGTCACTTTGCAGTGTTCACACTGCACACTCTGAACTCAATCTGGCCATGACATTGGACTCCATATGTGCAGAGGATATAATTTTCACAACATGCTGTGTATTTTTTCTGGTTTAAAATGTGTTTGAACAGTTCAAATGGTTAGAAAATTCTGTGCCTTGAAGAAGTTTCCATTGGTGCCAACTGCAATAATGCATAACTTCAGAGATATAGAGCCCTCTCTAACATAGTAAGTCCCGCCTGCCACGATATGCTTGCCCTTCTGAACAGTGATGTTTATATTTGTGCTTTTGTTTCTCATTTGCAATGTTTGTAACGTTCTGACTGCAAGTGTTTCACATTTGTACTACAGGGAGAAGTTTCTATTGCAATTCTTGGAACATTGGGATTGTCTGCAAACTTCAGGGCAAAAGTTTATGGGTTTCCATTTTCAGCTTTCAGTTCCAAATACAATTTTTTTAAAAAAACTTTCTTTCTAAAATAAATACACACTGTATATCGTATTTACCTCAGAATATGACATCTCCTTGTATGCAGTCTTCAAAACAAGAGTAGATGTCTTGCTAAAAAATAAGCCACAGTTTAGCTTGCTGCTTTTCCTGAAGGAATCACTGTGTTGTGCAAGAGGTCACATTAGATGATTATAATCGTCCCTTGTGTAGTTAAAAATCTATGAATCTAAAAATATACAAATATTAATAATAGATACACATATGTATGTAAATAGTTTGTAAAATCTTTTCCACTGAGGAAAGGAACGAGGAAATAATTACACAAAAGAGACATACTTGTGATGCTGTGTAACAGATAGCCAAGCTACCATAAGACATAGTGAGGATTGTCGCATGTGTTCTCAGCATGACAGAGTAATAAATGACTATTGTAACCATAAAACAGACCAAATGGAGAGAGCAAGTCAAGAAGTCTTCAAAACAAACTGTGCTTCTTACTCATAAATGAGTGCTTCTTACTTAAAAGACAAATTTTGTCTGAGGAAACCACAAAGATTTTTTTAAGTCAACCAGCATTGTGTAATGAATTTACTGCCTGTTATGGAATTCGTTGTTTCTTGTTACGATATCACTGTGGGAAGACTACAGGATATAGTACACCTGTGGACTAATTTAGGATTGTGAAACCTCAGTTCCTAAAGAGGAAAAAATGCCACTTATTTTAACAGGAAGAAAAAACTAGTCAGAAATAGACCTTGAAATGAAGTTTCTCATACCCATTTATGGGTATTTAAGAATTTGATTCTTCAGCATTTCCGTAGGTGTGCTAGTATGAAAAAAATTATCTTCTACATTAATTTACGCTTCAAGATTTTCATGCATGAACACATTGTAGCTAACAAAAAGGCCATTCTTGTAAATGCAGTTAATTTAGTACCTTTACGCTATCCATGCTAGTAACGGAATACAAGTTACTGATTTCCACCCAAGTGTTTCTGAGGAAGAATTTTCCTTATAAATTCCAGGGGCACAAAGTTGCTGTTATTAGTGTGTGGTGACCTTGTGCAGCAGTGGCTCTGTTTTTGTAAAGTGCAATAAATTTTCCTAATTGTGGCCCACAGAGCTCTGGGGTGTGCCCCTTGACACATCTGCTAACTTGATACTGTGCAGAGGCACTGGAGATGGATGAAACTGCAGCAACATCAGGAACATCAGAATACTCTGGCTGTAGGATGCAGAGGTGACAGCTCGTCCTATGAAACAAGATGTTTCTTTGCTATTCACAGGTGTGGAGGGACAGTGATGCTCAAACCAGAGGAAGAGTCTGGGTGTAAAATCCTAATGAATCCTTTTTTTTTTTCCCTTTAGTTAGAAACTTGCCAATGTCTTTAATGTAGCTGAAATCAGACTCTAATATAACTATATCCATCTCCATTATATTTGTGGATGCTGTTATTGTTATTGTTATTACCAGAAAAGTTGTTCTGAAATAAATAATTCTATACTCTAATAAAGCTTATCCAAATAAGTGGCAAAGGCAGAATAAACTCTAAAAATAATCTTTTGGAAAAAAATTATGATCACAGTTGGGAGATTTCTAAAACTGAAGTAATTTTTTTTTCACAAGTTCCTTGGTGGCTTATGATCTTGGATGGTGCATAAAACAGTGAGTTAGGAGGTGAGGCTCCTGTGCCTGAAGGGGCGCAGAAGCTTATCACATTTGCCAGGATTCAGTCAGTAGATTGTGGATTTAAGAAGGTGGTGGTGCACCACCCTCCGTAGGCTGGACTTTGGTTTCTGTTTTGGTTTAGGCAGTTCTTTTAAGCAACCTAAAACACTCATTCACAACAGAGACAAAACCAGTTGTATTTGGATCTAATACTTGTGATCTCCACAACTTTAAATCAAATAGGTAGGAAGTATTTTTTGTAAATCATTGAATCCGTCTCTCCTTCCCCCCTTCTCTCACAAAGTAGGCACAGTTTGGCCTAAAACTGATGACTTCTGGAAAGCTAAATTGAGGTCAAGGTGAATATTACCCTACCAGCATCTGCCCCTATGACTTAAACACTTTCAAACAAGCATGCATAGCTCCTAGTGACTCACCAGGAGCAACTCATACTTGCCCACAGAGCAATCTGTCCTTGATGTAGCGAATACCTCTCATACTTGGTCTTAAAGAAACATCCTACGTTTTCTCACTTTGAGCCCCCCACATTTTGCAGAGCTGTAATTTTCAATTATTGGTCTGATGGTTTTTCACACTGAGGGAAGTTCTCTATGACTTTCAAGTTAACTTTTATTCTTTACATGTATATTTGCACTCACTGAATTCTCTCAGTGCCTAATTTATAGATTGGCCTTCTCAAAACAGCTCACCATTTTCCAAGTCTCTCTTTCTTGGCCATTTGAATAGTCTGTTATTTTAGCTCATTTTTCTTTGTTTCATTTCAAGCTATTTTGCTTCATTAAAGGGGAAGGTTGGATTTTTCAAAAGCATCAGCACGGACCTTAATTACCATTCCTATTTCAAATAACGTGTTGCGTCAAAGATTGAGGTTCATCTTGTCTATCTTGCCTGTCCCCAAGTTACTCATGAAGGTCTGTACTAATTGGACACACTTCTTTTATAGTCAATGAAGAAAGATATGAGCTTCTAGCCAATCTAAAGATAGGAAAAATGAATCATAAAACATTAAATGCTATCTGTCTTAAATATCTATTTTAGGCTGGAAGAACTAAGAAGTCTCTCTCCATTGGTTATTAGAAGCAGCCTAGAAAACCATCTAGCATAACACGAATAGGTTTTAAATGTCCAAAGTTAGATGAGATGAATCACACAAGATATTTGTGATTTATTTGGAGATGTAGTAAGAAAAATCTGAACTAAAACTGGACACTTTTTCCTCAATAACTTTGTTTTCAGCCATTTTCTCTTCTTAATCTAGTTCTTCAAATCCCTAGTCTTTGGACTTATTCTGTTACATTAAGAATGTATGCAGGTCAACTCATCTCAGGCAGATTTAATGAACAAAAGATTGCCTCTGGAACTTTCTAGAGGTTAGTTATGCAGATTTTTTCTTATGATTTGGAAAGCAGATGTTTGAAGAAATAGAGAAGACAAACAATATTCCAAATGGTGAAAAAATGGCTGTACGTTATACTTGAGTTTAGAGGATAGAATTCTAAGTTATGACTTGAAGCATAAAGACAGTTGGTTATTTTTTCTTTATGAAAGCCACCATCTGGGTACCTAGAAATCATTGGGCTTTAGATCAGATGAGCACATCAGAGACCCCACTAATTTCCTTATAAAATATGTATTTTAATGCCTATCCTGAAACACACAGGTTAAAAATACTGCATTTAAGTTCCAGAGTTCTTCAGTTCAATGGAGCAAAACAGAGTGATTCTTGGAGGGGGCCCATAAGAAGAACTTCAACTACAAGCTGTGAGTTCACCCCATGGGAGAAAATGAGAATAAAGATCCATGTGCTGCTGACTGATCACTCTATGTCTGTGAGTCACCAGCTGGCCCTCCCTGGGACAAAGCCAAGCAAGTATGTGGCAGAGATATTCCCCAGAGGGAAAAAGAACTGTTGGGTCAACTATACAAGGTACTTGTGAGAGAACTGAAATATTAAATGCAATTCTGGTTTCCCCAGTTTTAAGAAACAAGAATTCAGGCAGTTATAAGTGAAAGTAAGTCTGTTACTGCAATCAGGAGAATAAAGAAAGGAATAAATATGGAAAAGGACTAGGAAGATGAAAGAGGAAAATATTATTCTGGGTATATCAGAAGGGCTGGTAAGGGAGACCTGTTTGATACAAAGGACAGTGTTTTCTCAAGAAGGTGTGCACTGAGGGTTGCTCAGACTGAACTTAGTTGGAAATTAGAGAAAGTTCACACATTAAAACAAGACACTGGCACAACTTTTCAGCACCAATACTGGTGGGGAAAGCCTCAATAGTTATAAAACAGAAACTTGATCCACTTATCAAAAGGCTCATGTCAAAAGTATCTATGCTGATGCAGGGGGTGTATTCCTCTCCAACTCATTTTTCATCCTTCGAAATTGAGTGTGCAAATGTTTCAGCTACTTACTCTCCTGGCATTTTATGGCTGGTATCCATGTTTTCCTTATCTGCTTTTTTTTTTTTTTTTTTTTTTTTTTTTTTTTAAATAAGTCAAGCCTTTTACATTTGGAATACTGATCCTGTTCCATTTGGGAAATATAGATATATCTGAATTATGGAAATATTTTTTTCAGTATTTTTACTTTTCTTTATCTTTTTGTAATTTCTTTACCTTGTAATTAGAGCAGTATTTTAATTAATGAAAGCTTAACAGTTTTAAACGTGAGTTTAAAGATGTTGAGAAACATCCTCCATCCCAGAGAAAAGGCTAAACCACAGCTTATGAAATAGTCTGAAGAGTGGGGTGAAGAGAGAAAACTATAGAAACCACTTTACCTAAGAGCTATTAAAAATCTTTATCAAGGGGGTGCATCCTTGTATTCGGAAATTACTACATCTTCTTTTAACAGAACAAATGTTATTTTTCAAGAATTCACACGAGGTATCCAATAACATGTGTTACATGACTGCCATCTCTAACTCGAACTAGTATAATTTTAGTGGTAATTAAACTGTGATAAATTAATGTAACTTGAAGAACTGAATTAGCTCTCTAGAAAATAGCTAATTTGTCTGTATTGAAAGATTGTCATTGCATTTGCAATAATGGCTAACCCTCAAGGGGTGTCGAAGCTCTGGGGATAAACTCTACTTTTAGATCAGTGTACATTTCTCAGCAAAGCCTGTTCTCCCACCAAGACAAAAATGCTGCATCACTGTATCTCTCTCTCTGTCTGACATAATTTATTAAAAATGCGAATAATATCAAATGGATGTATTAAATACTCTTTGGCAGACTACCAGCAGGCTGCTTGTTGACCTTTGACCTCATATTGATTTACTCCTCAGTCATTTTTCTTGTTTTTTTTTTTTTTTTTTTTACTTTTCCTTCACGCCTTTCAGTTAGGAATGGAGAATCTCTGCCATTCCTGCTGGAAAGCACACTAATTGTACTCAACAGTAAGGAATATATCACGTGAGATATTTCTTTCCCTTTCAGGACTTTGTTGGTTCAGTATTCTCCCATGAAATAGAAATTTTGTCTGTTCCCCAGACATATATACTCCTTAGTTCCTCCTTCTTCTGATAGATAAGTTCCTAGGAGGATATCTTTAACCTAAAGAAACACAAAAATATGTTCCCAAGATGTTAAACATGCCAGAAACCTTCTCGAATAGATAGCAAGGATTTCCCTGTCTAATCACCTCGAAGGGCTCAGCATAAAAAGAAGCATCTTATCATATTATCTAAATATCTTAATAGGATTTGTACTTAGATGGGTCTCCAGAGAGGATGGGTTCCTGATGTGTGAGAGCAGTGGTGATGGGAGCGCCCTGCCTCCAGGGCTGACAGGCAGCCTCATGGGGTGGCGATGTGCCCAACCTGCCCCAGGATGATGGAGGTTCTCCCATTTCCTGTGGGGTGTTATGGTGTCCACTGTCATGGGCTATGCCTGAGGGATATGAACCTATTTCATGCCTGTCCATAGCCCCAGACATTTTGCAGGAAAGAATTCAAAGTTGTCTTTACTGCTAAATAAACAGTATAAATGGTTTCTTTCTTACATTAGTAAGCTTCATAAAATAGGTAAAAAACCCAGAAATATTAATAAAAACCTCCCCCATGATCAGCCTACAAAAGTCCTTAAAAAAGGTATATTAGTTGTCTGCCTTTCTGATATGATCCCAAATTTGCTTTTTAACTGCCAGTGTGTACCTATCAAAGGGGACTTGTCTTTTAATTATCATCATCACAGGATTGTAGAGTCGTCATAAAACGGTTTGGGCTGGAAGGGACCTTAAAGATCATCTAGTTCAAACCCCCCTGATATGGGTGGGGACACCTTCCACTGGATCAGGTTGCAGGTCTACTGCTCTAGTGACATTCCACTTTGGACAATTATGTGCTGACCATTAAACCAATGTTTAATTCACTGACACGGGAAAATCTTGCATCCCTAACATGTCTGCTTATGTTCCTAACTGCTATTTATCCACCGTTTTATTCTACAGAAATTGTTTCCTGTCTCACATAAATGGCCTGTTTACATGGTCAGGGGTGTGCTAGAAAGGTATTACTGTGCCTCTGAAGGAAGCAGTAAGTGTCATCCATCATGGACAAAAATAAAACCAGAAGAGAGGTGTTAAACTTTAAATATGGTTTTATGTGACTATCACAAATCTTAAATGTACAAAGAAATTCAAATTGCAGTCCACTTTTATTTGAATTGTAGATATTCAAACCTAAGGTGATTTAATTTTTTAAAGCTTTCATAGCTGAGCTTGTTTGACAAACCCAAATGGATTAGGATTTATAGAACTTGAGAAATTTGGACAAATACAGTTCTGAAGGCCTTCATTTAATAGAAAAGAGGAACACTGAAAGGCCACAGAGTGAATTACTCCACCTTGCTGGCTGTGCTTTCTTTTCAAATTGCTAAAGGTCTAAAAGCCTGTATCATTTTACAAAATTGTGCCAAACAAACCGATTTAATAACAGTGTATGAGCACTTAGCAAATGCCCATCTGAGAAAGTGATTCCGAGTGGCTATTTCTAGATTCATACTGGTATAATCAGAGTGCAGCAGAATCTGTGAACAAGCCCTAGGGGGTTTGTTGAGCTGATGCTACAGCTGATATCTCAGGCCATTTTTTAATTAAGCCTGCTAATTATGCAGAGTAATGATCTCTCCTTCCCATCCTTTTTTTCATAATGCAAACTACACGAGTCCAGTCTGAGACCATTGTTTCATGACCTATCATGGATTGTTTTTCAGAGCCTGCTAAGTGTATAGAAATCATTACTTTCAAATTACTGTTATAGTAATTACATTATTATTTCTTTAAAAAACAAAAAAGAACAAGAGAAAGAAAAATGGGAAAGCAAGCAAAGGAGGGTAAATTGTGAAGATAATTACTCAAGTCGGCTATGTCAAGTGGTGCAGGCCACATTATTTATTTTATTTTGCTTGCCAACTGATTTGCATCTTATTCATCTAAACATGGAAAATACTGTTTTTGTTTAAGAGTTCTGTGGTGCTGGGCTAAGGCCTGTCCTACTGCCCTTCTCTGCTGGAAGACAAAAACCACTGATTAAGAATGACAGACACTTTCACTGAAACAGTTTTTTTAAATAGCTCTCTTCCCTCAGCCAGAGCTGGTATAATTTCAGGGTATTTTATTTCCCCATTCACAGAGTCGCTAAGAACAGGAAGAAATATCAAGTTACACAGCAGCCAAAGGGACAGATCTGTTTACTTGACAAAGCTAATTGATTATGCTGAGTTCACTCCAATACAGGGTCATTGAATAGTTCTCTTATTGATGAAATGATACTGTCTACTGAGGATATTAACCTCTTTAGCTTTCTGCATTAGCATTGCTGTAAGGTCTTGCTTCAATGTAGTATAAATTCCTTGTGCTAAAGAGGAAAGCAACCAAAAGATTTAATTATCATGTATGAGCCAAGAGCTTCATACATGAGTACTGATGCACACGTGTACATACATGTACATTTTTTATATCCAGAAAATGCAATTGAACATGAAGGGCTGGGTTACTTACACTGAAAGTAGCCTATGGAGATAACATTTGAGTTGTCTTAAATTTTCTACATTTTCCATATTTTTGTCAGTGTTTTGGGATTTTTTTGTTTTTCTTAAACTGGTCCTTGGATATTACGATTAGGTGAGGATATATAATACTTTCAGTATGAGAGTACTAATAAACTTTCCCAGCACTACTTAAACTTTTCATCTATTTAATGTTCAAACTGCCATATGAAGAACTCTTCCCTTTTTTTAAACATTGCGGAGCATTTGCCTCATAAATGTCAAGTATGTTGTAGAGTTTATAAAGCCAGTCTAAACATTCAGTGTAAGGAAATTCTTTAGGAACCTGTATTTGTTGCTACTTAGTTAGATGTGAGTAAAAGCAGGCCATTAATTTTGCAGAAAATATTAGTTAAAAACACTGAAATTCAGTTAAAATGTTATACTCCATTTCAGTATCATGTATTATAAAAATAAAAAAAAAATAAAGTACAGCAGTCTAAAGAAGCTACAAAATGAGATTTAGTGAATCTCATATAAAAGCTGAAGTTAATCTTCAAAACAGTTTTGGTGCCTTTAATTTTGCAATTGGAAAGGAATTCTCTTTAAAATAAAAATATATGAGATAAATTCCAAACTGGAACAGGAACAAAATGGCCTATCTCTGTTGAAATAAAGTATTTTCTTTCATGCACATTGAACCACTAGGATGAAATGTTCTTGTTTAACTTCAGCCTTTAAAAATTCCAGTTTATGTTAGTCACTGAACTATTCTACTGTAGGGACAGAGAAATGTGAGCAGCTCCAAAAGCAATTCCAGATAATATGTGGACTGAATTTTCCTCTGTTGCCAGCAGAAGGAAATTCATTTCTGCTACTTTCTCACGTGCAATAAATGTCCCTCAGAAGATGCTGGTGTCTCTCCATTTTCTATAGAAGGTTTGCAGATAATTTAGCACTGAAACACATGGGGTGGATATACTAGCAGTGAGGATTTGTGCAGCATAATCTGAATTCACACCCCCCTCTACTGAGCTTTTTCCCTATGCTGAAATGTTTTGGGTCTGACACAGAGCTATAAACAGGGACTGAGGCAATGGGAATTGTATGCCTAACTGGAAGTACAGATTCATTATGTTTGGTTTGGTAGTGAAAACCAGACCAGTGTAGGAATGAGGAAAAGCACTTTAATAATTTTATTATTTTTTACTTGTTCCAGTTTTGATATGAGAAAGAACTTCTTCACTGTGAGGATGACCAAACACTGGAACAGAGAAGTTGTGGAGTGCCCTGTCCCTTACTGATTGGGACCTGTCTGGTCCCAATCCCATGCAATGTGCTTTGGGATGACCCTGCTTGAGCAGGGAGGTTGGACCACATGACCCACTGTGATCCCTTCCAACCTTATCTATTCTGTGATTCTGTGGTTCTGTACTTATTCCTGAACTCTGCCCCAGAAATTGCTTCTGATTTGTGGAACCTTTCCCAGACTTCTGCAAAATGTATTCAGGGCATTAAGTTTACTTTTCAGCCATCATTAACTGGACAATTTTATAATTTTATTTCATTAACTATAAATTTAAAATATATATATTTTTAATACATCTATTTATGTGGGTTGGTTTTTTTTGTTTGTTTATTTGTTTTTGGGCTTTTCCCCAAAAAAATTTGATTTTGCTTTTAGGTCTTTTTGTCTTGTTTCATCAATATTAAATCTATAATACAGGGGAAATTTAGAGTTAACTGTGCACTTCCAGCCAGAATTTCTGTCTGATATTCTTAGTGATCTAGTTTTATAGTTAGGATTAGGAAAAAAAAAAAAGAGGAAAAAAAGGCAAGAGTGAATACAGTGAAAGTTTCTGGTATGCATAGGCTTTGACGTCCTGCTATGGTGTCCATTTGAAACCCAGGACCATTATCATGCCACAAGAGACAGTAACTCAGCATCACATTTTAACTGGCACTGCTGCATGTCACACACACGCTGCATTATGTTGTGATAACTCCCCTTCTTGCAGACAGAGCAACTTGCCACGGTGTGTTTACCCTTTTTCATCATGCCACACCATGCATATTTAATTGGACACACTTCCACCCTTGATGGGTACATGCCATGTCTTTGACAAAGCACTTTTTGTTCCTATCTGCATTGGAAATTACGTGAGGTTTGGTGACAATTTGGCTGGGGGAGGATGAACATTAGCAGCCCTGTGCTCTCCCCTAGAGACTCTGTCTGTGTGACAAGATGAGCTCTGAGATGTGAGTGAGTAAGAAGAGCTGATTTCAGTTGCTTTATCTCCTCAGCCCTGGGCAAGTTTCTCATTGAGGATATGCCTTAGAGTTACTTTTGGCTAGTATGTAAGCAGCTGCTTATATGTGGACAGGAACTTTCTTCTTGGCCCAAGGGGAATGCTGCTGGAGCAGTTGGTGTTGGTGTAAGCGGCACAACAGTCAAGCAAGAAGGCAAAAAGATTGTAGAAAAATTATGCCTGTTATCTCTGTACAGGTTTTCTGTCCCCTTTTTCTCTTTCTGCAACCTAGACAGTTGGGATCCTCTCTTTGCCAAATGTGATGGATGGTAAAGGCCAAAGTCCAAATTCCTGAGAATGGGGTGGAAGATGGCAATTGACAAAACTGTCCACAAGAAAATTTGCCCATAACTTGTAGAGGTCAGTGTTATTAATCCATTATAAATTATTATACTACATGATTCCTCTTAAAATTTAGTGGCCGAGCAGAGCTAAAATGTCTCAAGTTCAGAACTATCAGAAATATTTTGTGGTAAAACCAGTCACTACAAAGCTCCTTCTAGCTAAACTCTTCCTAGAGAGTGACTAATACACAGTAAATATTTTGACATCCTGTATCTGTCAGAGCAGTCAAGTCCTAGGATTTTTCTGTATGTGATGGATTAGTTCAGTCTGACACTGAGTTGTTTAAATACAAAATTCTGTAACCCCTAGACTTTTGATTCTGTAGAGTAGGTGCAGCTGCTTGAAATGAACTGGTAAGGGAAAATTCTAATGTGGTTGAATACCCCGGTGCACAGGAAAATCAGTGTAATGCATTGCAATAGGTTGCTGGCCTCATTTAAATCTAACCACAAGTACTCTTTGGGTGGCTGTCATTTCACTGTCTTCTGAAACACAGCATTAGTGAAATGTCACTTTGTGTTAAGCTCATCGGTGGCCTTTGCTATGTACATTCTTCCATGTTTCTGCACAAAGATAGTGAAGCACACCAGAGCTTCAGCTCTGGAGATCGATTTCTCTTCATGTCTGGTATTAACTTACATCGCCAGGGCCAGGGTGGGGTGTGAAAGAGGTGGGCAGAAATGGTGTTTATTCACTGAACCTAGAGGTAGGACTTTAGCAAATGGCTGAGCTGCTTTGAGTTGCTGAAATGACTGCAGTTTTGGTACCTTTTTAGGGTTTGCAATGATAAGAGCAGATCTCTAAGGAGTTGAATGTCTGAGTGATCTAAAACCAGGGCAGTCAAGCTGAAGAGGATGTGTGCTCTAACCTGTTTGCACTGAATAGTCTCCATAAATAATTTACAACTATGACTGCTAGCTATTATTACAAAAATACCGGATTGCATTTTGACACATGCAGCCAGCTTGTAAGTCAATAGATACATCGTGTTTTTATTAGTACCTGCCTGGGAATAGTGACCATCCAAGGATTTGATCTGATTAGCTGACTGCTCTTGTTTGACATCAATCATGAATTTATGAATTGTCAATCCAGCTCTCACATTTTCATTAAGGAAAGCCTTTTTCTTTCTTCCTCATTATGCCTATTGTGTCATGTAGTTATACAGTGAAACATAGCAGAGAGAGTCTGGGAGGATGGGACAGAAGAGAGAATAACTGAGGGGAGAGAAATCTGGAAGACCAGATATCCCCATTTTTTTTTTGTCCCTGTAGAACACATCCACTGTGGATACAGCAGGGTTGCTCACACAAGAAGAGACCACAACAAACTAGATGGACTGTTACCTGGACATCATCTGCAACAAGTAGATTTTAAGCATCAGGCCACAATTTCATTAATTCAAAGTTCATGCCCACTCCTCTCATTTCAAACATTTAATACACTCGGCATGGGTTAACTGCCATTTGGCTAGACAGTCTTTGTTTCATTGCTGGTCACTACATTGGCCTTTGTTTAAAGAGTTAGGAAATAAAGATGCTTGAAGGGCAAGATCCAGCTCACAAATTAAGTCACCTAAGGCCCATAATGTGGATGTTCTGTGTGTCTGACTGTGTATCTGACTGACTATATGTCTAAGTTCCTACTGATCTCAATGGCAATTTAGTCAATGCAGTCAATGGAGTTAAAGAAGCTCTTTGGCTCACCCAAAATACACCTATGTAAAGTTCGTAGATCAGCCCATTAATACTATTAAGTTGCCAAAATGTGTGTGTTTATTGCTTTACAGAGGCTCTACAGTGTCTCTTGGCTACCAGATGACTTCCCAGACTATGTTTTTGTCTTCTATGCCCTGTTCAACATCTGTCAACTTCAAGTAGTTGTTTAAGATACTCAGGTATATCTGAAATGGTAATGTTGTGTCTGTGTTTGTGTGGCTGAACTGAAATCTCTGAACACACCCATACCTAGATATGAGCATTTTTATTTTGATTCAGATTTTATAAGGTACATTTGACCTTGTATATCCTTTTTCCAAAACACACTTCACCTTTGTCTGGAAATAGCTCTTTAAGTCTTTCACAGTCTGAAAACAGCTAACAGCTAATATTTTAAGGGACCTATTATTAATCTGGGAAAAAGTTATTACCGTTGTCTGGATTCAACCTTCCTGAAGTTGTAAGAAATGTGAGAAACTAGTGGAGTTCATCAACCTGTATCTTGACAGTATACTTCTGTGTGACAGCCCTTTGCTTCATGTTGTGTCCCCTCTTCTCAGTTGGCCAACCTTAAAGAAATTTGAGACCTCGTTACTGCTGCCAAAGTGATTAAAAATTGATGCAAAATTATCCAAGCCAGAGATAGGACAGATGCAAGCACACAGTATGTGCACACGAGTTTTATTACCTCAGAAACACAACAGATTTCTAGTGTTAATTCAATAGGAAAAATTCCTTCCTAATTCATAATGGAATGCCAATCAGATCCATGGTATGATGCAGGATACTGTTCCCTTGAATAACTGGTTGGGAGCAAGACATTTCTGAAAACCCCATTCTGGACATCTCAACATCCACACTGGCTGAAAATTGAGAAATCATTTCACTGTGGTTTACATTCCACTGCTTTCTCCAGACTATTAGTACTATCTTGATTTTTTTTATCTTTTTCTGCATAGCTATCTAGACTCCACCTCATAGGATGTCTCAAATCAGGCACTTAGCAATTTGGGGGTATGCTTTTCACTTCTGCATAGATCCCTTTGCACAGTCAAGGTAATGTAAATGACAATCAAATCTATGGTAAAGAATAGTGTCAACTTATTGGAAGTAAGGCAATAAATTCAATCAATCATCAATAAAATATGAAAAAAAAATCGTTTATATCTAAGTCACCGTAAGACCAATAAAAAACCTGAAGTCCTTAACCTTGCTCATTATCTCTTACTTAGTGCATTCTTCTTCTAAATTTCCGGTGTTTTGTTAGGATGAACAACTATATTTGACATATTTGATAAATGATTGCAAATAATAATGCATAAGGAACAGTAAACTGAGGCAACCAAGGGAAAAAAAAAAAGATCTTTCTTTGTCTTAAAACTGTACTATTACTGACCACTAGCTGGCCAGTGACTTGTGAGTATTTGAAATTTTAGTTCCATGCATCCTAAGTATTGGCTTGCAAGGCTGAAGAAGGGACTTTTTAGTGGAAAAGCTTCAAGAAAAGGCATTTCTATAGTATGACTCTTTGCTTCTTTAAAAGTGGTTTCCTGAACCAGCTCTGCAGCCTACATTCCAAATCAGAACAATGTTGCTTGGCTCTCAGTAAAATTGCACAGTTCTGTAAAGAACAGATCCTATGACATGTCATTTGCTCTTGGCTTCTGAGTTGTCTTTTTCAAGCACAGCCTTCAGCGTGTGTAGGTTGGAAGGGGTTCAATAATCTATAATAATCAGGAAATCATTCAGGTTCTTTGATTCTCTCAGAGTGGCAAAACAAGACTCTGCAGCTGGCAGAGATACAAACTTAATTGGGATAAGAATGGATCAGAGACAAGGCCGTGGTCATCCATAGGCATACCTGATAGATAATGACTAGTGCAGGATTTTCAGCTATTAATCATTAGTGGGAAAAGACTGTGATAGCTGGATAACATGTCTTACATCAGCAAAAAATGACCACACAGCAAGGAAGGAGAGAATGGTTCAGTTCATAAACTCAGAGTTTTTTTCTGATTTCATATTACCTCTATCCTAATTTTAAATTCAGCCTAGCACACGAATAATAAAATGAATAAATTTGTAAAGAAAACTTTAATTAAGATGGTATGTGAGGGGGGAAAAAACCCACTATCCTACCTACTGCAAAAGGTACATGACAAAGAGAACTTAATGATTAACTCTATTTCAGAAAGGTCATCCCAAATATTATTAGATTTTTAAAAGAAATATTTTAACTAAAGAAATTTCTGATTATTTTTAACTATGGTCTTCATTATTATTTAATTTTGAGTGATTACTTCTGCTGAAAAAGAAAGAATTTTTTTTCTTTAAGGAAGAAGAAGTCTTTGAAACAGAAGGTCTTTGAACCCCTCCACTTCCATCTGTCAAAAAACAATACACAACTGACACATGGTCTGTGGTTGACTTTGGAGACACAAAATAGGCATGTCAAATTTCAATGTTTTATTGGTAAGGAGTGACTGCTTAAAGCTATGAGGAAAAAGCTCATATTTTTTAATAGATGTATTCGAATACACTATTTTTTACTCTTGCACAATCAAAATTTATATTAAAGTCAAGTTTTGGATAAAATAGAAATGTAGGTATAGATCCTCTGTTGGTTTTGGACAGTTTTTCAGCTAATTTTCACTCCTCTAGGACACCGAGATACACATACATTGGTGACCTAAGTGGATTTCCTTTATTAGATCATCATTACTACTATTATTCATCAGTGAACTTACAACATCTCTTGGGAGATGTTCTAGGATGCTTGTCAAGAAGTGGCAGGAGATGAAGATAATTTTCATGTTATTACTGTCATGAGATGCCAAAACAGAGAAAGACACATAATAAAAAAGCTCTGCTAGAGAGACTTTTGTTCAGGTTAGGGTCAGAAGTGCTTTTACTCTGCCACTACAAAAGGTTTGGGGAAAGGAATAGTGAAATCTCACATAGACATTATTGCATTTTTAACATTAGAATGCCTTTTTAAAACAGATGTCTGTAACTCCTTGGTCAAATGTAGTTGTTTTTTTAAGTTACACATACAGGGACCTATTTCTTCATTATTCCTAAGAGCAGGACTCCCATTCAAATAAATGGTGTAAACCCTAAAGAATTTATGTTGTAGAGACATGATTTTATAGAATAAAATGTTTCCAGAGCTGAAAAATACTGTTTGCAACAGTTGACCTGATCCTTATTTGTGTAGCGGCTTCTACATAATGTCCACGTGACATTATGCTGTAACATGAACATATTCATGATGCCACATAATCGTGAGTACACTCCTAAGTCCCTGTGATTATATTCCACATGTAAGAGATTCTGAGAACATTCAGAGCATGCTGTTCAGTTCATAACCAGTGTCCAATCAGAGCAGGGTTTGACCAGACAGTTTAAATTATTAAATTACTTTCTGCTAAGAAAGGAAAGTCTGTTTTGTCCTATCTTCCATCATCAGCCATAGGTTCTTCTTTTCCTTACTTTGGTACCGGGTCTAGTGAAAATGTGGCTGTGGTATTTCAGTTCAGGAGGCTGACCCACCGTAATGGACTTTAAGTGAAAATACTTAATCTCTTCAGCATAAACTCATTATTCTAGAAATCCTTCCCTATATGCTTCAACCATAAAGGTAAAGGTAAGGAGATGAAATTATGAGCTTAGACATAATTCCTGCAATATATGTTCAAAGATGAATGATTTGAATATTGCCCTGTTGTGACCAACTGGGGAATTACTGAAAATTATTTTGTTTGCATAGCTATCTCACCAAATCTCTGCTCTTCCTTACGTGACTATGGCTTAAAATTCAAAGAAACTACTCATATGTCCCGATAATCTGCAAGTTATTAGTGCTATCAGCAGTGATGGAGGAGGTTTGCCAAATAGTGTTTTCTTGCCAAACCTGAATTAAAGTTATGGCGAGACATTTAAAAGAAGGAGAAAGTTTCATTTGCAGATGGATATGTCCTGTTGAAGACAAGATCAAATTGCAAAAAAGAACTGTGACCTGAGACACTAAATGCTAACGTGGGTTTTGTCCACGGCCACTCAGCAGTATGGGAGCAGGAGGGCAGGAGTTTTCCTTATGGAAATGAAAACCTTTTTATTGCTTTCTTGAAACAGACTGTAGAATTTAGTAGAAAACTCTATTCCTGCTACAGCATTTTCCTGGATGTTTCATATGGACAATAAAAGCTTATTATTTGCTATTAGTGTTCTTTCTATGTAAGAATATCTGTAGAATTCATTCAGTTTAATCCTAAATTTCATAAGATTTTTCCTTGAAAGATTACTAAAATACCTTCAGTAAAGAGACACATGCAAACGTTGCATTTACTGCTCTCCTGCCCTCAGGTGAGCTACTCTCTTAGGTCTGTTACATGAAATAATATTTTGCATGTTGCTTTTTTATAATGCTTACTACATGAGCTGTTACCTGGTTTCATGAAAGGTAGCCTAGTTGAATTGACTTGCAAAATGCCAGCTGAAACAAAAATAAATAACATTATTTACTCCATTCATGGATTTAAAATGGAGGAGTCAAGGGTATAATAAAATAAATGACAGAAAGAAATGTATCCTATTTAATGTGAAGACTGACAACCAATTACTTTTTGGGTATTTTTGTCAGAATAGCAATTCTTTTTTTCTACTCTCCTCTAAATAGACAGTGTCCCTGGTACGTAATAAGATATAAGTGGGGTTTATTCTATTGACTTTTTAAAACAATTCTTAATATTGCTTATAAAATTCTGCCAGAAAGTACTCATTTTAATCATCAGTCAGCATTTTTATTATATTATAATCCTTAATTGATTGACGTTTAATCACAGTCTTTGTATTTTACTATCCCTTGTCTCATAAGAGGCAATTTTCTCTTTACTGTAGTTTAACAGCTGATGAAAAAGATTTAAGGAAACCTATAAACTTAAGATTGGTTAATGGTCCCTTATAAAAGAATATTACACTTCTAGGATCCATTGCACAGATGTGATACTCAATTGTAGAAATGTGCATGGGGTTTATTAAATTACAGCACAAATCTTCAGTCTTCTGAATTATTGTTCATGTTGGTATTGTTAGGCAAATGGGGAGACACATTATTGCTTCCAGTTGTTCGCATTACTGTGGTGTAATACAGTCAGAGACAGCTGGCACATTGCTCAAGGCAAATGCAGAGCTAGAGCAGCTGCAGAGTTCTGGGCCCCCAGTGAAGGTCCAGCACCGCTGAGTCAGTACTGGGTGGCTCATCAAAAGATGGCCAGAAATTAAAAGAAACAGTTGCTCTTTCTCAGAGCTAGTGTGCGGAATTTTGCACAGCTAATTAACATGGCCTTTTGCTGCATGGAAACCAGTGGGCCTGTAAAAGCAGTAGCAAACCCATTTTGTCCGGGTTGTATTGCAGAGGGTGGACTGCAGATAGTATTTGCCGTACTTATGAAAGCACAGCCACACTTCTCAGCTGTGGCACGAAGAGTCAGTGTTTTCACCAGTCTTGAGTCCTACTGGCTGACATTCAAAAAAGAATACACAGGTGTAGGTTACATACGGCCATGAGACAATGTCATGTAAAATCAAAGATTTTATGAATTAGGTCACAGACATTAGATTGTGAGATGATATATCCCCATTCTTCATGGATTTAAAGATCACAATAAATAATTTAAATAACTAAAATCTTCTACTCTGAATTTTTTCGTGTCTCAGCCTCATGTATTTTACTCAGCACATCCAAATTCCATTAATAAAATGTATCTTCCAGGAAGGCAATGAAGGCTTCCATTGTTTCCCAATTTCAGAAGTCCCTTAGTAACTTGTTAAAATAGTAGCTACTAAAAATATTAATCTTTTCCACTTTGAATTGCTGTTGACCCAAACTGGAGTGTTACTTTGTGGAATGGCAAGAACTATCAGGTGCTCTGAGAGTTTTGCTCCTTTTTAGGTAACTAACAGGAGTGCATTTGTCTTCTGAGTGGAATCTGAAACTTCAGCCTAAACTACTGCAGACAAGCAGGAAACTGCCATCAGAGCCATTCAGGATGCTGGACCAGAGGTAGCACCTTCTAAATTTCCATTTCCAACCTGAAATTCTTTCTGCTGGACCATATATTAGAGTTCAAAGGAGCCTAAGCTCTTACCTGCACTTCCTAAAACAGCAAGGACAGGCTTTAATCAATGCAGTGTATGCTCCAATTTTAACCCAGACCTGTTCTCATAAGCAGTTATGGCTAAATGACCATATAAATGTGCATATTCCTAATTTTAAACTGGCACCTATCTCATAAGCCACTTGGATATTTTGCTATATTCCATAGTTTTGTTTAGAAATTCGTGATAGGCATGTGTTTCCTTCTTTTCTTCATAATTTATGTGAGCAAACATCTAGAATGGTGCCTTGGGAAAAAAAGGAACTACCACCAAAATCTTGCCAAATCAGATAAGATGTAAATAATGATGGTGCACTCAAGAAGGGGCAAGGAACAATTAGAATCTTTAGAAGAACTTTTTGTGCCTTTGCTTCCATTTCGAATCCAAATTTAAGTGATTGGTTGGAACCCCCATCAATTTTTGAAAATCATTTTGTATAGAAAATTTGCCAATCCTTCTTGTCAGCTGTGTCTTGCTAAGAGACTGCAGCTTTTCCTTTTGACTGATACTCTGGAGGTTATTATCTGAGCTTTGGGTGCACTGAGAGCTTTGCTGCTGTCTGGTTTACACTGCGTTACACTAAACTTGCATGAAGGCAAAAGCTAAGGCAGCTTTGGGGACAAAATGTAGCAGTTAGATTTCTGGGTAGAACTTCCCACTAAAAATGTTGTAGCTACACTCTGGAATTGCACAGTCCTCCAGAGACCTCCATAGCTTAACATGCTAAAAATTGCCAAGCCTTTAGAACTAGAAACTGTCCCGAATATGATTTCTTTTTCCGCCTGTGTTTACTGGGATTGCTACCTCTGGTCAGCAGTTGATGTCCGAACTGAATTCTCACTTATTCCCCCACGGAGGGGTAATTGGGTACTTTCAGAGTGTCCCTGAGACTCTAATACTTCAGCCCCCTTTTTGGCACAGTGTAACTCCACATAGTTAACTCTAAATGACACCTGTTTAATAGCATTCTTTAACAGGGCTGAAGGTATATTTCCCCCAATGATAAGTGGTTGGAAAGGAGTCTCTGTAGGATGCTGTTTGGCTGAGTTCCTGTTGGTATGATTATTTTCATTCTTCTGGAATTTTATTGTATTATTAATGGTATCCTAGACAGGCATATTTTTAATTAATCTAAATAAATTAATTGTGGCTACCCTTAGGAAACCATGTCAACTCACTACATGCTTACATGTTGGTAAAAGCCTATGTTCAGTTCTCATTCAAATTATTTCCAAAAATTCACGTTCTTCTGCAGTGACCACAAGAAATACAGAATCATAAGAATAAAATAAGATGGGCTAGAGTGTCTGCGGGGCCCTCTCTTCTCTGTATTTCAGACCGTAAAGTCAGGGCAGGGACTGTCTCTTTTGGTGTCTTTTCGGTCAATAGGTCAGATTATCAGCACTTGGGACAGTGAGATACTGCCGGGTTGTTAGTATAAGTTTTATATTCTCAGGTTCTGCAGTCGGTGAATACCCACATCCGTTTGCTGCAGAGCAAACGTGAGCAGCTCTGCAACATTGCTGAAGCAAGTCTGCAGATTTTGTTCTCACACATGCTCTCAAAACCCCCTTTCTCTTATGCTTTGCTCCCTACTCTGCAACAAAACATTCAACTCTGTGAACAAAGACAAAGAGCAGGAGCAGTGGGGTCGGTATTTGGCATGCAGGCTATTCAGCAGGTGCGTGCTAAATTGCATTAGACTTAACACCAGGAATCAGATCACTAATTGGGCGCCAATGTGAAGAATTTTTGTCATTTGGGACCTGAATTGCAACACTTATATCCCTTTAGGCGAGACATTACAACCTTCCTATCCCAAAGCAACAGCGCTACCGCTTGAGCTAAAGCAGAATCTCCATTAGCTAACAGTAGCAGTACTTACTATATATCCCGTTTCTAGGCTGCAAGCCACAAAAGGGGAAAGTCGTTTTAATCCTTTAGTGATTTATAATCATTGGGATTTTAGGGCTCTGTGGTTTTTTTGGGTTTTTTTTTTTTTTTTTTTTTTTTTTTTTTTTTTTTTTTTTGCTAACTTTCCATTTATATATAATTCTATGTGAGATTGTTTGGAAGAAATAAGCAAAGCTGGCACTGGTTCTCAAAATTCAGACAAAAGAGGTTTTCACTTTTTAAGGAGGGTGGAGAAATTAAGAATGTTCTGCATTTTTCATTTTTTCCCATTTCTTAGCTCCCTCATTCCTTCTGTTTCAGAACTGTGAAATCTTTTCTCACCGTTTCTTTACTGCAAGGCACTAAATGTTGTGAAAAGAGCCTAATGTTACTTGTTAAAAAACTTAAAAATGGCAGTTTCGCCCTCCTGAATAACAGTGCCTGGGGGTGCAGCTCTTTCTCAGGGTTTTCTGTGATGGGTTGTGGGCATAGTACCTAGGTCCAAGCAGAAGAATTGAGCTCCTTATGAAATCAAAGTGCCCAATTTTTCAGTTCTGAGAGACTGCCTGATGTGAAGCACACACAGCTGAAGGATTTCATCTGTTGCACGCCAGCCGTGAGAAGTAGATGGTTATAGATTCCTCCTCTCTGCTGAGATTTTTAAGTGTCCTGAGCCTCAAATCGCACATGCTCCTCAAGTACTTAATGATCTGTGCATAATGACACAATGAGATTATATACAATTCATAACATTAAAATCACTTCTATTTCTATTAAAATCACAGTGCTAGACACAACATTTTCTTTTTTTCACACAGGCTGTTGATACTACTGTGGAAACATCCATAGAGTGTTTAGATTTTAATTTCTAAAAGTAACTTGTCATGTGGGACTATTTCCATAGCCCTATACATTTCTCCAATATTGCTTCATTCCTAATAATTTTTGTTTTGCTAGGTTAGCTGTTTACTTCCTTAGATATTTCTACAAAAATAATTCTATAATATTCTGTTCATGCTATCCAGAACATAAAAAAACTACTTCAGATAGAAGGAACTTTATTTAGTTAAAGTATCATACAGTCTTAATTTAAAATGCTCCAAGAGGATCCCCAGCATGAATACAAGTGCTCTTTTGAAACAAGATCATAAAAAGCAGCAGAGAAAAATAATTTTACGATCATTATTTCCTCATCAATTAAAAATGTATTACAAATAAATGTTATTATTACTAGATCTTTCCCTTACAAGAAATATATTTTTCTCCTAAAACACTTTCTGATCTAATTCCTAAGAAGTCCTGCCAATGATTGGTAATAGTTGAAATTACAGAATTATCCTGTAAGGAATTATTATATTTCATTTACCTTCTCTTTCCAATTCAAATGAAAAGATGGAATTTAAATAATTTCCTAGGAAATCAGACACTCAGGAAAATGCAGTCTGAAATTCTATGGAAACATATAATTTGAAAGTCAAAATTATAGAGATCAAAATGAAGTGATTTTACTCTGCTGAAGCAAGTGCTTTAATTAGCTCACTTCCAGGAAAGGTTTTGGGGCTTGGGAAGGATGGTTGAGGGTTTTCTTGTCTCAACCAACAAGTCTTTTACAATAGGAAACTCTTTTAACAGGGATGATTTTTTCTTATTTGTAGTTCTATCTATATTAGCCAGGATAACGAAAGAAATAAATGAACAGAACCAGAACACAAGTGTCTTTCAAATCGAAACACGTTTTCACCTACCCCAGGGAACACTCCTATGCTGCTTCAGTTCTAGAGTTTCAGATAATTTCTGTGGGCTTTTTTGTTACTCACTGGCAGCCAAAACTTGACATAATCAGGAGGGATTTCATTAAAAAAAAGTAGGATGTTATTATTCCCTCCTGGTGACCACGAAGTCCTTCACAGAAACTTCCTTTACTCTGAATGCCCAGACGTTCCTCTTTGTAACACATTCATCATCAAATACTCTTGCATAAACAGAACATAGGAGTTGTTCTCTGAATACATAATTTCTCACACTCATTATTGATGAGTTAAAGGTTATCAATAACTCAAGGAAATACAATAAATGACCTATCTTTTGTCAGACTGTTAGACATCCTTTGTGTGTCCTGTAGTTGCAACTAATTTCTGAGGCTTGCTTGCTATGATTTTAACTTTTGTTATAACATTGTTAAATACTGTGGTTTGAAAAAAAGACTACAATCAGCCCAATTTCAGTCATGACAATCTTCATAAAAAATAGCTAACAATGACTTCTGATTTTAAAACAGTAATTCTGAATTCGCATTTTTGCCAGATTGAAAAACTAGGGTTGCTGAATACATTTAATGTAAAGATGCCTATAGTGGATGCCTATATATAAGCACATCAATGGAAGGAATACACACTCCTAAATTGCAGTTCATGCATGCTGCTGTGCTTGTTTCCTTTGTTGTGAAGGAATTGAAGAATTCCTTCACTGGATGAGTGGTTAAGCTGGAATGGAGTGGTTAAGCTGGAATGGGCTGCTTGGGGAAGTGGTGGAGTCGCCATTCCTTGAAGTGTCCAATGAACCACGTGGAAGTGGCACTTAGTGATATGGTTTAGTTGACATGGTGGTAAAAGGTTGGACTTGAAGATCTTGGAAGCCTTTTCTGACCATAATGATTCCACGATTCAGAGAGGAGCGGCATGTCAGACCCACCCGGTGCTCCCCTGGTTTGCCCCTAGGACTCTATCCTGGGAGGTCTGGCTTGAGGCAGCCCATGTTTAGTGACATGAACCCAAAAGTAGTCAGTGCAAGCAGTAGGTGGAAGGAAAGAGAATCTCCCCTTTCAGAGCACAAATCTTTCAGTTCGTATAACTTTTTCTGTATCATATTCACTTAGCAAAATAAAACCTGACATATTTTGAAAAGCTGCTCAGTGGCTCTTTCCTGTGGTATTGTGGAATAAGTTCTTCTCAGAGACAGTCATTTCTTCTTAGCAGAATGATTTCTAGTTATTGTATGTGTCTTTCTTATCAAATCTCTCCATCCCCTTCTTTGGTACTTTCTTTGCTATCAGAAGTAGATAGTAGTAGATGCTCTTTGAACAACAGAAGAAGTGGATGTGATTTTGTCATAGCCTATGTTCATTGCAGCATGGAAAACCTGGCTGTGTCTAACATAGGCACTGTCTGCTGATGATAGTTGTACTCTCCTGAATCCTTTGAGAGCCTGCTTAAGTGGGCTTACTAACAGAGAAGCCATAGAAGCCACAGCTGACCTTGGTAACATAGAAGTAATTCCTATGCATGGTGACCCTGCATGCTTTGCCCTGCACATCTGTCCCAGTGGTTTGCAGAACTGGGTGCACAGCACATACTTTCAGCTGCCCACATTCTGAGCTGAAATCACTAACCATCTTAGACTTTTTTCCCCATGCCTCTTAGAAGAAAAGAAGCATTTAAATCAAGGAATAAGCTCATGCAGTAAGGAGAAGCATGTGTTACAGAGGGGGAACAGAGACAGAGTAAAATCCCGCTGTGCTTGTCCTTTTTGTGGTACACGTGGAGAAGCAATGTTAAATCAGAAGAGTGAGGAATAATTAATGCTAGTTTGTAGGGGATAACTAAAGCAATATCATTGCAATCTCAAATTGCACAGAAAACCAACCGTGTAGTTGGGAGGTAAATAAATGTCTTCCTATGCCCTTCTCAAAGAATAGAGCAGTTTTGACAACTTGTCCTCCCTTTCAAATGTCACTAATTATTTAGGTGGAGGGAATGTTTGTTTTTTATGGACCAAGAAGAGCAAGTCTTGGATGCTGGAAGCATTGTAAGAATGTGAATCCCACTTTATAATACATCAAAACATCCCTTCCAAAACATTGCTTCTCATATTTGTGAGGGGTCTGAATCACATACATAATAACAGTGTTTTCTGAATATATCAGGTGGAATTGTACATCAAAATTTATGTTCCCAAAATTAATTTATGTCTGTTTTCTGTATATGTTTGAACACTTACCTTCCATGGAAAAGACAGTTTTGTCTGATGAGTATCGTCTTATATTTTGTCTCAGTCAAAGCCTTTCCTCTTAAAATCAACTGTGAACAGCCAAAAATGTTGATGTGGAAGTCAGCAGTATTACACAACAGTAGTTGTTTCATAAGAAAAAAAGAGAGATTAACTTTAATAATTTTAGACAGTCTCTAAATTAACAAAAAGGAAGTGGACAGTGTAACCATGCTGTACCTTGTTGGATGCCTTTTTCCCTATTTTTTTTTTTTTTTGCTTTCCGGATTCACAGTGGTGTCACTCAAGTTTCAAAATCCAGCATTACCAATTGCCATCATTCCATACAGCCCCACATGCCCAGAGCAAGACACTAAGGCTCATAGCTGCAGCTTTGAGGATGAAGGGCTTTTGTGTCAGTCTACACTAGATAATTGGACCCCTGTACAACTCAGATCAAACCCTGACTTTTGGAAACAAATACTGTTTCACCCAGGAGTCTTGGGGTTGAGGAGGCATGCAGGTGATTACTATGCACCAAATCCGAATATGGGTTTATTATCCTAATGAGACAAAGTAATAAAGAAGAGCATTGTCAGGTGAGAATTTTTGTGTATGAGTCTATTCTTAACCTGTAAACTTGCACAGCTCCATCCTTACCGCCATACTTTCTCCAGTCTGCAATGGAGGTGCTGGGGTCTGGGCAGCAAAATACCATGACAGGGATCTTAGAGTCATCCTGATTTTCTTTTTTGTTGTCAATTGATTCACCTACAAAGAAGCAACAATATGGGGAATTACACAGTCAATGAGTTACCTCAGTACTAAAATAAGCTTTTAGTTGTGTAAAAACACATTCTGAAAACTGATAATTTCTTTTTAATTGGAAAAGACATTTGGGCTATTTACTATAAGGCACATATACAGATCAAAATTAATATTCCTTACAAATAATACTATTGCTGTACTGACAATAACTTGGCATTCCTGGTGGATCAACAAGATGCTGTGAATTCACGTTATAGTTCCTTTACCTAATAAGGGAAACACCGGCTGCCTAGTGCCGGCTTTGAATAGTCTGCCTAGAGACCAAGTCATACAGATACAATTATAATGGCTTAGGAGAAAAAGAAGTATTTCGCCTTGTTCAAAAACATTATGGACCGGAGATTTGTTCTTGGAGAGGAAGGTATGAATGGATCACATTTTGGAGAGCCAGCCATATCCCCACTTTCTGAAATGGAATCTCAGTGGTGACTGACTGTCTGCATCAAGAAGACAAACTTAGGAAAAAAGAGCAGGCAGGATGGCAGCCTCCTCTGATAGTTTTCTGCTCTTCGAGGACATGTACTTGGAAACTCTGAGGCAGTGAGCCAGTTTTCTGTTTCAGCTTTATGTGCTGCTCGATCAGTGCACATACAGTTCTTAAATGCAGGTCTCCGCCTTGTCTGAAGGGCAGTAATTAAGTGGGGGTTTGGTTGCCCCAGGCAGCCAGATAATAGGAACTTTCCTGTCTTGATGAGCAGTCCCAGAGGATCTGTGCTTTTGGTACCTCCTGACTTGACTGCTGCAATGCACTTGATATGGGGCAACCTTGGAAACTGCTCAGAAGTGCCAGCGTCTGTGGGTCTGTTGCAGGTGGTGTTCTGCTCACTAAGCCTTGTGCCACAGGCAGGGGATTTCTAGCTGGCTGTGGGCTGAGTTATTCAAGGGATTTCCTGCACCTTTTTCCCAGCAGCAGCAACTGGCTAAGGATGCTCCTAACTCTCTTCAGGTTTGGCTTTAGAGGCAGTAAGTGGAAGAGAAAACACATCTTTGTTGAGGGCTGTTTGGGGTTGGTCCAGAGAGATGAGACTTCCCCTGTTATATGACAATCATTGTTTCCCTGGTTCATCATAGCTCAATAATTTCATCATTAGCATAATATTTTAACTTCAGATTTCTAAAAGCAAGTTGTTTAGCAACTATACATTTACAAAGAGTAATTATTTTCTGTATTGATTGTTCTTATTTTTAATTAAGCTATATTGTGTTAATTCACCCTTAAATTATGAGATTATACTAACTGCACAGTGCATGGTTAAAAATCAAAATAAAAGTTCTAGTTTGAAAACAAATGGAGAACACAGCTGGAAATAATGGTCAGTCAGCTCTGAGGAGGCACTGTCATGAGGAGGATTTGCTGATCTGTAAGGCTTATATTGGTTAAACTTTGTAATGCATAGAGATCTTGCCTGAGCATCTTAAGTTAAAAAGAAATGGTAAAATAGTATTTTTAAAAATTATTTCTTCCTTGGCACACTTAATCCAGCATATGATGTTAAAAAAAACTTCATCTGCTTTCAAGGTCTTCATCCAACTCATGCTTATTGGTCTGACACAAATGGTAGGGTAATGAGAAGAGATACATCAATAATATTCAATATCTTATTAAGTGTAAAATCTAGCTCATTTTCCAGGGAAAAAAAAAAAAAAACCAAAAAGCCAGTATCTAGGTGGTGAGAAGTGTGTCAGGGGTTCCACAGTTACACATCTGAACTGATGATACTTAAGTATTTTCCATAGGGATTGAAGTGAACTTGGAGATGCTACTGTGAGATCCTGATAATTATTTGTTGCAACATTTTAAAATACATGTTTCACTGAAGCCTACATATTTCACAGAAATTCTTGTCCAATAATTTCAGTGAGGAGTTTGAATTTTGTATTAAAACAAAAGGAAGGAACCTGAGTGCTCCAAGAGACAGAGACAGGAAAGACAGTTCTGTTCGTTACCCAACTTAATTTAGTTAATCTGGTTTCTTATCTAGAGGATTTTTTACTCTTTCTTTAAATAAAAAATGTCCAATTGCTTCCACTTCACAGTATGAACCCTCAAGATTTATTCACAAAGCACAAGAGATGTTTTCCACATGGAGTTGCTTGAGGGATTATAGGGGAAAAAAATGGTACTTTACTCCAATTAAGCTAAGCAGAGCTGAAGATAAAGGACTTCTGAATATCTGACTTAGTACCTCATACTTTTAAACAGTTCTCCTCAACAGGCTGGAGAGAGAGAGAGAAACTTTTACATGGTATAAATGTAAGACTTTCTAAAACGGAGTGAAACCGTCTGGAAGCGCATCACTCAGGCTTTTACTTGATGTAGAAACTCATGTGTTTTTCTTTTTTTCCCTAAAGAGCTCATATGGCAGGCATTACAATTTCAAAACAAAAATTCCAGACTGTTTATTTCAGATTTACAATCAAGTTTTATTTAATTTTTTTCTTTTTTTAGGTCTCTAATACATCCAGCAATTGTGAAAATAGGTGTGTAGAATAATTTTGCAAGACGACTTTTTAATACCTTAAGTCATTTTATCATAGTCATAGAATCATTTATGTTTGAAAAGACCTTTAGGGTGAGTCCAGCTGTTAACCCAGCACTGCTAAATCCACCACTAAACCATGACCCCAGGAGACCCATATACACCTCTAAACACCACCAGGGATGGTGACTTCCCAGGTCAGTCTGTTCCAGTATTTGACAAACCTTTCAGTGAAATAATACTCCTAATACTCAGTTTAAACCTCCACTGGTCCAAGGTGAGATCACTTCCTCTTGTCCTATTGCTTGTGATGTGGGAGCCAGTCTCTTCTCCCACATCACAACCACCTCCTATCAGGGAGTTGTAGAGAGCAATAAGGTTCCTAATGAGCCTCCTTTTCTCCAGGCTCAACAACCCCAGCTCCCTCAGCTGCTCTCATCAGTCGTGTGCTCCAGACCCTTCACCAATTCCATCACCCTACTCTGGACAGGCTCCAGCACCTCAATGTTCTTCCTGAATTGAGGGGCGCTGAACTGGACACAGGATTCGAGGTGTGGCTTCACCAGTACCTAGTAGAGGTGGGACAACCCTTGCCCTGGCCCTACTGGCCACACCATTGCTGATACAGGCCAGGATGCCATGCCATTCTTGGCCAGCTGGGCCCACTATTGGCTCCGTTGAGTACTTCAATCTGATCTAAGAGCTAAAGTAAATAATCTGTGTTTTCACCTGTTTTTTTTTACTTTCCAAGGTTAAATTTTTCATTTGAGGCTATCTGAAGAATAAAAGTAAGTTTTTACTATCTTTCAGCACCCTATTAGCAGAGTTGAAAAATACAGCATATACGTAGCTGTTTTGATGGTTATGTTACCTAAAATTTCACCATTTAAATTTAAAAACAGGCCATGGGTTTTAGGTCAGCAGAAAAAACAAAACAAAACAAAACAAAACAAAACAAAACAAAAAAAAAAAAAACACCAAAAAAACCCCACCTGACAAAATATCTAATTAATTTACTTCTCCCTCTCTATTTTGACAAATAACTGCAGGAAAGAAAGTCAATTCTAGGAAATTCTTAGAAACATCTATTAAATAATTGGGGGGGGGGGCGGTTAGGAAGGTTTAAAAGGGGACTTGTGTCTCCCATGTTTCTACACAAAACTGGAAGGTTCAGGGCAGTTCAAGAACTAGTGAAATGTGATCTGGATTTCCACTCACAACCCTTTCAAGTACTCTCTGCTTGGTTAAAGTCTGTTATAGCAGTGTCTGTGTCCAGTCTGTACAGAAAACAAATGGCAGTACTGGTGACCACTGCCTCTGGTACCTGCCAGCTAAGCAGAGAAAAAGCAAGATGGACATTCCTACAAAACTCTTGGATAACTTTCTCCCATTGCTAGGAACACTGATAATAAATTACAATTTTTTCCTACATTAAAAGGCCTTTCATTGCCAAATTTGGCTCCATGCTGAACTCAGTGCAGAGAAGTCCTCCACTAGCAGTCCTCCTGTGCAGGGCTTATTAAAGCCAAGGAGGTTACACAGAAATACTGGTCCCCTGAGTTTCTTCCGTTGTCTGCTGTGCCCCTTGTGCTGCCTTTCCCCTGTCCTCACAGGTGTGAGGCCCCCTGCTTGCTTTCAGGCAGACCTGGGCAGTGCCAACAGCCAGGGCAGAAAGTGTCAGTGAAAGGCACAAGAGCGTTTATTGTTGATTTAGAGACCAAATAATGAAATGAAAATGGTGTCAGTCAAAGACCCATTCCTCTAAATCTTATAATGGATTTAAAAAAAAAAAAAAGAAAAAAAAATCTAGAGGAATGATCCAAAGTCCCTTTGTTGTAGATTAACTCTGTAAATATATTATCATGTTGCATTTTCTTTCCTTGTAGATGGCATTTGCTAAAGCATACAGGCGTATCTAATTACAAAAGTGCAGTTAAAGAAATCAAATTTAGAGACAAAATGAAGTAGCCATTCCCTGCATTATATTGCTCTTACACAGAGGTAAAATTTCATTGAAAGGCAATTTAAGAGCAAATTAAAAGATCCCTATTTCTGTAGGAAATAGACTGGACCATTGAACAGTCAGCTTGATTTGTTTTTAAACAGCATACTTTGTGTAAAACTTCCAAAGGTAAGAGAAAAAAGAACTACAAATGCTTTTTACATCCTAGTCACTGCAGGAAGATATCAAGGGAAAAATGTGAATCCAACTGATGGCAAGTTTCAGGAATGAGTCCCTAAATTTTTGGGAATACATGAGACTGGCAAAAGGTAACAGCCTTGTTACCCCAAAGTGAGGCCTCTTGGTTTAATGTATAGTCTATCTATCACAAATAGCTTGGCAGCTCCCTCACAAAATACTCCTGTATTTGAAGTGTACAAAGTGGAACAAATTAGTATGAAGTGACTCTAAGACTGCACCTAACAACTTTGTGACAGCAAAATTCCTCCTGGCTCCCAAGGTCCAGGATCAGGTCCATAATGACTGAAAGGCGGCATGACTCAGTTAACAATGAAAGACAATGTTGATTATTTTGCGCTGCAACGAAAAACAGAAATTAGCAACCTCCGTACTGGAAATTAAGGGAAAAAAATTTTGCACGATGCGTTTGAGGACTGATACTAAACCCCCTAGTACAGGTGATACTGCTGAAGCTGCCGGGAGCCAGCAGGCGCCTTTGGCGACGGTGTGACAGGGCACCGGCAGGAAGGGCAGCGCCGTGAGCGGCTCTATGCGCCTGTACTGAGCTCGGGAGCATCCCGGCAACATCCCGGCAACATCCCGGCAACATCCCGGCAACATCCCGGCAACATCCCGGCCGCTCAATCCGCGCAGGGACCGCGCCACCTCCTGGCGCCTCCGCTCGCCGCACCCGGCCCGGCCAGCCCGACGAGTGCCCTGCTCTTTCCTTTCTCCTCGGAAACGTCCGAATGCTTCCCGCTGAATGCCTTCCCGCACCGTGACGCAGTGTAAGGCGTTTTGTCTCGGGTGAGGGACAAAGAAATGGAATATTGTTTTGTTTTTCTCCGCCGGGGAAGTTTGCTGAGCTTCTGAACGCTGGCCCAACATCAGTTTCTTATATTCAAGTCAACTAAACTGGAAGAACTCGGTGTGAGTCTGAATGACGTGACAATCCCGCTGCACTAATCCCCGTAAAAATGTTAACTATACATTTCTCCTCAAATTCCAATTTGGGTAAATTCCATTTGACCTTCCTCTACTCAGATTCCGAGTTGGGTACATTCCATTTTAGCTGCCTAATTTTTCATAGCTATTATCTAATAATAAGTATTGTTTTGCAGAAGCAGCAGGGAAGAACAGATGCTGTGTTTTTTTCCTAGAAATAAATGCAATTTTTTCTAGTGGAAGCAAATTACTTTAAAAAAAATCATATCAACTTCAACAATTTGTTCTGGTAAGTGACCCTAAGACACGGTAGAATGTGGTACAGTTTTGTTCCCAAAGCAGAAATTCTATGCTGAATTGTTTGGAAAATGTCTTAGGGACAAATGTACTTTTTTTCTGATTCCAGTCGGGAGGATCATATGGCAAGAGAGATACTTTATGCATCATTTCAAATGGGCGCCAGACCAGACCTAACCTTTCTTTCTCTTGAGTTCCTTTTGTTTTCATGCTGCCAGGCTCCTAAAATTCTACTCATTATTATGCTTATATCAAGCAATCAGTTTAAAAAAGTTCTTCTATTGGTCTTGATCACCTTCTCTGCTCTCACTGCTGCATTTTGAGATGTTAGGAACCCCTGGGGAAACACAGTACCTGTGCATGTTACCACTAATTGACTTCCACATCGCTGTCTAGTGGTGCTGCCTACTCTTATGTGTAAGGACTGCATGAATGGATTGTTATTAACTCTCCTCCTAGCCAATACAGGCAGGAGATCTAAATAAAACTCAAATATTTAAATCCACTTGGGTAATTTGGGTTGCATACTCTCGATGTAAGTTCCCAAAACACATCTTTGCAATACTTATTTCCCATTTATTTACCATCCTTTTTCTTTAGACCTTAATGATGTAAGACAAACCATTGATCTGATTTGTACAGTCCTAAAACATAGACATTGTTTTCAATTATTTTTCTCATTTTACTCTCCGATCATTTATTTTTTTATGCTTAGTTACAATAATTATAATAAAAAAACTCTTGCTGTAAGCTGTATTTTTCTTTCACAGTGTTTGAAATTTATTTTGCGTAGGCTGTGACAATCCATATGTTTATAAATTAATGGGGTATAATATTCTAAATGGTCTAGCCAGCAGAGAATAAAACAATAATGATAGGTATTTTTTAAATTTAATTTTGATGGGAAAAAAATCCTGTAAGTACAGAATGGAATTTGCATAACTAGCAATTAATTGAGTAGTGTAGCAAACTAAACACTGAAAAGATGTTTAAATAACACATCCCTTTCATTACACTTTCAAAATTGTCCTCAGTTAGTCACATAGAGATGAATGACTCTTTCAGCTATTGCTCCAAAAATATATCAATGAATCTAGTTCTTATAAAAGTTTAGGTGATATTTGCATACAAAAAGATATTTCCTGCTCAGGAGAGTGTTGAATCCAGTAGTGAACATATTAAATTATAAAAAGTTTGATAACAGAGACAATTATATATGAATAATTGTAACTCAGTGTTTTTGTTGTGTTCTTAGCCAAGGTAGAGAGGTTGCTGAGGCAACTGTATTGCTGCACAGGTGTATGCAATTTTAAATTGTACTTGGATCTCAGCCTTGCATTAATACAAACGCTTGAAAATCTGTCTAGAATTTGCTTGAAACAAATTCTAGTAAGTCTCCAAGGTCATTCAAGATGAAGAATCAAACAAAAGTCAGAACATTCTAGCAAGTACACCTCTGTTATAATTTTGAATATGGAATCAGGTTTTGCAGAATTTGCCCTGAAATGCTTTGTTTCCAGTTACCTGAGATCCTACAAAAGCTTGAGATGTCTATAGTTCTTCTATAGTCACCAGTATCATGGATCATAATATATCCGCTTTTAAGACACATAATCAGAGTGAAATGCAAAGAATAAAAGATAAACACAGTGACAAAATGTATCAATTCTGCTCACGTAGCAAATCATTAGATCGAGTCTGTTCATTTAACCCCACATTCTTTGATCTGCATCTTAAAAATAGCAGTGAAGGCCTGGTGTCTCTACAAGAAAAGAGTAAAATAAATTAAACAAAATTTTTGAAATTTTTTCGTTTTTGCTGTCCCCAGATTTTGGAATCTCAGCCAATGAGTGCCTCTCTGTGTGGTGCCGGTGGCTACAACTCTCACTTCCATCGGTACATCTCTCCTTGTATGTGGGACTGGCTTTTTTCTCTATTTATACTTTGAAGTCCAAGTGTCCCAGAATGAGACTTCAAAGCCTTACTGTGCCAAGTGGGTTAGGCTGGGTTGCACATTTGCTGGAACTGATGGAAGACTGCCCAGTGACGGCTCATGGTGCTGGGAGAAGGCCTTCAGCAGTCTGCCTAAAGAAAAGCTGCAGGATGCATCTTCAAACATTGCAGCACTTCTCTTAAGGTAAAGGGTAATTTTTTTTTTCAGAAGAAAATCAGTGGAAATCAGCTCATGAATCTTGGGTCATTGAGGATACCATGGAGGTGACAAAAGAATTCCATTCTCTCCTTTTAATCAGTCTTGTATTTGTTAAATACACAGTCCTCAGCATGACAAAATGCTTTATCATGATTTTCCCATCACAACATGGTGCAATATTATACAAAGTTAAACGTGATTACATGGATTATCTTTGTTTTATCTCTTTTATTTTTTTTTCTTAAAACTGAACCAGTTCACTTCCCCACCCCCATTAAAGAAAAAAAATCCCTACTCTGTCATGACTTTTAGATTTCCAGGTGATCCGTGGCATTTGACAGAGCACTGTAAGAAAAGCCAGAAAACAGCCAAAGCAGGCAGGGATTAATGACACTTTTGCCAAGTGATGAATTCTGCAGTCCTGGAAAGCTGGCATTTTGCATTCTGTCAAGATCAGAGCAGTTTTTAAGCTGTTTAAGTTGTGATTATTTTCTCACATCTGTTTCCTTGAAAACTAATTGTAGATCTGAAGTTGCCTTTTTTAAATAATTCATAAAAACATAAATCCAAAGGAGAGTGGCAAAGGTATACAGAAACCCAGTGAAGTACAAAGAAAAGGGTCAAGTCAGCTGTAGTTATCTGAGCACTCCTCTGACTCCTGAAGTACTTAATTAGGCCCGTCTGACTGTTTGGCCCTGGGTTGATTTTTTCTTTCAAGAGAGCTGTTGACCTGATGGTATATTAAAACACACTCAGCTGTAGCTTCAAAATGGTTATAGAAAACATTTGTAAATGCTGCTGTTTTGGCAATAGGGAAAAAAATATAGGCTAGCTAGTGAAACTCATGCATTTATAATTTTTTTTTTTTCATGTTACTGAATAGCCTTTTAGCTCTACCAATTACACAGATCAGCTAGACAACATCATTTAATGTAGGGAACAAAATGCCCAGAAGATCCTTATCTATGAAAACAAGAGCTTCCCCAAGTTTTGGAGGGTCTCCCAACCAGGCAATTAATTGAACTAATTCAAACAAGCCTGTATAAAGTTTATAGCTTCTGGAATTATTGCTGAGCTTACAGAAGCATTTTAAAGATTACATCCTCAAAACTTTTAGATCAATTATTTTACGGTAGGAGTAGATCACTTGTTTTAAAATGCCTCTTTGTGCTGATCCATCATTTTTCCTAATATAGGCTATTTTTGCAGAACTAATTAGTAACTTATGCCCTGGAGAAAATTCTGTCTGTTGGTTTGTCCTCTTCTTAGAAGAGAGAATTTTTATACTTTTATTCATTGGAAGAAAATCCTCTTCTGTGAAGACAGAAGGAAGGAAGAGGATGTTGGAAAGAAGAATTAAAAAGAAAAAAGTCCCAAACCTAAAAAACAACCCAGACTCAACAGAGCTGTAGCCACAGCTGTTTTCAGAGGGAAATTGTCTTATCTTTTGCTTGTTTGCCTGTCCAAGGCTTTCCCATTAAGAGCTGTTCAAATGAGCAATTCTGTGATTACTAACACCATCCTCTTAATAATTTGGACGTGACTTCTCCCTTCTTCCCCTCAGCATGGTACCAAGCAGGCTCCGTTTTTATATTTTGTTGTTGAAAGGGGGGCTGTCAGGGTTGACGTTCTGAAATATCCATCTGGCTCCTTAAACACTATCATGTCTCTTTTGTTTTCCCAAGTCTCCGATGAGAAGATGTTTGTCACTTAATTGCTGCTGAGGATCACAGATGATGGTTTATAGGTTTAGGCAAATTGCAGGCAGCACTTTGTTAACAAACGGTAGAGCACAATGGTACTTCATAATTATCCTATAGAGCTCAATTGGCCCTTAACGGCACCTGCATGTACAGCATCAGGGAGCCTTGTTTCAACACAAAAGCTCCTTCTTGTTAATTAACCTGTGTGCACTTGTTACAAATGAAACCTATTTGTTTCCACTTAATATATTTGCAGCTAGTTTAAATATTCATTTATTATTATGCTTGTTAAGTGAGGAGTGGAGAAAAATAGTTTGGATCACTTTCATTAGTATGCATTGAGCTTAAAAGAGGTAGCAAATAGACCAATATGTCAAGTGTGTTCCTTTGTGCTTTCCTTCTTCCTGCTTTGTAGGTCCCCAAATTAGGCTAACAAAGATGTATATCCCTTGCAGATTGAAATAATACAAAAGGAATGAAAAGTATAGGAGCCTCTGTGAAAAAATCAACAATTTCTCTGAAAGGGGCTTTGTACCAAATGACAAATACAACTCATTCTAGCTGAAAAATGCCTTTAATGGCACGTTTAAAATTTGTATGTACACATACAGTTTTTATTTGTGTGTAAAAAGCTGTGAAATAAAACTGGATCCAGTGTATTTAACTATTATGCCTTTATTCATGCGGTGCTAGCATAGATGCCCTTTAATCTTTAACCAAAGAGGTTACTACTATTTTATTCTTATAAGCAAAGCAACCTTTTGCTTTTAACAGATAGAAATTAGAGAGAAACTGATAGAAATGGTTGTGTGTTTACTAGAGACTATAAGTACTTATAAAAGACAATTAATTCAAGTGCATAAAAAGATTAATAAACGGTGATTGTTGTTGTTACATTGTTGTTGCATTTTTATAAAGAATATGCCAAATGCTTATAAAAGCATTCCTGTTGCTGGCAAAACAAATACATTGACTTGGATTATTTGTTTCTGTTTTTAAGTAGCTTTGTGGTCTGAAGATTTTCAATGATTTTTTTAATGTGAGTGGTCACACAAATAGTACATATTGCTGAGCAGATGCAGCTGAGCAGTCAGGAAAAGCTTAAGTTTCCTCCTTCTTTTTGCTTGACTTTTTGAAGTGATTTCTGGAGGATATCATTGCAAGGGAATCTTATCAAATACAGCAGAGTTCCTTCTGAAAGGAAGCACAAAGGACAGTCATCATTTCTTGATTAGCCAGTGTGAATCCTGAATAATCCTGTTTGCTTCTGAGTAATTTCCACTAACAGCACAGGCAGTAGAACCGAGTCCAGAGAATTGAAATTTCCCTTCGCATGTCAGTATCAGCTGATAAAAATATTAAAGTTAGGTGGAGGAGGGAGGAGCAAAATTTTGGCTGCAGAATAGTTCTTGTAACAGCACCATGAGCAATATCAAAAATACACTTATGTATTGATGTGAGATGCATTCTAACAGCTACTGATCTATTGCTGTGATATTTCTTTAAAATTGGTTGAATAATGCATTTTAGAATAGTTTAGTACTTCCTCTTACTTAGAGTAATGTATCTGATTTCTATCAGTTCATCGTGATCATGTATTCTGATCATTTTATTTAATTTCAACTTACTAAGGGGAATTTCTGAATACAGAGAAAATTACAAGTTATGTGTATGCTGCACACTTGATAGAGATAGGAGTCAATACAGCTCAATAATGAAACAACTAAAAGGGGAAAGTAAAACTATATATTTAGGTGTGTGTTTGTATGTATTTGAGGATAGTAATTTTATATGTGTGTTTATATTTTAATTTATTTAGAAGGGATTTCAGAGTTTATGTGACAGGTTGAGGATCAAAATGGTATAAATACTCTGTAATCACAGAATAAGCATGAGAGATTTTGTAGCAGAGGAAGTTTCAGCATCTCATCCTCTGAAACATACTGCTTTTTCCCATGGTGAGAATTTATTTAAGATTCAAATGTTTGCATTCTCTTCTCCTAATCATGGTTTCAATACGTAAGTGCAGAAAAGATCCCTGTGATGCATATGTATCTTGTAGGCTATAGATGGCACTAAATCAGCAGCCACTTTTGGTTGTTATTGATTTGCAGTGGATTTCAATAGTTGTTTAGAAGTGAAGGTGCTTATCAGGTCAATGAACATTCAAAGCCCTAATGAACTCCCATTAAAACATCCTTCACCTTCCAGGGCTCCCAAATCATTGCAAGTCTCCAGCATGACTTCTTCAGTTATTTCCAAAGCAGGTGGGAAGCCAAGGCATTATTTTTGCTGCTTCTGTGTTTTTGTGATATTGTCATGCCTCCTGGCAATTTGTACAGTTACAAAAGTGTGGAAGACACCACTCCTACCAGCTTCTATGGCATCTGTTCCTCTCAGGTCCACAACAGAATCTGAGAGAAGCAAAACAGCACAAATTTCAGCAGTTAAAAGCGAGACCACTGCTGTTACAGCGAGCTGTATTTTAGACTCTTTTCATCTCTTCCAAATACATCCCGCTAGTGAGAGCTTTCTCAGCCCCTCTTTAGATATACTTTTGCACAGTCCCTAGACTACATCTCTGGGCTACAACCCTCTGTTTTTCACCTGTGAAAAAGCAGCAAATCCAGCCATATTTGGCACCTGCAAAGCTGCTTCTTCAATTTATTCATTGCAGAGTGCACAGCTTTCTGAGAAGGGAGATAAAATAGTGGAAGGCCTATTTCTGAATCTTGCTTATTCCTGGGAGTTTTGTTAACTTTCTTTCATAGTGGACACCGCTTTCCTAGCCTAGGAGATACAAGCAGTTGCAGTGTCCCCTACTTTCACTACCTCTTTACAGCATTTTCTTGTAAATAAACACTCCCATCTTTAGTCAGAGTTTTATTTCTTTTCTAAACAATTCGGTTTTCTTTTTCTCTGTGGCTTTGGTCAAGCAAAACACACAGTTAGCCTGGCTAGAGAAAAGCAGGTGCCTATCTTGCAATTAATAACTCCCTGCCTTCTTCCTTGTCACTTGGCTTTTCTCTGGAGATACCTCATGTCTGTTGTTTTGTTTCTAGCTTGCTTTTGCCCTAGAAGCCTCTTTGATTTAATTCTCTATAGTCAGGTGGAATAAAACTAAGTTAGAAAATGTAGATACCTACTGCATTCAGAGAAAATAATACTTTTATCTCCCTCATTAATCTCAGAGGAGTTTATGACTCAGAAGACAAAAGAAGTGGTAAGCTTCTAAAGACTGTGTTCCAGAAGGGAATTATAAGGCAGGATTTTTTGCTAAGATGAGGACCCCTACGTGTCTATCCCCTACGTAGCTCACTAGTGTGTGTTCCACTACCAGTGGGGCATGTGAGTCTTATACTTCATCTCTCTCTTGCTTCAGATTCTGCTCACCTAGACCCCTCCTCAAATGTCCTTACCAAGTTTTTTTCTACAGTGGTGTGTGGTATTTTCCTCACCTGCATGTTTTGTTTTCATACCTTCAGCATGTGGAGCTGTTTACAGCATGTTCACTTCTATAATCAGTAATAAAACCTGTCTAATCTGCAACATGTCCACCACAGTTTCATCATGTGCTTCCTCTGTCTACCAGCCTTGTTTTCTCATTAGGAATGGCATGTACTGCACTGTCTGTTTTAAGCATTTTCCAGCCTGTAAGGGCTGCCCAGCTGACAATGACCAAAGAAGAATGTCATGGCAGGTGGTGATGCAGTGTGAGTCATTGAGAGGCTGAAAGAGAGTTAAAATGCTGCATATCCTGTTATGTGCTGGCTTATTTTATGACATGCACAGCCTCTGCCCTTGTTTGCTGCTGTATGTGTCCGGGAGTCAAGTGTCTCCTGTAACAGCACATGCCACTGAACTCTGCAGTCACTGAGGTTAGAATTTCAGAGGGCACTGGGAAGTGTGCTCCACCTTCTTGCAGAACTTCTTGGAGTCACTGGACACTGGATGGGAGCAGAATCCCTTAGATTTTCTTCTACTACCTAATGAACACAAACACAATTGTATTATTAAAATCAACATCTCTATTTGCTCCATACGGACTTTTTTTACTCTGATGCAGGTCTTGGCTCTTAAAATCTATATATGTTCTGTTGGTGTGAGGCTGCCCACACACACACAATATATGCAGATAAAAGGGAGTGCTTCCACAGCTGGATTCACTGCTGGTGAGCTTTCTCATAGTACAGAATTAATTTCAAAAATGAAAAATTCAGATATATAAGATCTTGAAGTGAAATCCACAGAGCCATGTTTTGGATTTAAACCCCTCCAAAGCACCTGAACAAGGTTAGATATTTTCGTGTCAACAGTGTGATGAGAACAAAAACCTCCAGAGCCAGTTTACTGGGGATCACACTGCCCTGGCTAGCTAAACTGAAAAATGTAGAAGAGAAATGTGTTTCTTGTCCTGGACGTTCAAGGCCCTGCCCAATGAAGAGCCCACATCAGCCTGAACTCATAAGATAACTGCATTATAACCCTTAAAAAAAATGAGTCTTTCTTGCAAAATGTCTTCACAGTGCAGGTTTCCTGTTAGTAACTAGAAGACCCACTTTAAAGAAGATGTGGATTTAATTACCCTTTCATTGGCAGAGGTTCAAGCCCACCATTCCCCCCTCTCAAGGGACACCCTAATCAATGAGCAACCATCTGTTCAGGGTAAGCAGGGGAGGGCTTCCTCCACTTCCGTTCCTGGTGTCCTCCCACTGCAGTGGAAGAAGATGTCATGACTAATCGGGCTCAGTAGCTAAATCATCCACCTGAGAATGGGGAAGATTCTGGTTCCTCCTCCTGGTTCAAAGGCTGCTTCTGCAGTAAGCAAGATGCCCTTCATGGGAATCAGTTTCCACACCTTTAAGTAAATAAGAGCTGTGAGCAGAGTGAACTCTGGGCGAACACCCACAGATCCATATTAATGATGCAAGGGCATGCGTGTGTGTATATATATGTCTAGACATAAAATTAACACCCTTGAATCATTTTACATATAGTAAATATGACAATGGAACCACTAGACAATAATCCTCTTAAAAAATCCCAGTAAAATGATTTGTGACAAAAAAAAATTGGTTTTTTTTTTTTTAAGGCATCACTTTTGCACAGGAAATGATAGACAATAAAATGTCATATTTATATTACTAAAAACAGGAGAAACATCTTGTTTTTCAGTAGATATGACAAAAAAAGAAGACATGAATATTTTGAAAAAAGTAAATAAAAGTACATATTTTTAGGGAAAAGGTGCATGGGTGCAGACTATATTTTTTGTTAGAAACAGCATTACTTATTGAAGGTAATGTCATGAAATGAACTGTGGTGTATCTTGGGGGAACATAGGAAATCTGACATGCTAAAAGCTGGGACACATTTTTTGCTGTGAGAGACAACTGCTGAGTTGTTGTTTTGCCTACAAAGTGCCATAGATAAAACTCTGGGAGTTGGACAGGGTAGGTTTTAAGCCATGATATGTGACTCACTGTTTTGTAATTTGGTAATTCCGCCCCCCCCTCAAAAAACAAGCAAACAAACAAACAAAACAACAACAAAAAACAAAACAAAACAAAAACAAGAGGTGAAACGTTTTTGAAAGAATCTCGAAACAATTATATATATTACAACAGCAGGAAGTGGTTCTAACTTTTCTAGCGTCTCTTGGTGATCGCATACCTCATTTCTGTTTATTAACCTACCATAATGAGGTTTTGTTAACCCTTTGTACAGCTGAGTACCATGACTTTTTACATATCAGCTTGGACTGTCACATGGTTGACTTGGCACCACTGAACTCTTCACAACCACAGATTCATTTTCCTCAATTTGTTAAGTGGCTAATTATAAAGGTTCACAAAAGAATTGACACAAGGGAAGGAGACAGCCACACTTCTGTCAGCAGCCCCATGAGACCTGTACAAGTGTCACTTGTAAAACAGAGCACAAATTAAACAATGGCTATAATAAGATCTAGGAGCTGGTGGATAATGAAAGAAAACTTCCTGTGTAGATGCAAAACAGACACAAAATGGGTTGTTTTTATGTTTGACAACAGGGCCCTTATGTAACTCTTCATGGATTCTGAGTCTGCTGTTAAGGTAATGTTCTTGGACTAGACTAGGTGGTAACAAGCTAAATAAAATGACTACTATTTATTTTCTGTCTGTGACTGTGATTTCCAATTTAATTTCCATACTGCAGTATATCACTAAGATTTTTTTAAAGCAGAGTTCAGTGTATGCACTCTTTCCCAAATAAGTAGATATTTAGGAATTTGCTAGCACATATGATTGCAAAATGAACAGTGTTGTATTTTAAGAACAAATGCAATCAGTGTGTTTAACAAATCATTCGCTCTATCTACACTCATCAGCTCCTTATTACAAATAGCTGAATTTAAGCTAAAGAATAAATTTAAACAGCAACCTTTTCCTCAACTGCAAGGTTTCTATACAGTAAATTGAACTTTTTTTTTGGTTTAAGTATTTAGTGAAATGGAATTAAAGTATTTTTGTGCATGTGCTGTTTCTCCCTTCCACTATAATACTGCTACTCTCTATGCATAGTGTTTGCATCATTATGTAAGACATTTGCAAAAATGGTATGGTGTGTTTACCTATGGGAAAACCCTCTCGTCTAATGTATTCATGAAAGATAAATTAACAGTGCTTTAGGTATGATAGAGAGATTCATAGTGTTGTCTATTATAATGCTGATATTAAAAAGCAAGCTCATAATTTAATAAGAAAAATGTTAATCTTTCACAATCATGGCAATATGTTTTATTTCTGACAATGTCTTCTCTCCACCATTGTCTTTTTATCAGTTATAATTTTAGTTTACCATTTGTATTAGGCTGATATCTAGGTAATAGTCAGTACACCATTGTGCTGACACTGTACAATGACAGCATCCCTACCAGAAATATCTTTGTTTCTATTTTCTTTTTTCTTCTGAATTTCTTTCTTTCATTGATCTTCCCCTTTTTTCACAGTATAGACCTAAGCATATCTCCTCCAGGATGCTGATATGATATTTTTGCCAGTCTCAATAAACGAAAAACCCCCAGAAAACCAGAAAACAAACCAGGAGGAAGCAATTTTCTGCAGGATGATGCAGTTCCTGATTTTCTGCAGTTGCCTGATTTTCAGGTGGTGAAATATAGGTATTCTCTGGCCACCTGGTCAGAAATGCTAGAAACCTGCCTGCAGGAAGCTGTGTGCCAAGTTACATCATGCATTTATGCTTCTCTGGCAAATACACTGATTTCCTTGGCTGTCTATGTTCTTATATCAGCTGAGATCTCAAAGTTGCACTGTAGCCCAAACTACACAGCTGTCACCACCAGGTTGATTCCTGTCCTCACCCTAATCCAGAGCAGACCAGCTGCCCTCTCCAGAAAGGATGCCCAGACAAAAGCTCCCAAATCTTACATAAAAAACCCTCAGAATCCATTAGTTTCAGCTACTTCACTCTGAAGAGTAGAAACCCAACACAGCAGAGCTATCAAACTACAACTTTTGCATTTCATGGAGACATACAGTGGAACAAGGGAAAAGGAGTACAAAGGGGGATTATATATTGGACAAGGACAAACAGAAATCCAAGAAACTGAATCCTTTGTCTGTCCTTAGACATGTAAGGTTCTTATCTATTTATCTTTCTTTTTCCATATGTATCTCACTGCCACCTTCTGAATGCTTGCTTGCACCACATCTCTATATCCATTGTGTCTCATACCAGCTCTCCAAATTTCTCATTCACTTATTTTCAATTTCATGTAATCTGCACCAATTTTCTGGATGATATCCCCTGGGTTATGTACAACAGTCAGCAAGAACATCCTCTGTTGAAGAACCCTGCAGTTAAATACATTTTCTTATTGAAACAGAAAGATTTAGCAGAAACATTGGTATTCATGATATCCTTCTCGTTAATAGACTTGGACTCACAGTGTGTAGCTGAGGAGAGAACCAGATTCAGGACCCTGTACAGGTATAGTCAGAGCAAACTGTTTCACCACACAGGCTTTGGAGGTAGCCTATAGAAGGATATAAGGTTTCTCATAGCAGAACGGGGAACTAGTGGTTTATTGCACATCCAGACCTGGGAAGTGTACTAACACACTTTCTCAATTCAAAAATTTTTGAAACATGAAGAACTTCAACTTTTTTTGACTGAAATCCTGAACACATTTGAAGGACTGTTTTCTTCCTTATGACTGATGTTTCAGAAAAGGGAGTGCATCATGCTTCATAAGCACATTGGCCCAAACATAATTGTTAAGAAAATACAGAAAAGACATAGCAAAGAGTCATTCTTTCTTTATTTTTTTCATCTTCGTATTGTATCTGTTTCTCCCAGTCTTCTGCTGGTTCCTTTTGCTTAAGTGTCAGACACATCATTCTCTTCCCTGTAACAATTTTGAGTAACAAAGATAGAAAGTCCTTAAAGTTTGCCTTTTGGTTCCTCATCCTGTCACCTTTTCTGATGTCACACTGGTGTCTTCTTGGACTTGTTTGGTAGACCTTCCATTCTTACCAAAGAAGGATACAGTGGCAAAAATCTGAGCAACCTAATGTGTGAATCTGATTTTTAAGGATCCAAGTTATCTTAACTCTTGATAGAGTAGAGCATGCTTTAAGTGAAGGTCGTCTTTCCCTTAGCAGTCAAGGTCAACATGATATCTCAGCCTGGGTTTAGATTTAGCTAACAAAATCTTAAATCTTTGAGTACACGAAAGGTTTTTTCAGCTGATACTTTGTCAAATATTGAAAGAGAGCTTTTTGAAATAATGGAATTATTGCCATAACCTAGTGTGGGAATTTTTATTTTTATGCTAGGGAAAAAAGGGCTTAAGGAGAGTAGGGTGACACAAGTGTTGATTAAAAGCCTACGCTAAAAAGATTTCCAGATTTATTCTGCAAATTAAAGTAACAATCTGTATATGTTTTACAGAAAAAGGCACTAACCCTCAGCTTCTGATTTTTCAAGATAGATTGGTAATAACTAGCATTTTTAATGAAATGTATAGTTGGATAGGTGTAGACTACATGTAAATATACAGGACTAATTTGTGCAATTAAAATGCTTGTCAGAGGAAAGACAAATTTTTTATCATATAGAAAAACCTATATAATAAAATTCACATTTGACTTTAAAAAAAAATCTTTAAATCACAGTTTCATAAGCACACATGATACATAAGACAGTTTGATCTCTGACTAAATATTTATAAGTGTGGTCACTTGCATGATCATTAACATGCATGATCACTCTAAATGGATGCACAAATAATTGCACAATTGCTTCTTCACATTGTCCTGAACCCTTATAACGTTAGGAATTGGGACTATGAATTTTTCGTCTAAGTGAATATTCAGTGCACTAAGTTACATTAATTCATTTCAACTTTGTATATACATTCAAAATAAATGAATTTGCATTTTTTAAAAGGTAAAATATTCACCATCCAAATTAATAATACTTTCATTAAAAATATATTGTAAATATTCTCTGGGTAGCATTTGAATTTGAAGTCATCATTAGTAGAATTCTGTTTCTGCTTGGAGTCTTTTTTTGTAATGTCTATCCTATTCATTTTAAATTTTGAGCATAAGAGTGTTTCCCCCACTATTTGAACCAAGCTATTATTAAGGGATTGAAGTTTTCTGGTGAATGAAGAAGTCCAACTGCTCTTCATGACAAAGTTGGTAATTAGAAGGCCAATTTAATGGTGAATCAGGCAGAAATATTCAAACCATGACAAATTACTTTAATAATACAGCTTGCAATGCTTGAACAGAAATAAATTTCACTTCTGAAACTCTCGCCTTTTTCTGCCTGCCTGGAAGATAAAACTGTCCAGGAGGTATTTTGTACCCTTTATTCAGTAAAGCTTTTACTAGAACTTAAGCAGGCCAAATAGCTTGCAAATGCAAAAACATTATTCAAGCTCTTATGATTTTTTTTACCTGAAGGTAAGCTGTGTTGAGAATTCTATATAAGTCAAAGATTTATTTTTTTTACATCCTGCTTAAAAACTGCAATAGTGTTTTATTGTTTTATCTCTGGCTTGAAGCATTAGCAATAGTCTACATTGGCTTCAAAACTGAAAGCTAATTTCAGTGTTTGTCATAAGTTTGTTAAGGCTGCATGCATTCCACAGTTTGAAAAATTTCATTATTCTGTCCATGCTGGGGCTTCGTAATTGGATAGTAAGGATGTTCAAAGACTAATTTAGTGAATTGCACAATATTTTAAATGGAATTATGCAGGTTTATGGGGCCTCAGGGGATTGAGCTAGGAGCCTCTTGAGAAAATCTGTTTATCAGTAAATGATATTAGCAGCTTTCACCTAGCTTTTGTCTTCATTAAATTGCTGCTCTTCCAATTGAGGGTCACATCTGAGGACTGCTTTGATAATTTGTCATTATTGTCTTGTTTATTGGAGCATAAAGTTGATACAGCAAAGGTTGTGCAGTTTATATACAATGTGCAAAGAAGTTTTACCTACCAGCCCTGCCAATCTTTTATCATAGCAAAACATGTCAGGACACAAGAAATTGTAACTTGTCCAGTATTCTATTATATTCAAAATCAGCAATCCCCTGTATTTAATTTCCTAATATTTTCTAACAGCATGCAACATTTTATACTGCAGGTTATAGAAGATTTTGTTTTCTTTCCTTCTGTCATTTTTAACTTATGGTCTGAAATATTTCTTTTTTGTAAATTAAGTTTTTTTGTTTGTTTGTTCGGGTTTTTGTTGTTGTTTTTTTTTCTTTTTCTTCTTTGCTGCCCCTTTTCCAATACTCTTGATTTATTCTGGTGTAAATGTGAGCAGGGTTTGTTTCATCTATTGAATTTAATTTCCCGTAAAATAATGCATGCAGCAGACTCGGTCCATATTTTAAAGCATCAAGGCCACATTTACATCATTGTTTACAGTATAAAATTTCAATGAAATGTCATTTCAATGCTTCTACTTATGGGAAGAATAATTGTAGATACAGACTGTATTATCCAATCATTTGTTTCCTTTCATGTTACCAGCACCATTGAAAAATTGTAATTTCTCTCACAGTAACTATAGTTGAGATGCATCAATGCTATAGTCTATATAGATTGAGAGACTATTGCCCAGCCTCAGACATGAGTCTTCAGGCCTCCTGTCAGTGAATTATGTACACTTTCAAATTTTATTTATGTGTAGGGATCATATACTTTTTATAACATGTATGAAGTAGGCTTATTTAAAGCACTTGAAAAGGCTTGGCGGTATCGCTACATTTTTTATGATTAAATTATCCTGCAGCCTAATGTGAGAGTGCAAGAGCACTCTTCTTGTTACATTTTATACTAGTTTCCCAAGAAAAATTGAAACTTCTGAACAGAAAATTATGCTAGTTTCTACCTGAAGCACTTAAATGTGGGATAATCTGGGATTTCTTTTTTGTTTCTGAGAACTAGTCACAAAACCCCCCAAAAAATATATATATATTATTGCAAAGAAAATTCATTTTTGACAAGCATTAATCTTCCTCAATAGTTGCCTACAACCACATCAAATGAAACCCTTCTTACTGATTTTTTTTTTTCTTCTTAGTAACCTCTGCCTGGAAAGTGATTTCAATATCAAAACAGATTTTATTGATTTATGAGGTTTCACTGTTCAAAGCCAAAGGCTTCAGCGTCAGTTTTACATTGTTGTGAAAGGGATTCAAATGTCAAAACTCAGAGCAAAACCTTAGACCTTATTCATGATCCAAGTAGATCCTTCAGCCTTAAACATTAAGCTCGACTGGTCTGGAGACAGCATGACAAAATATCTTATGAGATTTCCTAGACAGCGCATCCCAAACTACCACACCAGTCTGTAGGTCACACTTGGATGTCATACACAAGTGTTTTGTACACCCTGGCCACAAGCCACCAGTTCATCCTTTCTCTTTTTGTCTTATTTTTCCATGCAGTTTTGCTTCCCTGAAGGATCACTTTTCCTTGAGACACTTGCATTTGATATCCCCATTTACCCTCTCAAATAAACTCAATGTTTTCCCAGCTTAATTTGTCATACCTCTCAACTCTCTGTTATCTTTGCCCAATCACTTGCCTTTCCCTACCTGCTCTGGATGTTGCCCAGAAAACCCAACAACTTCTGTGGAGTCAATGTGCAAATTTGAATATAGCCATAAAGGTGAAGATTGCAGCTCAACAATTGGACTCAATGGTCTTAGTGGTCTTTTCCAATCCTAATTATTCTATGATTCTGTGCAAGCCCTGCTGCCTCGATTATATCAGTAATTCAATGAATATTTTTAGTTGATTGTTTTATTGCTCCTGTGCACAATTTTATGTCTTTAAACATTTGCTGATTTTGGCTCCTTGCTTGATGTTTTCATGTCCTGTTCTTGTGCTACAACAGAACAAGCCTGAGAAAGTCAAGGGGCTATTTAAACTCAGCTACAAGGTGTATCTTACTTATTTTGAGTAGGAAAACCTCCGTTATTGACAAAAAGTAAATAGCAACGATATTGTGGATGTGAGATCCTGAAGATGTAATCTGGTACAGATTCAATGAGAAGAAGCTTATGGAAAAATGCAATGGTTCCATTATTCCTTTTTTTGGAGGAGAGTAAAACCAGTTCAGGCAGCTCACACTTTTGTTTTTTCAAAGAGAACTGTCTCTCTCCAGTGACTACAAGAGGAACTGCATTTCATGCCCTTCTTCTAAAGTAGCAGCTATTAAATGTTTAGTAAGGGTTTAGCCAGTCCAGATCCTGTTTATTGTTTCTGCAGCTTTTCCTTTCTTCTGAGACCAGAAGACTTCCTTCTCTGCTTTTCTGTATTGGTGAAGTATCAACCTTAGAAAATGGGAAAACGAAGTGGTCCTGTTGCTCAATGACTGTTTATGTGCTACGCAGCAAGAGTTGTTGTATAAATGACTGCAGGCATGACAACCTAGAGAAAAGTAATATTTTCCCTCCATTTTACTTTGACTTTTGTTATCTCTGGCAACAGGTTTCTCTCCCTTATGTCTGAAGTCTGATGTCACCAGTTTTAAATGTTTCTGAATTTTGTACACATGACTACAGCTGAGGAGGTCACTGAATTTCTTTGGTGTGAGTTCCCCAACCGTCACAGTTTGAAGGTTCTTTCAGTTTCAGTTTACTCCTAGAAGAAGAAAAAAGACAACCAGCTATTGTTCCCTTAAGGGACATATGGAATTCAGGGTAAGGAGTAAGACAGTGGTCTCAAGTAGTCTCGGTCACCTCTTGGTGAAGATGCCTAACTCCAAGAAAAGACAGGAGTTCAAATATTTCTTAACATTTCATGCTTTCCATTGATTATTTCAGGCACTGAACATTATCCCATTTTTCACCTACCAATATGCTGCTCTTGTGCATCCTAATCTTAGACGCTAAGCATTTCCCACCCCATTGTGAAAAAAACTTTGGACCATAATTTGATTCTATGAGGATTATGCAAGGAGACAACATATAAAAAGTAAGGATGGCATCACTGGGCATCATGGATTTACAATTCTTTTCCAGATCTGCTCCTCACTGAACATATGGCATGGCAGGGGCTCACACAGATTCAGAAACTATGAGTCAAATCTTTGTTAACACAAGCGATATTTTCTCACCTATGATGCTTTAGATGACACCTAAGGTGTCCATACCACAACAAAAATCATGACCAAAATTACTCTAGGAGCTCCCTGAGTTGGCCTTGAGACAGCTGGCACTTGTGGAGTCATGTCGTTACGGCATAAGGGAGTCTAAATCAACCTGTGGCAAATTCCTAGCATGTAGGTTGTCCTGAGCTCTGTGCTGCTGCAGGAATCAATGCAAGCCTTTCTTCTTTGCCTGCAACTTTTATGAGAGGATGCTCACACAATTTTGATAATGCATATGCATGTATGTCTTGTAAGGGTCAGAAACATATGTGTGGGGCTTCAGTGCAAATAATTTTCTTGTCTTATTACAACTAAGCTGAAGTATACATTTTGTTTGTTTTGCACATGTGAAAAACATTTTGATATGTGGAGTAAATATTTTTAATAAAAAGGAAAGAAATATTTGACTATCTGCAAATATTCTGAGCACCTGAATGTGAGGCAGTAGTAATATGTTAGAAAAAATTTTGTAGTAATACATTAGAAAAAACCCTAAAACTTCAACAATTGGTTTGAAAGAAAATTAAAATATTAAAAAAATTAAATATGAAAGTGAGACTATAATGGGGGTACAGTGAAAAAGTATAAACTTATGACTCCCAACTGCAGTGAGGGCAGCAAGCTATTGCGAATACAAGGACACACACTCGTTCTCTGTGTTAATCTGCTCTGCGCTTACATACGTGTTTTTCAATTCTCATAGGACATCAAAATGGTAATGATTTCCTATTTTTGTAAACAAATGGAAATACAGCCTTTCATGACAGCTGTTACTTCGAAAATGATCTAAAATATTTATGCAAATTACAGATTTAAAAATCTTTTCAGTGAAGGTGTTTCCTGTTCTTGAGAAAGATTCTGAAAACAAAACATAAAACCATAAAAGCATCAGAACCATCCCTGTTATTGTTATTGTCCACAACAAAGACAGCTGTACGTACCCTTACTGTGAGTGGCTTTTATCTGAGCAACCTTGCTTAGCAAAATTGGACAATTTATCACCCCAGTGCCTGCAGCAGTGTGCACTACATGCAAGTGATTAGTTTGCCACTTCAGCTACCAGCTTCGATACACCTCTGAGAAACTTGCAGTCTGAATGAAGAAGTCAGCATGGAACTTAAACCAACTCTCAGGCACCAGATGCCCCAGGGGGATAAACAGTGGGCTGTGGTGTCTTCTGCCTATCTCAGCAGGAGTTGAGGCCTGGAGCATCTAAAGGTTGCTCTGCCCAAAAACCCAGAAAAGAGGCTCTGATGCACTCTGGGCATAAAAGGTAGAAGATACGAAGTTAGGCACCTACATGAGATTCCAGATGCCCCACACGGTCCACTGACTTCCTGCATTTTATCTGGTTTCTCCTCCTGTAACTGCGTAAACCAATGAGAAGACCCATGTCTCCAAGTTAAACATTAACACTGGAAAGAATGAATATGAGCTTCTGGTTGTGATTTCTGCACTTAGTCTCACAAACCCCAGGAATCTGATAGGTCTGAAGATCACAGTCTCTTTTGAGTCTTTCCCACTGCTCAGGCTAGCTGGGCAAACTTGCACTTCCCACACTTGCTGAGTGAATATGTGAGCCAAAGATTTCAATCTCCAAGGCTTCCACACCTACCCAATTCAATTACATAATGCAAAACAATACGTAACCATAATTTTTAGGATGCAGTCAGTCTGATCTGAGCTGGATAAATTCTTTCTAAGTCATTGTACTTTTAGAAGCCCAAGACAAAAGTTCAAAGAAGGTCTTGCTCTGCCAGAATACAAAAAAACTCCACAAAAATAATTGGAACAATAATTTTGGTTGCCTTTGGGGGGTAACTGTGGAAGGTCTTTCCTTGAATATGATAGTACCAGTAGTTAGACTGTACACAGCTCGAAAGAAAAGAAAGAAAAACAGAATTTTGATCTCTAGCTTCTAAATGAACAGAAATGGAAAAAAGTACTGGTGTAATTTTGGCTAGTGAGTCAATAGAAGAAAAGGAGAACCTCACTTTATCTGAAACTGCAATAGGCTTAGCGTTAATAACCATTTAATCTCAATTAAAAAAAAAACAGCAAAAGATAAAATTTTTGACTGTAGATGGAATGCTTATCCAATATGTTGTATCGACACCCATATTTCTTTGGCATCATAGGAAATTTGGGCTTGGATCTTCAGATGGTTCTGCTGGACTCCTAAATTCCAGGCACTGCTCAGATGTTTGCTTAGCATCTTGTGCCAGCTTCCTGCCTGTTTACGAGCAGATGCTCAGAGTTTCACAGCACCTTTCGTACAGACACACTTTCAGTGAGGGGATTTCCCAGCTGCTCATTGAAAGATGCTTTGCAGCTTAGATTTCTGTTTGCAAGGGCACTCCTTTCTGGTTTTGGTGTGTGCACATGTTGCTCAATTTGATTTCTTTCCATAGCAATTGCCTGGATAATTTTTGGACAGTAAGCTAATACTGCAGGTTTGAACTTAGCCAGAACATTCTGATACTGAAAACGTTATATCTTTTTTTTTTTTTTTTTGTCATCCTAAACAATATATATTACAACAAACTTCCTTAGATCCAAAATTTCTTTGTGAGATGTTGTATGTAAAATACTTGATTCTGTTGCAGATCTTTAATGTTTTCATACTTAAATTCATTACAGCAGGAAATTTCTTTTGAATTCTCCTCTTTAGAAAAAGGAAGTTTTAGCCCCTTGAAGACCCAATAAATTACTAAAACAGGGCAATTTATGATCTTCATGCATCTCTGCAAAGAAAATTCTCCCTCCAGGTAGACTCAGTCTGTCTAAGATTCAAAGATATTAGAGGCAATTTTATGAAAGGGATCATTAATTATAAGACATGAAATTTTAATAGGAGGCTTCTTTTTCCTGATATCTTGCATGAGCCAAGATCAAAGTAACTCCTGTATGTTGACCTAGTAAGCATGATAACTGAGCAGATCAGCTTCTCTGTCTCTCCTTTTTAACCTCAGAAAAATTACAGAAGTGATGTGTTTTAGGAGAAAATGCATTTCAGTGTCATATATGTAATCACAGGAGATGGAAAAATTCTGCTACTTGCTCCTGACAGGAGAGACCCGGGTCCAACCAAGGATCTTTTAGTATGCTTGTCATGACCAGAATGATTGTTCTGGGTGCCTTATCAAAGATAACCAAATCTTGCATGTTGCATGGTGAGCTTGACAAGGTGCTCGTCTGAACCTACTCCTTTATAACAGGGTCATTTGAACTGTTTTCCTTCCATATAACATCAGATACAAACCATGCTCCAGTCATTAATTAACCCCATTGTGATATGGGGTTGTAATATGGACATTGTAATCCAAACTTAGCTGTTTTCTCTGAACCCTTGTGCTCAAATACATGCAGTTTTTTTACAGTAAGGCTGAGACCAGAAGGGATTCATATCACTCTGCATCAATGATCTTTTCTCTTCATTATTGGCTGCTCCTTCCATCTTTATGTCATCTGAAAACTTTATTAGTGATTATTTAATATTTTATTCCAAGTCACTGATAAAAATGTTAAGTAGAAATAAACCCACTGGAATTTAGCTAAAAATGCATCCGTTCAACAATGATTAGTCATTTACAATTACATCTGGAGAACTATCAATTAAACTGTTTTAATCTATTTAAATGGTGCTATAGAAGATATTGTTCTAATTTCATAATCAAAATGTCACAAGTCACCAAGTCAAATGTCTCACAGGAATTTTAGTGTATTATATTCACCCAATTACCTTTAGCAGCTAAACTTCTAATCACATTACAGAATAAAGACCAAATTTCCAAGAGCCCATATTGATTTGCATTAATTGCATTATTGTGCTTTAACTCTTTTTTAATGAAGTTGAATATAATCCTTGCACAGAACAATAAGTCTATTATTATCTTAGACTTTTATTTTAGCTTTTCATCCATGAATTTTGATCTCCGGTTTAAGAGCTATTGAAAAGAAAGCACCAACGGCTCAGGGAGATGCTCTTTTAGAAGTATTCTATTTTTTGCATTCCAGTCATCTGTTGATTTATTGTTGAGTAATACTGCTATCTGTGTTTTAACTGACTTGCTTTAGCATTTGAAGGTGTTTCATCATGCCCTAAAGAGGCTCTATCACCTGTTTTTTTCTCATCTATAAAAAGGCTTGTTGAATATTTCTGCCTTTTCTGTGTCACTACTCACAATGTATAGTACCAATCAAGTACTTTTGTTAGGATTTCTTTTGTTGGTTCACTTCAAAAATTGCTTTTTGTAATATGTAATTCTACTTACCACAGTTTCTCATTGTGACCTTTTACATTCCTTATCCAGTTCTTTCAGTTTCTAAATTTTCCTGTACATTCAGCTCATATCAAATTATTTTTACTTGCATACAGTGATAATCTGTACTTTGGAGTTAATATATCTCAAAAGCACCTAATACTTTGATACTAGTAAACAAACATAAATTTATGGAGAAAAACTAACTTATCTGTATTTAAAATTGCGACTCATTTCCAGCATGGATGTCTGATTTTAGTATTCATCTTCAACTGTAAAATAAATATATATATATAATATACATACATAGGCTTCCCAGTGCTGTATGCAGTCCTCATCTGAGATAGAATTTCCTATCAGATTTGAAGAAAAATAAACACATTTTTAATAAATTATGAGATTTTAAATATCTATGTCTTCTTCAGAATGATAATAAAAAAGCTAAGATTTTCTTTTTCTGAGCAGAAAAGGAATGGGGAAGAGAGGGAGAGAGAATGTAGGATTCATATGTATGATAACGAAGCACAAGACTCATATTCCTTTGAGGAAATGCTGACTTGCGTCACTGTACATTGACAATTCATCAGGACACAGAAGTCCTCACTTGGTGAGGTCAACATGAGGTGAAGGAAACTAAAGCACTAAAGACAGCACTTCAGGGGTCTATTTACCTTGGAATGAGTATCTGGATTTATAGTATGGAGATGGGACTGGGCAGGCTGAGATGCAGCTTGGGGAGGGCTTGCAGGAGGAGTACTAGAGGCTGAAGAACATTTTGCTTCTGCATCATAATCCACCTGTACTCCGCTACTGGTCAGGGCAGCTGCTGTCATGCATATGATACCATATTCCAGATGGCAATAAGGGGCAAGACAAAAGCAAGGACCCTTAGATCTACTTTATTAATTTACTACTGAAAGTGATTTGTTTCTTCAGCAATGATCTCTTGAATAGAAATATCTAATAAGAACATCAGAATAAGCCCAGGAACAGGCTCAGAGATGAGAAGTTACTCATGCCAGAAGCACCTCAGTTTGCCCAGTGTGGTAACTCTGTCTGGGAGAAAGAGAACAGGAGTGACATCTCATATGAAATGCATCCTCCAGGAGGATGAAGTAATACCAGGGAGAATGCTTAGGCAATGGTATCCTGCTCTCACAACTTGGTTTCTTTCTCCTCTCCTTTTACTGCTTTTCTAGAAAACACTGAACACTTTCCTGCAGAGCAGAACAGGTTCAACAGTGCATCTGACCCACCTACACCTCAGACATACAGGGTGTGAGGCTGCATGCCATAAAGCCAAACAGGTTAAATCATGATCTCCTAGTTTTTGAACAAGTACCATAAGAACTAATTAATTAATTTAAGGGATAAATTACTTTTCATGAAAGACAATGTCTATGGATTTCAGTGTTGCAACAGATCAGATGTGATCCAGTATCCAATATGTTAAGCTCAGTGTGGGACCTAAGCAGAGGAAACTCAGCTGGTGATGTCTCAATGTCTTTATGATACCTGGAGGTGCAGCCATGCCCAGGCAACAGACTTTAGTCGCTCAGATAAATTTTATAGTCAAACCAGAAGCACACTTAGTGTCTCAGAAACTTCAGCAGCATCTGCAGGCTTTTGTGCATCACACACCACTTCTGAGACCAGGCACACAAGCCTTTATTTGTCTTCCAGTGCTGCTAATACTGCATCCAGTGTATCCCCAGCCACACTCAGCACAGGCTCCAACAGAAAAGCTGCCAGCATTTGCTCTGCAGATGCTTTTGCTGAGTTTGCTGTGACTGGGTCCTCCAGAGTACTGTACAGCTTTTTCCACGTGTAGTAATTAGGATTCTTTGGACCAGTAGGACAAGCTGATTGCCATTAGCAGTGCCTTTTTCTCTCTATTACCACATGTGCACTAGTGTTTGTTTTTGTTATTGTAAAAGTAAAGTATGACTGCATTTTCCTCTTTTCCTTTTGATCCTAATGCTCAGTGTGCCCCTGAACTTGTGATATCCCCCCTCCATTTCACAGTGTTTGATCTAGCTATCTAAAATCAGGGAACAGATAGCACCTCAGAATCCAGAGCTCCATGTTAAGAATGCAAATTGGAGAGCAAAGATTTCTCCTTTGCCTCAGTTTTATCACTTCAGCAGAAAGACAAATGAGTTCCATAGTGAAGGATGTGGTTCAGGCTATAGTACATTTTAGTTTCCATAAATCCCTTACGGTCACTTTCTATGTGCTGGCCCAGCCTTGTGTTGAATTTCCATCCCTTGGAAGAAAAGGTGCAGTCAAGGCTGCTGTAGATCCTTAGGCTTCCTCTTGATACACAGCAGTGCTCCACAGCCAGGTGTACAGCAAGAATCCTGGGGAACCAATTTTTACAACCTTTACGATAGATGTAAGCTCACCTGAGCTTTACATACCACATACTTTCATGTGATTTATATTTATGCACAAATCACATACAAGCTATAATAAAAAATTACTCTGTTATCATGTCATCTGACTGGCAGCATGGTGCACAATTTTTCACCACAGCATCCTCCTCCTGTTTCCCCATTCTGTGTTTAGAAAGTGCTTGGAGGTCTTTCATGTCTAGGTAACTTAAAATGATATTGATTTCTGATTTTTCATGGAGTTTACTGAACATTTTTTTTTCCTTTGTCAGTGTTATTAGCAACAACAAGGGAACGTGTTACCTACTGATTACCATCAGTCAGAGCTATTCATACTTCTTGTTAAGCATGACATGTTTTTAATATTTTTCAAAAGTATTCTCATATTTCTGCTTTTATTTCTGTTTTATATTTCCCATCTGCCCTTCTCCCTTTCCCCATCCTTTAAATTATAGTATCTTTTCATGCCTATGTTTTTACAGCAAATGAGTTCTTTATAATCAGCAGAATTTACATCAAGTAAAAAGATAAACTGGTATCAACTTTCTATTCAAGTAAAACTCCTGAAATCAACATTAATCAAAAGAGGTGTAGGTAAACAGATAATTTTGTTAGATGGTGAAAAATTTTTTTTTAGTAATTACTAGGGAAAGAAAAATTCGATATCTCTCTAGACATCTTTGAAGAGAGCTAAATAAGATATTTCCTTCTTATATAAAAATTTTTTAAAACGATGGTTTTAATAAAATGCTAGTAAGTACAAGTATGATTAACATTATATAAACTGTAAATGATGACAAAGCCAATTGCCCTCATTCCCAAAGAGATGGTCATCACTCTATTGATACTTTTCTTATATTAACATGTCTCAAAGAGCTGCAAAACTAACACTGAAGATTTTTTTGTCTCATGTGTATTAAATTTAAGGGTGATTCCTCCAACACAGTGATGAACAGAGCAAAAGTTTAAATACAGTGTAAGAGTCAAAACTTTCTTCTGACTTTGCCTGGGCAGAAAATGGACTGGTGCAGCCTAAACGTACAGTTTACAGGGAATTCACATAACCTGAACTGCTCCAGACATCCACAGGCTGGAGTTTGTTGTCTGACCTCTTTTTCTGTTCCTGAAAAGGAAGGGGTGTTTCTAAGGAGACAATGATTTATGCCATTACAAAGTAGGCCACAGAGATAGGGGAGAGAAATCAAATGCTAAACCAAGTAATTTTCCATTAGCTGCAAGAGCCCACCATGACTAAGGTGGATACAGATGTTTCTGCTGCAGACGTACAGAGCCAGTGGACGTTCACACCCCTCATGTTTAGGGGAGGGTGACGATAATTTCTTAAGGAAACCAGGTGAAAGTCCGTGTGTTCCTTTGACTGTATATCTCTGACTCATAGGTAATTTCTGACACCATTTCTATGTTCCCACACTTCTTCCACATTGACGATTCTGACCAGTTTCCATGCTTATCCACTGTTCTTCTTATTCTCATTTGGTTATTTCTCTGACCTTTCTAAAGATGTCCACTCCTCTGCTTTGCAGTGGCTATCTTATGCTTCCACAATTCACAGGACAGAATTAATTCCACAAAATTTCACTTTTTTTTTTTTTTTTTTTTTTTTTTTTTTTATCCTATTTTCCCCCTTAACTGTCGATATTTTAGCTAGATGAGTAGCAACATGTGGGAAAACTGAATGGTGAAATAGAAAGAAAAAGCAGGAGACACACAGTAATATTTTTAAACTACATAAAGATGTTGAAAGAGGTCAGGATTAATGGGCTTAAATTAATGAGATTCCAGTTAGACATCTGGGAAACATTTCTAGCAGTAAAGCGGTAGATTGAGTTGCTTGGGGAGGCCACAATAGCTCCATCAATGGAAGTTTTTAAGAACAGGTTGAGCAAACCTCTGTCGAGATTGGTGCTCTTATAACTGAACCTGCACTGAGGAGTCTATTAAATTTGCATGAATTATGGTCACCACTCACAAGAGTTACATTAATACCGCAAGAGTGTCATGATGCAAAAGACACAGAGCAGGAGGCAACAGAGACTTATCACGAGATGATACTGCTGCACTGCTGAAGTAAGGCTTTGCTTTCTCCTCCTTGCCTTCCACCTACCCTCTCTCTTTTCCCAAAAAGATATGGGAGTGCAGTGCCACCCGTGAGACTGTCAGATTGCAGAGGAGGGATGTGCTGTCCAGAAGGGTAAGGGATGAAGCTCCTTGGTGCTTTTCACACACTCTTCCTTACTGACTTCTTTCTTCCACACTGTTCACTCTGGCCGTATTTCAGTCAGGAGGCTTGGGAAACGACTTGTTTCCAGATGCAGATGAATGCTCTTTTCAAATCTTTTATTCACTGACAGGATGAGGACTTTTCTATCTCTGCCTCAGGAATACTGAGCCTAAGGTTTACAAGAAAGACTGAGTCTTTCAGAAACTTCCTCTCTCTGAACACAGATGGTACCAGGACCTTGGTACCATTCAGTAGAATCCTTACTTCTTGTTTTCTCCTCCTTCCCATCTGATTTACACATCTTCAGGTCTTTTCTTGATTCACTTCTTCTTCCCCTCCTTCTTCTTGTTTACCTCCTCATTTGCCAGTTACAATTTTTCTCGACCCAATTTTTCACTCTTTGAATATCTCTTCTTATATCCAAAGCCATTTTTTTCTACTTTTATGTTTCCTCTTTGAGAAATAAAGTCTCTCATTCCAAATTAGACTAGTCCAGAATAATTGAATTAAAGTAAGATCTGTGTGAATATAGAACTGTACAGGTTTACTGTTATTTATAACAATAATTAAGAAAAAGAAAAAGCGTCTTTGACTGAATTAAATAAGTTTTACTGCCTGAATCATCTCCTTCCTCTGTCTACCTTACCACTCTGTGACAAAACTGAACAGATTTTATGTTTTCTTGTGTAATTTTGAAGTTCTAAAGCTGTCTTAGCTTTTTTCTAGGAAAGCCTTTTCATTCAAAGTATGCAATGTACTCAGTTCAATATCTGCCACCCCTTATATGGAACAATATTTTATAATCAGAACAGGCATATCTAAGTCAAAATCTTAATTCTGTAAATATGTTCCTTCATAGAAAATATCTAGCTCCATTGCCCTGTAAATTATTTTACAGAAGCTAAAAGAAGTGATGCACAGGTAAACAAATGCATAAACATACATTTGTATAATGTTTTTAATAAGTGTACCTGTAGCTGGATGACTAATTAGAAGAGACAGAAGAAAAAAATGAAGGCAAACACATATTAAGAGAAAATACTGCAAGGTGGTCAGCTATCACTGGAACTGTAAAATTGAGAGAAGGGGTAAATTAAATAGTGTGGAACCTGGGGATACTTATTAGGCCATCAGCAGGGAGCAAGAAAGTGATGTCACACCCAGCAGAAGGAGGAAGACTCATGTAAAGTTGGATGAGATCCAGTTTGTGCTGTAGATTTATGCAGTTAATTTTGTCCCTTGGCTGCCTTCTGATGAGCATTTCTCCCCGACATACACCAAGAAAATTGCTTGATTATAGCTGTGTTAATGGTAATCAGCATGCTAATGAGTACCAGAAGGTCGTTATAGAAAAGAGAGGTTCAAAGATGTATAACCTAGAGGAGAAGATGAAGTAAATCTTCAGGGAATGCAAGTGTCTTGTTTGTAGGTCATAGATTATTTGTTTTGGTCATTGTGGAACACAGAGAGTTTAATTTAAGGACAGAAAAAGATTAAGCTTTTTGAATTTTAGGAGCACCATAACTTAATTAAATATATGCCTATGAAGTAGACAGCAAACAGCGCTGGATTGTTTTCGTTCTATTCTAATGTGTTCCTTGATAGAGACTATATAACTGTAGTTTATGTCTTTCATGATGTGAATCTAACACTTATTCATGCTTAATATAAAAATAGGAATAACACTTACAGCATTTTGTATTTTGCTAATGATAAAGAGTAAAAGAGGGAAGGTTTTGCAGAAAGAAATCCAGAGCAAGCACGTCAAAATATAAAGTGAACATTAAACGGCAGTGAAATCAGAGGAAAATGAAAATCTATCAGTGTGTAAGGGATGCCAGTGAGATAAAAGAAACCATGCAAAATAGTGGTTACAAAATTAGTAAAAAAAGTTGAATATCAATTACATAAATATCATAGGGAACATGTAAAATGCTAAGCTGGTAAATATCTTCCTATTTAATTCAAGTTTCTAGTTCTGTTTCAAAAGGTTAATGTGCTCCCTGCTAGAAAAGAATATTTGGATTTTTTTTCCTGAGAGAAAATGACACTGAATAAGGATTACATATGATTTAGGGGAAGCCTGGTGAAGAGGGAAATCTTACTGAAATACTGAAACAATAGGTTTAGGAAGTTTAACATCCCCTAAGTTCTAGGCAGCCCAGATTTAGATAGATATAGTAAAAAAAAAAAAAAAACAAACCCAAAACCAAAAACCAGCTACCCCCTGCATTAGCAAGTAGTTGAAGTTTAAAGGGGAACTGCACCTCTCAGCTCCAGCAGTAAAAATAGGAACAAAGGTTCTGAAAGGACTTTTGCATGTAGGTTGATTGAACAGGACACACTAAGCTTTTCTGGACATCTAGAAGCTAGAAAATCATAGAACATAAGGAAAGAAAACACCAACCTAAGCAAGCACTCCCACCCCACCCTTTCTTGTTTTGTTGGGATTTCTTTGGTCCCTTTATTTATGAGTCTCAGAAAGAAAAAATTATTTATACGTTGCATCACAAACCAATTCTATCTTGAGCTGCAGGAAAAAAATTCCCACAATTGCCAGAGAAATTGGTAAGCTGTTTTGGACAGCTAGAGACTGACCACAACTCCTCAGAGGCATGCTTCTCTAACATCCAGTGCCTAATGCTCAGATACTACAACAAAAAGGCTTTAATCCGTTCCGAGAGTCACGTGTGGTTTAAAGTCTGTAAAATAATTCTAATCCTTATTCAAAAAATTATGTCTGCCTTGAAGTCTCGTGCTTATTTATGCCACTAGTTAAAAGCACATATCAGCTCAACTAGATTGTACCATTTCAAAGACTTGATGCGATTATTTAGGCCTTCTTATAGTAAACAGAGAGTAATTGATACTTTCAGGGGTGAACTTACCCCGAAGTAGACACAGATGGCACAACAAGGCTACCAACACATCCAATCCATGTTTGAAATGCTCTAATACACCGAGTCACCTGCACCAGGTTGGTAAAATAGGAGATAAGGGAGGTACCAGTCCTTTTGAAATGCTACCTGGAGGCCTGGTGAGCACCCCATGGAATCTGATTTTCACCTGGGCAACTGAATTGAGGTGCAGCTGCTCAAAACAAGCTGTCCTCTAGGAGCACCTATCTCCAATTTTAAATTGTAGAAGGTGTTTTGCACTAGCGGCTTACCTCTTAGGTCATTTAAAGTAAAAGGGAAAATACTTTGAGTGCATATTGTTTAAAAAAAAAAAAATTCTTCTCCAGAGTGCTCTGGGCTCTGTTCCTCCAAGTACTTTTCAAAACTGTAAGAAGGCTGATCTTCCTATGTATATTCATAAAATAAAATGTTCTGCTCAGACCAGAACAAAAATGGTGCAATGAAAATTGCTCCAAAAACCCATGCAATATCAACTGTGGCATTTGTGTGATCAGACATGTGAAACAGCAATGCCATTGATGGTAAAATCTACAAAGAATCAAGTGTGATGGCAAAAAAATGATAGAAATTATGAGACCAAAGCCATAGAACAGAGATCAGGTAGGGGATAATAGATATGGCATGTGGTATGATCCCCAGACTGTTCTTAGAGAAAGGGACAAACCAAAAATGTGAATAAATATAGAGTGTGCCAAACAAGCAGAAAATTGCATGAAGTCAGGATGACTGCTATAACTGTTGGAGAACACTCACAGTTACTTTGGGGGAAGTGCCTTGTATTGAAAAGCTTACAGGTAGACTCAACACAGGTGGATTCAGGTGCATAAACTTGATCTGCTGGCGGCATTTTAGCTCCCTTAGGGTATTTATGCCACTGCACCCCTGTAGTTGGAGGTATGACATGACAATTGTGGCAAAGGTAAGTCTGACTGAGGTGCAAGTGAGGTGGTGACACATGACTGTGTTTCAGCTGTTGTAACTTATCCTGTTGAATAAAGAGTACTCTTGAGAAGGTGGAAGTCTGACACAAAGAATAGCTAAGGGCTAGGAGGAATTAAAACCAAACAGCTTCTTATGAAGTTGAACCACAAATCTCAAAAGGTGGATTAGTTAATTAAATTGCATGGTCTTCATGCATACAGACTACAGAGAAAAGCCCAAGCAAACATCAGTACTCCCAACACAGGCATTTCAGGGAAATGTCTGCATTTATAATTTTTTTGATTGTTCTGAACACAGCCAAGCCAAGCCAAAAAAAAAAAAAAAAAAAAAAAAAGCCAAGGGATTGAAATATTTCTTTAACAACTTTCTCAGATAATTTTCCTAATTATTTCTATAGCATCTTTCTCAGATAATTTTCCTTTTTTACCCATAATGTATCCCCAAAGGAAAGTGTAAAGTTGAAATGTTGCACCTTCCTTGTAAAGACAGAATAATGGCTGAGTTGTTAAGGTTTACTTTCTTTGGGAAGTTGGACATGGTGGTAGGATTTGGCAATTTTCCACAGGCACAGGAAAAACTAATGCTCCCTTTTTACAGTTGCCTTTTGGAATATAAGCTAATCAGCTCCTGAAGTATTCCATCATACACTGAATGCCTTATTAAGGGGTCTTCCAGAAAGGAAAATATCCAAAGGCATAGAATTTGCTACAAGCAAAATACTATTCTCTGAGTGATCATGGTGAATGTTACATGATGTAAATAGGAGTCCAAAAGAAAATTAGAGTGTGCAGCTTTTTATAGGACTCTCTAAATCATTATGGATTACAAATGAAAAATGTTAATACAAATTTCAAAATTCAATTTCTTTTCTCACTACCCACTAAGGAATAAGAGAATAACTTTGAACTAACAATCAAATTACTATTTAAACTGAAATGATACAGCTAACAGGAGCAGTCTACAAAAAAATCCAGAACTTGCCAAATCTAAAGTTCTAGTCCAGTCAAAACACCTGAATGATACATTGCATATTAAAAGAAAAGAATATTGAATCACTAAGAAGTTTTTAATCTAAATGGACTGCTAAAATAGGTCCCAGAAGAAATATTTCCTTCCAGATTACGTATATCAAAGCCATATTTTTTTTCTTACAATAAACATGGAAAAAAAACTGAAATAAAAACCTTCAAGACCAAGCTGCCACTGGACACTGAAAGAACATTAATAATAGAATGAAATACCTGTGTGTCCAAATTCTTCATCTAGACAGTGCAAGTTGAGTATTATAAGATACTGTTTGAAGTAATTATTAAGGCATTTCATGCTTCCCACAAAACCCCCTAACTTTATCCACTGTGATCTTCACTATATTTTGATCAATTTCTCATAAAGATTTTATGGTCAGTTTCTTGCATTTATAGTCATGAAGAGAAGGAAGCAGAAGATTAACTTTTCTGGTCGAAAAATATTAGCAGAATCCTATGCTGAGGAGAAAAGCACATAGAGAAAAACGTAAATTAAATTGAATAAATTAAAATACTAACAATTTACCTGATTTTAAATTAGGGCATAGGATTCTGGGCTCAATTTAGTTGTCAATACACTGACTCAGTATTTTCCACCTTAACCTCAAGCTGCTGCTCAGAGGAGTACACACTTTCTGCAAAGATTCTTACATCTGCCAGGACTATGCAGACATGTGAGATGTATTTTTGACATCTAAAATATAGATAGATAGGTTCCTATGAGATGGCAGCTGCTTTTAACCTCTGTACTTCAGGTTCAGCTGCTTAAACAAGGACATCTACTGTCATTTGAGGTGCTCCTATGTAACTTATCTAACCTCCCAATTCCTGCATGGGCATTCCATAAGTCCTTGGTCAAATCTACCAGTCCGGTGTAGACAGGAAGTTTATGGAAGCAGCAGAAGGTAGGACCTTAGGAAAGGTTCAGAAAAAGACCTTTTAGTGATAAGAACTTGGGGAAAAAAAAGGTGTAAATATGTAAATTACTATTTAGAAAAGATGAGATAATGGCAATAAAAGTCAATAAAATAAGGAAAGGTAGTGAGAAAAAATGTGGTCCACACCTGTTTGCTCAATGTCATAATGCAAGTGACAGAGGATTAGGTCAAAGTCAAAGGCATCAATAGGTTTACATCCCAAAATCTGACAGGAGGAGATGTTTCTGGAAGAAACACTGTCCAGAAAGTAACACTGCTCAGGAGGTAATTGGATATCAAAAATATTTCGACTTTGCACAGTAAAAATAAAAAAAAAAACACCCTCAGTTTGATGTGAATTCTGGGGGTTCAGGTGCTCTCCTCCATCCATCAAATACAACTTTGTAAACTTATTAATTTTCTCCTCCAGACATACTGCTCATGCTCCTTCACAGAATTGTTATCTGGCAGTATAAAGTCAGCAGTTACCTCTTTTATCACATTCCTCATGGAGGGCCAGTTGGGATATTTGAAAAGTTCACTTTTAATTAAGTTAATCTCCTGGTAGATTTTTCTGCTTTTCATTAGTTTTAAAGACATCCTAAAACAATAACTCACATGTAGACCTCTTCTGACTAAATAAATCCTGGAAGGCCCATCATGTGCTACTGTTCTTTGCCTTAAACCTACAGGCCAATAAGCTGGGGACAATTCTACAAGTAGTAGTAGTGAGCATGGGAGCTTATGTTAGAAGTAGCTGAATTTGGATTTGGCACACAGCCACTCTCACATTTCTTCCTTTATTGGCTGTTCTTACAGGCACTAGGTATGGGAATAGTTGTGTATTTGGCCTCATAGGGTGTAGAATTGACTGTAGCAAGCTGTTTGTATTTGGCAAAATGTTTAGAAGTAATATTTTTGTGTCATTATACACCACTATATATTGCTGTGTTATTAAATGCCATATAAACGCGGTATATTGCCTCATAATAACATCATTATTGACCAAATATCTAACTTCAGCAGAAATGTTGGTCTGTGCTGCAGGCTGTGTAGTGAAACATTTGTTTGTCTGCTCTTATGCATCACTCAGTTTCCACACAAGTTTAAGTCTCTTGTTAGAAAGCACCAAGTGTTGCATATAGAGTGTTACTCTATTCCATTTCCATGTTTCCTGGAAACTTAGCAGCAAAAACATTCTCTGGTAGGATTTATGCATGGTGGGGGAAAAACTGCCCTTTTTTCCAAGAAATACAATCTTTTCCTTTCCTTTTGTGCACTTCTTTTTCACATTGTGGAAGTATGAACTTTAAGAATAAAAGAAAATTTGACCCAATTTCTGAAATTTTAACCTCCTTTTGCCTCTTGTTTTCCGTCTTTCAATGACATTTATTTGCTTTTTCAGTGAATCCGAATTCAGAAAAGCACATGCAAGCCCTCTCCCACTTCAAGTAAATACCTAACCTTAGAATTGAGAAGTGACTATGCAATAGGGCTCAGAACTGGAATATAAGATTTCACCATCTAGCATGTAGTACCAGGTTTTCTCTTATGTTTTGGTTCCAGCCTTACACTCTGAAAATACAATTTACCCATTTCTTTGATCAAACATCCCCAAGAATTCCAGGGATGTCACAGACTTTATTTCTACAAAACTACAAAAAGAATAAGACTCTAGTTTACTGCAAATCCAAGAAAATAAAGAATAACCAGGAGCATTTTCTCCTTTCTTATTCTTTCATTGTGTGCAATGCCCTTAGGTTTTTTATCACTATATATGTAGATGTGGAAAGAAAATCAGCTACTTTTGCACAGGTTCAGAGACCAGTTAAATTAAAATGGTTAAAGGTAATTTGTTGATTTTTTTTACATAGTGTTTATAGACTAGGAGCGTCACCTCAGATCAGCTATTTTAACATAATGTAATTCTGCAAAATATTGGTTTAGTCGCAAAAAATTCTATAGAAGGAAGCATATTGGATAAAGTATTGCTCATGGTGTAATTTTAATTCTGAAATACCTTGCTAAGAGGGCTTATTTAAATAGGTTCTCTCTGAGATGAATATTTAGAAAAAATTCCTACAGGATGATTTATAGAAAAATTATATGAACAGAATGAAGGACAGAAGAATTTTATTAGAAAAGAGACTCATTTCCACAAAATATGAATTATACCTTTTAGAAACTATATTGAATTTTATTAATATTCTGCAGACAGCCTGCAGTGTTAATCTCCACCCCTACCTATAAGATTTTCATTATGAGGTACAAGGTGTATTTACCCTTTAACCAAATAATTTTTGAGTACTTCAATGCAGCCTTCACTGCAGTTTACATATCTTACAAAATATTTTCCTTTTGGAAACACAGCTTATTTTGTGGTGTTATTCAATATAAAATCTTTGGTGAAGCATTTACATGTATGTGAATATATATATATATATATATATATATATATATATATATATGCTGTTACACAGATGCATATGCATCTGTGTAAATATAGGGTTTATACACATTAGTATTCAATTTACACGTATCTCACATTTCCACCACAGGTATAAATTTTACTGTTTGTGCATTGCACCTAGGATCTTTAGCACTTGTATATATGTTTTCTGACCTCAAGTATTTAACCAGGCTGCCTGACACTGAATTCCTTTCTGCCTGTTTGGAACTCAACATATAGAGAAACATACTAACAAATCATTAAGTAGAGAGATTTGCATTATCAGTGATTTGTTTACAATTATTTACTCTTATTACTTTTTTTTTTTCCCTGCAGAACTCCTCCTTCCTTTGAAGCTCAAGAAATAATTTATAATTGGTGTTTTTTTGCTAAATGAGGCTAATCTCTGCATCAATCATTTCAGAAATGTGAAGACGTGTTGTTTGCCAGGAAAAAGAAAGGATAAGGAGTTCCACTTATATGCTCTGGGAGATTTCTCAGAAACAATGATCTACAGCTGCAACCATGTGAATGCAGAAGACAGTGCCAACTCCACAAAAGCCAGAAACTTTACCTTTTTGTACAGGTAACAAAACCCAAAAACTTTAGAATTTCTTTTAAAAACTAAATATTTAGAATTCATGTCTCAATTGGAACCAATTTTTCAAAACCCCAGAGCAAAACAAAACAAAAAAAAATTAATAGTGTGTGAAAATTGAATCAAATACAGATTGTGTCAGAAACTGTTTTATCTTGTCTACATAATAAATTTGACTGCGACTAATAAAATCTCTCTCTGGAAAAATATAGCAGAAATACACTTAGAAAGTTCTAGATATATCTCCCCAATGACATACATAAATTATTTTCCTGTCTTCTTCAACACATACATTTTGTTATAGCATCCATAATCAGCCCATTATATCAACATGTGTGCATTGATTTTCTGTGCATCATAACTTGCTTCTAGCTCTCTAAAACTGCTTTGTCCTTTTATGTTGAAGGGATTTGTTCAGTTTTGTATGCTGTTAGCCATAAATGTATGACTAACAGTATTAATCCTGAAAAGAGAATCCTTGCAATAAACCACGAATCATTTAATAGCCCTGTTTGTTGTACAGTGGGGATCTGATCCTGGCCTCAGTGCCAAGGCTGAGTAAATCAGATTAGCTCAAGGGAGTTCTGAAGACAACAGAACACTACAGAATTGTCCAGTCCTGGACCATGACCTCCTTGGAGGTCTCAATTAGTCCTTAGAACAAAAGGAGTTTATGTGGTTGTTGACCTACTCGCTTCATGTGGCTTGTTTTGATGTTCATCCTCTCAAAACAGCCAGCAATGTCAAACACAGTGTGAGGGATTTTATGCCGGTCCCTCTGGATGTTAGCTTAGCATAATTTCCCCCTTGCCATGTTGTCCCTGTATTCCACTTCTGTGCCCACTGAGACTGTTCACAGCAAGAGAGGTGAATACAGTGTTTTTCTGCAGTAAAATCAACCAGATAATATTGTCCTCATATCTTCTTATTGTCCTTGAGATCTCAGTTCAACAGTTCCTCCAACAAATCTAATTGCAGTTGAAACAAATGATTGCTGTAAGTCCATTCCAGGCTAACTGTTCTATTCTGTAGTATTCTACACTCCCACTCTAGACTCACAGACTTAGTTTTTCCAGGTTTTAATCCCTGATCTGGGGTCTAACAGTGATTGTAGTCGGGGACTGTTGACCCTAAAATGGAAAATTTACTTCATATTTCTTGCAAAGGCTCATTTGTTTTTGGCAAAATTTGTGAGTATTTCACTGTTCACTCACTGTTTAGCAAAATGTGTTGGTAAGGAATGAATGGGTTTAGACTGAGCCCTGGGTTGTGCTGGTTTTTGGATGGCTGGTTGCTTGTTTTTTTTTTTTTTTTTTTTTTTTTTTTTTCTCTCTGAAGGCTTTAAGAGTTTCTAAAAGCAAAGGTAGGAAAGTTACATTCTTTAGGCAATGGTTATGAGCTCTTGGTTGTTTTTCGTGAGCATCTATACCCATCTGGGCATTTTATAAACTTTTGTGAAGCTGCAGTAAAAATTCCCAGCTCAGATCTCTTCAGAGTTTGTTTGAGGACCTCCTACCAGCGCAGCTGGCTGTACTAACATACACCAAAAAAAGGAAGCAGAAGTTATAGAGTTGCTTTGCAAATTTACTCAAGAGCTGGACAAGTGAAGCTGAGGCTGTTCAGGTAGAACATCTAGAACATTTACAGGAAACCAAAGTGTCAAAACAAAGCAATGTATGTAATCAGGTTGGATGAGAGCTGGTGGCAGGTGGAGGCTGATAAACTGGGAGAATGAATGGAACCAATGGAGTGTGGGAGTGCATCTGGGAAGGAGCCAGCACTCCTAGACTCGATGGGGGAAAGTGACGGGGAAAAGAAACTGAAGAGAGGGAGAACAGGATACTGAAGTCTGGGTGGAAATATGAAGAAGGCATTAAAGGTTCTGGTGTAAGGAAAAGAGAAAAGGAAAGAAACGTGATATGTATAAAGTCTGATTATTCACTGATAAAATTAAATACCCTTGTGCTTCTAAAATACAGGATGGTAAAAGGCTAAATATTTAAAACAGAAGATCCTGGGCATCCTCAATTACTGGACAATTTAATCATGTCTCCCCTGGTAAAACATCTCTCAATTCTGATAAATATTACAAATACAAATTAAAAAAAAATTCAAAGTGTGCGTCCATGTGTCAATAAGAAACATAGGAAAGTCCACAAGAAAATTTATCTTCTGAGATAACATTACCTTCTGAGCTGTGGATGTGGCACAAGGAGAAGGAAAAGTACCAATCAGATGTTCATTAATGGAACATTGCTGCACTATGCACAGGATGAGTCTTGGAAAATACAGTAAGTGATCACATCCTTGCGCTTGCTTGTTTAAAAATATACACAAGTGAATTAAATGTCATGTGGGCTGAAAGCTTTCAGGATTTTGCAAAGTCTATCAAGTTTTATTTTGGGATGTTCATAGTAAGGAAGATTTTCCATGTAATCACATTTATTTTTACCTGTGGTAACCTGACAGAACTCTGCTCATGACTTCTAAATCCCAGCATACCAGACAAGGTATGTGGAAGATAGAGAGAGATTTTGCCCTCCCCAACAAATTTATTTCATGCTTAGCACAGAGGAAGAAATGATTCATATGCAAAGTGAAAACACATAACTTACCTTTCATAATTTGAAAGCATGGATTTAGCTCTGTGTCACATTTGGATCTGCATGTACCAAAGCCAAAAAGGAGAAAAAGAATGAGACAAAAAGTAAAATTGAAAAGATAGAACACAAATAGTGACTCATGAAAGAAAGCAATAGAATTGTTTTGGAAATTTGAATGTTCAAGATAGACAAGCCCCCAGGCAGAGCAGACTTGCATAATGGAACCTTACTGAATTTGGCAGATACAGAAAACAAGTGTGACAGTCCTACACCTAAGAGTTTTACCAGACTGAATCATTCCTCAGCAGTCACTCTGGTACACTGAACTAGGCACGAACAAGTGTTCCTCCAGCCTCCAGTGAGCATGTTTCTCTTATTAGCCAACATTTCTGTCACTCAGGCATGGAAATGAATGTTACTGATTTTGGCAAGTGAGGATCCTCTGTGGGTTTCTTTCCAGACCTCTCAAAAATAAATGTTGGCATTATCAGAAGATCAAAGGAAGACAAGATCTATTTTGCCAAAGACAGTAATTTAGTGAAATCTAATTTGAAGAATTTCTTTACCTTAGAACTGACAGTTTTTGATCATGTCATGGAATGTTTTTATTCTGATTGAAAACATTTGAGTGCATCTTCTTCATTAATGGTGTCCATGTGGTCTAAATGACTTTTGAGCTCCTTTCTTCTTTTATTACTGTATTTAATAGCATGTTTTATTTAGCTATTTTTTGCAAGGTAATTTAAGACCTCGGTGATTTTATCCTATTCATTTCTTAAATAAAAAATTACGAGCTCAAAAGTAGATTGTAATTTTAAATCATATGGTCTGTAGCTTTTCAGATTAAAACAGTGATAAACATAGGCCAATTAGACAGATATTTGTCCCTCAGTAAGCTGGTCTTAAAGTCTCACAATCATTGTCAGAGTCCCTAGAAATTTTGTGACACTGCATCAAAGAAAAAGCTACACATGCATTAATGCTAACTATTGAGTAAACTTTCTAAGGACTTGGCACATCCCATACTGATAGCAGATTCTTTTTCTAGGAACAAACTACAGAGCAGAGGTCAGGGCTCTTCTGCAGAGTGAATATATTTTCCCTTCAGCTATGTAGTTTTCACATGTATTTGTAAATTTAATCTCTTGATGAAGTACTTCAGAATAGTCTTAGTATTTCTGTATGTTGATTTTCATTATAGCATTAAGGGGATCATGATGCTGTCAAGGTCTAATGTGAGAAATATCTTGGAAATTTCAGTGTGGCTTCACTAACTTAAGAGTAGTTTATATGACACACGGTTCTGCTATCTAGGTTATGAACATTTCAAGCCTATTTATAATACATAGTTTAGGACTCTTACTACTGTATTAACAGTAGTGTTTTGGAGTTTTTTAATTCTAATGAGTTTTGACATATTTATTTCATTCTTATGTCCAAGTGCCCAATACTCTTATATGCACAACAGATGAAACCAAAGCTTTCACTAAACCTCTACCAAACTTCTGTTTATATATACCATTGCAAAATGCCACAGTATAAATAACAAATATCCCAATATAATCAGCAAGACTATTTTTCCTACTTCTACCTGGTCTTTCTCACATTTAACAAACAACTGGAGCTGCCAAATGCTAATCTTGACATTTCACTTTTCCCTTTTCACCCTGGTGGATTTTAAATCTCAGTAGTGATGTTCTGAACTCTGGTCCCAGGGCACCAACGACTACTACATGCAGAAAGCCCAAAGCATTAAGTTCTGGCAGGAACTCTTAGTGCTAAGCCGTTTATAAGGTGGGATGAAAGCAGCAGTACAGGCTTCGTGCCTGCTAGGGAGATCTGACCAATTGCTTTTCTTTTGTACTACATGAGTGCATGAATGGCATAATGAAGCACCTTTTTAAAAGGAGCAATTTAAAGCTGTTTAGAGAAGATTTCGGCTTTTGTTTTGTTTTGTTTTTACAGACAAAACACAAAGCCTACAGTGTTCTCTGACACTGTGTATCATTTAAGTCACGAGCTAGAAAGAAAATATTCAACACTGACTTCTCTCAGAACCATTTTATTTTAATGGCAATGATGTAAAAAAATCAAATCAAAAAAGAATATTGAAAATATTTGAAAATGTTACAAGTCTTTATTTTCATTGTTATGACACCTGAAATTCAGGTTAAACTCTCTTCAGAGCTTTTTATTCACTCTTTCCTCTCAAATAGATACCAAGAAATTGTTAGGGCTGGGTTTAATTGTGTTAATATAGAAACTTCTTGTCACTTCACAGAAACTCTTTGCCTCTTTACACAGCCTGGGGTATGAAACCTTAAGTCACTTGCAATGAGACAGTAAACCTGATACACAACTTTTGGCAGACCCTGAAACGTGCCAAGTGGAATCTGAAGACCAAATAGAGTATCCTGAGTCACAGCCAGCAGAATCGAACTTGAAATATCTTTATTTAGATGCCAATATGGAAGAAGCTGAAGTAGGTCTGAGGGGCAAGATTCAGGTTGAATTTAAGAGCTCTGCATTTAGGAGTCTGCGTAGGTGAATGTGAGCTAAGCATGGAGATCTAATCTGTGCAATTGATAAAGCCTGGAGAGGGACTTTGCAGAGCAGGTATGCATTGCATGGCCTTCAGCTGCTGATCCATAAAGTTACAAGCTTACCATGGACCTGCCTGGTAGTTGCCCTGTAGGAAATGGAAAGACAGAAACTTCCACAGATACTGAAAGGTTTGATTTGCAGCCTTGGAAGAAGCTTGGATTGATGTAAAAATAAATGCACACAGAGAATAAGCAGAAAAGTTATAAACTTATGTTTCTATAGCTGTAAGTAAGAATGTGCCTTAAGTAAGTAAGAAACTGTATTGGGTAAGACAGTGAAGAATTTTATAGTGTAGTGTAATTTTATAGAGTAAGCTAAGAGTTTACATGTTATAAGACACACATATATGCGTATGTGTACTAGTAGCCCATTGGATAAAATTATAGGCAGTGTAGCAGAATTAAGTAAAGGTCATAGGTTAGGAAAACAAAATAAACTCTATGGCAACTTTCCATTGGATTAGAATGTTATATATTGCCTTGTAACAAAGAAACTTGTGACTACTTTGAGCTATGGCCGACTTCTTGCTCCTCTAAAGTCTCCCGGCCCTTGAAGTTGATGTTTACCTGAATATTAAAGTGTTTTTAGCCCAACAGGGTCCTATTCCTTTATTAAGGTGTCGATAATATTGCCCCATCTGTAAATTCCTCTGTTCAGGCAACTGAATCCAGCACTGGATGTCCTTTGGCTGCGATGGGAACCAGAAGTTAACTGGCAGGCCAACATCTTCATGTAGAAACCTAGACTCAGTGGAGAAGTAGAGCTAAATCTCAGACCTTGTGGCAAAACTGATTTCCATCAGCCGTGGAAGAGTACAATTTGTATAATTCAGGAGTCAGGATGCCCAGCTGGTCTGAACGATGTTCCCATCACAGAAAACAGTGCTCAGAGCTCACACAGGGGCTGGCAGTTCCTACTGCTCCCAGTCTGCACAGGAAAGAAGATTGAGTGCTTGGTCTACTTCAAAAAAATTATCTATGAAAAAATTTTGGGATCAAACCCATCTTTTAAAATCATAGCATGTCCTGAACTGGGAGAGACGCAACAAGGGATAATCAAAATCCAACTTCTGGCCCTGTACAGGACAATCTATTTGTTGCATTGAAAATACATCTAGTGCAAATAACTAAAATTATTTCAAAATACATAAACCACAAAACTCAGCTAGATTTACCCTTCTTCTTAGATGCAAACAGCTGAGAAGGGACTTGCTGAAGAAGAGCTTTTGTAAGGAGAAGTCTCCTCAAGCAAGTAAGTGTAAAGCATTCGAATGAGTTACATAAAATTCAAGCTACTCATTTATTCTTTTATTTTTTTTTAATATTTACCAATCAAAGTTATCAGAAAATTAAGTTGTATATGTTTTTTAATGCTGGTGACCTTCTTGAATCCCAGATACTTGCAACAACCTTGTCTGCCTCAATGTCTTACTCATTTTAAGTGATGCTTAAAAATATGTATATGTAAGAGTAAATTTTAAAACAAATACTGAAGAAATGGATCTGGGTGAGGACTCTTGGATCAGTGAGTGTCATTACTAGATGCCCATGGCATCAAAAATCATTTTGTACCTCTTCCACCCACTATTCTTTTTCAGCCAGTTTTTTTTTCTTTATGAATGATGTTTTGTTTTTTGGTTTTTGGTTGTTTTTTTTTTTTTTTTCTCTCTCTATGAAATATTTTAGGATTACAAATCCAGAACAAGCTATTTGACATAGTGGTGATAATGTGGATAAGCTCTGGAAGACGAGGGATTTCAGTACAGGAAAGGTTAGGATTCTCTGGCTGGGAAGTAATATGGTTTGGAAAACAAAGAATGTTGTTACTCTTACGATATGACACAACTCTCATGACAGCTGGATCTGGGAGCAAGGTGAAAAAACTGGCGTTGCCACCAGTCACCTCTCACCAGGACCTCACTTCAAGGAGTGGGGATTCCCCCCAAATAGGGCTGTCATTCTTAGCTCCTTCTCATCCCCTTTTTCTTTGCTGAAATTAGGGTGATGATATTTCTGGGGAAATGTTATGCTTCCATGTAAAAGCTGTTTGCTAAACTCTGCTGGACCCCAAAATACAAAGTAGACTCCCCATGCATTTGCCATAACTACTCTTTCTTACACCTCTTTCAGCCTGAATTTACTCTTTCCAGAAAATGAATAATGAAAACAGCCCAGACTACTGCAGACAGAATTTAACTTACTTTTTGTACAAAGACATTGACACCCCCTTTTATTTTGTATTGAGGAATATCACAACAGAAATACCTAAGGACTGCACTTTTTTCATGGCCACGTCATCTTTGCAGCTCATAGTTCCCTCAGATGAAATTAATCTCACACAAATATAGCTAAGTAGGCAAAATAGGGTTCTGTTCTGGTCAATTTAAAGAAACAGGCACTAAGGGATCACTAATCTTACCAAATTTCTATTTCAGAGTGAAATGGACTATGCCATAAAAGTGCTGCCTATTTCTCTCAGTTGATTGTAATGGTATACATCTGTCTTAGGTCAAATGAGTTTCTTTTCTTGCAATCAGTGATTAGGTCTTTCCTATCTCTGTCATACTTAGTGAATAAGCTTTAGGAAAAATTCTCCTTATGCATCTTTAGTCTGTGTGATTAAATTTTATCTGATTTTTTTTCCTTCAGTTCTCAGTGTCACCTTGTTCTCCCTTTTTGATATCCCTGTTCAAACTCTTTGAACTAAGTCTTTCCTGTGTATGTCTGTTCATTTTGGAATTTGTCAGATAACTGTCCACTAATAAAGGTGGAATACAGTATTACCCACCAGAAATGTAGTCCAAAGTCCTGTCTCATTTCCAGCATATCTGTGGACCAACCTTTGAAAATTAAAAGCTGTATTCAAGTCAAATGACTAAACAAATCACACATCCTCAGCTAAAGCCTTTATATCCAGGAAAATAATTCTGACACTGACTGAAAATTCTCTTTCAAAATGTGTAACTCTTAAAATTAATTTTTGCACCTTTTTTCAAAAAATTATGTTTTGGATCATTTTTTTTCCCCTACATCTTCTTTGATGTACTACTTCAGTTTTCAAAAATTCAAATGTACTGTGCATCACCGATTACACAATCATTTACCACAGTCCCAAAAAAAATTGAAAAAAGAAATATAACACACCCAGAAAATAATTCTTATCTTTATGACAGTTGTTTTTATCTTGGCAGTGATCTTAGAAATAAATGTTGCACTTGTCAAAAATGATGTTTCAGGACTCTAGGGAACAATAATATTTTAGTAAATTTAAACTTTTATGGAGGAGAAAAGTCTACTGAAAAAAATCCATATAGGAATAAAAGTAAATAAATAAAGTAAGTAAACTGGAAAATGCAGTTTTGTGGCAAATCTTTTTTTTTTTTCTTATATAAAAATATTATAGATTTTAACCTTTGGGACCTTATATTTGGGCGTCTTTCAGAAGTATAGTTGTGCATTATATTCTTACACATCCAGTGACAATAGATTGAGTATTGTTCAAGTTATCTCAGATTTAGTGAAGTGTCCCTTAGTCAGTAAAACACCTACGTTTGTACTCACCTATCTTTAAACAAGAAATTATTTCGAAAGTCTTGAATAAATGTATTATTTTTTTTTCCTGTATCAGGAACAGCATGCACAGTATTTTGCAAACCAGAAATCTGAATTGATTATAAAATCTTTCTGTAACATTTCAGTTTTTTTTCTTGAATTTATTTTGCAAATAAAACCCAGGATCAACATTATTTAACCTAGGTTTGATGAGACAACACCCAAAGACCACAGAAAGCAGCTATGCTGTTAATGTGTAGAAAATCTTTCTATTATTTACTGAAAATAAATGTAGACAAAGTTGTGACACCTGTTCTCATATTATATTGTTTGTGCTTCTTACATTGAAAATTAGAAAGGTTAGCCATAACCTAGAATGCGTTTTAAAACCAAAATTTAGATGTGATTTGCTTTTTTTTTTTAATGCTAGAAGTAGTCTATTGAAAAAATGTGCAATTATCTTAATAATAAAAATGCCAAATATCGCTTCTATGGAAGTCCAAAGGCACAGAATAAGATCAACCATTACAACTGGTCTGAATCACATTCATGAGTTCCACTGATTTATCCTTCCATTGGCCCTTCTAGGAAAGTACCATTTTTTTCTTTTTGCCCCCTGTCTTCTATATTTCATTTCATGTGTCTATCGGGGCTATGAAAGATAAAGCTATCTGCTTTCTCCTGTAGTAAAGAACTATATGGAATCAGTTCACCTGTCTGTCACTCCTCATTAAATTCTTACCCTCTTCATTCACATTCTGATCTTTGCAAATGAACATTTGCTTAATAAATGTTCCCAAGACTAACAGTGCAGAGTGAAAATCCCACACAGCAGTAAATTATTAACTCAGTCACAGGGGGAGTGCCATATATGACTTTTCAGAATGAGTTATTATGTGGATCATCATGTAATTATGAATTTTTCAAGCCATGATAGAGGAAAATTGAATATTTAATATTTTATGGACATATTCTGCACTGAGGACATCTTTCAAAATTTTATGATAATTTTTGGAGTGAGCAAAGAGCAGAACAAAAGTTACAAAATAATTACAAAGTGGAATATTTAATCACCATGGACATTGTTGGCTATTTTTCAAATTGCATAATATAATCAAGGTCATGAACTTTTAATCACGATGAATTCAAACGGAAAAAATATATGCATTAAATTTGCTCTACAAGTATGTTTTGATTGTTTAAGAAATGAGAATATGAGGCTTCTCGCTTTATGGTACGATGGGTGGAACGATGTAAATATTCATGACTATTCAAACGCTCCTGATCATTCATGGCTTGCCCCTACATGGGGAATTTAGAAATACAGAAAGATGAACATAAACCTGTGCTGCTTGCTCCAGGAATGCTTGCAGGGAGCAGGGAGCACGAGGAGGAGCAGTGCAGGTGCCTCAGCACCGTCATTCCATACAGCTTTAAACATCCCGAGGTATTCACAGCATCTGCATGAGCCTGAGAGAGACAACACAAGGTCTGTGGGAGACCAGAGCCCTGCTGAAGCTGCAGCTGGATACCAGGCAGGATATCCTCAGGCATTTAAATGGTATTAGGCAACTCTGTTTAGGCTTTTGAATCATTCCCTAGGAAGCTGAAATCAAGCGTATTTTCAGTGGCACTAAATACTCACAATATGTGAAACAGACTTGAGCTGTGAAATGAAAGTGCAAGAATCACTAAGGAGAGAAAAATATTTATTTTGTGTTCTGATAAAGAAGAAACTGAACAGAAAAGTCATGTTTATAAAGCAGTGTTTCCACAGGAATAGTAAAAGTTTATCAGGGACTTGATAGTAAGCCAAATCAGGAACTGTTTGATAACCATTCAACTTAGCATAAATCTATAGCAGAAAAACCCCCAAGAAACAAATAGATAGTGCTCTTTTCCTTAATAGTCATTTACCTTCCCAGAAACCTGATGAAAAGCAAGGCAAGGGAAGTTTAAAGGACTGAGAAATCATAGAGCAAAACTACGTGTCTGTACAGTAGGTACATGTTAGTCTGGAACTCTGATCTCATGTATATATACAAATTTCTTAATTTTATTTAATTTATTTGTTTAAATAATTTACTGCACTGCCATCACTGAAAACTATCTCAATGCCACACATAAAATAATTCACAGTTAAAATATAACTTCTGTCCACTATTCCAGATGCCAAGATGTCAGCCTGACTTCATTTGCCCACAGGGGTACATGATGGAAATTAAAAGGTTTGGACTAGAATGACCCTACACTGGCAGTGTGCTCAAGCCTTAGCCACAAAATGCATACTAAATAACACATCAGAGAAGGGGATCCAGTAGCCACCATCCAGATGCAGGGAGAGTCCAAACCACTCAATATTGAGAAGAAATATTTTGCTTCCTTTTACAGAGAAATGCCACACTGCATTGTTTCATGACTGCCTGCTTCAGGACAAAACTGCTTGCAAAGTGTCTGGATGAAGGTGGGTCCAACAAAGTGGTGGTCTGAGAAGAGCTACTCAAATAATTTAGTGTAATATATCTTCATATCATCATACATATCTCTTTTGGGTTGTGTGTGGATCTGTGTAAACATTGATGTACACTGTAAAATATAATTTTCAATATGACATACTATTGAACTGCTACCTGGCCATTGCTGTGTTCATTACTCCAAGGATATCTCAATGTCCTTCAGAACGAGACACTTCCAAAGTTTGAATAATTTTTTGATTTTAGAAAAAAGTGTGTGTGTCTAGGTGAAAAAGAAAACATTTTTCTGTTATGATACAAATAAAACTAGACTTTATAAAATGATAGGACCCGATTACTGAATGTCAAGTGCATGATTACACCCTACAATAAGAATTTTTTCTTTTGTTTGCAGGAACACCATTGATAAATGATCTGGCTTAAATCCTAGGATGATGGCAATAATGAAAAACAATCTCAGTCCTGGTAATTACAGTTTTTCTACCTGTGGTTACAGTGGCAGTTTCAAATATGGGTCATCCCTTTAGTTCTTTCAAGTTTCAATTACGTGTTTGGGTTTCTACATGAAGGACTTGTTCTATCCAAAAACAACAAACCATCACAAACAAGCTAAAAGTGTGAAGCACTTGGGAAGGAACGACATGTAGAAGTGTGATTTCTATTAACACACTTATAATGTGTGTACTTGCTTGATGTTTACCAATGAAAGTTTTCCATATCTTAGCTCACAAAATAAAGTAACTAGTACTGAGGTCAGAAAAGTGTGTTACTTGTCTACTAGCCAGGATTTTCATGCCTGTCCCAGTGATATTACTTAGACATTTCTATCTTCATGTTGCTCTACCAAATGAGGGGCTTGGCATTCACCCCTGCAATTTCTTTGCAGAAGTTCAAGTTTTCTCACTGTCAGTATTCTATGACCCTGACAGTCCTGGTGTGGACATTTGGTAGGGCACATTGACAGCCTGTCCTGCACATGAATGTCACAGGACCATCTCTGTCACTTCAGTAGCACTTCAGGGACTTTTACATGTTACTGAGCATTTCTAACTATAATAGCAGAACAACAATCACAGACAAATTCCCAGATGGATTTTCTTGCTTGCCTAGGCATTTGCCTTTGTAGATTTTATATAGCAAAACACAATGTACTTTTCAGGATGCCTCTGGTGATAAATCTTCTGCAGTCTATTCAGGAATGTGGATTCCATGATCCTAGAAAGTGTGAAGTAGCTCCTATTGATTTCAAAGCAAAAATATTTACTGGAGATGTAAAACACCAGCAACTGGGTCCCAAGCCAGCCACAGATCACCAAAGGAAATGGTTTATACTAAATTAAAGAGCATTGTAGAGTACCACAAAAAATACTACAGAAAATGGATAACCTGAGTAAGCAGGATCTGACTGGAGTCACATAATAAAAAAGAAAAATAGATGTCCTAATTTTACAAATGCACAAAACCCCAAAGCATTATTTTTAGTTTTAAAACCCACTGCTCCCAATCACAATATATGGAATAAAGTTCTGAGTGACAAGGGACATCCACAATACCCCCCACTACATCAGTGTTTGCTATGAATAGTAAACAAAAACCGTATTTAGCACTTCCATAGCACTTCATATACTCAAAGGACTTCACTAACCATTACTGGCATATCTAGATTCTTCTTATATGCAAATGAATGCAAATATGAGAGTAGGCATTAGGAGGCAGGATATTAGAATACATTAGCAAACGGACAATAGAAAACAGCTGGTTTGACTGAGTGTGGATATGTGAGTAGGGAGTAGCAGATAGCACAATTCACTGTTCAGAATTATGGAAAGAATTGTGCTGATTGCCATCATGGCTTAGAAACTCATCACTTAATTAACAATATAAATATTTTAAAAATTAACATTTCATAAAACTCAGTAAGAGGTTCCATTGTGAGAATGGGAAAGGATTAATTCACAGTTGGCTGGACCGATGGCACCCAGCCCTCATCCTCTTGGCTTCCGACAACACACTCGGTGAGAATTAATACAACACAATTCATGCCCTGTCATGTCTTATTACTTAATTATGAAATGTCTGCAGTACTTTGGACATTACTGAGCCTGTTTGATTGGCTGTGACTGATGTCATACCCACTTTCATACTAGCCAGTACACGCATGGATAGGCCTGTCCCTCTCCTGACCATTTTCCTTCTTTCTATTCATGAATTCTATTTCATAACAGTAATAATATACTCCAGGCAGTGCATTTCCAGGGAATTATTGCATTTCTCAAGTGGGTAAAGTCATTTGGCCTTTCAGCCTTATGCCTTGCAACACCTTCCTAGGCATGTTATAATTGCTCAGAAATACTCTATACCTTGTGTATTATGTTTCTTACATGCCACTCTTGCTTTTTCACTTGACTAGCCCAAATAGAATCCAATAGTAAAAGAGAAGTTCTCAGGTGTATTTTTTTTAAACGAGTCTCTCAGATATAATTGCAAGGCTTTGAGTGTCTCATGCACATACAATTTAAATGCATTAATTTACAGATATTAATCATTTAGCATGCTGTATAAAATATAATGGCCACATTCTCAAGTCCCTTGACAATTCCAGAGCACCGCCTCCTGTGTCTCTAAGGTGGCAGGAGCACAAGATGACACACTTGATTTAGTAAGAGCACAGAGCTGTATGCACTGATATAATAGAATGCTTAAATATTTTTAAGTGAGATGCTAGAGTAAATGTTTATGAAAGCTTAAAAGAAATCATTCTTGTAGAGCAATCTTTGAGTCTAGTGACTGAAGAAAGTACAAGGCATTATTCTCAGTTTGTGGTAAACTACTGAAGTCAAAACTTACTTTAGGTAGGAAGAGAAAATAATTTAGGCATCAAAAATATCCTCAGATTTAAGCAAATGAAAAAATTACAAGATACCTCTACTTCCTACAACACAGAAGTTTAACATGCACACATGGATAGAAGTGCGCTGAAATCTGAGTCAACATTATCTCCTCTGAGTTACTAAGGTTCACTTCTGAAGTTATGATTCAGCCTGCCATGACTGCTTTTATTCCTGAAGTAATTTTCAACCAAATATCTCTAATAACTCAATGAGCTTTAATGAATCAAGCCTTCTGGCAAAGTCCAAAAGGAAGGTCAATTTAGTAGAAACTAAATTATGGCAATTTGCAGTGTTAGCATTTTTTATAACTGCAATGATATAATGGGAAACCCCACTCCTACCAGAGTCAAATATTCTTCCAGTAGTTCCATCCTTACCTTACTTTTTGCTTCCTCTGGAGGTGACACATCCCAGTGCCTGAACTAGGGTTGCCCTAGACTTAACCACTGCAAGTGTGAGGGTGGTGAGGAACTGGGACCAGCTGCACAGAGAAGATGTGATTGCTGCCCCATCCCTGGCACTATTCAAGACCAGACTGAATGGGGATCTGAGCAACCTGGTCTAGTGGCAGCTGTCCCTGCCCATGGCACGAGGATTGGAACTGGATGATAAAGTCCCTTCCAAACCAAGCCATTCTATGATTCAATAAATGTAGGACTGGAGGATGACTGGGTGGCTATGCCTCATCCTGGCCTGGACTTCCCATGTCTGTTACATGAAACAGTCCTGCACACAGTGCCTTCTCTGAAACTCAGCCAACTAGAGGTGGTGACTTTCTGCTAGAGGTGTTAAAGAAAATGAAGGCCATAGTCAAAAATGAACATATTTCATCAGCTGGAAAGAGCATGAATTTGTGCCATCTATGGCAAAGGGCTGTTAAAATCCTGAAGAGAATGTTCTCAAAATAACTGGGGCAAGAACAAGCTGGAGATTTTAATTTTGCATGATGTATAATGTCAAGTCTCTAATTAAATAACAAATGGGAGTTTCCCATGGTTCCCCTCTTCAGTTTCAGTGTACCTGCTGCAGACCAACGTGGTCATAGAGAAAAAAAGGTGAAAAGCCAACCAAGTTTACAGCCCTGCTTTGTGGGAAGTGAACCAGTGGAAGCGAACTAAGACAGATAATTGGGATGTATTACACAGGAATTTTTCTTCAGTCTGTACATTTAAGACCTATATAAATGGCAATGAGTCAAAGGTAGAGATGAAGATGGGTCCAAACCATATTGTACCTCTTAAAAGAAGGAAAAGAAAAAAGAAGGTTACCATTAAATTCCAGAATAATTGTGGACTTAGGAAGACTGACATTTCAATCAACCACAATCTCTAAGCTAGCAGCTTCTTCTGTAGGCAATGATTTCAACACATTTATCAGAAAAACAGAAAGTCTTAGTCCATGGTGGTGTCTTTTCTCCTCTTATAGGCATTAAATTTGGCTCAGATATTTGAAAGACTTGATATCCTTTGGGACCAGCTCCTGAGTGATTGGAGCATTAACAGCACTGAGTTAAGTTCCCCTGCTCTCTGCCCTAGGGACAGTAATCCATGCCTCCCACCCACATGAAGAATGTTTGCCTTCATCAGCAAACAACAGTATTCTCAGGCTGGAAGCTCTCAGTCTTCTTGTTAAGCTATTTCCCTTTGTATAAAACAAACACTCCTTCAACACCAAGAGGGAACCAGTACTGCCTTTTACCTGATTTTCCTAACCATTCATCTATACATCCATCTTCATCTGCTTTCAAAACAGGATCCTCTGCAACAGGACAATCTCCATCTGACAAAACTGTGGTGAAGCTATGAGAAGAAAAGGTAGAAATTACCTTCCTCATCTATGTGAATGTGGTAGGGTCAGAGGCTTAGCTGAGTACTCAAGCTCTTCAAGCAAGGAAACTCTTCTTTTATGCCTCCCAGAAAAACCTGATTAGGAAGGTGAGAGAAGGGGACCAGTACAGCATGAAAGTGCCAAGGCTTATGCAGATGGATGTATCCAGAGACAGAACATTCAGTTTTCTTTGCTTTTAGGATCAGGTCTAAGTGTCATTATTGGCAGTGCCCTCCCACACTGGATTTAGACTCTTGAAGTGGCATGTGAATGTCTCATTTTACCACAAGAATCTGAACTTTAATGTGCAGTGTGTTAAACGGTAAAGCAGCTTGGGAAGTATAGGGATTGATTCCAGGTGGGTAACAAATACTAGCTCACCACTAGCTCCGATGTGGCACACATCCCTGGAATTCAGCAGTGAGTGGTACCACTCATGCTCAGCCACTGCCATGCAGCTAAGGCCTTGTTACAAGTGTGCGGTACTGGCCTCTAGGATCATTTTACCATTTTCCTTAAGTTTATCAAACAGGCTTTGAAAAAGGTTATATGAACATCTGGTTTTGAACACAGAGATTTTCTAACAATTTCTATCAATTAAGCCCTGAAAACCTACCATGTGGCAATAATAAGGAAGAAAACAACAAGGTATCAGGACATAGTAGATTATTTTTGTTGGTAGTGAAGAAAGATCTGACAAATAAAGGTAAATATCTTAATATCCGAAAGCATCTGTAACCTTGCTAGCCTTCCTCTATGATACAAATTCCTTCTCTCTCTTTAGAATTACACTTACCACTTTTTGCCCTTGTTTATTATCAAAGTCTCTTACCTGAGAAAACAACAGTATATCAGTGACTGTTCACACAGCAGTATGAATAAATAAGGAGTGACAAAATCATAGGTGAATGTATTTTGTAAAATACCAATGAAATGACAAGAGGTTTCTGCCTTAAAAACTATTGTGTGAAAAGCCAATTATCCAACATAGTTTATCAAATTAATTTTACTACAAATAATGTTGTAGTAATTATAAAAATTCCTAAGAACTTGGAACTCAAGGAGTGACAAAGTGCATTGAAATACTGTTGGTGCTACTCAAGACAAGTTAAAGAGTTAACAGGCTAATGAATAGAATAAGAATGCAAAATACATTATATTTTGTATCATATAGGATATTTTCAATTATGGATTACCTCCGTAATAGTTTGTGAGTTTAAAGATATGATCACTTTAATCATGATATCACTTTTAGAAAAGACTGAAGGGATGTTAAACTTTTACACAAATGAGTAATGCCATGTAAGTATTACACACATACACATTTATATATAAATTTAAATATACCTTTTATATATATACATAGATCATATTTATACCCCATACACACTTAAGTGGTAGAAGTTGTGATGGGGAAGTAGGATTTGTTCTTTCTTCACAAGTAGATTTCATTTCCTGGGAAGATTTAATTTGCTCTTCTAGTCCCATAACTGTCAACGTTTTCTTCCAGAGAAACCTCTTTATGAGAGAAGTTTTGGATTGCCCCTCTTGTTCTCTGTTTGTGCATAGAAGGTTAACTTTGAAAAGTCATACCTTGTCATCAGTACCAGTGCTGCATCTTAAGGCAAGGCACATATCAGTGTTGCACGGTTTATTTCCAAAGTGCTGAATATGACCCTGAATCATCTCTTTGTTCTAGGAGTCTCTGATTTCTAATGACTACAAGCATCAGAGAAAGAATGCTTGGGTTATTCTGAAATCCAAATTCTCATCTCATCATGGCGGTGTCCTTTTCAGTAGTGATATTTACTTGGAATACTTAAGCCAGATACACTTAGACAGGAACTGCTTTGTACTTTTTGAACTCAAGTTCATTCTCACCAGAAATGAAGATGAGGTTGAAGTGTGAGATAACTTTGCACAAATCCTTTAATAGGAAGAGAGTAACTATGCAGTAGGTGGAGGGATTTCTAACCTGGAAGAACCATCTTGCTGGGCTTCCTTTTAAGGAGTCAGCATCCATATCCACCTACACAGAAAATCATACAGAATCATAGAATGATGTGGATTGGAAGGGACCTTACATATCATCTGATGTCCAGTGTCATGGACAGGGCACCTTCCACTAAAACAGGTTGCTCAGAGCCTCATCCAACCTGGACATGAATACTTTCAGGATGGGGACACCCACAATTTCTCTGGTCACACATCGCACTGAGGTCCTCAGTCTAAAACTAGTGTCAAACCTATGTGTTTTGTTCTGTTCCACCTCCAATCCACTTGCCTGACCATGCCACAGGGAAGAGAGAAGAAAAAACAAACACAAATCCTTGAACAGAGGACACTGTTCCATGCAAAGAAAAGTTACCTTCCAGTCCTGGAAGTGGACCTTGCCAGCTCAGCTGTTGAGCTGTAGGAGCCTGTGCCAGATTTCTACCAAAATATGTCAGTAATCGATGACTGACAGTGCTGGGAGATGAATAAATTATGTTGGTCTTGTGGGACATGGATCATTGCCACAGGGAAGCTGACGGTGCCGGGGCAATCCAGAAGTGTTTGTGTAGTGTTTCTTTCATGCTCATGAACCAGAACTAATCAGAATTCTTAAGGCACTGACAGATATCATAGTAGGACCCCTCTCAATCATCTACCAGGGGTCTTAGGAGTCTGGGGAGGTCCTTACTGACTGGAAACAGGCCACTGTTGTTCCCATACACAAAAGGGTATGAGAACAGACCAAAGGAACTAGAAATCTGCTAGTCTAGCATCAATTTCTGGGAAAAATATGTAAAATATTATACTTGATACTACTGGAAGGCATTTAAAAAACAATGTGATCATGAGGCACAATCAACATGGGCTCACAAAGGGAAAGCTGTGTCATATTAACTTGATGTCTTCTAATAACAGGAGGAATCTTGATAGACTGGAGCACTGAGTTATGATTGAAAGGATTAAACTGAACAAATACAAATACTGGATTCTGCACTGGGATGGAGTAACACTGGGCACAGGAATAATTTGGAAGAGTGGCTGGAGAGCTAGCTGCAGAAAAGGGTCCAGTGGTGTTGTTGACAGCAGGCTCAGTGGGAGACAGCTGTGCTCCCTGGAAGCCAAGGAAGCAAACTGCATCCTGGGATGTATCCAATAGCATCACCAGCCAGTCAATACAAGTGATTATCCCATTGGTGCAGCATTGGTGCAGCCTCTCACCTGGAGTAGAGTGCAGTTCTGGGCCCCACAACTTAAGAAGGATGTGGAGGTCCTGGAATCTATCCAGAGGAGGCCAACAAGCTGGTGAGCAGGCCACAAGGAATGTCCTATGAGGAACAGCTAAGGACTTCGAGCTAGTCTTCACTAGAAAAAGTGATGCTGAGGGATGACCTCAGTGCCCTCTACATCTTCCTGAGGAGGAGGAGAAGTAATGAAGTATTAATCTCTTCTCCCTGGCATCCAATTGTAGGATGCATGGAAGCAGGTCAAAGCTGTGTCAGCGGAGGTTTAGAGTGGATATTAGGAAGCATTCCTTTACCAGGAGGGTGGTCAAACCCTGAAACAGACTTCCTAGAGAGGTGTTCTGTGTTAAAGAGGGATTTGGACAATGCTCTTGACAACATGCTTTATCTTTTGGTCGGCCCTATATTGGTCAATCTGTTGTACTAAATGATCCTTTTAGGCCCTTCCAGCTGAAATGCTCCTTTTTTATTTTAGGTTATATAACCACTAATTAAAAGAACCATTATTTAGTGCTATTTGAAGCACATGATGTCCAAGCAACAGCTGTGCTCCTGCCAGTCACCAGATGCATGATTTTGGGTAAGCCACCTTCCTGGGCAGCACCCATAGAGGTTATGATATATGACAGAGACTACACTTCAGTCAAAAAAGTGCAATGAAAATAAGTCACTATTTTGAACTCCTATGGGACAATGAAACAAGTGAGATTATATAACTGAAAGGAAAGCAATAATTTTATTAATTTTTTTAAAAATTAGGAATTATATTCTCTTATCAAGTTCATTAGGATTATTTTCACATTTATTTAAGCTTATGTAGGCTGAAGTGAGAAAATATTGCTGGACTGCTTCCATATTACAAAGAGGAATTTACTCTCCCTGTACCGTATATTTAGATTAGAGACACAAGTGCTAAACAGCTGCAATCCATTTTCCTTTTATTTTTAGATCAACACAAATTACAACAAATTTGTTTTCCACTGACCATTTGTTTAAGAGGGATGCTTTTACTGATCTTGTGAGCACTAACATTCATGGCAATGCTTGAATTATTCAAGCCCACTTTGCTTAAAAACAATTTATGAACCTCCATAAATGTATGGAGTCATTAGCAACAAATTGTAATACAGCTTGTCTGACTTGAAGACCTAGTCCCATTAGATGCAATAATTAACAACAAATTCAAGTATATAAATATGGCCTTAATTTTTTCAGACATGTATACTTACTTTCATGCTTTCTGAATACAGGTATTTTCCCAAAAAAGAAATTCTCTTAGCAGTAGAGGTGGTGGGAAAATTTTTCTCTTCATAAAAATTCTACATCAAGGGACAGAACTAAACACTAAAATGCATTAATTTTCTGACAAGAAAATAAACCTGTAAAAAAAAAATTAAAAACCCTTTTTGATTGGGTTGTCCCCAGCAATTTCTACAATTTTTTGCAGCCTGTAAAACCAATTTAAAGATTTATATGTGTGTATGTGTTTGTACTGAAACAACAAACTTTTTACCTACAGAAAAATTGTTTTATAACAAGAAAGAAATAATAAACATTTTATGTCATGAATATTTATATATACACAGAAGTTTGTTACTGGATGAGTGAGCATGATGAACATCTAACAATGAGACCTTTATTCTTTTCTGTAGAAGCCAGTAGAAAGTCAGGAATGACGATATCAGGGAAGAGTTTGCAGAAATCAAAAGATCTGTGCAGTATGTAGAGCCGTATCTGTGAAGATAGGAAAGCACTGATTAAAGTTAGCATAAAAACATTGCCTTTTACAGTTACAAAAGAAAGCTGAATCTTTTTGTCTTTTACATTTCATCCTAAATAATTCTGCTGCTTTTTGGTCATAATTATTAAACTTAATTTTCCACCAGGTTTCCCACTTGGTCTGTGTGCAAACCTATGTCTTCAGGGCACAGTTGTATAGTGCAGATTGGCTTCCTCTCTCTGCTTATCAAGAACTGCAGAAACAGGTTTTTAGGGTGAATCACTGAAACCTTGATATTTATACTGCACCTTGCAGGGGTTACCTCAGATATCTTTCAAAACTTCAGTTTGTTTCACCCAAGAAGAACACACTTCATGTGCTCTAAGATTTTCCTGTAAAGTGAACAAAAGCATACTTTGTGGGAATGACTGGAAAATCTCCTCCAGTCCATTTGCAATCAGTCTAAAACAATAATACAAACATACCTCTCAGAGGTCAGAGGATGGACGGCCAATTCCTCACCTTTGTGTTGGACAGCATTTTCTGCAAACAGGTGTCCTTAACTAGTAAGAAAATAAGCTACATGATTTCTCATGTAGATCACAGACAGAAAAGGAAAAAGCAAATTCTGGACATGAACTATTTTTTTAGGAAAAAAGTAATCAGATATTTGCAAACTTTGTTATTCCATTGTATCTCAAAAAAGTCTTAATATAAAATAGTAATGTAAATATTTCTAGCACCAAAAGAAAGGCAAAACCTTTTTCTCATTTAATTTTCTGGTTTCCAAATATAGTTTAGTTGCTGCTGCTTACAGGATTCTTTGATTTGATGACATAACAATATCTTTCAAAACAAGGAAGCATTCAGACGTGAATACATGAGTGGCGAGGGAATGAGGATGTACATCATTGGGAGAACATTAACTTGAAGGCATATTTTGAAGCTCTGAATAAAAAAAGCACAGTGTTTGTAAAAGAATATTTACACCAAATTAAACTCTGACAGACCAAGCAACTGCCCTATATAAATTTTGGCCCTCATCATATCCTCAAGTAGGACTCGTTTCAGAGGTTGGTAGTGTTGGAGAGTTGTGCAGTCAGAATGGAGAAGTAGGAATTGAAAACTTTTTGTTCCTGCTTCTCTAATGACCGGAGCTTCTCACTGATGAGAGCTGAAATAGGAACTGCAGAATTGATCTTCACCTTAAAATCACCCTCATCAGAAAACTAAACAGCCTGTCTTCTCTCTTTTCAGGGAATTTTATTCATAGTCATTGACAGAACTGAAAGCCAGAAGCTTTATTAGACCTACAGACTGAAAAATTGGCTTATTTTAATTTGTCTCAAAGCCCAGAGCTGTCAGCAAGTACCTTACTGTCTGAAGAGGTAGCCTTAGGACATCTTTTGTCTGGGCAGTTAGGAGGATTTGCATGTATCAGAAAGAATGTACATGCACCTAAGGAGTGCACAGTACACTCCTTATCTTGGATTATATAAATCCTCTTGTTTAAGATGGTATGAGAACAATATGAAACCTGAATCCCTCCATGAGGCAAATTTTCCCTAACAAGTTTTCTCTTGCAATAGAAATGTAGGAAGACAATAAAACTGTTAGGCTTTATTCAGAGAAGAAAAAAAGAAATTTATGATTTTAAGAACGTTTCTACCAGGCTCTTTAAATTAAAATTTAAAGGGGGTGGGGGTTGTTTTCCAGATAACAATTAGAGATTGCAAGTTCACTACTGTCTCTAAATCACTCAAGTTTTTACTCTTCAGTTTTCAATGCACAGCCATCCCCCGATGTTTCCATTTTTCCTGTTTTCAAGGTATCTCACAAAAAGTTCTCTATAATTTTCGTTTTCTGACCGTCTTTGTTTAGAAGACAGACGAGAGTGATAGATTACTTTCAACTCAGTTTTGAAAGATCTATAGTCATGATGGTTCTCATTCTGCTGAAACTAAAAGGTTGAAGAACCGTCTCATTTCAGTCATATTTGAAGCTTGTCTTGTTCTTCTAAGGAACAAATCTGGTCAAAATTACTAGCAATGAGCAGACAGGAATTTCTGCCAATTTCAGAAATCTTGGTTTTGTGGCAGGATGCACCTTGACTGATGGGAGCATCTAGTGTAGATTACAGACAGCCTGGCAATTCAGAGCACCTAAGCAAGGTGCTTCCATTCCTGTGAGTTGAATAGACTGGAAGAGGTGTTTGTGGAAATTGTCCAAAAGATATTCCTTTTTGTTTCTTTTTGTCTCATGCTATATATAGTTCTGCATTCTGGTACAGTTTGGACTGTATTCAAAATCCTGTCCCCCTCTAAAAACAGAACAGTTAATTCTGTGTTGAGGAATGGCTACGTGACCAAGGCCACGTAGACACGAGAAAGCTTTAGTGAAGATCGCTTGCATTCACACAGGAGCCAGGCAGAGGTCAGCATGACCTTGAATGCAGCTGTGTTACCATAACAAAGCCCTCTTTTACTGTAACCAATCAAATATCAACAAGTATATAGTTTTCTTTTACTGTAACCAATCAAATATTAACAGTATGCATAATAATAAGTAGCCTCAATATAATGTGTGCCTTTTGATCAATAAAGTGAAGCTTGCTTATCAATCATATTGATTATGTGCAATCTTCCCGGCGGGAAATAGCAATAATTCTGGATCTTTTATTTGCATAATACCCAGCAAACTGAACCACACTCAGAGTGCTGCTTCTTTTTCCATGGCTGAACACTGACAGAACTTACTCAGGAGAAGGTTCAGAGCTGCACATCACATGTGGGGCCTGAGTGAGATGAACATCTCCAGGACAAGACAGACCACTTGTGGAATGTGCTGGGACCTCTACCCATGGAAGCTGAGATCCTGTGCAAATAGGTGTGTACAGAAGTTACAAACATCTAGAGGAAGCCTGACTCTGTCATTCGCTTCATTAGATATGTCTGAAGATCATCTTTACCTTTTCTCAGTGCTGTTTATGCATTTTCCCTGCTGATTCTGCAACGCAAGGAGGAGGATTTAACCTCTAGCAGCAGAGTGCTGTTGTCATAGGGCCACAGAATCTTGAGATGTTCACTTCTGACACAACTATTTTCTATCTTCATATCCTTCTGTTGGGTAGTTTCATTGTTAGCATATATAGTATATAGCTGATTGTAAAATCTGTGCACTCAATTTTCCACATATGTGTTTTAATACTAATCCATCACAGAAAATGAGGCATTTGCAAAAATATTGTGCAATATATGACAAAAAAATTGGACAGACTCAAGTATAGACAGACACTGAAAAGATGATCTAGGATTTTATGTCCTTCATCTCGGAAAAAAAATGTGTTTTACTCCAAACTAATTAAAAATCTCCACTGCAAGAAGTGACATATTTCATCACCACTCAAATCCAACTCTAGTCTTTGCTTTTAAACTTACACTGGCAGCTGCTTCCTAGAGACCTTTTATGAAAGGTTTTGAGGAATCCTGCAAATTTTCGAAGGATCTAATGACTGTTAAAATTTCATAGAAATAATGCTAGAAGTCTATGCAATAGTTCTATATATATATATATATATTTTTTTTTTTATGCAGAATGTTTTCAGATATATCATTAATATCCAGAAAATACAAGCTGATTCATGCTTTCAAAATATTTAGGACACCCAACTACATTCAAAGTGCTATTCCATTGTAAAACAGTATATCTTTCCTGTGAAGAGCATGTCTTAGGCTAAATATAGGTCTGAAACAATGTTAGCTCACATTATAACAGGAATTGAGTCATATCTGAGACTGCCAACATGGAAAATCTCTAACAGTTATGGAGCTGACAGAGGTCTTTCTTAGTATTTAATTTGATGTTGCAACCCTTGACTCTGGTAGATTTCTAAACAGAGTCATCCTTCAACAGCATTAATTGGTAGGAAATATACCCTAGACTACAAGTGAAATTCTGTTTCCTTAAATTCTAGTCTCACTTCTACTCAATTAGTAACTCACTTTCAAGAAAATTTAAGAGAAACAACTAGCCTGATTTTGTGTGTGTGCAAGTCTGTGCACATACATCAATATTTATTAGAAGAAAAATACTCTTGTAAGTTTAACTATTGCCATCTATTGTGATGTTTCCCATGCATGTATTTCTTTCAGTGATGTAAAATTTTCTAGTACCTCAACCTCCAGAGAAAAAGATTATCTCACTTTTGAAAATGCTGAGACCATGAGGCTTTATCCAAGGCATCTCAACAATCCTTCTTGAGACTGGCTTTTTGTACCATAACAGAAAGTCTAAAGGGATTTCTTGATGCCATAATTTTTCATCCATTGCATTATATCCATTTTTCTATAAAGGAAGATGTCAGTTTCTTACTGTCTTGACTCTCCATTACACCACTGAGAAAAAGAATACTTGATACATGATGGGTGTGCAGGATATAAAGACACTATAGGTAAAATCACCACTTATTTTTATTCTGTTGACCTGTAGTTCTTGAGGTATCCTCTCATTTTTGAAGAATTTCTTGGATTTCTTCATCCATTCATTGTTTCTTGGCATTTGGGTTTTTTTGTTTTGTTTTGTTTAGTTTTGTTTTGTTTTTAAAACAAAAGAAAATAACAGAACATGACAGAATCCTCCTATCAAAATATGCATCTTTGATAAGACTCATATTTTTGTCTCACCGGAACAGCATATAGGGGACACAGGGAAAAGTTCATCTGGAAAAAAGGGCTTTGACTTTGAGATTTTTATTGGAATGAAATTCAGATGCAAGACAAGCTTAACCTCCTAGCAGAAGCTGCTTCAAGAGAGAAAAAAAAATCTGATTAGACAGGAATAGAAAGACAGTCTATTCCTGTCAGTCTGTTCTTATTTGAAAATACCCTAATGTTTGTGGGAAGACTGTATATTTCTCACATCTTTGACCAAAGTCCATACAGTGTATTTAGATATAGAGAAATTATTTCATTCATGTGGTGATCTCTCTAATCTATTTATCCATATTTCATGGTGCCCTGAAAATATCATATGAAATAAAAATGGTTTAGAAAGCAGAGACCATCAGCAGGTTTTGTTCACACAGCTTGTATGATGTATAAAACACTCTATATGAATCCATAAAAAATCAAAGTCTGAGAATGGACAGACTAAGAAGAGAAGATTTCTTCTAAGATGGGACCCTGCAAATGTGGTTTTCCTTTCTAACATCCTTGGATCTAGAGTTTGGGGGCTGAGGCTAAAGCCTGCAACAAACTTGAAACATTACAAAGTGAAATAAATGGGTCTCTTCTAGATGAATACCAGATGATGCCAAGTGGAGGAAGATTTATGTATATGTTGTATAAATATTTAATGATATGGCCAAAAACCTACAGCCACTTAGCAAAGAGACATTTATCATTCCTATGAATTATGACTTTTTGGCCAATGAGACTAAAGTATGTTAATGACCTCAAGTGAATTGTGTTGTTATTCATTAAACATTTCCTGACTTCTGATTTGCTGAGTTACCTCTGAGATCATAGTCCCATCATCAGCCATAAGTTATTCTGTAACAGCCAAGAAATAGGTCTGAAATAATTTTTTGATGTATAAAATTTACTATAGACATGAAACAGAGCAAAGGCATATTTTACACATGACTTTCAGAAGAGCTATTCTCTTGAAGCTTTGTTGAAAGCAAAAGAGTGCTTCATGTAGCTGTGTGGGAACTTAACAGAAAATTTCACAAACACTCTGAGACTAAAGTCTGAAGAAAAATCCAATTTAATTTCTGTTTAGAAAGTAACTTTTTTCTGAACTGACCTTAGCCTTATAACATGTTAAACTGTTGATAAATGTTCTCTTTATAAAGTGTTTGATTTCAGTGCCCTCTCAGGTCCATTGAAATCTGTGAATAATGTATAAGCCTCTAAATGAGAAAAAAAATACAATTATTTAGTTAAATCCATGCAGTTAGAGTGGACACGCTGTGTCCTCTAAATTGCAACTTAGAGCTGAAATTACTTCTAGTGACTCAGGTTCCTTAATGCTAAATTACACGAAGTCCCATACCAGTACTGATTTTGTTTTATTGGGGTGTAGGTTCAAGGCATGTGGTGAAGCAGAGGAAAGGAGTCCGGCATTTCCCATACTCTGAAAGAGCAGTGCAGACACGTCAATCTCAACATGACTAAGCCTCACTGGGCAGAGACTAGTGATACCATGCTTTTCTTATGTACTGTGTGGTACTCAGTCCATCAGGGCTGCTGGCCCAGCTTGCTGCCCTTAGTGGAGATTCCCTCATCTTGTTTAGGATGCTGCATTCTCCTCCTCACCCATTTCCACATCCTACACGACAGGCAGCATCAGAGAATTTGTCCTAGGGAAAGCCAAGTAATTACTAGAGAACTACTGAAATTCCTCAGGCTTGGATCTTCTCAGTCCTGAGCAGCACCTTTTTATAATTTACTTCCATAATACAGACGTTTAGCAAAAGAAGTATTAACTTGTGGTGTAGGTGACACCTTAATATGCCGTGTGATTTTGTGGTCTGTCCTTCAGAAAGGTCTGCTTTCTCCTCTTAACTTTCCAGCTCATTGTCGATGTTCATCAGAAAATAGATTGGCTTGCAAGTTGTCTCAAACACTCAGGATATTAACAAATTCTAATTGGCTGTATAATAGGAGCAGACAGCATGTACAATGTTAAACCACTTCTGAACCACCTATTTTCCATATGCAAATCAGACAGAAACAAATGTTTGGCCCCAGCTGGGTGAAATGTCCCATTTAGAATTCTTTTCCTCTTCTTTGTTCTTTGATGTTCTGCAAATGAGCTTTAGAACTCCGCTCTTCACACAATTCAATTTTACAGGCCCATTATCTGAGATATAATGTGGAGGTTAAATATATCAGGGCAGCCATTATGTGAAAATAATTAACAGTAATGAATAATGCACTAATTCCACTGATGAGAGATGGTTATATGTGTAATGAAGTGTTGGGGCAGCCCTGACAAATGAAATTAAAATATTTAAACACTGTTTTATGATATTACTTTGCTCATATAATTTCCTTTACCTACAATGAGCCACTTCGATTATCGTCATTATCTTGACAGCTCTGAAGGATGAAATAGTGCAGGTTAATGTGACAGCGATTAGTCAGAGAGAAAATCCATCACATAAAGCAGAACAGAGTGAGGGAGAAAGGTCTCTATACTTCCCCGTTTCAAACATGAGAAGAATGATACTATCAACATCACTTCAATATTAAATGGATAGAATTATCTTGTCATTCATTTACAGCCTCTGAAGAACTACCTATTTGTACCTGCAAAGGAAAGGTCAGCCTTTCTTAATCATCCATAAAAATATGTTGATGGATTCCTTATATCAATAATAGTGACAGAACCAGAGGCAGGAAACAAGCTAGGAAATTTAAAAGGAAAGCACTCTAGGTTCTGTATTAAAAAGTTCTCATGGTTTTGTATTTTAAAGTTTTGCTTCACACACTGGTTTGATCTTCAAAAAAGCATGGTATGTAATACAGTGAGACCACTGGCATACATTTTGTGGAAGTTGCTTCAAATGCTGTTTAAATAGCAAAAAGGCCTGCCTATTGTGAATATATTCATACCTAGATGCTAAAAGTTAGGCTAAAGTCAGATTCAAAGTTAGACTCACCTTATTTACAAAAGTACTGAGCACATAATTCTTCGAGATGCATTGGTAGAGCAGCAGACAACTCAGTCAGAAATAAGTTTACTTTTGTGCATCATCCAGGCAGGTGGGCAGTTATGGACTGACATCAAGGATCCTCAGAAGAAAAATGAGCAGAAAGATGTTCAATCTAACCTTGAAGAAGTGCAAAGTAGAATGTGGAGATCAGGAACTTCATCAGTCACTGACAGATCAGAGGCATGTATGTCCAGAGCACCACAACACCTAAAAACACAACTGTTTCTCCTTTCCCAGATCAGCAGGAGGTTTGTGACTCAATGGTTTACACACTCAACTGGGATGCTGTTTCACAGTCCTTGTTCAAATTGAAAATATCAGAGATTTGAATCCCTTATTCTCAAATGAAACCTGAGATTTAGTTTTTCATATGATCCTTTGTAGAAGTGCAGAGAAATCACCAGTGCTGGCATTTCCCTCAGGTCGAAATTGCTCAGATTCAATTTCTATCTGTAAAACTTTTGGGCATTGGTTTTCTGTTTGAGGGGAATTACACTGGCTGGGGAGCCAGGTGAACAAAAAAGCTGTAGAGGGATCCTAAGAGGACTCCCATTTGAAGTGCCATATAAAGGTCTCAGAGACACCTGACCAAGAAAACATTTAAACTGTTGATGGCATCTTTGACCACTGCAAAAAATTAGAACAACTGACACGGTGAATGCTGACACAGTATTTTCATTTGGGTGTCTAAATACAGCTTTTACAAGACTGACTTTTGCAATCTGTCTTGAGAAATGTAAAATCAACTTACAAATGAAAATGCGAACATTTGGAAAAGGGATGCCTTTCTTGTTCATGCAAATCATTATAACTGCAGCCATTCTTACAATAATATTATTATTATTATTGCTGTTATTAATAATAATGCAGTGCACACACAAAGAATTGAAAGGTGTCCCTTCACTTTTAAACAGATTAAGAGCATTATAACCAGATACATATTAGCAGACAACTTATGTGCTAAAGAGCTTGCAATTTAAATAAACAGGGCATTTAAAAGCTATGTGTACACCAGTTTTACTAAGGTCAACAGTCTGATGGTGACAAATGTCGCATGTTAGTGCCACAAAGCAGTGATGGGATTGGGAGAGAGGTGTTGGGCTGGAGTGCAGGATGTGCCATTCTGCTCAGCACCATTGTCCATCCTGCAGGGCTGCAGCCACATCTTGAAGGCAGAGCTCTTCATTGGGACAGCACAGAGAGGATGTGCCTCAGAAGCAGTTGTTGAAAATGTACTTTGCTTAGTACAGCATAGTGTGGCCACTCTTTCAGTGAACAAAAAGGCCTGAAAAATGAAGTGCACACAACAAATCATTTTGTTTTACTCTAAATACAATGGAAACTTATGTCACATTCAGCTAAAAGTCATTCTGTAAACTACATTGAGAGGCAGAGGCTATAATCTGTAATTTACTGTTCTCTGGGATGGATTGCAGCATCTTTATGCAGAGCAATTGAAACACTACAGAGAGCAGATGTAAAAGGTGAGCAAGTCACAAATCCTAGTCCCAACTGCAGCTGGTTAAAACAAAGTAAGAGGTTTGAAAACTGAGGAAGACAGCCAGTAAAAGCAGAAATACATCAATAAATTAAAAGGCTCATTTTCAATATCTTTCTTTGTAGTGAGTATCAGTCCCATTGAACTGGATGAATGCACACAGTACCAGTTGAAGTGAGCAGGAAGGGCTCAGTCCCTCTCTGAGTCACCACTGCACCCAGGTCTGCTTCTGTGGGGTTTAGGCTTATGCTTTTGGGAGCCCACACCAGCACAGAATAGAATCTCTCGTGTGCAAACTGGGGTCCATGAAAGAGATGCATAGGGGACCTTTTGAACTAACACGCTTTTAAAAAACTCATTCAAATTTCAGTGGTTCTTTAATTTTGCTACTTTTAAAATACAATTTACTCCATTTATTGGACAATGAAGTGCCTCTGTAATAAATCTAACATTAAAAAATCATTTCCAGCAAATTACTCCAATAAAATCAATGGCAGTCAGGCTCAGATGTAAAAACAAATAAATTACCTGCTATTGATAGGGTGGGCAGAGTTAATTGTCATTTAGAAAGGCTAAAAGGGATAAAGAAATCTAATAGAAGGAGCACATTTATACAGCAAAAATTAGTAAACTGTGAAAGTTTTTACCCTGACAGCTCCCATCCGTAGGATTGACTTGGTCCCTGAGCAGCACAGGCAGTTGTTTTAAGTCTCAGTAGGACAATGGTATGTGCATTGGATCTGTCAATATTTACCTGCTTCAGTGCTGCCTCGTGATCTTTTTACCTTTCATATATTGAAGCCCCCAAACAGGATTTCTGGTAATAGGAAATGAAGAATTGATAGAATTGAACAATCCCATCTTTAGATTTTTTCAGCCAGGTTAAAAGCACTCTGACCCAATTCAGGCTTTTCAGTAGTTCCAACTATTAAAGAAATATAAAGCTGGGCATTTTCTAGGGGGATTTGTCATTCTCTGAAAACACAGTGATGATTTTATAGTTAAGATCCTCTTTCTAAAACAAAGTTCTATTTATTTATTTTTAAATCTCTCCAGCTTATTCTGAGAAGACTTTAAAAATGACATTAACCTGATGTATTTCTATTATTGCAATGTACTCTTTCTCTTTTCAGCACTTCTCTTGGAAAGTGTTTTTTTATAATTCTTATTTGTGTTTATGCCTCCTAGTGGGGGCAAACAAAATGATCATTGAACATATAGATGGTCCAAAATGTTGAAACATCTATATGTTCAATGATCAATCGTCCCTGAACTTTTATGGGAGGAAAGTTAATTTAATCTTCTGGAAATTGGAAATTTTGCTCTGGACTGCAGAGTAATGCTAAACCCAGTGACATAACAGGATACAAGGGCTTATTCACCAGAGAAGGCTTTAACTCCCCTGTGATGGATACAACATTCTCCGGGAAAGAGGAGTTTCCAAGATTTTGCAGGACTGAACCCTTACACTTCAGGTATGGATGCTTCTTCAGTGACCTCAGGAGAGCAGATGACCTTATAGTCATCAGTTCTGCATATCAACACTTCTAACAGGACAGGAATTTCTACCATGCTACGCTATAAACAAGCAAACAAACAAGTGCCAAGTAAACTCAATTTGAGTAATTCCTAGCTACAATAGGTAATGAAAAACCAACAAATGTCAGACACAAGCAAATACAACAAAAAGTTCAGGATTCTTTGATTGAAGCTGTTTGGTCCAGAAATGAGTGCAGTAACAGCGGCTGCAATGAGTAACAGATTTAAATCTGCATCTACTGGCAGATAACAGGGCTGGACACACCTTTGTAATAATTTACCCCGGAAACACTGCAACTTGTGGCCACATGAAGAGCAGCCAGTCCAGAGCTGTGCCAAAAGGAATCACTGGATCCAGGAAACACAGACATATCCTTAGGAAGGAAGCATACCTGTCTCTTTGCATCATCAAAGCAACCTGTTAAAGCCACTGGAATTACCACTCCTCCTCTCATTTGGAGTGGATGGCCCAAGTTTGGAATTGTTCAAGGCCAGGTTGGATGGGTTTTGAGCAACTTGGTCTAATTAAATGTGTCCCTGGCCATGGCAGGGGCCTTGGAACTAGATGATCTTCATGGCCCCTTCCAAGCCATTCTGTGATTCTATGATTCTCTCGCACTTAGGTGTTTGCACATACATTTTTCTTCAACACCACATGAATTCAATGACAACATGAATTTCTTTGTCTCAAAGAAATCTCTTCATGCCTTCTCACTCTTTTCAGCAAATTCTAAAACTTTGAGCCAATAATAAACAGATATCTGCTGCTCTTTTGCATTCCCTGTAAAAAAAAAAATCAGATTACAATTACTTTATTTCCTTTTAGCTCCCAAGTTAATTAAAATTTAAGATCCTCTAAAATAATGCATGTTAGCCTAACACATGTCTGCTGTGATGGTGGTCAAACACTAACACAAGTTCCCCAGAGACCTTGAAGTCTCCACCTGAGGAGATACGTGGTCCTGGGCAAGATGATCTTGTGAACCTGCTTGAGCAGTGGGTTTTACCTTGATTTTCTCACGAGCTCCCTTCCTACCTAAATGACTGTGTGACTCTATGATTCTGCTTCTCAGAAATGCTTTGAAGGTAAGAGATGGTACCTGGCCAGTACTAGTCAGAAAAACTGGCTTGAGGTTTCTTCCTAAGAGTTCTGCATTGCCTGACACAAAGGGAAATGAGTCTCTTATGTTGTCTGGGGCTTGGGCTCAGTTTAGGTTACCTATACAAGAACTGAAGACAATCAGGACTAAATTCCTGATGTCTAAATTTGCAAGTGGCTTTTAGTGGCATCCCAGAGCCAGTAGTATAACAAAGGTATCCCTAGACTTCTGTACATCAAAACCTTTTTGGTGCTAGCACTAGAATGAAGATAATTACACTGATTTATTTCCAAATGTGGGAAGACTACAGTCACTGTCTCATATTTATGTATCTGTGGGGTAGGTATCTACTTCTGCTCAGATGAATCTCATTATGAGCATAATTGACTTCACAGTGCTTCCATAACCCCACAGACAAAATGGAATATAGCCCTAATGACTGCTCCTTGAAAGTGTGGTAACTCAGCATCTTAAGGAAACCACTGAATGATCTGTCAACCCATAGCTTTCCATGGAAAGCTATTCTTTTTGAGTCAATGACTGGGAAGAGACAGGTGTAGAATGGCTCTGCAGAAGAGAATGGTAAGAAAAGATGAAAAGGTGGCAACCAGACATCCAACAGAACTCTCTCAATGCCCTGCCCATTCTCCCAGGAGAGCACTCTGCCATGTGTCAATCTAAAATTTGTCCTTCAGCTGGCCTCTGACATTTGAATGTAAGTTTAAGTAGGTAAAAACATGTAATTAATATGCTGGTTTTCATACAGTGAGAAAAGAGAAGTACTGGAGGAATCCACCCACAAGGGAACAGAGAGAGCCATATGTACCTTAGTTTTTGTTCTGTGGACAAGAATGAATGTACAATGCAAACAAAGAGCTGAGGGATGGATCTTATGAGACAACTCACAGAGTGCTTTGGCAAAGGGAGTGGGCACAATGTGGAGCTGAGTTTGCTCTAGAGCTGTCACTGAATGAGGGACAGATAAGGTATTATGGTCAGAGTGCCACCTGGACAGACGATTATTGCAGTAGAAAGATATGGAGTATACAGGAAACAACCCAATGGAAAATAAACTCATTAGTTCCACTCTTGATGGAACAGTCTGGTTTTTTCTATGTGAGAGTATTTGGAGTGGACATTCTTTGATTTTACCAGAAGTATGCTCTATTAGAGCAGAAAGTTTTTCCCGCTGTGAAGTAGTTCTAAACCACTTTTAAACCACTCCCAGAGGTTCAAAATACAAGCAGTGCAATAAAATTTGCTGTGCAAGGAGGAATAGTGTGTGTATTGACTTGTGTACTCTCTGCTAATACCTCTGTGTGATCAGTAAGAGTCAACACTTCTTAAGCAATGTGCAAATGCCTTCTGCTTACTGAGCATGAACAACCACCTCCACTTTTGTCCTTGCCCCAGGGCACAGCCTCTCTGGCCAGCTGACTTCATGGTGGAGCCTGCCCTCTCAGCAGTGCACAAATCAGACAGAAATGAGCTACACAAACTATTGCACAAAATCCAGAACACAGAAGACACCCACTCCTCCTTTGTAGGAGTGTGGAGTTTTCTCTGTCCGAGCAAAGATTTTCTCTGCAGCTGCTGTCTCTTGTGTTTTCAGATGTGAATGGTTGCAGTGAGAGAAAGAGTCTGTCTTTCCTTTTTCAGAGTAAAGAAAATACGTAAAACTGTTGAATAAAATGAAGATGTTTCTATCCTGTATGAAGAGAAAGGAGAATATTGTTTCCACCTGGCTTTACATGTCCATTATATTTATGTGTCTGCAAAGTGTTTTATTCAGATAAATTATTCTGAGTCATTGCTCATCTGAGCTATGATCGTTATCTTTTTAAGAAAAATTAATTTCACTCCTGAAGTACCGTTTTTTTTTCTCTTTTTTTCCACTGGATCTAGAAAGGATTATTAAGATGTAAACATCTGCAGTCAGGCAGAGAAATCCCAACTTCTTTAGCCAAATTTTACTTGTTGTCTGTCTGCCTAACTGTCCAACTGCTGCTCACCTTCTCCATCTACTAGCAGATAGTGAAAACTAAACACCATTTGGGGAAGGAGTGGCCATTATTCACCGTGTATTTCAGTGTCATTTTAGTATTTTGAGCTATTCTTTGCTGTGCTGGTTCTTAATTACCCATGCATTTAGGTAAAAGAGTGTAGAAAAGAAATTAAACATCAAACATTATTTTTCTTTAGACTAGTACTGGAGGAATATAAATGGGACAACAGCAAGAATTAAACAGATAAGCTAATCTGACAGTCATATTAAAGGTGAAATATATTCTGTGTCTAGTTTTACTCAGAATATTGCACATTTTAAAATTTTGTTTTTTCTGCCCAAGTTTCCAGATAATGAAATGATGAGTTTAACAGAGAAGTAGGATCTGATTCTTCATGTATCATAGTTGTGTCAAAAACCAGAACCATAGGAATAAGATCTATTGTAAAACAGAAGTTCTGAGATAAAAGGATTTTCAAGATCTGTAACTAAATCAGTAGGCAAAGTCAGTTCCTGAAGTCATAAAGAGTAGTTTGAATTAATAATTCTGCCTTACTCACATTCAGTAATATAACATTGTATTTTCAGTTTTACTGCTAAGGAAATGTGTTGATATAAGAAATCAAATTCTTACATTTATTTCACAATGCAAAACATGAACTGTAGGGACACCTGAAATAGGATGTCTCTTCTCAACCAGTGCAGAAATCAATAGAAAGAAAAATCTTTGATAGGTGTGATTAGAATGGCATAGGTTCCTTCTGATGTCATGGATTTCTCTCTCACTCCTTTAGTTTTGGTAGGAAAGTAACATTGCTACAGCTTTGGAACAAAGGTCTGAAGTTTCTACACTAATTTAAACAATGACAAATCAAGTAAAAGTATTTTGGATTCTCTACAGAACATATATAATTAATTGAACTTTTATTTTGTTTCCTAGTTTAACCAATGTCCTCAAGTATAGCACAAATATTTGCAAGTTGATCCAATTTCGAATTTATGCACTGCTATTAAAGAGTAATGTGGATTTTTTGCTGGTGATTTGTGATTAGGGAATATGTTATTTCTGTCCTCTAAACAAGTCCATTTTAAAGACTGTTTTTTGCAGTAAGTAAAAATTAAAAAGGAAGTTTGATTTGCAACACTTTATGAGAAGAAAATTTTAAAATTAATGTCTCTGAAAGATTTATTTTAAAATTTCCCAAAAGCTGTTAGGCATGTGATTTTACTTTTCGTCATCCTTTAACATCCATGAGAGATCAACTTAATCACTCAAACACAGAAACACAGAAAGGATAGGAACTGATATGACACATTAAATGTCTCTTGAATTTAGAATAAAAATAGAATATATATTTAAGAATATTATGACACTTATGTAGGGGGTTAGTGTAATACACTACTTATGTAGTGTATTATGTAAATGTAACACATTCTGTGCTATTTTAAACAAGTCATTTGAGAAAACATATAAGTATTTTATATTTTCTTACAAAATATGGCAATCTTACTATACCAGTGTAGTATACACAGTTATATAACATATATGTATCATTTTAACACCACTTCTGGTTATGATTAATTTGCATCACAGTTTCAAATTTCCAAGACTGTGTCTTGTTTTTATACTGTGTGACTCCCCGCAGCAAAGAACAGCTTGCCACTAACAAATCAAATTGGTTACTCCGGAATATGTTTTGTGTTTGGGGTGCCTGTAATTCTATAACATTTTATCCCTATTACAAAGTGTATGCTTTCCTTTCATTTATGGAAATAAATGTTTGACTAGAGATCCACCAGTCAGGTCAGAACTGCTATTCTTCAAATGTTATTGTCATTCTCATGACAGTCTTTCTTAGAGCCCATGTTTCAGAAGTCATTACGTGGTAACCTTGATTTTCCTTTTCTAAAATGAAGGTTCTCCTAATTATATATTTGTGTAAAAAAGTTTGAATATGGGACCCTGAGAGATTCAAAAACTAGTAAGCAAATAAAAAGAAAATATATTTGTCATTTTGTTCTGCTTGTACTAAGTGGCTATTTCAGCAAACTGTGTTTTTAATAAAAAGGCACGAGTCAAGATTTTTTAAGATAATTTTATTTCTTATACTAGTATAGCATTTTGGGGTTTTTTTTGGTATATGCTATGTTGTCAAATAAGTCTTTAAATTATTAAAAAGAATAGTTATGAAAATCAGAAACATATTAGCATATTAAAAATATATAGTGTACTTTCTATATGCTTTCTATTCTTTCTATAAGAGAGAAATTTTTTTTACAATGCTGGTAGTAAAACACGGGAGCAGGTTATCCAGAGAAGTGGTGGATGCCCCATTGCTGGAAACATTCAAGGCCAGGTTGGATGTGGCTCTGAGAAACCTGGTCTAGCTGAATGCCCCTACTCATTGCAGGAGGTGGGAAATAGATGATCTTTAAAGGACCCATCCAACCCAAACCATTCTATGTTTCTGTAACTGTATGACAAAGGCACACTTTAGAATACAAATGATTTTTCTGCTCTTGACTTTCAAAAATTTTTTTTGTTGCAAACATTTATTTTTGTGTTTCAAATAATTTTAAAATTTGGAGCTAAACTGAGATAAAACTGGAATCCTCTGTCCTGTAGTTTTCATGAGTTCTCTGGAGGTTGCTTTCATGGCAGAGATGTAGTCTCCTCCCTGGAGACATCTCACAGATTTCCCTGTATTTTTTCTCATCTGTCAAAGTGTTATGTACATCTGTAATGTCCAGGAAACTTATTGGTGTGCAGTGATTTCATTAGTATGTGATTAAATGATATACCACAGATTCCAACAGACCTGTACCGAGCAGAGTGATTCTTCACAGCCAAAAAAGAATAAATTGAATATAAAATATATAAATTCTTCCCTTTATTCCCTTAATCACTACTTCCTCTCCAACTGGCAAATTTACATCAGACTTTCATATCTGCAATTTTTAACACAATTGAGTGATATTTTTAATTGCATTTTACCCCTTTCTTAGGGAAAATGTCTTCTCAAACTCCCACTACCCATACTTCCAGTAGGATTATAGGATAACTTAGAAATTAAAAATTAAAATCTTTCTTAAATTAATTAGTGAGCTTGTTGCTGCTGAAAACTTCTTCATCAGACACAAACCCCACAGTTATGCAGAATTCAGTGGTAGGCAGGATAAGATGAAGCTCAGAGTGTTATTGATCCTTTACCAACAGCTGTGCTCAGTACCACCACAGCTATCACTATATCTACATACCAAACATTAGAGGAGATCCAGGGAAATTTACCAGGAAATTGAAGATAAATTCAGTAAACAAGGTACTGTGACATCTACGGCTTCACTAGGGTTGGAATAAAACCATAACCTGACACTTATTTAGTGAAGATGGATATAATAGACTGCAATCTCTGCAACAAGCAGAGTTTTATAAATAGGTGTGTTTTATTGCATTTTGCTTATATGTAGGGTACCCACTGCAGCAAAAATTTGAAGCCAATTTCATAAGTAAATGTGACTTTGTCTTGGAGAACTCTTAAATCTCTTTCCAGTAACTTGAACATCATGAAGTCACGAGCAGTACAAACCTTATCCCAGGATTACCTTGATTAAGGCACAAAACATTAAAAGCAAATTACTGGGAAAGTATCAAACAATTTGCCCTTAATGTTTCAGTCATATCTGTAAAAAATATGACTTAAATCTAGTTTTATTAATAATACATATTTTAATTAAACGGCTAGAGGTGCATCTAGCAGGAAAAATTGAATCTTCACTGGATTTCACATACTTGTATGATTCATGGGCAGTAAATATGCAAAGCTTTATGCCCATAAGGCAATCACACTGCAAAGCTGATATGCATGTTTTTGTCTGAAAGAATGAAGTATAGTAAGCCTTAGAAATAAAAATAATAGCAATAAAAATAATAACAATAAATGCTCTAAAATTAATCTATTTTTGCAGATTAAATGCATTTCTAGATACAATCCTCATTTTTTGCCAGCTGCATGATGTTGAAAACATATTTATTGCTGTTTTCATTAATCTCATTACACCAATTTTGCCTGTATGGGTATGTATATATGCACACACACTATCACAGCTTCAGCAATAAAATCATAGGATAAAAATTATCATGCTGCAGTTGCATAGCATGAAAGGCTTTCATTGCAAACTGGGGATTGAACAGTTCTGCAGTCTACTGATCTACTAACAAAGCCTCTCCTCATTTACATCAAGATTGTTTTTAAAGGTCTGACTGCATGCCTAGTTTGCTTTATTTTTTGTTCACTTCATCAAACATTCAGCTTGGTTATATTTAATGACAACTATGCCATGCACACCACCAACACCTCTCACCTGGTGGTGTCAAAACACAAAAGCAAACATGAAGTAATTACAGTCTACAGTGCTTTCTGAGGTAACTCTGTGGAGCCAAATTGCCACCTCTTATTGAGTGCAGCACAGCAACTGCTGATAACACCCTGCAATAGCATGGCGCAGTAAACGCACACACATTAAGGATATCAAACTCTGCTGAAAGTACTAACAGGGTGAAACTGAGCTTAAATGCTTGCTTTTCAGATTTCAAGCACTTGTCTAAAGACAGAACTATCATTGTCATTTCCATCACTGCAGTGCTCAAATGTTAATGAATGCCACCTCACAATGCCCTTATAAGAATACGAAGACCCCCAGTCATGCTCCCAATTCAGAGACAGAAAACTGATAAATCAAAAAAAAATTAGGTCCAAATTTCTCCTACTTTAGAAGGATCACTCTGAGGTGCACAAGTAAGGGATTTAGGGTTTGGATTGTTGAGGGTTTTTTTCTGGGATTGGTATTTTGATTTTGGATAAGCCCAAAACACAACTCCTGTTGTCATAGAAGTAACTGGGAGGTTATGGTCTCTGCAATCTGTTGCATAGTGGCTGAGATGGCACATTCATTGAAAAAAATTAAACAATTTATAACTCCATCTGAAATCTCTTGTTTAGCTACCCCTTACAAAAAGTTTAATTGTCAGAGGGTTGGCTGAGGGGTTTTTTTCTTCTGAACGGAGATTCGTCCTAGAATTCCTGAGATTTACCTTGACAGTATTTTGTTTGCTAACAGTTTTCTTGAATCCTGCTCTCCATCTGAAAAATAGTGACACAGGGGCTAACTCAAATATGTAGGCACCTATTGGCTTTTACACCAGTTGATGTTTCCACCACTGAATTGGGCCACTCTACTTGACATACAAAGAGTTTAAGGGAGAATATAAGGTAGGTTGTTGTATGAAAAAGGGGGAGGACTAAAGTCGTCAAGAACTACTGGAGAGAAGGATGCATCAGGCCTGAAAAATTTATGCATAATTCTAAGGTGAAGAGAGAGATCTATTTCTGTCTCTTATTCGTAATACTGAGCTCTCAATTTGGTTGAGGCATGAAATCAGTCAGTTTTAGAAGTAAACTGAGGTGAAATGCTACTATCCTATTCAGTATTTCAGGGATAGTGAAGTCCATATTCTTCCTCTGATCAGAAGCAGTTATTTTAGTTCAAATATCTCCTTTCTAAGGGACAACACTGTGCACTGCCAGTGTTTTCACTGAAAATATTTTCAGATATTTTCTCTCAATTTCACCTCTTCAAATTGTCTTACCTCATGTTATTTGTATATTTATACATGTGTGTGTGCATATATATGTATGCATGTATGTATGAATTCACTGGACTAGGGATGTTGAATGTTTGAACCAGCAATTTAATTTACAAAAATAAAAACCATGAACTTCCTCCACGAAGGGTACATTTTAAAACAGCATCTGGAAAATAATGGGTGAACTGGACATGGAGGCAGAACTAACTAAAAAATGGGCCTTCAGCCAGCACCCTTGGCACTTGGGGCCCTTTCATCTTCCTTTTACTTTCCCATGTGTTCATCTCAGGCCTTGCTCTTAAACCACATTGAAGCCCAAGAGCCCATGAAACCTCTAAAATATGTTCATCTAAATTAAAAGAAGGAGGAGTGTTGCTTAATTCTACATTAGAGAAACCCTGCCATAACCTATACTATTTCCCTTTTAGCCTGGACGAGTCTAAAGACCTCAGTGATTCCATCCATGAGAGTTGAGTGTCTGTTCTTATCTGGGACAGGGCAATGCTGTCTCCTTGCTCAAGTTAACCATTCTGACACAGTGACTTTAAGATAAATAGACAGGAATTTCACTTTTGGTCTGTCAGCTCATCTCTTGTAAATCACTGAAAAAAATTGTGTCTTGTGACACTAAGGTGACAGATGCCAGATGTCAGCACAGTACAGAAGGTTGAGTTCTGGGGGCACATTGAGCCTGAAGTGAGCACTCTATCCCCAACCCATCGAAGACCTTCTGGTCCTTCTTTTGCCTTGATTTCACCATCCAGACGGGTACAGCTCTGGTGAGCTACTCACAATACGTTAAGCAATGTATTAAGTATCAAATATATTAAGTAATTAATCCAATTACTTTTCAGTTAAATTGCAGAAGCTATAACCTTCGTAACAATACAACACCTGAAATTCAACAGCTTAACCATGGGGCATGAGCTGCTAGGATGGTGAAGAGGAGAATGCTTGTGTACCCACCATGAGCACAAACTCAACTATTTCGTTCTCATTCTACAATTTGACCAACAGACAGCAGCACAGAGCACTTACCTATAAGATTTCTCTGGCAGTTTAGCTCTAGTTGTATTCAGGCTGTTCTTATTGATCCTCAGGAGACCAATAAAGCAAACTTATAGACTATGACATAACATTCTCTTTGGGAGGAAGAAATGTGGATGTACCTGAACTGGGTTTAGCTATTTATCAATTAACACAAAAAGTAACACTGCTTTCAGCCCATATTATTTTAATCACTGATGCCACTAATGTGACAGTATAACACTTTTATTTGCATCAGAAGAAAATCCATGCTGCTTGTCATCTTGCTTTTAATATGATGCTACAAGACAAGTGAATGAGTTTTTCATGATTAGCATTTTAGTGTATCAAGAATTGTTCTTAAGTAGTTGATTCATTCTGATTTTATACTGGTTTGACTTACAAAGATCTCAGTAGTAAGCACTCCAAAGTACTAAGTTAATTTTATATATATATATATGTTTATATATGCTTATATACATAGGAAAGTGAAAAAATTAAGCAATGGCAAGACCTTACATTATAAGACAGTACAGATTTCCAGCAATAGCAGAAATTATTTATAAATTTTAGTAGTGAAAAAAGAATACAGATATAATTTTTTTAAAAATTGTTTTGATATAACGTTTCATGGACACAATAAGCATATCTTCCCAATTGAAAAGGAAAACTATTATGAAAATCAAGTTAATGAAGAAGGAGTGGAGGAATTTAAATATGTAGAGAATGGATTTCAAAAGTGCTGAGCTTTGATTTGAGCCCTCTTTCAAGTGAAGTCCACTGTGGAACTGTTACTGACTTCCACAGGAGCAGAGCCACGCCCTCATCCATGCGGCCAGCAGTTCCACTTGTGAATCCTGAAATACACTTAGGTCTCAGTGAGACACATCCAGTAGATCTGACATGAGTGGAACATAATGGAGAAACACTTTTTGATTCTTGCAAACAGGAACCAGAAGAAAGGAGAACTAGCATCTGTGATTAGGAAGTGATTCCCAATAAACAGCACCCCAAAATCTATTGATCTGTGACTGAATTGATGATTTTGGACACAATGAACATAATTAGTCTTCTCCAATGTTTGCTAGGAATGACCAGACCTTTTCCAGTCATGCATAGTGGATGACAGAAGATGAAGGAGCACTAGGATGTCTGAGTTTCTTTTCTGAATTGCCTTCAGAGAGATCTGTTGCTTTACATAGACTGCAGAATGGAGGAGAGGTTTGGCTTCTTTCTTCAGCCCTGCAGCATGAACCCAGCAAATTTTGCAACCCTAGACATCTCACATGATATCACATCCCACACAGTCCCAGGTCATGTAGTTACACACTCCTCCTGAAAACTGCAACTGAACACCCTCTCACCTGCAAAAGAACCACACCCCACAAGATTTGTGGAAGTGAGACACCACAGAACTCCCAAGGAGATCCAGGAAAAACATTGTGTAATGAGGATGTTCAGATTAGTTCCAGAGGTAGCTGGATCTCAGCACTGTAACACAAATCAGTGCTTTGGGCAAGGGTACAGTATTACAAATCTACCTACACTGTTACATAAAAAAGAATTAAAAAATTGCTTTCATATATCCACAAAGCTCTACTTTATTTTTCTCTCTCTTTCACAAATATGATGCTAACTCCCCAAGTCAAGCTTTAGGTTACCCAGGCTGCAATTTATTTTACTATTAATAAGAGACAGGTTTTACGATGAACTCCAACATAGTGAGCCAATGCATTTGTAGATCCAGAGACATGACTGAAGGCAGGGCTGGATGAATTCTACTCAATCCCTCCTGACAGTCATTAGTCCAGCCAGCTTTTTAAAATGTCAGGGATGAAGATTTCACAAATTCCCCAAACAATATATGCCAGTTAACAACTACTCTGATCCTTCCATACTTTCTAGTGCTGTTATCACTATCAAAACCAACAAGATGTATGAAGCTATCGTGTGACCTTGAACCTACCCCTTAAAATCTTACTGGTTAATAGGACATGGCAGGACACAAACACCATGCAACTCATGAACTACCCTGCTTGCACAAATCATCCTGAAGCAGTTTAACCTGCCAAACTTCTATTTTCAGACCACTTCAGCCAACATCTCAGCAACTCACTTTAGGAAGAAAAGAATTGTTTTCCTCAGGAATTATTCAAGACTATACAATGCTTGCACAAAGCCAGAGTATTTAGTTCCATCACTAAAAGAAAGAGGTAGACCAGGTCCTAGCTGTTCTCCAAAGATGACAATTCATCTCTCTTTGACAGTAATTATTTAAGGACATTGGAGTGATTAGAAACACAAGTTATTTATCTGATTGCCTGAAGTTTGGTATAATGGATCCCACACAATACTCTACTAGAAGTATATGTGCCAGGATATATGGTTTTGTTCCCTTTTTTGTTCTCTCATAGGAGTCCTGGTGGCTGGACTTGTTCAAAGCATCTGACACTGTCCTGCATAATATTCTAGTCTCTGAATTGGAGACACGGATTTGATGGAGGAAACACTCAGTGGATAAGGTGTTGGTTGGAGGTCACACATAAAGAACTGCAGCCAATGGGTTACATCCAGGCTGAGACCAGAGACTACTGTCATTCCCTTGGGATTGGTATTGGGACCGTCATTGTTCAACATCTTTGCCAGTAACAAGGGCAGCAGGGTTGAGTTCACCACCAGCAAATTTTCCAGCTTTGCCAAAATATGTGGTGTGGCTGGCACACTGGAGGGAAGGGACGACACCCAGAAAGACCTTAGCAGGCTTGACACAGTCCTTTCCAATGCAAACCAGATCACAAAGTATGGCAAAGCAAGTAAATAATAGACTGAAATTACAGAGCATGAGGCTTTTATCTCAAAAAAAAAAAAAAAAAAAAAACAACAAAACCCCAATCCCACATTTGCTTTCAGTGTATTTCTCAAGCGTGTCATGTGCCTTGAATGTGTCATGTCCTATTATATCCAGTCACAGTAACCTAATGTGACCAACTGACTCTAAACAGGATGGAGAAAAAGCCTGATCTTAAGGCAGATGCAAAATAAAAAGATGATGCATGAAGATGACTGTATGTCATGTGGTTAACTGGTGGAGTTCTAGAAAAGAAATAATATTCACTCACAGAATTAAGATTCATACTGAGCAAAAGAAAGTGTTCAAAGTAAGAATATTCCCTAGAATATATGTAAAACAATTTATTGGAGCACCCTGGAGTTGTGCAAATCTGATTTATAGAGAAGTATTACATCTTATAAAATCCATACTCTTCAAAATAAATTACTTTTTAAAATAGTATGGAGACACAGTATGTCTTTGTGCACAAGAATTGATGTGCACAAAGGTCTCTGAGGCAGTGCTCTGAAAGAAGGAATAACTTTGCCTGTTGTGCATGTCTTTACACTTCCCTGTAGTATAGGATTCATCTCACTATTTAAAATCTATTTATTGACTTCTAAGCCAATTGTATAAGATTCTGTCCAAGAAGGAAAATGAGCACCTCTGGGGTTTAGAGCATGCCACCCATGCTAGAAACCTTAAGTTAGCTGATGTTAATTTCACCATACAAATTAGTTCTGTGCCATTACAACTAATTTTGCTTTTTACTAAATGTGGATTCAGATCTCTCTGAGCTGACAGCAACACTCAAAACCGGGATATATATCCACCACTGTTCCTCATAACACCCTCTTCTCTTTGCAATTTCCTGCAGAAAAGGGAAAGTACAATGTGAATATGAAGAACCCTTACTCTTGTACTAAGACCATGCTCTTTGATCTGGTAATAAATAGATGGATAAAATATCACTTTTAAAACATATTTCAGACTAAGGGTTTTTTGTGACAATATTAGGAAGGTGGTAAAAAAACATCCAAAACACCTGTTTTTTAGGAATATTATACGGTATGTGGTTAATAATTTAATTCAAAGCGGTTTTAACAATTTCATGGTAATATTTAGCAAGCTCATGTATTTTACCATTTTATGTCAGAACAGGAATGTATGTTGAAGTGAACTCTCTGGTCATGCTCACCTGCCATCTTGATTCCCCCTGTGGTGTGACTGGAGAAGCCACATCATTTTCAGGAGGAGCTATTCTTCAGGAACCCCCTTACTTCCTTTGAAGCTGAGGTGGGCAGAACGAGAACAGAACCATTCCAAAGACAACTCCAACCACAAAAAAGTCAGTGTGGCTGTCACTGCAGGAGGGTCACTCACAACCATTTTTCATATTTGCCGGCTCCTATTGCTCCACAACTCTTCTAAATTAGATGTAGTCCCAAAGAATCCAAAAAGGACAAAGTACTGATTTTATCAAAGTAAATTAAGATGACTGATTTGTAGAGAAATTGTAAAGAAGCTTGCAAGTATGATTTTATGATTCTAAATTTTCAGCAGACTTGATCAGTGTTTCTCTACAGCAGAAGTTAAAACATCACATTGGTAATTTTTAGTGTTTTAACTTGTGGATTAGGGTAAATTTTAGTTGTTTTCTTCCATTTGACTTGGGAGTTCAGTTGAAACCCTCAAAGGAGAGAAGATTCAATGCCCACAGCAGCAGAATCATGTATGTCTGCTGCTGGCAAAGAGAAGTGCTGAGCTGCTGACAGCTCTAAGTAAATGGGATAATTTAAAAGATTGCACGTACTCTGTGCATTTCTGCTCTTTATCGTTCTTATCTCACCATGAGCAGAGATAGTTACACTGATTCATGGTTGGTGGCACAATGCCACAAACTGACATCTCACAGAAGTAAAAACAAATCAATAATCCTTCTGTAGGAACTAGAAGAGCACTGCCCACGATCAAATTTACTCCAAGTTTACAGATAGCTTATTAACTACCAAATCAAGTGCATATTTTAAATAATGCATAGCAATGTGATCAAGATGAGAAGGTTGGGGAAATGATGCCATTTGTTTGCTTCACACAAAAATTGGGTTCCATCAACTTAATGCCTTTTTTCCTCCATCTAAATTTAATATGTTTAATTTCAGAGTGAGTTTTGATCAATGTGTCCAAATGACTTTTAAATGCTTAGATAAGGTTTTATCAGTCTTCATTTTTCTCACTGGAGCCTGGGCAACATGCTCAGTGTTATAAAAAATCAGTAGCTCATTCCTGGTTTTAAAAGAAAGAAAAGAAAAAAAGAGAGAGTGACAGGATGAATGGAACAAGAAGAAAGGTTTTCTTTAAATTATCTGCAGTTTACAGATTTTAAAAGTGCCCTAAATGCAATACACCATAAACATTCTTTCTTTATTTCACTTATGACTACTTCCTATATTAATCCTTTTACCCATCAGTGTAGTCACTTTCAGTTTATTATGCATCTTTCTTATTGAATAGTCCTTTGTTCCTCAACAGATTGTTTAGGTTTTTAATATTGTTAGTGTTGAGAGATAAACGTTTTGGTACATATTGGAGAGTAATAAATTGTGTTGAACATTGATAAACTAACGCAATTACTACCAAGGTCACAGAGTCAGCTAATTTAGAAATATCAGTACTCGGATTTTGAGTTGTCCCCTGGAGAACTGCAGCCACTTTATTAAAGCAGGAGGGTGAGGAGAAACTGGTACATTAGGATTGATCTTTTGATCTAATTGTGGACCTCTGCCATTCCTTGTTTGACCAAAAGTGCTTAGCAAGCAAGAGGAAACACAGTTCAACTAATTGAGGAACATCCCTTAAAAGCCAAAGGGATTGTGGGAAAAAGAAACAAATTGGAATTTGTACAGTTTTATGGTGTTAGTTATCAATGAAATGGTGTAAATACTGTACAGGTAATCTTTGCTTTTCACATGGGAATTTTAGAGGTTTGCAGATGTATCCCAATCATACATTCAATGTGTTCAAGAACCTAAATTTCTTATACTGCTGAAGTCCCAATTAGGCAATATTGAAGAAGAGTAATATTTTCTGTTGTGACTTATTTTTAAAGAATTAATACAAGACCCCTGCAATAGCACTCAGTCACAAGGCAACAACTGTTGGACAACAGCAGAAATGCCATGGAATGTTCCTATTGCACGAGAAAAACGAAAAAAGTCCATCTCATTCAGAGAGTTAAACTGAGGCACACATTCAGACTTAAATGCATTTTCATCTATGAAAGATGTTTTCATTTGCCTTTTTTGATCTCTCCCTAACTGATGTGTATCTGTTTGTTTTTCTATACTGGAATCACAGTATGATGCTGTGGTGTTGTATTATCCCCTCTGCCCCCCAGGCTGCACTATGATTTGAGGAGTGACCTTAAAACACTAATTTGTGACAAATACAGCTTTAAAAGGTATGTATTAATTAGTGGATTGGCATGCTAGAACTAAGGGTAATGATAATGGGAGGTGTACCATTATCTCTGTAGAACTGTTTTAATTTGATTCTAGACAGTAACAGCTGGGAATCAACCCTTTCTGAAAGGCAGCTGGCTGCCCATCTCAAATGAACAGAGAAAATTATTTATTAAAGGACACTTAAAAACTACACCAGAACAATATCATCATTATAGATAGTGCATACTCATCATACATGTTGGAAAAATTGTGTTGGCATTCTCTCTTTGTTGTTTTCCTTCTTTCTTCCCTCTCTCTCTCCCTCCCTCCCTCCCTCCCTCCCTCCCTCCCTCCCTCCCTCCCTCCCTCCCTCCCTCCCTCCCTCCCTCCCTCCATCTCCCCGTCCCCCTCATCTCCTTCTTTTCTTTCTGGAGTTGTTTCAGCATAAACAGATGCAGGAACAAAGCACTCATATTGATGCTAAAAACTGCAGGAGGAGAATGCTTAGGACCTATTTAGTTTGGAGATTTTTGGCTTTATCTCTTTTTCATGTCAACATTTTTTCATGGACAGAGACATTGGGACACAACTGCAGATCTTGACATCTACATTTAGATACATCTAGGCAAGTGTTCAAGGAGAGATGGGTATCTGAGCTGTTTCTGGAGTCAGCTGGGAAAAAGTCACAGTCAGAGGGATCTGGAAAGCTTTTCAGTAACTCATATGAAGATGAGTGTAGACTGTAGTGACCACTCCACTGCCTGTATGAGGACGCCCAGTGCAGTTTGAAAGTACATGATGCCATGGTAGTGTGGAGCTACATATAATTTACCTGACTTTTCAGCCAGTCAATTCTCCTGTCTGTGTTGGAATGCAACAGGGTAATAACTGACTCAGTATTACTAAAATATCATGAAAGAATTTAAATATAATCAAATAGAAAAAAAGAAATGAAAATTTAATAAGCTCTAAGCAAAATTTCGGGGTTCTGTCATGCAGTAAGTACCAAAATAATTTTGCTTTTTTTGGCTTTTTTCTTTTTATGATCCTTATGTGAAATGAAATCAGAATTTAGAAGTTTAAATTTCCTGATTTTTTTTTTATTTCCATAATCAACCACTGTCTTCAGCAGACAAGTGGCGGTCAGTCATCTTTACAGATTAGAATTCAGTTTTACATCTTTGCAAAGCATGATCTTTAGCTTAAAAAAAAAAGCTATTTTTTAAAGCTATTAAAGCTTTTTTTTAAAGCTATTAAAAATCCCATTTTAAGAAGTAATGTTTTATATAATGGGTCTTAGGAAAATCTCTGTAGCTCAGGTGTTAATATGATCCTATCACAGACAGTCCCTCTTACTGCCACAGGCTTGTGCAGAGGTGTGAGCCACCAGGGTCCAATATGCATTCAGATGGAAACACATCTCCTTTCAGTTCCCATGAGATACACTTTTGTCCTTATGAAATCTACAAAAAAATCCCAATTTACATTTGTTAATTAGAAAACTTTATTCTAAATAGACTAATTAATTACAGCCACATTTACATTTTAAATTTAAGTGATTATTTTAGAGGATTTTGTAGACTCCTAATTACAAATGTTGTTGCTCTCATTAGGATTTCAAGTGCTGTCCCAAATGAAAATGGCAATTGATCTACTAAGCCCTGCAGAGCCATCCAGTTTAACTAGTTCTGTGCACTGCCTAATGCACGCACACAGACAGTGCTGTGTGACCCAGTGCATTCCAGAGTCAAATAACTGTGGAAAAATACCTCTTGTTGACAGAATGCAAGGCAGCCACCCCAGATCCTGTGGAGTACGAGTGAAGTACAAGTTGTCCAAGAGGAAAAAGGTCTTGATAGTTATGCTGCTCAGCTTGAACCACAGTGCAGAGATCACAATCAAAAAAGGACTTTTGGTTGAAGACCAGAAATATTGAAAGTATATAAGGGTATTAAGAGACTTCAATAGAAGTTATGGCTTACATAAACAAACTTCCAATGTGAGAACATCAACTAATGATTGTTCATTTGTAAAGAAATTGAAAAAGAAGGTCACAAAAGGAAAAATTATACAGCAGTATCAAAGTTCATTGGGAACCTTTGACTTTATGCTATTCTTCAGATGCTTATTCCTGAGATGGAATTCAGCTATTGGGTTAGAATAAATAAGCAGTAGTAATAATTATATTATTAGTAGTAGTGTAGTAAAAATCATCATCATCATTATCTACTAGTGCAGTGAAATGGGAGTTAAAATTACCTCTTGTTATAGTCTAGGGAACCTGCTATCTCTTTCCTGGTTGAGGAATGTAAAAATATCATTCAAATCCTTTTAAAATGATGAGTCAAAACACAGCAAAAAAAGTTTTGCAGAGGAATTATTACCCAACAGTTTGACTGAGAGATCTGAAAGAATCAGAATGAACCTGTCAGACTAATTCTTGGGGTGCCTGTGAGGAAGGCTGGGTGCCTCAGCTCCTCCCTGTGAATGACTAATTAGCCAACAGAACAGAACTGCCTCTGCAGGAAAGACTCTTCTCCCATCACAGTATTTTACAACGTTGTTAATGAGGCCAGGTCACCAGGAACCCATTGGGAATCTCATCTCCTGCTGGCAGTACTGCTTCTGTCCTAAAAGCAAATGAGAGTGAAGACCTTCCTTAAAATTACCCAGTCCCTTTATTTCGAGATGCATGAACTATTTTAGTTTGAGGAAAACTACCACAGCAGAAGGCTTCCTCTGGCCACAAAAAAGTTGAGTATGTATAAACTTGATACAGTACAGACTCAAAAATATTTTTTAAATTCCTCTTTTGTTTATTTCTGTCAAGCTCAAGAAACAAAGTTTTGTACAGCTCTAACTGCTCCAGATACTGTGCTTTCCTGCAGCCTTTTCCTTGATGCTGTGCCTTTGAACACTTTGGTTCATACCAAGGAAGAGACATTCATAAAATAAAGCTGAAAATGCAGAAATATCTTACTTTCCTTGGACCACTGGGAATAGACACAGAACAGATGAGGAGATTTGACTCTGGAGTCAAGGACAGGGGAATGAATAGTCTCCTCCTGAAGAAGACACAGCACTGGCCAGCTGTGGATGTCTCTTCACAGCAGAATTATCTCCTGTTGTCCTTACTCTTGGTGCCCATACAAAATTAACCTGTGTGGTTTGGCTATCAACTCATACTGCAGCTCTTCTTCTGTGTTCTGGACAGCTTAGGCAGACTTCGAAATGAAGCTACAGCCAGGGTATCTTCTCTTTGGCTTCTAACTTCAGTGAGAGAGCTGATCTCACTGTCCAGAATGGTTCCTTTTGTTCCAAGTCAGTTGGAAATGTTCCAAATCGTTGTAGATTAACATTGTACGATGTTGCATTGGAGATGAATCTTTACTTTTCTCATTTTACACGCAATCCACAAGATGAGTGTGTGGGGGGTCAATGAAGATACCCTACCCTGTGTACATAGTATGTCATTGAACACCTATATTTAGGCAACTAAATCCCATTTTGATAGTTATAAATTCCTGTTATGATCAGAACTTAATTTGTATTGTACATAAAGACATTCTGTGATGTGTTGCAAATGGTGGTAAGCACTGCAGGAAAAAAAAATCATATTATTACTTGCAAGACTATCCAAAGATGTAGAATGAAAGTTCTAATAACCTCAAACCCCATCATTACTCAAATCCAGAAAAATATTAGAGAGAAAGGGAAAAAACCCAACAACCCAAAACATAACTATTAAGCCATTCCTTCACAACATTAATTTCCACCAGGAAAGTAATTATCAACATCCATCCTAGATGTTTTTTCTTCATCTTGGGTTTTATTTACTGTTTAATGAAGTTGGTTTTCTGTTTTCTTTCATGAGGAAAATGTTGAGGTGCAGCAAATTACAAATGAATCCCTTCAAGACATACAAGGAGACAGAGAATCCATTCCAGATGATCAGAAAGAACAAAGTGATAATAATAGCAGGTTTGATGGAGGTTATGTCTCACAGCTCTTTAGGTCAGATAATAATGTGCTATGTCATTAAGCTGCAGGATCACTTTCCTGACTATTGTAATTGATGGTTCATGATATGGATATACTATAAAGAAAGTAGCATGTTTTGAAATCACCATCGATAAAATTGAGATGTGTTTTCTGTAAGCTCTGCATTTCTTTTTGCTCTTCCTTAGGCTATTTCTTTGCCTTTCTGAGTCATGAATAATAAACACAAGCACCTTTATCTGACAGTTCAAAGTAATCTAGCGCATTACACACATGTGCATGCATATACATCAACACTTACAGTAGCATGCACATAGATGTTCTTCCTCACAAATGGCATACAACATAGTTATAGATATGTACACAAACACTGTCATGTATGCATATTCAAAGAGAGCAAGAGTGTGAAAAAAGGTGAGGAGAATTGTTTTTTTTTTTGTTTTGGAAATCTTGCTTACTGTTCTGATAAGCTTTGTTAGTACAGCTAAATAGAAGAGGTCACAGGAACAGAGGGATGGGGGCACTTTGCTCCAGCTGACCACACAGCTTAAGTGTCACCTCCCAGTAATTGTCTAGTTTTTCTGTCTGCCTCCCAGAAACACTTTCAACTGCTCAAACTACTTCTCTTCCAACCACAATTTGGGATAGTTTATCTAGAAACCAAGACATAAATAAAATATTCTGGTTTATGGCCCAAGGGGCAGCATGTAAAGCCAAGCGAAAACACAGGTAGGTGTAATGTGGACATAGCCAGTCTGCTCTAGAGAGTGCTATCAGTGAGCCCTGTGAGTGACACTCAGTTCTCACCTCTTGCTCTCAGCATTATGAGTGATGTCCAGCTCATGCCACTCAGGTTTTTTGGTGTATTTTTGTTTTTTGGGGTTTTTTTTAGCAGTGTAGACAAATCACAGAAGGATATTTAGTCAACTTTTTACCAAATGTGCACCAAAAGAGCCCAGTTCATGGCTCAGCACCAGCAGTGTACTTAGTAAAAATGCAATAGATTTGACACATTCAGATGTGGCTTTCCATAAATTATTTGCATATGCATAAGGACAATTTTTGCTTGTTTCAATCCCTCTGAGATGACAGGCATCCCAATAGTATGTCTACCGTAAGTATGGGAAGAGGTGTGTGCCATCCATTTTCACACAAGGCAATGGAATTTCACCCTGGATGGTCCAACCAGCTTTCAGAGTGGCTGCGTATTTTGGTTCTTTTTCATGTCTTGCTTCTGGATACATCTTTTGCAATGGTGTTATCTATGATCCAATAAATTACTGTACTGCTTGGCCTCCGAGATTCAAAAGAAGACTACAGAGCTTCTAATGTGGATTTCAGCAGCATATGGCCTGATGATGTACATTTTAGCTTGCTACCTTAGGCCAAGTCTGCATTAAGGTTTCTTTGGCAGTGCACAGTATCAGGATCCCTCCCTGGGAACAGTTGTGAATATTATTCATACCAGTGAAACCAGCTTAACAGCATTTTGCAGTCTTACGTTAAGAAAGTGAACTACATCAAGCTGGAATATGGGCAGTTGTGCTCCTACTACTACCCTAGAGGTCTTTGCCAGCAGAACTGTGCCAGTCTCAGTGCACAATACCCCAAGGCTTCATCATTCATTGGTTCTGGAAAGATATTCCTCCACTTCACAAGAGTAATGAATTTTTCTTTGTTGTTCCTGGGCTTACCAGCTAAAGATTTTTGTGAATACATTAAAACAAGAAAGTTAAAAAGAAAAACATTTGTTTTTCAGATAAAGTTCTAACTTCAACCTATGAACTATCTTGACCAACATATCTGAATTATTTTCTTAGGTATTTTAAAGGCATTTCTCAACTCACAAGATCTCAAGCTGGGATTCTTACCTAGATGGAGAAGCTGGGACTTTTTCATCTTTATGAAGTGTTACTAAAATTCCAAAAGGCCAACATCTCTTCTGTATATTTACATACATCTTCAACAGAAATTCTATATTTTAAGAGTGGCTGATCTAGATAAAAGTTTTGGACCACTGTGTACTGCAAGTATAGGTGTGTCTATGTATATGTTAAGTATTATTTACCCTATCAAATGTTTCCAACAGTATTTATAAGCCAATTATTAGACATTTAAAAGTAAAAATGCAACTTTTAAAACTATTCAGTTTAATAATTAGGGTTACTATAAGAGGCTACAGTAATTGTACAGAACTGTTGCATTTCAAAGAGGAGAAATTGTAAGTGACAGTAACCCTTTATCAATTCATTCCAAGTCAGTTAATTAAACCTGGAATTATTTAAATAAGGTGACAGTCAAAGGAAAAGGTCAGTGTTCCCAGCATTTCAATAGGTCTTCCTCATCTCTGGAGTTTAATTAACTCATTTTGAACAGAATGGTCAAAAGTATGCTAAAACTCAAAATTCCTTCTCTGTTTTTTAAATGCAAAATCCAGCTCTCCTTAGGTCTGCTTTTGAACCACCACAGTGGCTTTTTGAACCACCATCAAGTGAAGGAAAGTCTGTCCTCCCTCACTAAAACCACAGACTTACACACCTGGAATCCAAAGCAGCTGAAGTGGTGCCTCACTTGTCCACGGCTAATATCTACTGCTGCTGCAGAGTCCCCATGGCAGTGGGTATGCTTGCCTTTAGGACAGGAGAACATCTGCACATCTCTTTAGTCTGGGGCCAGAGGAGCTGCTGGCCTCTCCACTGATCTGCTCTCACTCCAGCACACTGGGGTCATGAAAACCAAGCTTCCCTGAACATAGCTGCTAGAGACAGGTTCATGTCACTGGTTATTTCCCTTTCTCTTTCTCACCTGCTCACACTCCATTTCACCAGATCTGCTCAAGAATTCAATCTCTTGATGTGTGAAATTGTGCTGGGAGTCACATGTTGAAACATACATGAAGAGCTTGATTCAGGTGCTGAAAGTGAACATGGGTCCAGAGAGAGTAGGAGGAAACCCTAGAAGAAAAAACCTACAGAGAAAAAGTTTTGGAGGCTGCTAACTAAAATAAATTGAAAGTTATGAGCCAGGGTCTGCTGTTTCTTTCCACTTCAAAAATTGAAAGAATAGAATTGTGCTAAAGAGAAACAAGACTCTAAGATTAATGACCTTCTTACAAGAGCAGCCTGAAAGACCATGGATCTTTGATGAGTCCCTTTCAAAGGAGCAGTGGCAGAGATGCCTCCATTGTAAGTGCTTACACATAACAAACCAGTGAAAAATGATAGAATGCAAATGCTTCTCCATGCACCAGCTACTTTGTGGTAACATTTTGTGCTTGTACCTTCTCTCAACAGTAAGCAGAGCTTAGTGAGCTAAAGGTGTAGCACCTTATCCATGACAGAGTGTATATAACCTGTGCACCATGGAAAAGTAGAGGTGTCATAAATGCATTTTTAACACTGTGGTAACTTGCTTTTCTGTTCATACTCTTAAAATTGTAGCAAGGTCAAGGTAAGAACATTAAATGCAAAAAAAAAAAAAAAAAAAAAAAAAAAAAAAAAAAAAAAAAAAAAAAAAGGATGCCTGAATTCTTCTATCTACTGCTGCTTCCTCTGAGGAAGATCAGTTGGTCTAGAGAGAATGGAATTGGAGGCTGTACAGAAGGATGTGATGAGGAATTAGCATTCAAGGCACCATATCTCTCATTATTGCTATGATTTTCAGAGAATAAGGAATTTTATGCCAACAAAATGTTTTTCCTGATTTTCAGACCATGTACAATTGATCTTAAGCATTTAATATAGACTTGAAAGGAGGTGCAAAATATTTTACAAAAACCCAAGAAATCTGACTTCTTTCACTACTGTATCTATTAATTATTATGTTGTGAAATGCAATCTAAAGTTGTACAGTCATGGTGACCAAATAATGCCAGTGTGATTTTCCTAACTGAAAAGCAAATTTGTAAATAAGGTCTTATTTAATTATGTCTATGTAATTTCACATTAAATCCTTGTTCTTGTTGCAGTCTGAATCCAACAGTATCATGAGAGGTAACCCTTACATGGAGCAGCCTATCTTTTGGTTTAAGAAAAAAAATCTTCTGTTTCAAGAAAATTTTTGTGTGATTAAAGCTGATTCCACTCTATGAAGTGTTTACTTGTTTGAAAAAAATTACCTGACCCCTTCTCCTTTGTGTGATAACTTATACCTTTTGTTTTCATTTGAATTTTTGTGCTTTTCTCCTTTGTTTTCTCTTGAAAACATTCTCTTACTCTTTTATTATTCCTTTTTTTAATCCAGGCAGAGTCTGTCTCCAGACAACTTTGTTATTCCTTGTGCTTATTTCTTCTTTATGTCTTAGCAAACTGTGAGCAGTTTCATTAGTAAGCGAAATCTTATGCTTCATGGCAGTTTACAATAAAAATTGCAGATGCAGTTTTCTATAGCCTCTCAGAAAAATGCAGCCACGTCTATGAAGCTATGAAGCACTCTCCGTCAGAGAGAAATTTAAGTGGACAAATGTAGGGTAAAAATTAGGCTGGTGAAAATAAACCAATTTTAATTTCTGGAAACACGAAAGAAATGACTCAGTTGTTTATTCATTGCTGGTTTTATATTGTGAGCCTTACAACACTTTGCCATGACCTAAGGGCAAACATAACAAGTTGGTTGATTCTTTTCCATCATGGAGTTAGAACAACAAAAATTGTTTATCGCTGTTTATTAAAAGTGCTAAAATTCATCATGTCCTTTTTTGTTCAGTGTTATCATAAATGTCATTTGAAACACCAAATTGCCTTCAGAGGATATATGATGAAAAACACCTCAGTTTGTTATCTCTTACCTTGTCTTATCCGGAAAATCTCGAAAACCTTGTTTACTGTTGAACATCTGACCCAGAATTATGATCTCAGTGATCTTCTGGACACACACACTGATAAGACACTGTGCCAACATGGTGATAAACACAATGTAAGTGATTGCATGGAAACCATGAGCAGCTGCAAGTTTTAAGAGCACCGGATAAACTTTCAGGTTATTTGGGAATCAAGCAGCATTCAAGTTTCCCACATTGCACAGGATCAGCAGAAATATTAGAAGCACAGTCCTACAAACTGTATTCTCTAGAAAAATCCTAATCACAATAAATTTCTATACAGAGCATGTAAGCTCATGCCCTAATGTGACAGGGTTACTTACAGAAATGGTATATCAGAGCCTCTTCAGCCACATACAAATATCAGAGCATCTTCAGCCACAGATACAAAAGGACTAAAGGGGGCAAGGTACATAGATGTCCTTGTAGAGTGACTATAAATGCCCACAGAAAAGGCACAGCTGAATGAAGAGCTTTGAGCAAACAGATTTTATCTCAGATGGTAACTTTATCTTCTCAGTTATTGCTAGCTAATTCGTCTGTCCCCAACAGCTCAAAGAGAGCTGAAACAGAGGAAATAAAAACTTTATTCTTTTTCTTATTTCTTGAAAAACCAGACCCCTTGACTTCACATTGATCTAGTTGTGCTAAATAAAGAATAAAGTTAACAGTCACAACTTTACCCCTGCTTTTCTCCACCCACAGGAGGGCCAAGAGCCCAGATGGGCATCACATAGCCTTGGCAAAGACATTAATGAATGTGGGTAAGAGCTGAATTGGGGAACACATCTGAGTTTGGATCCAAACTCGAAAATTAAATCCTTAGCCTCATTGCCTGCTCCCTGCAAAACAACTTTCTGTTGTATTTTCTAGTAAATGAAGATTGCGCTATGAAAATACAGATATGAGAAAAGACAGCATGGGAGAAATTTAACATTTACTGGCTACCAGCTACTTTCCGTCAAATACAAAAGCCTCATAAAATAAAAGAGAGCTTCTCCTGCTAGGTTTTGTACGAGCTGGCGTGTCCTTGTCTTACTGTGTATTTTATCTCATAGGAGACAAATGTTTAGATCTCTGCTGAAGTAAAAAGGCTGGATAGAGCTGAGCTCTGGGTCACTTTGATGTGCATTATTCTAGTTTAACACACTTATATTTGCAAGCAACAGAAAAACTAGTTGAAACAACAATATGTGCACAATTATTTGATCATTTCCTTCATGTTACTCCTCTTTTTATCATTTGTATGAAAGTGATTCAAAATTACTAAAGCAGAATCAATTGTTATAAGAAAAAATATTAGATTTACATTAGATTTACATTTTTTCAAATCATTTATTACACTGAAAATGCAAGGTCTAACATTTCATAAAGGTTAAAAGGCAAACAGATTAAATCCTCAAATTCTATTACATTTCTTGTGTTTTTTTCACTTGTATGAAATTACTGCAAAACTAGATTCTCTTGAGATTCTTGCAAGAGTTGCCTCTGAGTACTTCTACTGAAATCAATCTAAAAATACTTAGCATTGTGTAAATTGTGAAATAGGAGCATGCATCTTTGTTAGATCTTGCCAATATGAAAGAGATTTACAAAAACCCAACGTGTTTGGTGCAGTACATTCCTTACAATATTATGATGATCATTAAATTATTTTCAGATACAAAATTAATCTATCCATCAAATAAAATTGTATAGTTTTTAACAAATATTTATGATTGGAGCTGGATTTCTAAGGATACATTAAAAAGTATAATTGTTTAGAAGGCTGTGTGCTTGTTTGTATGTGTTTATGTTTATATTTATATGTATATAAATATATTTAAAAACTGAAACTAAATTGCTTCCTTCCCCTCAAAAAAAGCTCTCTTTTTAGATATTTCAGAAATGGTTGCTTTAACACATTTCCAATGCATTTTCATTAATATTTTATTCCACCATCTTATGAACCCACTTCAAGTCACAAACAATAACAAGCACAGTTAGAATGCCTACAAATGTAGCCTCTTTTCAGTGACTTCCAAATACATGGGGATTTAGTTCAATAAGGCAATGCACCTGAATGACAAAGGAACTCAAGTGAACCAAAGTGAAAAGCACAACAGCTGTAGGCTTCTGAGCAGACAATGTGCCTATGTATTCTGGCACTGGGCTGTACTAGACCAAAAGCAACACTTTGCATCCAACTTTTCTTTCACAAAAGTAGGACGCTGAACTTCTCTTGATTGCATATTTTATTTGAAATTTAACAAGCATTAGTTCTAACTGGCCTGACCGTCTCTCTGACTCATTTTCACTCCTTACTATTTTATGGTGCATGCTTTTTCATCTTTTGCATCTTTTTCTCTTACCAGTGCTACTCTCCAGCTAATTTGGGCTTCACATATGAGCCTAGTTCAAGTTTTTATTCAGGAATGCCAAGTACCTTAGAGTTCTAACAGAATATTCTAATATTTTTCAGCCATAATTTTTTCTACAATACACTATGTACTGGACTTTGGCCAGTAAATTGCAATTGGTGAAAATACTCTGACTTGCAGTGTAAGAAATTTTTGAGGTTCTTCTCATTTTAGTCTATAGTTTTAGTCTAAGTTGTGGGTCTTTGTTAGATCTAAGAAGAGCCATAAAAGAAAACCCAGGACAACATCTGAGTTATTTTGACTGAGTTTTCCCATTTCAAATCTGCCACAGCATAAACAAACTCTAAGGCAAAGTATGCTCCAAAGTGCATATGTATATGCATGTAAGTACATATCAAGGTGCATTCACAAGTGTGTATATATATATATATATATATATATATATATATATATATATATATATATACACACCAAAAAAATAGGGTATTTTTCTTTCTTTTACAATGTTAAAATTTAAGTTTACACAGATAGCCACAAATCCTTGTTCATTGATATGTCTCTGGACACACTGCCTAGAATGGGATTCAGAGCAGCAGAACTCATGATGACTGGCATGCCAAGGGAAGACAGTTAGACATCAGAGAAAAACAAAACAAAACAAAACAAAACAAAACAAAACAAACAAAACAAAACAAAACAAACCCAAAACATTTTAAAATCTGTGTATGTGATAACGTACTGCAGATTCAGTGAGAGATTTTTGGTTGTGGAACTGAGCTCCAAACCCTGATCTCCTCCACAATGACAGGTCCTGTCTTTTAGGATCCCAAAGTTTGAGCAGTCACCCAGAATGGGATGACCAGAATCCTCCTATTTCTGAGGTCTTTAGTCACATAAATCACTTCCCCTTCCAGAAATATACTCTAGTCACAAGCCTAGAGTGGAGAAGGAGAGAAGCTGAAGTACATTTGTTGTTCAGAAATGTAATATTCATGGACCTAGAATGGAAGAGAGCAAGAAAATATGATACAATATTTTTTGATTACAGCATCAATTGTTTGAGAGTCTGTGGAGGAATTCAAACTTAAAAGAATGAAACATGCTTCATCTCCAGGAAACTGGGAAACTCCAATGCTTTTTATCTCTAATATTCTACAACAACTTGACAAGTGGACACGAGTAAAATTAAAAGATCATCAAACTGTTGACAACTGTTTTAGTTCTGCTCTAGGCCAGTTCCAAGGTACTCTGCATGAGGCATATCAGTTTTGAAGATAGTGAAGATCAAGAATTATTATTCTTATCTAGAAATACAATTTGCAATATAATGTCCAAGATGATATGGCAGAGTGGTGCTGAACAGCTCTAGACTCATCCCCAGACTGAGGAATCCAATAAAGAGGATATCTGCTAAATTCTTCAAGAGCCACCTATTTCCCTTTAATCAACGGTTTAGCAAATGCAGTCTAGTATTTAGAGATCAAGATGGGAATGGTAGATGTGTGATATACTGCTTTACGGCCAAGGTGGTTAACTGCTTTCCACATTGTAGCAGATGCAGTCTGGAGGAGTCTGGGGATCTAACCTGAAATCAGCAGTTTTCAACATGGGTAGAAGCTGCACCCAACCTATAGCCTAAAACAAGGAAAAAAGAAACTCCATCATTCTGTTAGTGCATTTCGAAGTTAGGACACATTTCTGTCTTGATTTGTGTAAGATGAGAGAGGGCAGCATGAGAGACTTTGGGAGAGGATCTTATCAGAAATGATCTTGCAATCTGTAGTAACAATAAAAACCAGCAACTTTATGAATTGAAAATATTTTTGAAGGTAGGAGGGATTTGCATTCATGCTGACAGCTTCTGTATCAAGTTTAGCCCAGTGGGAATTGAAATCGCTGAGATATTAAACCTTGAAAAGAGGGATTTATAATGGAAAGGCTGACAGAACTTTAATTATAGCCAGTAGCACTTTAAGCATACTTAAATGTATTATGTTTTTATAAGGACATTATAAAAACCAAAGGGATAGAGGTCACAGATTAGATTGTGCTGGAGTAACCACTGGAACATCTAAGCCTTTAGGCCACGTTTGGCTTATGTTGACTGACTGGGAGATAAAAAGTCAAGTACCTAAGAATCTAGGCAATATTAGACAACAAGATCTCTTGTTTTTAAAATTATTTCACTAACAATACTATATATTTTTTTTCCTCAGGAATATATAATTGATAGTCTTTTTCCTTATACAAATAGATGAAAAAATGAAAATAAGGATAAAGAATCATTTCCATACTCAGACAGTTTTATGCCCAACCCACTTAGTACACCATAATCCTAGCAGGAATATACAATGTCACTAAGAATTTGTTACACTGTACATTTGTGGTTTGATCATTCTCATGGCTCACATATTTTGGGGCTCTCAGTGTAAAACACCATACTATATTAAAAAACAAACTGCCTATAAACATCTGATATTTAAAGAGAAAATCTAACACTAGGGAAAGGAGTGAGACTGACACCCTGGTAAATGAACTGATTGGTTTTGTATGGAGCAACACTGTGCCAAATATCTGAGTCATGGTAGTGCATTTAGGACACGGACCTAAAATCTGAAGCCAGCAAATTTTTTTTCCTGGAGAGGTCTCAGTAATCAAAGTCTCATTAGAAATGATTAATTTAAAATCTCAAATGACTGAATTATCTTCTGGTCATGAAGGAACAAAAGGACTGTAAAAATTAGTTTGCATTCATCAGTAAATGTCAACATATCCATGTTTCCCAAGTAAATGCCAAAAAGGAGCCTTATAAATAAACATCCATATTATGTGTTGTATTAAAAAGGTTAAAATAATGCAATGCAAGTGATGATTGCTGATAGGTTCAGCTCTTCCACTTCAGTAAATATCACAGGACAGCTGTTGACTGGGATCATGTAGTCTTTAAGAAGTCAGTTTATGGGAAACTGCTGTGAAACAGAAGAATCTGTTTAGGCTTCACCCTGGACATTCTGAAGTCCAAGGTTAAAAAACGGTTATCAATAACACGAAGATTTAGCATATCCAGTAGAACGCAAGAAGACTCACTATGAAACTCAGGTCAGCTCTTTCACAGTCTTGGCTTCTATTTTCAGCCAGGACCAAACCAAGAGTAAGTGACTTTCTGGCTTCCTGGCTCATTTCTAAAACAAAGGGAAGACAACTGAGTAGTTCATAAAAAAAACTTAATTATAAAGTAATGTAGTTAACAAAAAGCATTTTATAAAAGAGGGGATAATCAGGCTGTTTGATACTCTAATCTCTGGTTATAAATATCTTCAATAAGTCAAAATGCTTATCAGAGAGGAGAATATATTCCATTTTTTCACAGTATCTATAATGTCTCTTTCTTGAGACACATTCCAGATAAATCTAACAGAAAACATCAGCTAAATTTTGTGAAATATTTCTAGAATTAAATGTTTAAAAAAATTATACAGAATGAAATCTGAGTCTGATGGCAAACATTTGTGAAAGCACATGAGACTAAAAAACCTCTGTAGTCCAAAGATCTTATGCCAAGACACTCAAAATCACCATATAAGTCCTTGCTTTGACAAATGCAGATTAAGGATATCCTGTGATCTAGATAAACAATTTACCACTGTCATGAGTAGTGATTGATAGTTAGTAGTGAGTTATAGCTCATATCATTAATATTTGCTAGTGCTGCAAGTGCTAAACCACTGTATAGTCTCAAGCTCCATCTTAGTACCTTTCCAACAAAAGCCATGTCACAATCATTGTTCATAAGAATAGTTTTGATTTCAGAAAAATACCCACATAGAAAATCAGTGCTTATAAATAAGAAATGTTCCATGCTAACCAGTTTTAATGACTCAGCTTCAAAAAGCAGGAATGTTAATTTACAACTCCAAGGTATTCATCATTTCAGTTTGTACTTAGGTTGTGTCTACTGTTGTTTCTAACCATTTAGAGATGCCAACTTGATAACATAAAAAGCATTGAAATAGAGTCAGAAGACAAGGGATCTAATCAACAATGCATCAAGGACCAATTCTTATTTCTTTATTCATTTGTTTATCCATTATTATTACCTTGGGATGGTTGAAAGACAGTAATTTTTCAACTCTCCTTATTGCCAGTCAAATTTGAGGTCTTTGCAATTTGTTTACAGTTAGAGGAACAGAGAACAGAAATGGATCTTTGATTTTGGCTGCAACAACCTTTTCAACACTACCTAACCTCTCTCTTTCATTGAGCATTGCAGATCACTCCGGCTGCCTCTAGACCATACCAGGAAAACACATACACAGATGTATTGCATTTTGTAAAAATCATGAGCCAAAACACGCAGGATTTTATGCAGGGCTGTGCTGCCAGGATGGGGATATGCAAGGATGCTAATCATTTGTGAAAGACTGCAAAATGGAAGTGAGGGAGTATAGTCATGGACCAGCACTACCAGTGGAACCAGAGATCAATAGGAACATACCACATACAAAAAGCTCCAAAGGAATATGTAAATGTTTCCTTCCTGGTGTACCTGAAGGAATCACACAGTTTAATGTTCACAGATAGGCAAAGCTGGCCCTGTTGCTTAGAGTAGCAGCCAGTCATTGACCATATCTGTAGAAGCATGGCAGTGCAGAGATTTACTGTGTGCTCCTGCTGCGCAGCTACAGCCAGTTTATATTCTCCAACCTAATATCATCTGAAAACAGTACTGCTTTTAAAATAGTAAAAATAGTCTCTCTCTTATCTTTTTTTGTCTCTTAAAAATACCCATTAACTCACTTTGCAGATATCAAATAACTGTGGCCCACTGTTGTGCTGATGTAGATACAGGAAAAACAGTAAGCACAATGTATAGACCATGCAGAGTGATTTATTGAACTGTTGTTAGGTGAAAAACTAAGCAAGGGGATAATCTGATTTATGGTTCTAATTTTGTTTGGACACAGTATTACTTGCCTTTTTTGTAGTATGAAAAGATTACTATGAACGATAAACTTCAAAGAATCATTACCTCTGGCACTTGTAAGTGTGCTCAAATTGAGTACTTAATTACAAAATCTCAAATGCATGTTTTTTACAACTTTTACCTTATTAGGGAAGAGCTGTTAGAATATCTACCTCATAGAAATGAGCATAATATTCTAAAGCAACAAGCAAAAATGCAAAATCAAATTTAGCTTTAGAAAATAATTAAAATTATTTGTTAAGCACTTTTCAACCTTGCAAAATGTGATGATTCTAGCATATATAAACAAATGTCTATTCTGCTCACAACAGATAAAACTCATTGGGAGCTCATTTAAATAAGGTAGATATTAATTTATTTTTCTGCAAAATTCAATGATGTCTATTGATGCCATCAAAATCTATTATGATTTTTTGGTTTAAAAGCATCTGTAATGCCAGTACTCTTAGGGAGGGACTGAGACAAAACCCACAATGCTATTATAAATACAGATATTGAGATCCAATTATATGACTGACTGAAATTGCAATGAAGAAACAATGGATTTCATATTTCAATTGGTACTAATTTTGTATTTAAAATATATTGGCTATATCTGTCTGTGTAAGTCTCATTAAACATCATTAGACCCGCTATACTAAGCTTCTTGCAGCAAATAGGTCCTAAGAAAACTTCTGCCTCTAAGTAGTTCATTATTGCAGAATAAACACCAACTTAATTACATATTTCTTTTTACCTTCTGTAATTTTGAATCACAATAAAAAAGATTACCTGTTATGAGATTAATGCTTTTCCCCCATAGGCTTTAAACGCTTGTGTTTGCAATAAGTAATCAAACACTGCAAGGCTACCCCTCTGTATCTGAAATTGTATTTATAAACAGAGCAGATAGACCAAGGGGTGCAAAGGTTTGTCCTCTGCCATAACTGATCCTTCAGCTATTGAAAGATTCCAGCAGCCTCCAGTGGACTTAGGGCTAGGCACAAAGTGGTCTTTGGAGAAACTTTGATCTCCTGCCCACAGACCACTGGGGAGCTCTGTCTATCTTAAACCAGTGGGATATTTCACTGATTTGCATCCTCATCAGTTGCTCTGCACGTAACAATAAATGCCACTCTTAAAAAAAAGTCTGCCATATGTAAGATATGAGTAGGGCCAGTAGAGTCAGCTGTCAAGGACCAATATCCTGGTAGAAAGAGAAGTTTCACTTTTGTTTGTGAGTTCAGCCTTGCCTACAGGAAAACATTTGGCTTGCTTTTTCCCTGTGCCAGCCTCACATAATTGGCCAAAGAGTGTAAAGTAGCGGACCTGAAATTCAGGGAGAGGTAGTATGTGTATTAAAAGCAGAGGAGAAGATAAGGAGAAGGGAAGATAAGGAGGGAGGCTGAAGGATTAAGCAGGAGTGGAGCAGAAAACTTTACAAGTATTTTATGAGTCTGGAACCAGCAAGCAGCTGGTTGGCATTAGGCCTAGAACACTGCAGGTATCAAATAATATTAAATGAATGGGCTTTGAATAAATGTGCTAGTCACCAATGCTGAGAAATCAGCTTTGGCATCATGCCCCATTCTTTTGGAAGGCTTGTAAAACATAGGTTCACTACAGTGACCCATTTTAGGTCATAACTGCACAAGCAGCTGAAAAAACACAATTGCATTCGCAATAATTCATGGCAAGTGCAGAAGAAGGGCAAAAAGATTGCCTCTGGAAACCTTGTGCCTACCAGAGAAATCAGGAAGCAATACTGCACCTTCTGTGATTTTCTGGTGAGAAGGCTGAAATTTTTAGGAAATTTATTGACTGAGAAGCAGAATTATCAATCTTATCTACAAGTCAACACATGGATTACAATGAAAATGAAGGAGAAGTCCTAGTGCTTCAGAAAAATACTGGTATTTCTAGAAAGAAAAAGGGGTGACATTGCCTTCTAGACATTGCATTTCCAGTCTTCTGGGTTGGTGTGTTTTAAAACAACTTTTAGTTGTTACTGAACTACAAGGACAGCAGCTTGCCTTCAAGCACAGCCTATGTAACCTTTGATACCATGTGTTGCTTGTTGCTGGCCACCCTGCAGAGAGCTAGTGTGGGAGGCTCACAGGACCATCTCCTGCTCTTGGAAAGGAAACGGATCTTGCAGGCATCATATGTTGCAGGCCTGTTCCATGGCATTTGTGTTCTGTTTCAGATGTGCCACAGCAAAGTGAGGAACTGACATATCACAAAACCACAGAATAAGGTTGGAAGGGACCACAGTGGGACATCTGGTCCAACCCCTCTGCTCAAGGAGGGCCACCCTAGAGCACAAGGCACAGGATTGTGCCCAGAGGGTTCTTGAATGCCTCCAGTGAAGGAAACTCCACAGCCTCTCTGGGCAATGTCTTCCAGAGCAGGTTCAACTGCACAGTAAAGAAGTTCCTCCTTACATTCAGGTGGAACCTCCTGTGTTCCAGTTTCTCCCTTTTGCTTGTCCTATTGCTTGGCACCACCGGGTAGACCTGGGTCCATTGTCTTAGCACCGTCCCTTCAGACACTTGCATAAATTGATGAGGTCCTCTCTCAGTCATCTCTTCTTGAGGCTGAACAAGCCCAGTTCCCTCAGCCTTTCCACTTAAAAGAGATGCTCCAGTCCCTTGAACAATTTCATACCTCTGTTGGAGCTGCATGTCTGGTTTATGCAGTCTCACAAAGTTACAAGGGTGTTGGAGGTTAGGTTTGTTTCTTCTTTCCCTAAAGAATTTTTTCCCCATAAGTTACCAAGGAGACCAAGTGTTGGATACTTGAGAGTACTTAACCGAAACAAAGAGGTGGACAAAGTTTGAAGGGGGAGATAATGCAGGTAAAAGACAGAGCTTGAGGCAAATGAGAGTTCTTCTTTTTTCTGCGTTTGGGGAGAGAGAGCGGCTGGGCTGTTGCTGGCTAGAGGAGTTTCACTGTGGCCAAAAGGATCCAGTCCTGGGAAATCTACTATCACTGGTTCAGCCTGAATCCTGAGCCTTCTCTGCCACCCGCGGGAGCTGGGTCGGCCCTGCCTCGCCTTCGGCTTCTTCGGCGCCGCTCCTCTTGCTACAGCGTGACCCTGCACCCCCTGCGCTGCCGGGACATCCTGCCCCTGCCTGCCGGGACACTCTGCCATCCCAGATACCAGCCCGGGACTTTTCACTGTTTCAGCTCTTGGTGCTCTGAGGATCCTGCAGGGGCACTGAGACCAAACTGCTCTGGGTTTTGTGAAAAAAAAGCCCTCAAGGTTCTTGGTACTTCTTTTGTTATTAATGCTGTAGTTGTTTTTGGTTTTGTTTTTGGTTTGGTGTTTTTTGTTGTTTTGTTTTGTTTTGTTTTGTTTGCTTTGTAATACATACCAGTAAAGAACTGCTATTCCTATTCCCAAATCTTTGCCTAAGAGCCTCTGACTCTAAATTTATAATTGAAAAAAAGGAGGGGTGGTTTACACTCTCCATTTCAAGGGAAACTCCAGTTTTTACCTGGCAGATACCTGTCTTCCCAAACCAAGACAAAAGGCTAACTACAAGTCCTGCAATAAATGATAAGTGTGTTATAGGTTTGTGTGATCATGCAGCAGATTAAATCAAGCACAGCTTTTGATGTGCTATTGATCATCCTTCCTCAGTGTTTTGAGGAAGATGAAAGCATTCTGCATAGTTGATCGAAACAGTTGGGCTGGTCTTTTTATTTTCATAGAATCATAGACTCATTAAAGTTGTAAGAGACCTTTAAGATCATAGGATCCAACCATTAACCGAACACTGACAGGTCTGCCATGAAACCATGGTACATCAACACACCTTTTGAACACTTTTCTACACAGCTTGTTCCTATGCTTGACCACCATTTCAGTGAAGAATTTCTTCCTAATATCCAGTCTAAATACCCTCTGAAGCAACATAGGGCCATTTCTTCTTGCCCTATAACTTGTTACCCCAGAGAAAAGAACTGTCTTTGCCTCTCTGTAGTCTCCTTTCATGTATTAAAGAGCAGTAAGGTCTTCCCTGAGCCTCCTTTTCTCCAGGCCAAACAACCCCACCTCCCTCAGCCACTCATAGTAAGACTTCCACTCCATCATAAGACTTGTGCTCTGTTTTGACATGCAAAACCCAGCAAAGATGTTCACAAACTCCATTGTTTTAAAATGCATAGTGTCTGAGGTGCCCTTGGAGAAGATGTGTCCCATTTTACCCATCAGGAGAGCAGACAGTGAGTGGGAAGGCAAACAGTGAAAAGACAAATGTTGAAGGGAGTCAAAAAGCCAAAGCAAAAGGATGGCATATAGGATCAACAGAGGCAAAGTAGATTGAGGACACCCAGAAATATTCCACAACCCTTTCTGAAAAGACAATGTGCTGGGACTGAAAAGGAAACAGAAGGATTAGCAAACTTTGCTGGTAAAAACAAAACTCATTATGCTTCTTGCTCATGGCATCATCAATTCTCTCCCTGATGCTGTGTAAACTAACATCCTCCTTTACAACTGCTCATTAAAATGGAAACTAGTTTCCCATTCTTCAAGACAGGGCACTACGATAAATGGTGACTATCTCAACTGGTATTTTACTCATGTGCTGTAAGATACCTTGGCAAAAAAAATCCCCCTTACTTAATAATTGTGGCTAGCTTTTTCCCCTGATCAGCAGCATATTGTTTGACTTATGCTCTCTGGAAACTTGTGAGCAAGTAGGCTATGTTAAGAGCTAGTGTCCTTCCCCTTTAGAAGTTCTCTGTGGAGCTTGAATGCTAAAGGCTTCTTTAACATGATGTGCATTTTCTCATTTTTTAAAATTTAAATATGCAATTTAGAATTCTGTTTTTATGTTCCAATATATATCATAAAATTAATTATTCCACAATCCTTTTTGAATTCTTCTAGTTTGCATATCAAGTGTTTCTCCTACTGGAAAAAAATCCTTGAATTTTTTTCCAATAAAAACAAAGGAATCCTTAATATTGACTGCTCATACCTTTGCACATTTCAAAGCAGCACCTTCCTTTGCAGTGCCTCAACAGCCTTCCTTTAGGACTTTGCTTTTTAAAATGTTAATGACTTCCTCCTCCTAGGAAATGACTGTTTCTGGGCAAGTTTGTCAATCAGCATTGTATTTGTATAGATACAGTATTAAACATTATACATTTACATGGCAAATACAAACCATATCAATCAGTCAGTCTAGAGACTTCTCAGTAATCTGTGTCTGTTCTTTTCATGGCCCAAGGGAATAATATGAAAGAGATCAGAGAATATTCATTCAAATGCAAATCTGAATTCCACATCACCCTTTCTCATGACCCATTTGTTTTTGCTTTCCTTGAACGCCAAAGCACTCAAGCAAATACATGTGAAATTATATCCACCAAAGACCAGGAGGAGACATGTCTGACCCAATCCAGCATTGACCATATTCCAATTTTAAGCAGGGAGCTGGCTCAGATGCTCTTCCAACCAACATTTTTATGGTTACAGGATTCTGTGGTTCTGAAGCTGATTTCCACACAAAAAAGCTATGCAAATCCACATCCACAAAACCCAACGCCAATCTCTATGTTACACTCTAGTCAGTGATCAAAGCCAACAGCAAGGGAATATGCATAGATTAGTTTCTCAGAACTACACACTTAGTTTGACCACTAGCAAGTCACTCTGAGTTGACAAGCTACCTACATAAGCTGTGCCCTCAGAACAACATTTTTCCATTAATTTGTCAATTAAAGAAGTTGCTGTGCTTGAAAGAAAAGCAATACAAATTCTTGCATTTTACGAGGCAAATATATCATTGAGTAGCTATTTATTTTTGTACTATGCCCATTACTAGGGGAAAAAATGAGAAAAGAGTAAGCTTTCACATAAAACAAAATATATGGTTTTGATAAAATACTGACAACTCAAGGATTGTGCTACAAGGACCTATACTGGAATAGAAGGGAGATCTTTCTAGGCTTTCCCAAAACTCAGAGACCAAACTTATTTAACATTTTAATGTCTGAGTTAGGCAAAAGATCTATCTGCGCTGAGAAGATGTTTGCTGGTGACATGAAGTTGCATCACACATCAATAAAAATGGAAGTTGAAATCTTTTATAGAAACAGGTAAATTACTCTGGAGAATTTAATAGAGAAATTTTTTTAAAAATCAATTTTACAAAGTGCAAAGTGATGCCCTGAGCGATAAGTACCAAGAACTGCTCTAACTCTTATAAGTTTTCTAGCTAGAAATGGCACAAGTGAGACACCTGTATGTAGAAATAGCCCACATTGTGACTATACCACTCTATTACCTACAAATATCAAATGTACTATTTCAAATTTACCTTCATTTAGTTTTTAATGAAGTTTTAGAGTTTCAGTTCACTTGACAAAAAGAATGACTGTTTGAGATTAGGCAAGCAGGCAAAAGTAAAATTTAGAAACTTCAAATATAAGAGATCAGTTTCTTCTGACAATAAATGTATTTATCATAAACTACAATATTACCACAGAAAAATGAATAAAATAAAATTTTAAATTGAATAAATCAATTAATATATACTGTATTGGAAAAATTTTAATATAGATGTCAAGTTTTAATTTCCCTCAAGAAGGTGGTCTCATCCCTCTAAAGAAACACTATGCCCAATCTGTGGACAAAAATACAGCCAGGAGATGATATCCATATTCTAGTCTGGGAGTATGCGATGTGCCTAGCTCTTCCTTGCATAGAGGAGCTCTAAAGTCACACGATACTGAAATCTTGCATTTTCTTAACATACATTTGGGTCTTGATGGGAAGTCATCTGTTGGAAAAGACACTGAAAGAAAAGGACCTGAAGGCAGAAGTTGGATATTTTGTTGTGAATACTTTCCCCAGAATATTTCACTTTCTCACGATTTCCATCTGGCAATGAATATTCATTACCTTTCCTAAAATGAAGAAAATTTTGGATGATAGTGAAGTGGGAAGTTACAGAACAAATGACAAAATATGTTATCCTTGTTCCTACGGTGTGCTTCTCTGTCTCTGACCATTGCTAAGCACAGATCTCTTGTCTTGTTTCAGCCCTTTAGAGAATTTCACCTTGGTGTGTAGCTGCAGAAGGCTCCCATAAATCCCATGTCAGAGCTACCAGCCCTATACAGGCATTCTTTATTCCTTGAGGTGTCTCCTACAGCCCTATGTGCAACCCAACCCTATCACACATCCACTTTCAGGTGAACTGAATGGATCTCTAGCCTCCACTGACTCTATTGTGTCAAGGTGGGATTCAGCACCTTCACTTAATCCATGCCACCTGTGATCTCTACACCTCATGTACTAGCTGACAGAACAGGTGCCCTGGAGGCCAGGTAGGTGCTCAGGATGTCCAAAAATGGCACAATATTTAGGTTATCTATTTCCACTGACTTTAGTGGAATATAAACAACAAGTTCACAAGTATACACAGATGCCTATGTTTATATTTTGAAGGGTCTGGATGCTCACTTAGCAGCTGGAGCATAAAAGGTGCATTTCTGGAGTACATATTTCAGCCATATTTCAGTCTGAAAAGAAATCTAGTTCATGCACAATTACATGTGATTACATTTTCATTTTTTTGATGGAAACAGAAGCATAGAAAGTGGGGGGCTGCAGCAAGCCTTTGATTTGGTAGGATGCTCCTGCTCCCAACTAAAATACTACTGTAGACACTCATGTGACCTATCTCAAGTTCCAAAAAAGATGAAGCTGCAGCATCCAAAGGCTTTCTGTCTCCTAATTTGTTCCTTCCCTCCAGAGGTAAAAAAAAAGGGTGCAAATGAAAAGAAAAATCTTGTCTTTAATATGTTGAATTAATAAAAATGAGGGTTTTCACCAAAAGAATGCATTGTCAGTGCAACCTTATTTTTTTTCTAGGGGGAAAAACCGGTATCTTCAACCCGTTTTAGCTATTTGCTATATTGCCCTTCTCTACAGCATTGGAACTGAATTGTTCCCGGTAGCACAGCACTGAACTTCCATAGGGCAATAGTCCAATCCTCTCTGATAAATGCTCTTCTGCACTGTGGTATATAGCTAAATTCTCCCTGCTCTTAATTAGCTGCACATATCTCATTAATGAGCTTTAAATCAAAGCCAGTCAGAAAGTGGCTACTATCTCCACTTGCAGGAGGGAATATTTCCTCCCTGTTACCCTTAGAGAATCACTAAACAATCAGCAAAGGAGATTTCAGAATAATGTGTCTCCTTGTCCCCTAAAGCTATGCAAATGATCTTTTTTATAACACTTTTCAATCTAATTGACACTTGTAATAAAATTCTGCCTGTACTGATCAATCTTACCTTAGAGTCATCCCACACCATCCCTTTAAGTAGTGCCCTTCAATTAAAACTTCCACAAGGCTGTGAAGACTGTAATAATCCACTTGTAGAGAGAGGGAGTTACTTGTTGCTCTGAGGATTTCATTAAAGAGGTTTAAGACTACACATTTTAGGGCAATGGCTTTCTGAAGGGAGTTTTGTGGGCTTATGAATTCCACATGTTGTTTAATCACATCCAGGAGACCATTGCATGAACTCAGTGAAAACCATCCCACGGTTTCAACAGAATACAGTTCTTAATCCTGTTGTCTGTAACAGCTATATATTGCTTCAGTTGTATTTATTTGGAGCATTCTGCTGCTACAAATCAAAATAATGACAGAATCCACACACTGTCAATAAGTGAAATACTATTTTAAGCAAATAATCCAAATCACATCATTCTAGATTGATCATCACTTGAAAATGCCAATTAATTATTCTCTGCAAGATGAATCACCACCAGCCACATATATTTTCAAGACAACCAGTGAAGTACTCAATAGAGCATTAGAAAGTCCTTCATATAGCCAAAATAAACTGTTCAAGGGAGATAAATCATTTGTTTTTAGCAAAAAGCTACAGCAGTTCTCCAGAATGTTGGCAAAGCTGTCAATATCATAGAACATTTTGTATGTAGTATGAGCAGTCCTACACACTGCCAGACTTGATCTGTGTGGTCTTTTCCCACAGGGAAACCCGGGAAGGTTAAACTGTTGCCACTTTTACTAGCACTGAGGGCAGAATTGGAAGAAAAATGAACAATGTTGTTCACCTTATATTTAAGATAGTTTTAGAAATTTTTACATATTGTTGAAAAAGGTTGCTGTGCATGCTCAGTAATGCCTGCAGTTGGGAAGAAGGGAAACTTCATTTTACAGGAGAATTTGATTCATACAGTGCAATCAGATTCTGTGTAAATTAGTGAAGTATCACTGTGTTGATCTCAAAAAGCATAACCACTGCTATGGTTCACTTTTTGTTCCTGTCCAGGGGATTTTTTCAGACCTTTTCTCTGCATACCAGGACTATCCCTCACTCACCAAGCTGCACATAACTGCAGGAAAAGAAGAATGTCACCTTGGATGAATCTTCATTGTTCACTCTGATTCTGATGTGTAGAACAGCATATAGTATTTACAAAGGTAGATCAGAAGACCAAAACCAGAGAGACTATAGCTTGATAAGCAAGTGGCTTCCTCAAAGTGAGCTGGCCACTTATAGTATCAAAAACTGAAGCAGGAGAAACAAACTTATTTTCTGGGAATAAATTTTATGTGGAGGAAGGAACCTCTTCTCTTCATCTTGAGTGGCATCTTCTGTCAACTTTCTGCATCCCTGCAGGTGGGAAGGTGTCTCTGATATGCATCCAGCTCGACCTTTGATCTGCTCATGCCTGCAAGTTACATCCAGGATGTTCCAGACTCAATCTCCTGACTCTGAGGCCCTCTTACAGAGGTGCTTTACATTCCTCTGTGGTTGATGCAAAGGAGTAGAGTTCTGGCTTGCTGCCCCTTGTCTGGTATTCAGAAACACTAAGTCCCTCTTTTGACCCTGTAAGCTACCTAGACTTTCCATTCAAGAGGTCTTAATCAATACAAAGATCAGAAATCCACTCTTGATGTTTGTATAGGTGGTGCATATGTTTCTACATAGGCCACTGAAGATGTCCCTCTGCCTTCAACACAAGGACTTGTTTGATTTCTCTTAAAACGTTGGCACTAATTAGACACAACTAGCCTAATTGACAGGAGAAGTCAACAAATTAGAATGATCACAGCTTACTGCTATTTTATGAGTGACTAAAGGCAGTAGAAAATGAAGCTCCAAGTCTGTACATTTCCAGAGACCCCAGCTTTTGAAAGCCTGGTGTATTTTAAACCAAAGTTGTATATGACAGCAAACCCCTCTCCTTAGAAGCTCTTGTTCCTCAATTCCTAATGAGAAGACAGAGCAATCAGGAAATTTCAGAGATGTTTAGAGGCTGAATATGACAAAGAAGACACTGAACATTGCACTCATTTATTTCAGCTTAAGTTTGGTTCAGAACTAGCTGAGATGTTGCAGTCCTGAACAATTCCTTGCCATTTTTGCCACCTACATTAGTGACATTTCCTAAAAGCATCTTGTTGCTAGCTAACACAGGTTCGGTGGTTCGGGTCCCCTGGGGCCAGCAATAATTTAAAATATATTTATCTGCTTAGGAAGAGATAGATCAAAGAGCAACTGGGTTGGGGGGTGCGGTGGGGGGAGGAAAGCGACAGCCAAAACTTGAGGGGATTCTTAGGTTTCAAAATAGAAAAGGTTCCTTTTATACTTTTTTTTTTGTTTTATATTATGCATTTTTCTAACATCTCCACAAATATGCCGATAGAACAAATGAATGCATTCTGTATGAAAAAATATCTGTGACAGTTTGAAGGGCACAGGATTCTTCTGTTCCAAGATCTCTCTGTGGACACTGCCCAGAAGTGATGGGAATTCCTAGACTCCAAGTGCATACCACTTACATTAATTATTGAAATAAACTTCATATCAGGTTCAGCATTTTAAAATATATTTATTTGCACAGAAGAAGAAAGAAGTAGGATGCCTCCAATGCTTCTGCCATCTGCTCCTTTGAAAAGAAGAGTTGTCTGCTTGTCTCTTGGCATAGATAATTTCTTATTTACAGAGCTGAAAAAGCAGCTCCAAAAGCCTGTGTTAAGCTGAGGGCTTTAGTATCTTAAAACAACATCTCTCAGTTTTATTTTCCATTTTACAGTTCAGAAGTCCTCATCATGTATGCTCACTCTTCAAGTTGTTTGTGTCACAAACAACTAAAGGTTAAGCTGACATTGAAAACTCATCCTCCTGGTTTCCCTTCTCTGCTCACCTAACACTCTGTCAAAGGCAGCTGAGATCCCAAAATGCCATATTTAAAACATAGTTATTAAATTAAAATCAAGTTAAAAGTTAAAAACCACTCAATCTGATGTTTCAGATCCTCCCCATCCACCACACCAGGCTTTCATATTCCTTATTTTTGCACGGTGTTATTTAGCATGCAGTTGCTATACAGTTCACCTCTAAAGAGTTGTTATGTATCTGGGATTACAGTGTCATTCCCACAAGTAGGAAACTGACTCATTCTACACCTACAGATTTTTCTACCATGGTTTAATCAGAGGCTGGTATCTTAAAAGCCAAAAGGAATCAAGGCCCAAAAATATATTCCTTCCATAATCTTGTACTCAAAACCATTTTGAAAGGAAGTATTGTGAGTTTTGTTGTGCTCAGCCAGAAACCATTGCCAGCGAGCTGCCACCCACCAAACCCTCAAAACCAGAACACTGGAGCAGTTGGCCTTTCTCTCAACAGCTGATTGATTTTCCTCCAAAGACTCTACGAGATGAGAGATATGCCAATACCATGGATATTTTCATGTCAGATCTTGTAGCAACCTTCCCAAAACCAAAAACAAAGACTGGAAAATATGATGGTGGTTTGGAGGAGGTGCCAGGAACAGAGTACCCTCACCTGCAATGCAAATGCCTACAAGCTAGTCACTTATATGTGCTTTATACACATGCCAGGCTTTCTTGCTTTGTTTTTCAAGTGCTGAAGTTCAGTCTTTCCAAGGTCTTGCATAATGCTTCTGTCCTCTCACAGCCAGTTTGGGACTTACATACTGAAGACTATGATTGTGTTCATTCTTCACCTAAAAATCCCTTTTGATTCCCTTTCTTCTCATGGACCGTTCAAATTAATTTCCTTGCTCTCTGCTACAAAGTCCACATGGTTCTAGAGAGGTATCAGTGAAGCAAGACACTCCTGCCCTCTGTAATTAAATCTGTATTTTTTGTTCTGCCTGGTTTTGCTCTCTGTGGTCACTATGTGATTAGCATTTTGCCACAACATTTACAGCGTCATGGCAATGTCTTAGGTCTGCTCAAAATACTATACCTTGTTGTGTGCTTCTCACCTAAAAACAGCAGCAATGTTTGTGAGTAACATGAACTGATTGTGAATCAACTTGGGAGTAACTGTGAACTAATTAGCACAAGGTATTTTAACATAAATTGGATGGATGAAAAAACCTATTCAATTAAACACCTGTTTGTTGAATGAGGTTTGTCCTACTTGATTAATGAGCCTGCAAAGTTAAATAACCACCCAGGTAAATGCTCTTTTATCTACTGAACTCTTCATCTCTGTCTATTGAGATTCAAACCAGATGTAGAAATTCAGACCTTTTAAGAAGTGATTTTGCATTAAATAGAGGAAATAGCCATATATTAAATGTTTGGCAACACTTTTCTGGGGTCACTTTCATTTATTATTGAGTGATGGACTGACAGCTAAGGAGGGAAAGTTGTGGTCTGGACTCACCTGCTGACACAGACTGCACTGCTGGACTTCTTTTGGTGAAACTGAGGCAAAATCAGCCTGAAAGGAAAGACTGAGAAATCTTTCTCTGCTACTGAAAATTAATCTGCACACCTTTAAAACTGAAAAAGAAAAAAAAAAAAAAAAAAAAAAAAAAAGACTATTATAACCATGTAATGGAATTTGGATTAATACAGGCTTGAGTGCTTTACTCATTAAACTCTATAAAGAGTAGATGACTCCTGTGGGGGATAGCACATTCCTTATGAAGATATCCAGCTCTGATTTTTAAAAGAGGGAGAAAGATGCTAGAAGAAAATTCTCTGTCTTGCTGCTGACCTCTGCTTGGAAAGTGATCTTTTAAAATCTAGAGTAATGATACATTTAATCAGGAGAAGACAGATAAAGTGCCTGGGGAGTTGCTTGTGACAGGTATTCATGAACCAAAACAAAGGAAAAGACAACTGAAATCAAATACCTATTGTCAGCACAAGAGCAATACCAATAAAAGCAAACTGAACATTTAGTTTGAAATCAGTTCTGCTAAACCAGAACTAACAATGGCTGCAATGCAAGGATTCCCTCAAACAATGAATTTTAAGACTTGCATATATTTCATTTGTTGACTTCTGAGGAATCCAAATTTTACCTTCTAAAGCCATGTGGTCATTGGTGGCATTTTCTTTCCAAAACTAGCCTAAGTTGTTGTGATCCTTTTTCCCCTGCAAAACAGGATTCTGAAAGATGATCAACAAAACATTTCAAGGATATAGTAATAACATGTTCTAAAATAATTCTGCCACGGTTATTGCAGTGGGACCTCGCATGCTAGGGTAAAATTATGAACACTGATGACATACTTCTGAGTGGAAAGGATGCAAAACTCTGTGAAGAACTTCTTCAAGCATTTAAAGATAAATAGATAAGAACTTTGTGGGGGACCACTCTAAGGTGAAAAATCATTGTGGACTTGATGTGCTTGCTAAGCAGTTATTTCTGATATTATATAGCATTGTTACAAAGTAGTTTGGCAGTTTTTCACTGTTAAAATCATAATAACCTTAGGTCTCTCGCTCTCTTTTTTGTTTCCTGCCCTGAGTGTTGTAAATTGAGGATAGAAATTTTTTTAGCACACTAAAGTTATTAGCTGATACCTAATAACTAGGTGGGCTATATCTTAATCTTACTCATACCTAAAATGAGTTTACTTGTAGGGATGAAAATGCATAAAAAATTGCAAGAGACTTCCTGAAACATCCAAATATTTTTAAATTGCCCAGAAATTAGGGCCTGGTCTAGAAATGTGCTAGCAGGAGCTTGAAATTTAGGTTTCAGGAAAAAAATTGAGGATGATCTGTACCTCTTCTCAATGAAGTCACACAAAAGTCCTCTTCAGTACTTCAACAGAGGCAAAGCAAATTACTTTGTCTTTCATTTAATCTAATTAAGAAGTAACATGAGGAATGATCAATGACATTGTGCCGGCAGTCCAAGTTTTTCAAGCAAGCAGGTAAAACTCTAACACAGGCATACGGATTGTCAGGGTTTTCTCACCAAAAAAAAAAAAAAAAAAAAAAAAAAAAAAAAAAAAAAAGAAAAAAGAAAAAAGAAAGAGTCTTTTTGTTTCCCTCATGGCTCTTTTTAGCTTTCAGCCTTGCTTCTTCAAACTTTTCTTTGCATGCATAATCAGTCAATTAATTTTTAAACTTATTTTTAAGAAAAAAAAGCATCTTTTCTATGGAGACTCCTTAAAAAAGAAAGCCAGACTTACTACTGAATGGGGCAGTAGATTTGAATTCAGGTGTTTTGCTAAACATAACCCCATTTTAAAGTTTTCTCACTGTTGGCTGGTCAGAACATCTCTCCTCTCTAGGGGGCATGGATATTCAGTAAGTCATAAGATAAGCCTAGACTCTTGCTCTCTGGGATACTTTGGTTTAGGAAGCCTTTGCTATGCATAAAGAAAAGCAGATTTTGCCCTTGTGGAGTAAGGTTTTAAAGCCAAGTGCGTGTGATACAGCTAAGCAGTACAGGTGATGGGAGAGTGGGCACAAAGATGCTTAATGTAGGCAGCTGTGAGGTTAGAAGCTCTGGGGAATAATCGGAGTTATGACACTCAGTGAGAAATGTTAAACAACTGATCCATCTGCTCTTTCATGAATCACCTGACTCTAGGAATGATGATTAGCTGCCTCAAAAGTATAACATAATGCATGAAGTGGTGTTTGAATAGTGTTTTAATTGGGTTGTAAAGGCAACCCTTTTTGAAAGAAATTTAATTTAGCTAGAATGCTAGACTGGGATTTCTGCCTAACTGGAGAAACAGGCCTTGGAAGGCTGTCCTCAAATCAAGAAAAGAATCAGCAGGTTGCCAGCACAGATGACATTTGGGTTGGCAGTCAGTCCTGGTAAGGTCTCCTGCTTTTTACTGCACTTGGCAGTGACAGATCCCAAACTGTTTCATACATGCTGCACGAGGCAAAGTGACCTGGTCTCCCTGGATGAACTGGGATACCTGATTTGCATCTCAGTTGTCCCTACTCAGAGAAGCAGGACTTCACAGATGCAGAAGTTCCACATCTAGTCCATGCAAGAATGCAACAGAAAGTTCCACAAGGAGAACTTAACTTTAATGCCCAAGCTAAATACATATTCATCTAGAAGACCCCAAATCACCTGCTTTTGTGGGGGACAACAACACTGTGCATCTTAGCAGCATTTGATGTACAGGTCAGAGAATCACAGAATTACAGAATCATAGAATGGTTTGGTTTGGAAGTGACCTTAAAGATCATCTAGTTCCAGCTCCCTTGATATGGGCAGGGAAAATTTTCACTAGACCAGGTTACTCAGAGCTCCATCCAGACTGGCCTTGAACATCTTGGGGGATAGGGCATCCACAACTTCTCCAGAGAATGTGTGTCAGCGTCTCACCACTCATAGTAAAGAATTTCCTCCTAATATCTAATCCAATTTTTAATTTGAATCTATTGCCCCTTGTCCTGTCACTACAGGGTCTTGTACAAAGTGTCTCTCTGTCTTCCTGTGGGCTCTCTTCAGGTACTGAGAGGCTGCAATTAGGTCACCCTGAAGCCTTCTGTTTTCCAGGTTGAACAATCCCATTTTCTCTCAGTTTTATGAGAGGTACTCAATCCCTCTAATCGTCTTGGTGGTACTCCTCTGGACTCACTCCAACAGGTCCATGTCTTTCTTGTGCTGAAGTGCCCAGAGCAGGACACGCTAGGTGCAGCCAAGGTGACCACTTCTTCCCTGTAATAATGAGAAGAATCTTTCTACAGCTGTCCCCTCAGTCTAACAGGCAATACTCTACTTCCTCCTATGGAGAGACTGATTTTAAAAAGCCTTGTGAAATTCCTGTACAGTTAAAGTTTTACACTTCTCCCTTCTGGGAACCTATAGCCAGCTCAAACAAGGTTATTTGAACTTCTCAGACTGAAAGAACATGTCTTCTGAACATTTCATTAATGATTTTCTTTTGTGATTGCACTTGCAACACAAAAATCTTATCATGTATTCAAAGTCTGGGGAAGAAACACATTTCTGAACAAACTCCTTCATTTCAAAGAGGCCAGACTTATTTTGGGGATGCACAGTTTCGGTTTTACTGACACCATTAGCTTTTAATCTGTAGACCCTCTGGGCAAGGCAGGGTTAGATGGTAGTGTAACAGGCTTCCTTTAGCTGAGCAGCCTTAAAGAAGCTATACAAAGACTCTGGTTTGCCAGACCTTGTCAGAGGAGAACAACTGTGAAAAGTTGGTTGCTCACAGACAACTCTGCATTTTTGTCTGTATAAATCAATCATCTTCCTACAGACCATTTTAAACAGGTAATCAAATTCCTTTGTATTATCACATTAGTCACTACACAGCATCCTCAATTGCACAAACTTTTATTAAGCAAATTAAACAGTACATAATTAGCTTTAGCTGCAGTAAGTTCCCGCTATGTGCACCAAGCAGTTTTACATCTGATAGTATCTGTATTGAATGTACAGCTCAGTGTTTGCAGATTCTGAGACTATTTTCTTTGCATCAGAGACAGGTTTGTTTTTCTCTTAAGAAGACACATAACCATATAAAATTAAATACAGTGTTTCAGCAAACATTAAGTCTTATGGAAAGTGCCTTGCAGTGTCAGTTTTAAGTGACAGGGATACACTTATTTTTCTTGATTTCTTTCCTAAAATTTTTAAGAATATGTTAATATGAAAACTGTAAGTTTTAATGTGATGGAGCTTTATTGGCCATTACCACAACCTCACAGGCAGCACCACTGAATGATCATCCTATACTGCCCACTGACCTAAATATCACATGCATGTCTGTACTTTCCTTGCACATCCCATTGAAAGGCATTGAAAAAACTCCATTAACATTTTAACTTACACAGTCTCAGGCTTCTGGAGTTTCTTTTGGGGTTGCCTGCAGAGAAACGTCTGCTTGTTACTGTGGGAGCTGTAGTTTTGTCATCATTCTTATGTGTAGCTTTCTGTCTCACACATCTGTTGCTTAGTCATTAAGCTGAACAGTAAACTTTTCACAGTACTAAATGTTTACTGTGAGATTTTGCAGAGGGTTTGTTAGATATTGTCATCACAACAGGTCCTGTTACAGAGTTGAAGACTTCTGAGGCATAAAATGTTGAGAAGCTGGTGAGTGACAAGGGGAGCTCGCCTGAGTATGAGAGTGTTGCTGTTCTAGCACATGCTTCTCACAGGGACCCTCAGCCAAAATGCTGACACTGTCACCCACAAACTCTGCTAGAGGGTGAAAAGGCACAGGCTGTTCCTGCAGCACAGGACAGAGTGAAGAAGTCCTTAAAATACTTCACATTTTGCTGCTTGGAGTTGAACAAGGGCTTTCAGAGCCTGCTGTGGTGATAATGGATCTGTGCTGAGAGAGAACATCCTTTCTGGCACAGAGCCTCAAGTTTGTGAGATTAGCTTCTTCTGCCTATCCAGCCAAGGACCTTGCATTTCCTCCAGTAGTAAGTTGAAAGCTATTACATACAAGTTCATTTTTAAAATATGAGCTGAGCAAAATCATCTCTGTGTACTATCTTCCTGTTGCTCAGGCCACGTGATGGTGCCTTGCGTGACAGTTGCAGTCCCTGTGATTGAAATTCAACACAAATTCCTCCTCTGGCATTTGTCTGTGCTATAAACACACTGAGACCTGATGTGGCTTTGCCTTAATACCTCTGCTGCCTACCCCGGGCCTAAAAATGCTGGGTGCTTTTGCTGCTGTGAGAATGAAGGAAGAGGAAAAAGACTGTGGACTCTTTTATCCCCCACTTCAAACAAAAGGTGTGTTGAAAAAATGAACTTGGGAAATAACTCATTCTTGAGATGGGAAACATCTCATGCCTTGCTGCACTAGTCCTGTGAATCTCCCACAAAAGAAAATACCTTAGTAAAGTGTATGATTCTATAAGCAGAGAAACAAAAAGGCATAATCGTCTTCCCAAGATATCCTCTGCTCTGTGGACATTATCACACTTATCTAAGAATAATACATCTCTCCTCACAATCTGTGTTGGGAAGACTCCCCATCTGAACCATGTGTGCTGCATTTTCCTTGGTGCCTGTGTCATCCAAAACCCACCATTAATAGTGGAAAGGAAGACAGAAGTGAAAGAATCCTGTAAATTTAGGAGGTACCAAACAGCTTTCAGACATTTACAGGATTGAGTGTTCCAACTGCCCTACACAGGAAAATATCAGAACAGTGAATCCAGTGGCACAGCACTTTTCTGCACACTCTGAGGAATTTCTTTGCAGATTTAAGTGAAGGCGGGGGAAGTGGTGCAGGCCTTTCTCTTTCAAGCAACATATTTGGTGCCAGTAATTCAAATGATAGACTTTGGGTGCAAACTCCAAGTGCCTGAAAGCCTCACTCAGCATGAAACAGTCCTTTAATCTTGGGACAAAGACGATCCTTTGGCTGCCTCCAGCCATTAATTGGAAGTTTGGAAATTTTGCTTCTTACACATCTCTATCCCAAGAGCAAAATTAACTTACACCTCTTTCGCACAGAGATAAAACAGCAGAAAATGTAAAAGGCGAGTGATGCTGTGCTAGGGGAATAAGGCAAAGGAAATGTTAAAAACTGATAGCTTATTCCCAGAGAAACAGTATGAGCTCAGCCAAGCAGAAAAATGTGCAAATACTACTCTTAATTCACTCTAGACAATTTGTCATTTTTAATATTTTCTTTAGAGTCTGTGAAATCACAAATTCGGTGGGTAAACTGCTGCTATTTCTCTTGTTTAGTTGCTTGCCCGGGGAGGAGAATGGGAACATGGGCAGGGGGCTATAGAGAGCTAATTAAAAATTATCTGGAAACCTAAAAGTTAACATTGAAGTACTTGTGGTAGCAGTTTCCTCTCATTTGTGTATTTTATTCCTTTTAAAGCTCATATATATGATGGGTAAATCTCAGAATTTCCTTCTAATTTCTTTTTTCCATAATGCTGTTTTAATATTATTTCATTTATAATAAATTCAGTATAGAGAAATCTGTACACACATGTATGTGTAAGAGTTTGGAGGGTAATTCACTAAAATGATGAAGTGACATAGACTCTAAGTCTTATTGACTTTCAGAGGAGTTATATTTTAAGCTATTTTTTTCCAAGGAAATTGATGGATAAAGGGTTTTTTTAGGAGGTAATGAAAGCTGTTCACATTACAGCTAACAAATACACGCCCAGAAATTTAGGAGTAAGTTACCTTAATTTGTGGATTTGTAAAAAACCAAAAAAAGATGTAGTTCAATAGACTGTATAGTACCTTGTGAATTTGACAAATAGCTGTGATGCAAATAAACAGAAAAATGAGGTAGTCAGTAACTAAATTGTCGAGTGAGAAGTTTTCGTTTCAGTGTTTTTACGATGAAAAATTTTTGTTTCCTAATTTGAATCTTTTCAGTGGAAAATCTTCTCAAGTCTACCTGAAAGGAAATGTCTTAGTTTTTTTTTTTAGCCTGAAGAAAAATAAAACATTTATCTCTTTTTCTTCCCCCTTCCCAGTTATTTGGTGTACAAAAACCCTGTCATTCACACTTATTCCATTAATCTTGCTATGATTTTATTTTTTAAATCCCTTCTCTTTTTCCTGGTATTTGTACATCCAACGTTGAAACTATACTCACTGCAGCAACACAGTTATTCCAAGTAATTATGTGAGTCTGTTTCCTCATGAAAAATGACCCCGCAGGTGTAGAAAAGTTAACTGTGGACCCTTAAGTTTCATTACGTACTTCTTGTCTTACTGTCAATTTGGAGGTAAAATTAAGAACTGAAACAGATCTCCTAAATCTTAACTACAATGCCAAATCCCTTTCCATAAGCAAAACACTTGATCATCCCTCTGAGTCTTAATCAAGTAGATATAAAGTATGGCCTGATGAGCTAATAAGAAGATGAGACTACTTTTTTTTTAAATTATTGCTTCGCTGCATTTCAAGATGAGAGTTTGACTCCTAAATCATGAAGGTATCTTGTCAAAATTGTCCAATTATTGCAAAATAATCCAACATGTTTCTGTGGATAATTTTTAATAGAAGAAAAAGTCCGCAAAAAAGTGCTACAGCTCCTGATCATAATTTAAATGGAATTAGTACAACGAAAGCTCTGATGTTCTGTTCATTTCAGTGTTTTCAGTCTTCTACTGAGATCTTGGAAGTCAAAAAAGAATCACCCTTTAGGGAATTCCCAAAGATTAATTAGTAAAGATTTTAGGATTTTTTCAAAATATTGTTCTGTCTTGTTTTGATTTCTGTATGTTCCCAATATATTCCAGTTGCCGCAGAGATCAACATGAGTTGAGCACCTCTTGCCTATACCTACTCAATGCAAATTTTCAGCCTTAATAATTCTAGATTGAGTTGTTTCTTTCCTTTATGTCTAGGTCTGGAAGACATCTGTTCATGGACTTCAGCAGAAGCCAAGTGGCTGTGCAGGGATAGACATCTGCCAGGAGAGCACTTTGTCACACAGGGCTTTTAGTGTCTTGGTTGCTTCAAGCTACCTGCATGCGTTGCTCAAGGCTTTCTGGGTTTTGGTAAAAGAAAAATCTAGGCCTTTGTCACTGATCTGTGCTTCACTGCATGTGTTACCTAATGTCTTACTGTTCTAATACATGGAAAAAAATTCCTTTTTTGGGGAAGCTTTTTATACATCTGTTATCCAAGGATAATGGTTTTATCCATTAGAGGCCAGGATACAGTCTGATAAGCATTTTAGGAAAAAAAAAAGTGCAAAAGAATCTCATCCAAAATACCACTAAAACTTTCTGTCAGCAGACTTTTTCCAGTCACTTTTGACCTGCTTATGTACCCACTGGAAGTGGCTCAATGTAATATTAAACCCTAATATTCACAGTCTGTCTCAGGGATTATTGTAATAAAAAGTCAGTAGGAAAAGGTCCTGGAGACTTTATCTTGTTCACTGCATTGTTGCATTACAGGATCAGCTCTGTTCACATCAGTCCTGACCACTTTTTCTCTAATGTGCTCTGCAAAGGGCACATTAGAGAAAAAATAACTCACAACAGATGCACACAGACTATTCCAGTGTTTCAAAATCTCTTACCATTAAAAGCTTCTTCTGCTATGAATGCATTGCATTCCTTCTTTTTCTGGTCACATGAATGTGAAAACAAGTCTCTTTTTTCTTCCTGGAAAATAACCATTTGAGAATAAAATTCATGCTCTTGGAAATTCCTACCATGTCCCCACTTGAATTGTCATTCTTTAGATTGAACAATCCCAATTACAGAAGTCCAAAAGCTCTCTAAATCTCTTCTAAAACTCATTTTACTCCTTGCCTTAGCCCACATCTGCCTCGCAATACCATACCTGGAAGTAGAAAAGGATTACAGTAACGGACTTATCAAGGCTGTCAAGACCAAAAGGATGTACTGGTGTGTTTTGAAAGCTGTGATCCTATTGATATATCACATTGTGAACTTTGTCTCTCTGAAAGATATTTTCAATCACATTTAGTTTGGGATCTATTATAAATCCTAGTTTATATGTAGTTTTCTAGATAGTATGTAGAATCAAAATAATTCTGATTCCTTACTCATTCCTGAAAGTCTTTTTCTGCAATAAAGTCACACACAGGGTCTCATTTACCAGGATACAATTTTTTAATATCCCTTGACAAGTGCAATTGCAGCATGGGGAGTCCATGCAGTTATGTTAAGCCTTCACAACGCTGTCTTCTTGCTGCTCTAACTGCTCCCTTTGAAAACACATTTGAAAGCAGAGAGTGATGTGCCATCAAGCTGAGCTCCTCACAATGCACACATCAAAGAGGCTCTTTCTGCTGTGCCATCTTGGAAGAGACACTCTTCAGAGCTGTTGTAAAGGCTTCTTGTAAGTGTGGTCACTTTGAGAAAAGCCACACTATTGCCTGACGTTAGTCGAGTTGAAAGGGAATGTTGAAAGGGATGAGCAAGGCTGCTGCGGAGCTTGTCTCCATTCTCCCCATCTTTGATGTGACTTAGAAGCATCAACTAAACCTCACTGGTAATCTGGAAAAGAGTGAACATACAGTTCACCCTGCTTCAGAGAGCAGTAAACAAGGAATGGCAGAGTCTGCCTGTGCTTCATATCAGCTGGAGCAGTGATGATGTGGGTTCGGGGAAGCAGCTGCAGCATAGAGAACATATTAGCTTCCCTATTGCTTTTCTTTCAGTTTCATCTCTGCATCACAGAGGTGAAAAGTGGCTTCTGGTAATACCAGGGAGAGAAAAAGGAAATGAATCCAGATAAATACAGATTTGGGGTTTGACATAATTTTAGAAACTACAATGCTGGACTTGCTTTAGGACAAGATAAGAGGGAAGTATTGTATTCCTAGATAATCAAAAAGTTGAGAAAAATGTAAAGTTCAGTTAGAAAGTCAGTGTTTCATTTCTGAACATTTTACAACTTTAAAGTTGAAATAAAAGTCAATTTTAGGGAGAAGATTGTTTCAAGTGCACAGAACTGAACCATTTCAAGCTTTTAGAGACCAAGGAGGATTCCTCTCAAATTAAATCATTTGTTGAAAATGAGACACATTGCAAGTAATGTTAGTATCTTCAAATTGTCCTTCATCTCCCTCACCCAAATTGCCCATCATAAAACTTCACTCACATCTTACAAACAAGATAGCAAGTATAAGGAGTTAAGCACAATAAAAAGCAAAAATCTTTAGCAAATGGAAAGGAGAGTGATGTTTCAACTTTTACTCCCCAAATAAGGAAGGATGTAGAGACCTTTGGGAAAATGACTAATGTAGAAGGAGCAAAAGACTCTCTTTCCTGGAATAAAAAAAATGCACATATATTTTAATCTCTCTTCTGGCTTTCATAATGCAAGTACATGCTTTTGACTGTGTGGTGCTGTCAGCAAAAATTAATTTTAAAAGTGGTACACATGAGTGACTTCAGCCTTTGCCTTAATTTAGTTTCTCACTAAGAGCCGAGATAAGACACGGCCGCACAGAAGCAGGATGGACGGCTGTACACTATATTGTAGGAGACGATAGTGCTAAATTAATCATGTTCTATCTGGAATTTGCAATTCTTTCAGAGATGCTCGAGACAATATAAAAAATTTAGTGGTAACAGTGAAAGTAGGCAGGAGGTTGTGAGGCAGAAAGCTTCAGAGGGCACTTTAAATGTGAAAGATGCATTACAGTTTCTCACACATGAACAAGATAGCATGCCTTACTAAAAATATAATAAATACGGAGTGTACTCTGCCAGATGCAGCTGTGAAGGGAGAGCTCTCCCAGTCAGATGTACCGAATGTGATTGACACCCCCTTAGCTTTGCTGTGATATGACTAAATATGAAAATGAACAGCCTCGGAATGATGTTTGCATTAGGAACAACATACCATTCTGTTCCTCTCAGAAGCCCAGCAAATATATCAGAAGTTTTGGTACACATACTAGAGGAGTCAGTCAGTTGCTCAGTCAGGATTTCACTTTTCGTTTGCTTTTCTGTTTCTCCCCTGCTTTCCTTCTTTTCTTCTTTTCTTTTTCATTGCATTGTCTGAACACTTTCTCCTGCTACAAACATCAGGGGAATGAAGGGAGACATAAATTACTCCATTAGTGGCTCACTGCTGATCGTCTGCTGTAATTTGAATAAATCAGTGCACGCCTGGCTGCAGCAGCAACAGGAGGAAGAGACAGACGTGCAGGTTACCCCCCCATCCTTGTGAGGCTTTTCAACTCAAACACAAGCCTGCTCAGCTCACTACTACATGAGCCCTTGCCTTGCAGAAAGTAAAATGCGACAGAAAAAGTCCCCTTTAAGTTTGGAAATAAATAACTAGTGAATTTCCTTTTCACTGCAGTCAGTGGATCACAATCAACTGTTGAAAGCTGCTGTGGGAGTTTCCACAGCACTCAAAAGCTCTTCTGAGAGAAGAAAAGATAATGACTGACTTGACCAAAATTAGTGAACAAAGTTCCCCCCCCTTCCTATATGAATGTACTATTGATGCTTTTGAGCCAGGGCCTCTGGTGAGGGTCTGTATCAGCCTCTGAATGCAAGGAAGGACCTTTCCCTCTCTTTCACATTGCAGGTTCGGAGACATGGGAGGAATGACAACCTTTCACTAGGGAAGCCCTGCACATAACTTTTAATCTTGACTCTAAAGTGGACTGTGGTTATATAGATGAATCTAAGAACTGTGGGAAAAGCAGCCATAAATATATGTGAGGAAAACTTCCAGAGAAATTTTCCCCAAATATAGAGGATGAGCATAAGTTAATGCAAAGGAGCACTGTGCGATAGTGACAGTGATGGTGTGTGTGAGACACACCATACAGTGTAAGGACATGATTTCTGAAATCATTACCTCATGATTTCAGCTATTCCTGAAGGTCCAGCAGTGTCTTCCTATTTCTGATTGCAAGACCTTCTTTTGCAATTGAATTTTTCTGCGAGATCAGAACAAAAATTACACCTCACACTTTAGCTTGAGAGCCAGCTGTCTGGAAAACAAGCAGTGCCTTAAATGATTATTTTGGATCTCAAAATATCATCAATGAACATCTGGAGTATATTGGCCAGTTGCATTGGTGCTATCTGCCAAAAAGTAATACCTCTAGGCTTCATTTTTCACTGTACTATTTCTTTTCTGGGAGAAAACATTCCAAAACCAGTACTCTTTGAAATGGGAGGCTGAAAAAATGCCAATCTTTTCACATTGACCACTTTTGGCTCTTTCTCTTTTCACTCACCTGTGCTGTTTTCTGGGAAAAAACAACCTGAGAGCCCACAGGTGCCCTAAATGTGTCTTTAATTGCCATTAAGCAGACCATTTAAAGAGCAGAAGGAGGTGGGCAGATGAAACTACTGGGCAAAGTAGTTGAGTCTGTGCTGCCTGAGTGTAGTAAAATACTTCTATCTATGTTAATTACAAGAGAAGACTATATTTTATGGTGCTCATGTCTCAAAAGATCCACTTTTGAGTTACCTGAATCTGTTGATTGTAATCGATTAATACAGTGGGTATTAGTTACTGTTTCATTATAATTGACTCATAATTTTTCAAATTCAATTTATGTATGAAATTTCATTTAACTAATGGAATTCATTTAATTATAGATTATGTGAGCCATATATGTTATTCTAAAAAAATCTAATAATTTGTAACAAAGATTGATAAGATTCAAAAGATCTCACTGGATACATTTTCATTATAGTGTTCACAAAGTCACTAATAAATCATAAAAATTCTTTAAAATTCTTTCTTTTCTTGGAGTATGGACACTTTTAAGTATTTCTAAGTCAATCTTGCCTATAAGGTTTATACTCATTCCAAAAGGGACCCATTTCTGTGGAAAATCAAGCCTGTTCTCAGCTTCTGAACTTCTATTTGTGTCCCAATAGCTTTGAACTCCTTTCAATGTTTAAAAATATTAATTTGGGTTGGAGTATATTAGTATTACTTTATAAGTTTTCAGTTTTTAATAGATAAAGTGGATCCTAACCTAGCAAATTCATGGTGTAGACCAGGTGGTGGTAGTTTGTCAAAGCAAGTTTTACTGCCTTATTTTAGATGTTCTGCACAGTATTATTTCCTAATTTCATACTGGTATTACTAACTATATACTGTGGGGGAGGATTTTTCTGGGTTTGGGTCTTTTTTTTTTTTTTTTTTTTTTTTTTTTTTTTTTTTTTTTTTTTTTGCTTTGTAGATACTTCACCTTAACACATGAGCAGATCCCTTTGGTTACCATGAACTGCAGAAGCAATCTCTTAAGCTGGTCACTCCTTGTGCACTAAGTGAGGGTGTGATGGCAGCATGAATAAGCAGGTGCTGTTTATTAGAGCTTTTACCTGGTTAGTGTGGACATATTAAAAAAAGGAAGCAAAGCTCTGTGCAAATTGTCTTATAAAATGATATAAAAGGATGAGGTGAGCTCCAAAGCCAGGCAGTTATGGCATGTTGTTCTTGAAAATGCTCCATTTGAAAATAACTTTCAAATATTACCAATGCTTATAAAGAAGAGAGGAAAAGTTATCTTTTTCCATGGGGTTGGCTAGGAAGAGATAAGTATTAGGTCTTATCAAGTAGGCAATAATTCAGTGGTTTAGTGTGATGGCTGATTTGTGTGTGTGTGTATATGAGATAGAAATACTTCATGTTAAAATAATTGTAGAATAAAATATTCTGTTGCGGTATCAAATCTTCTGAAGAGTCATTTCAAAATAAAACATTCTAACTCATGAGTATTTCAGTATTTATTTGCAAGTTGCCAGAATTTTTCTTCACATAGGTAAATACCATTACATAGGTGATTCTATTTTTTTTTTTTCTAATAAATTCAATATTTCGAGGTTCCTTCTATAGCAGTCAGTAGTTGAATTTGCTTCTTTAGCTGAACAATCAAGTACCCCCTGGAGCTCCTTCTATAAATTTAGGCTTTCTTCCCATCATTAGGGTGAGAATACTTTAAATTAAATGATGCAAAGCGTGTGCATGTCATCTGGGCTACCAAAATGTAACAGTTGAGCATATATAGCATAAAACAGGGTTTATTGTGGATGGATATTAGTACCTTTTCAAAGACATAGAATAAGTATTTCCATCAATTGCTCTTAATACGATTTTGCTTACTGAGTGGTACTAGCTCTCTTTTGCAACTAGGATTGAAACTATTCCAAGTGGGGAAACAAATTCTTCGTGCTCTTTTCTTCTGTGTGAAGCAGTGCAAATCCATGACTGGTCAACACAAATTCTTTTCAACTCTAGTAGAATATATATTTTTATTTATAAAATATATTATTTGTTTGGGATAAGATCTTAGCTTCTCTGGTCTTTGAATGCACTAAGATAAATCAGCAATATTCCAAAAAGGTTTTATCTGCTAGTATGTGAAAATGGCAAGTTCTCTTTTTTGTCTTTATTAGGATTTTACATCATTCTAATTACAATATGGTTGCTAAGTGGAAGTAAAAAGCAGGGGTTTGTGTTGATACACATTAAAACTGAGATTCTGTCTCTTTTCTTGCTTGAGAGAAAATCTAAGGGCTTATACAGATCCACTACATTTTCTGTTGTCCCACTGAAACACTTTTCTGAGGAAACAGTCCATATATATGTCCCTAAAAAATTGTATTGAGCAAAAATTATGTTAACTCTTCAGTTTGGTTGTTGCTTATGTATTATATCAACTTACATTGCAAATTAAACTTTAAATTATTTGGAATTATTGCCAAAATATCTTCAGCCGGGGGTGAATACATTGTAAGCCTTCAAAACCTGGGCTAGGGCAGAAAAAGGCCCCAAATACCTTTCTCAGCAATTTCAATCTATTGCTGAGATATAGGATTTTTTGCTACTGGATTGGACTGTGTAGCTACTGGGGGCAGAGTGGATGAGGTAGAAGCCACTCAGTTCTTAAAGGCATTGGCCAGAGTTTTACCCAGAATGGGGAAAAGATTTCAGCCGGGGCTGGTGTAGTCAAATCTGAGAGATTCTGACAATTCTGTTTCTTCGCCCTCACAAAGACAATAAGCAGAACTTAGAAACTCTGTTGGACTGTGTGACATCCTCCTCTCAAAAGCTTATATCTCAAACAGCTAATTAGAGCTGAATCTCTAATGGTGGTTGTACAGTAAGAGTGATTTCTATTAAAGGCATCTTCTTGTTGCTGCTCCCCTGCCTTTGCATTTCAAAAATGTCAGATTTTTTGTGAGACTGGGGTTCCACCGTCCATATTGTAATTATCACTTTGCAGAGACTGGCTGATATGCTCAAGGGCATACCTTGTGGGAAAAGTCTTTAGGTGAACACATAAAAACAAAAAGGGATGGAACAGCAAATAAAGAAATAACTCAGAGAGAATCACTAATCTAACAGTTATACATGCATATAAAAAATCTAACATGATAATGGCAGAGTTTGTTTGGTGGCAGTTCTACCTCTTTTACTGTTGCCCAGGACTCTTTCCACCTGTTTGTGGCAGACATTATTTGTGCTTGATTTTGGCTTAAAGAGTAAATGTTTTTTTATTAAAGTGGAACAGCCACGTTGACAAACGGTTATATTCCAGCCTGGGAGCAGTTTACTTGAGAACAATATTCAGCTGAGGATGTAGAATTCCTCAAAGGATGCCTTGCTCTTGTGACAGTGACAGCAACACTTCTCCTGTCAGTTCTCATTAGCCAATGCCAGTGCAACATTTCTCTTACTGTGAATGGCAGAGATGATAGAAACTGTATTTTTTAATTAGGAAATATTACACATGCAGACACAAGTCTGGTCAAGAGCTCTGTTTACGGCTGCTTCCTTTATGCTGCTGCCCCTCATCTCCCATTCTGTTTGTGTCTACACTCTAGTCTTGAGTTGACCCTGATTTAAGGTATGGGAGAAGGTGAGGCTCTTTGAGGTGGCAAGAATAAAAGTTTAAATTAAACTAAGCTTGAAGTTTAATTTAAATTTTCCATTAAAAAAAAAAAAAAGAAAGAACTCAATTTTATGCTGAATACAATAAAATACCTTGATTTTAGGAGCTTAGGAGAAAAACAAGGACATGAAAAGATACATTAGCTGAGAAAGAGTCTGTCCTTTTTTGTGGTAACCTATTGATTAGGGTATGCATCCAGAGTGTGAGAGATCTGGACACCAGCTCCTTCTCCCATTAATATTTAATAATTATACAAAAGGAAAAAGCAGCTAAAGAGAAATTAAGAACCTGGCACGATTGCAGCAGCAAGACAGACCCTGGGGCAATGGGAGACTGACAGTCAAATATTGCCACACAGAAGAGTGAGTTGAGCCCAGGGCTCTTATACCCTGGCAGGTCCTAAATGTCAGGTTACTGACTAAAGGAGGAACATCTTTTTTGCTGATATATCCTACCAAAGTTTACCAACTCTCTTTCTTCACCCTTGTTTACTGCGAGATAACAGGTCAGGAGAACACTTGAAGAATGAGAGCTACACATCTGACAAAGAATTAATGAAAAATATTATACAAGGTTTATGACATTGCCTCTGCTATTGCTCAGTACTGCTGGGCAGTAATTTCAGAGGTGTGTAAACATGTTATAACAAAAGTAACACCCTTGGGATTCAAATTAGTACTGTATGCTTCATGGAAAATGAGTTGAAAAGAGTTGGAAAGCTCCCAGCTAAATTTAAATAAATCTCTTTAAAAGCCCAACTAGACAGTATAAAGCCAAAACAACTAAAGGCAGTATTAATTCAGAATTTAAGAACAGTAAACATTCATCCATTCTTTCATATAGATATGTGTATCTATATGTATATACTACTATGTATTTTATGGCAAATATATACATATGCTTTCAGTTATGCTTATTTTCCTTTCTCTGTTAAGTTTTTCACCAACAGAAAATATTTTAGTTAGTATGTCTTTCTCTTATACATAGCATATTCTTTTCTGTATTATAAAGCAGAATTGTTAATGAACAACAAATTAAAATACATGTTTAGACTTATAAACAAACAGATGCGATCAATTGATTTGAGTGTATCCACAGCAATCCTTTTCCTACTTTCTACCTCTCTAAACTAAATTTGACTCCTTGGTCAGTTCCAGACACAGAGACTTCAAAACCAAACAGAAGCAAACTGCTCAGAACTTAACTCAGATCCTGAGGCAGAAATCACCCAGCCTTGACTTCATTGTAAGGTGCAGAGAAAGCAGTCCTCTTAAATTAGGTAGCTCTTCCCAGTCTGTTGGAGCAGTTAGGTGCACTGTTTCCTCAGTGGAAAGCAGTGAGTGTATTGCAAGGTCTCAAAAAGCAGGAGACTATGTTCAACTTTAGATAAAATTAAGGTTCTTTCCTTTGGGATCCTTTGAAAACATCTCCATGCTTTCACTGACATTTCTGAGAAATGAAGCCACCACAGCTGCAGGATGAAGCCACTCATACTATGGTTTCAGGCAAAGTTGAGTGTCTATGTTAAGCAGATTCTTTTTAATATTTTGTTTCTACAGCTTCTGCAGGTAGAGTCTGTGATACAAATATACACAGTTTTACCACATAATTACTTTTGATTCTGTGGGCTGACAGCTGGAGTCAAAGCTGTCTGCATTTTGCTATCACAATACCTTTCAGAGGAGACTATAAATATGCATGAAGATGGAATGAAAATAATCTTCTTTGGGTCAAACATTCATCCAAATTAATTGGTTTTGATAAGTTTTCTCAGAAATCCACCATGTAAATCCACTTTTTGTTTATACAACCAAGGATGTCTATGAAAAAGAAAATATACATTTTGTGTATTTAAATTGTAGGGTTGATCTGCCATTCCTTATGGGACTTTGCAACAATGCTTTTACAAACTGACAGCCTCCCCTACCTCCTCAATGAGCAGACAGTTAAAGAAAGCTCAGGCAAGCAGCAATAAAAGTGAAATTCTTCAGGAAGTACTTGCTTTACCTGCAAGTACTGCTTTACCTGCAGAAAACCAATATACATGGAGGGGCTTCTGATATCTGTAGTTTGGATTTTGCCCAAACGTGGGACTGGAAAGCATCCCAAAAATTGGGAGCATGGGGTACAGGACATTATTGTTTCAGAAATATGTTCTGTATTTGAAAATACAGCTACCTCTCTTATGCTGGTTGAACTCCTAATTTATAAATCTGTAGAAATTTGGATCCTGCAAATTCTTGTGCTCTTGCCTGCTTGATTTTAAGCATCGGCAGCACAGCTAAAATCCGCCTACCAGCACGCCTGGGGCTCAGGTGACAGAAGTCCTTTGCAGAGCAGGGCATACTTGCTGGCTGTGCCTTTTAAGTGAGCCAGTATATAATGGTGGTGTCAAGGGGGAGGACATGGGGCACTGGCAGCAGCAAAGGCTGCAAGTAATAAAAAGTGCTTTTCTAATTGGCTGCAATAATGTTTAAATTTTCTAATAAATAACCTCCACACACGTCACAAATAAGCCCTAGGTGAATGTTCCAATGGAGGTATTTATTTGGAGCACTGAACAGATTACATTTACAGAGTTATACTGCACAGCAGGGAAATCAGTCTACTTGGAGTGACAGGGCAATGGTCTTACAGCAGTCCCCTTCACAGCAAAGCACTTAGGCACGTGAGGATCGATTTCAGTGCACCAGTTCAAGCTTAGTATTATGGATGTCTGTTGCTGAATTAGGTTGTGGAGAGGTGCAGAAACTGAACAACTTTTAGGAAAATATTTACAGGATCCAGGTGGGGTGTGACAAGCCCAAGTTCAAGTGAAAGAGGAAGACTGATTGCTTGCTTCTTTAATTTTACACCCTTGCATTAGAGATATAACTGTCAAAATAGCTGAGTTTAGTTTTTCAATGTGTTAACAATTGCATTCTACAGAAGCGAAAATGTGCTTTGTCAAGAGAAATATACTCACAACAATGAATTCATTTTTTAATTAAGAGATGTTATACTATTTGGTACTTTAAGCCATGCAGCTGCTAGTGTTTACTGCATCTCCCTGTGTATGTGTGTTTGGCCCTTCCATCAAAAAGTTCTCCTCTGAGTATTTCTTTTTTTCCTGCTCTGTGCCGGGATGCTTGAGGGAACAAGATGAAACCTGACTAATATTGTTTGGTAATATGGTTGTTTGCAGTTTATTTGTTCTCTGGTGGATTTTATTATAGCTGCTGAATTTTTACTCATTAGTTTAATGGTGGTTATTTTGCAGATTTCTTTTATTCTGTATTTTTTATTGAAACCTTATTCACAATACCACAGTGACTTAACTATGCTCTTCATGATACAAAATTTAATTAGATACTAACTAAGTAAGTGGTCCATTAAAATATTATTCAGATTGTTCAGGGAAATATTTTGGTAAACATTTTCTTTGGAAGTTGACTTTTTGGTAAGGGAAATGGAAACAGACAAATGAATGCTGCTGTTTATTTTGTCTCTCAGCATGCAAAGGGTGAGATAGTGTGCATCTGAATTACATCTCCATTTGCAGTGGGAGAAAGGACCTTGCCATTAGAGGAATCATAGCATCCATTTATTATGCGGTTCAGGTCTAGACTGTGTATACTGCAGTCCATCAAAAAGTATTTTAGGGGAAAGATGCTCATAATGAAGCAGGGAGCTCCACTGTTTGAATGATGATGATGATGATGCACTGCAGTTGCCAAAGCCACATAATACACATTGCTGGAAAATGTCCCATAAAAAAAATTGAGCTGGAAATAAAGATATACATTGTGTGTATTTAAGTATGGCTCCGTTCACTAACAAGAGAGGCTTTAATTATACATGGGTTTTCACAAACAAGTTAGTTCAGAGAGTGTTCAATTCACAAAGGTCTCTTTCTCTATACTCTGGGCTCTCTGTTCTAAGCAGTTTTGCAGCTATTGAAACAGCTGCACAATTTTTGATTTGGTCATGGATACTTTTAATGTGCACATAAAATGAAGAGGAGAGGGAGGGAACATTTCTTTGCCAGCTCTATGCAGAAGAGTGAGCCAGCTTGGTGTCTGAAGAATACTGAATGGGTCTGTGCTGACCTAATGGAGCCAGAAATCAGACCTCCCTAAGTCACACACACAGCTTTGATGTCAAGCAGTTTGCCAAGTGGCAGTACATCCTTCAATGGGAAAAGGGAGGGAGAGAGACTTGTTAAATAGGGAGGTGAATGGAAAGAAAAAAGGTCAACTGTTGGAAGGTGAGAATAGCATGTGAAATAAAGGAATTGGCAAAAATATCAGAAATGCAAGGGAAGAATATTTCTCTCTCTAGAAAGTGTGCTGAATCCTTTCAGACAGGGAACTGTGGTCAACACTGTCCCTCATCCCCCAAATAAGCTATTTATTTCAGTACCACGAATCTCCTTTCTGCCTTCAAGGACTCCCTAGTCTGAAGCATCAGCTACCTTCTGCTGAGATGTGGCCACAGGAAAATACAGTCAATGTTGTGGTGTTCATGCACATGCAGAGCGTGGAAATATTGCTATCAAGCGAGCAGATTCAAATCAATGCCAGAGATAAAGGGGAAACTAAAGTAGGAAGCAGAGCCCCAACATAGAACTCCACCAGGAACTAATATTCTTTGATGCTACCATTCAGCAAATTAATAACCCTACCCTGCAAGAAGTTCATCTGGGATTTGAAATAGAATAAGGGACAGGGTCTTTGGGGAATATGGAAGTAGTGAGCCCTTCAGCATTATTAATGAGATTTTTTTTTGTCCTATGTTAAAGGATGTGTTACTAGATCTAAAAGGAAGCCAAACCCAAGTGTCATTCAGGGTTCTGGATGGGAAAGATGGCCGTATTCAGGAAAGACAAAATGGTCTCAAGATACCTTATAGAAGAGACTTGTTTCTCAAAGAAGTTATCAATTGGTTTTCTTCTCGTTCCAAAACCAGCAGAGTAGATGATATCTCATTTTTTTAAGAATTTACATCTTCAGGCTCAACTCCCATGTGAATTACCTGTAGTGTCAGTACTTGCATTGCAGCCTTTCAGTCCTCTGGGGTAGGAATAGAACATCTGCTAATTTCTATATCCACTTCATTCTACAAGACTTGGAAAAATGTACCAACTCATCAAATAGCATAAAAAATGAGTAATATGTTTGTAACTATTATCCTGAGCAGTACAGATAGGTATGCATACATGCCTGACAACATGTACATACACAAATGACGACAGAGCATAATCATGTGAGTTTCATACCCTTGAGAAAACAGATGAATTATAGTATTTCATTCCAAAGAAAATAATTATGTTTGTTGATTTGAAAGGCTGAGAGCTCTAGCTGTTTGAAAAGTAGTAATAAGACTGTAATAAATGAAAAATTTTGGAAAATAACTAGATATTTTATTATTTTCAGACTTTTTTTTTGCCCCAAAGTATTTGCAAGGTTACCTTAGTATTGCCAACTTTGTATTCTTAGCCTGTTCCAAAATTCCAGCGTAAAAATTAAATGTCAGTCTGAAAAAACACACACCCCAAACCCTCCCTACTGAAAAAAAAAGAAAAAAAAAAAAAAAAAACAAAACAAAAAGAACCTCATCCATGGACGCAGGTTTCTAGACAATATTTTCTCTCTCCCATTCCAAGCTGTGACACTTAGAGTCTATGCGAGAGCAGTATGCCGTTCTGACAGAGGTGGAATGGATGATGGAGCCTTCCAATGTCCCCTCAATTAGATGGACAAGACAGCCTCATTTCTGGTGAAAGGATTTTCCCCATTTCCCTTCCTCAAAGTGAATTTGGAGACAAACAGCATCTGTGGGAATTTGTGCCTGATAGCTGTGGGAGCTGTTAGAACTGTAAGGGAGATCCTAGAACACATTCTTCCTGTGAGAGCTAGATTGGACAGGAAAAGCCAAAAAAGAATTGCAGGTGATGTGGCTGGAATAGATGACTATTAGGCCCCTGTTATACATGACAGTGTCAGATCCTACCTCACTCTCTCCTCCATGGAAACATGTTTAGACAAGTGTCACTTTCACTTGCAAAGAGAGAGCATCAGGTTTCTCTTGTGTTGCACTGTTTCAGGTTTCAGCAGTGCTTGGGTTGTGTTCCTTTTAAATGTTTCTATTTTATCCACAAAGCTTAAGGGGGAGTTTTTCCTATCTTCTTGAACCTATGGACAGGAAAGTTCAAAAATACTAGCAAATTGGCACTAGAAAGTAATTCTTAAAGCATATGGTAGCAGAAATTGCCTTTTACAGAAAAGGACTACAGTGCATGGAGAGTGATATTGTATTTTCATTGCGCTCATCAACACAGTGTCAGAGATAAGGGATACCTGACCTCATCTCACTCTCTTTTGATGGAGTTAAAGTAGGCAATACCAATCCTTTTATGTTTTTAAGAGTCATGGAGTAATTGGTGACACTAGAGATGGCATCTATTGTAACATGTTTTAGGCACCTCTATCCCAGCACTGATCTTTGTAAAGCTTGTGTGACGCTGCAGGTGACATGCCTGAGATTCCTGCTCATGATTGATCAATGGCTCAGACAAAACTGTGGGAATCCCAGTTCTTTCTCCTTTCTGCTTCCCTCTTCCATGCTGCCTAGCAAAATTCCTTATTGAAGACACTGTATTAACTGTTTCTGGTCTCTAGTGCTGCAGATGGGTGCTACTCTGTCAAACTTTCTTACATTGAACTGTGTAGCAAAGTGCGTTTCCTTTGAGCTATGACTCAAACCAAAGAGGTTCAAGAAAGAATGTAGCAATAACGATCAAATGAGAAATAGTGGAAAACTCAAGGATGTCTCAGTTAGAACTGAGCTCCGTTCTTAATAGATCAGGTCAGGTACCTTTCCAGAAAAAAAAAAAAAAATCCAAATTCATAGTGTGTACTCAATTTGTACCTATTCCTATACACTTCAGCAGCAAAACAGTGGCTGTCTGCTTACATGTTTTCTTCAGAGTCTGGAGGAGGTGGTTTCTATCATGGGTTGGCCCAAGACTCTTCTGCAGAAGGCACAGCACACAGATTATGTTGGTCCCTGTTGACTCTACCTGGCTCATCCTACCTGAGTAGCTTGGGATGATATCATAAACTGCGCTCCCAGTGAGGTCAGTATGAGTTACAGTTCCTTCCAGGAAATAATTTCAATTTTTACTGTTTCAATACTTCCCAGTAACGCCTCTTCCAAAATTTCCTGTGAAAGAAAAGAAAGAAGAATGAATTCATTTATGAAGTCACTATGTTTCATAGCCAGTTTCTTCTAAATACTTTTGATCTCAAGAGGTGGAGACAAGGGCAACAGTTTCTTACATCAATAGGTCAGTATTTTTCTGTGGAGCCAGGGAAAGTCGACAATGGCATGCAACCATTTTGGATTACAGGGCTTTGTAATACTTGTGGTGTGCCTGTGGATCTCCTTTAACACAGTGCCACTCAGTGATAGGGATGCAGCATGGCGAGGGGAAAGGAATGCAGATTCCATCAAAGGGCAGACATCTGCCAGAATCAGGTCATTTATTTTCACTCTGCTGGGGGCAGGCACACAAGGATTTGTTTTGGTTTTGACTAGATTTGGTTTGGTTTCTTACACAGAGAGTTTGGAAATAACTTTTTGCTTCAGGACATCAGTTTATAAGGTTATTACTGGTTGAAGTCAACATGCCTCTAAAGTTAAAGCCTTTCACTTGTATATTTACATATCCTCTTCAACGTTGCAGACATATCTCTCTCATGCTTTGCCTGCAGCCTATTTTGTATTTAAGTTGTCTTTGGACCTGAGATGTAACTTGTTGAATCTGATCAAATAAAATGAAAATTAGTCTCAGAACTAGAGCACAAGAGCTGGGCTCTTAAATTTTTCTTGATTGTATCTTGAGTCCCAAGCTACATTCTCTAAATTTTACATTGTGTGAGCTTTTCAAGGGCATGAATATCTCTTATAGGAGGCACTACTAGTGATAAGGTTTCCCTTGCATAATATTCTCTGACTGTAGGTTTTATTTTCATTACAAAAATTTAGAACTCCAATTCAATATTACTGACAATGACTAGGTAGAACATATTGTCTCTGTCATGAATTTGACAAACTCTGCATTAAAACTGTTCCTTCAGGGACTTTGTCCCCATTTTTCATGTGATTTCATGTGATTTCATGTGATTTCTTCTTGCTGTTGTAATCAATAGAAGAAACTATTGTCATCTCTCACATACATTTATTATGAGAAAAACTGATTTTATGACATGGCTGAAACACACTAATTTCCCCCCATAAGTGGCCTGATAGGCTTCTAGAAGATAGTCTTATTGTGCTTTGGACCTTCCTTTACTGCCTTAATTTCCATTCTATATGTAAGCTTAGACTATCTAATTGTCTCTTATGACAGAAAAAATTATATTATCGCTTAGAAGAAGATTAATATGGAAAGTTATCTAAACTAATACTACAAGTTACATTTATGTTGTCTCACTGGTGAATATAATGAGATTAGCTATCAAGTTTTTGGGTTAGTTCTATCTTTTTTAATAGTTTTAGAAATTATAGTAATTAAAAGATATCTTCTACTGGTGATTGCTTTGTACTTTCCCACCATTTGCAGTAATAATTGCAAAAGCAAGTGGTGGAATATGAGGTTTTAACCCACATTTTATGGGTCACAAATGGGCTCTAAACCCACTGCAGTCTTGCAATTTCATCTAGAGATAATTATTAGATAATGCCAGCAGTAAATTATTTGCTGCTCATATACTTCCTAATAGTCACTATGCACAGGTAATTATTTCACCATTTAAAAGAGAGAGTATATTTGAAACTATTAGCTACCACTTTTAGGAGTTGTACACCCAATGAGCAAACCATTGTCCCAGCATTGCAATCCCAAAGAGTCCTTACCTGCATGGTATTGCTTCCTCATCCCTGAGGCATCTCATTACATTTGCTTTGGGTTCACACAGGTGTAAGAGAGGCCAGAATTTTTGTCCTAAATGCACCTATGTCTCCACCAAATACCTCTGAGGTTTTCAGTTCAAGAAACCAGTTTTGGTGCAGCTGACTTCGTAACTCAGACCGACTATCTTACCTGATATGGTAAGAACTCACACAAGACAAAATTTTCTGTCTTAAGGTAGAACTCAAGGGCTGAAAGACAGGTCATGACGCCATTTTGATGGCACAAGTATAAGGAGTTTAGACTCCCTGTTTTTTGGAAAATATTGTAAGGAGGATTGTCAACTTGCTTTTTAGAAAAACCTAACTCCCTTGGTGATGGCTGGTGTTGATAATTTACTGGAGGGTAACCAATTACGTCATCACCTGTAATTTACATGCAGAGTAGACTGCACTTTATTTCTAATCAAACTCATATTCTAATTGCTTGTCCACTCCAGAGACCTCAAATACACCTTTTCTCTTTTAAATTATAGTCAAACTAGGCAACTCAAATTGTTTCCACACTACCACAGATCTGTCTGCCACACACAGAACTGTTCTCTTATGGTCAGGTAATTTAAATGCCAAATTTATCTGTAAGTTAAATTGATCCAAACCACACTCCTCACCTCCATGAAAGCAAGAATGAAAAGAAAATACCTGGGCAGCAATTTCACTGTTAATGTGTTGTGCTGAAAGCTATTAATGAAGTTGTTCCTGTCTCTGACAAAATCACTTAGAAGTAAACAATATAATTTCAAGGGTAGCCTTGACTGAAACATTCAATATCTCTGTGACCAAAGGTCTTCTGCAGAAGTTTTTACATTATCTTATCATGTTTAGTAATGGCATCCAAAGGAAGGCTACAGAGATGGTGAAGAGCCTAGAGGGGAAGCAATACAAGGAGTGGCTGAGGTCACTTATTCTGTTCAGCCAGGAGAAAATGAGACTGAGGGGAGACCTAAATGAAGTTACAAGCTCCTTGTGAGGGGAAGAGGAGGGGCAGGCACTGATCTCTGCTCTGTGGTGACCAGTGACAGGACCTGAGGGAATGGTCTGAAGCTGTGTCAGCGGAGGTTTAGGCTGGCTATCAGGAAAAGATTCTTTACCCAGAGAGTGGTTGGGTTCTAGAACAGCTTCCCAGAAAAATGGTAGAGCACGAACCTGACAGAGTTCAGAAGTGTTTAGATAATATTTTCAGACACATGATGTGATTCTTGGGGTGGTCGGTTGCAGGACTGGGAGTTGGACTTGGTAATCCTTGTAGATCTCCTTCTACTCAGGATATCCTATGACATAGAATCTAGGCATCCCTTCAAGGAAAAATTCCTTTCTGTAGATACACCCTACAGCATGATGCCTCATATGTTTTTGTGTTAGGATCTTGAGCCCCTCAAAAATAAAATAAAAAAACCTCTAAAAAGTCTGTGGCATGTGTAAAACCTCAAAAACCCCACCTAAACCTAATGAAACAACACCTGTTTCAATTCTGATTACCAGTAACATTGGCTGAGTCACATTAATGAAACTATAGTCATTCCTCAAAACTGAGGCTTAAGGAGTTCCCCTCTACTGAAAACACCAAAGCGAGTTCTCTGTTAAATGTTTTTAGGAGTGTACTTTCCATTGCTGGAGACATGAAACAAGTAAGTCCCAAATCCAAGGGAACTCTGTATCTGCATCACTTCTTTGGGTTTGAATTCCCTCTTTTTCAACAAGATTCACTACTCAAGCAGATATCCCTTACTAAAACTGCTGCTGGCAGATGGAGGGGACTTGTCAGAGCATTGCCTGGAAGCTCACAAGGCACCCTGGCGTGGTATCTGTGTTAGCATCTCTTTCATGAGTTCTTAAGTCATCCCAAATTTTTAAAAGACTTGTCATTGTTTCTCAAGTAGATTAAAGCTTCATTACATTTCAGGCTACCAATGCTGCCTTCTTCATGAGTTAGGGGATGTTAAACACCACTAAAAATTGATAACGAATCAAATCACTGCCTAATTTACAAAATACAGTCAACTGACACCACATTAAAAGGCTGATCAGCCTTCAAAATTATTGCAGTGTGTTTATTTTTTAGATCATTTTTAGTCTTTGAAATGTCAAACATAGTGATCCATCTGAGCTGCAAATGTGGATGAACATGCATAGCACTGTCATCCGCTTGGAGAAGAGTTGAAAGCAACTACACATGGATTCACTACAGAACTTATACCTGTTCTGCATAAAATTCATGAAGTACAATGCAACCATCCAGCCCCAGTTCTGCTACTTAATTGGTTTAACTTTTGAGAAGAAAACACACTTTTTAGCTAACATTAATTCAGGTGTGCAGCAAAACCAGGGTCATCGTACCTAACCTCTCCTTACCCTTTTGTTGCTGAAACTTATGTGCATACAGTCCTTACTTCTCATTTAGAATAATAGAATCATAAAAAGTTTTATGTTGGAAGGGACTCTAAAGATCATCTAGTTCAATCCCCTTGACATGTGCAGGGACACATTCCACCAGACCAGATTGCTCCAAGCTCTGTCCAACCTGGCCTTGAATACCTCCAGGGATGGGAGCATCCACAGCTTCTCTGGAAAACTTGTTTTAGTATCTCACCCACCCTCACAGTAAAGAATTTCTTCCCAATATCTAATCTAAACCTGCTCTCTTTCACTTTCCGTTCCCTCTTGTCCTGACACTACATGCCCTTGTGAAAAGGCTATCTCCAGCCTTCTCATAAGCCACATTCAGGTACTGGAATGTGCTCCAAGGTCTCCCTGGAGACTTCTCTTCTCCAGGCTGAAATGCCCCAACTCTCTCAGCCTGTCTTCATAGGTGAGGTGCTCCAGCCCTCTGATCGACTTAGCAGCCTTTTCTGGACTCATTTCAGCAGGTCAGGTTTTTTTTGTGTTACATTTCTAATACAGCTCTGAAGCTTTGCATGGTAATGCATTTTTAAAGCAGGGCCCTGCCTAAGCTGAGTTTCCTAGAGCCATGTTTGAGTTCCCTATAAGAGCTGAGCTTCTGTAGCCAGAGAACCTTACAATAAAGCAAGTATGCTTACCAGTGCTGTGTACGCTAGTGCTGGGAAACTAGTGAACTCTGGGAATATGCAGCCCAGCATATGTGCTCTGTAGAAACTGTTACTTCTAAGTGGAAATTTTTGAACTACTCTGATTGTTACTGGTTTTCTTTACCAGGTTTATGCTGTACAGAACCCATGATACAGACCTGCAAGAGGAAGCAAGCTTGGTATACTTGAAGCAGTGGTTGTTTGGGTTTTGAGTGCTCAGTTCTGAGAATCCTTTTCCTGCTATAGCTGCCCCAGCCAAACTTGCTTCCTTCCTGCAATGCTGACTCATGTCAGGGGCAACAGACATACAAAATGTTTGATGTTTTTGAACTAGAAAAAGGAATTTTTCCTGAATTATAGAAACAGAAGAGGGACTCACACAGAAGCTTCCTCATAGCTCAGCTAGAAGTCAATCAACCGCATGACACAGTTCTATTGAAAATGAAGCTTCATTAGTTCTGGTGTTCATGGTACTACTTGTTTTTAATTAAATTACTAAATGAGGGATTACGTGCAGAGACTGCACTGATACTGTAATTGCTTCCAGTGATGAAATTCAAATTTCAGGCCTGAGCTTCTGTATACAAATGGATTCTTTATCTAGCCAGAATGTAGAGCTGCAGCCTGTTACAAATAAGGCAATATCTTTATTCACAGCAAAAGGGCCGTTCTGGCATTAGTGCTATGATTATTGTGTGACCTTTTCAAATAAACATGCATTTAAACATGCACTCTTATCAGTGCATGAGTAATAGAGAAACTAGAGTTAAACTTGTATAGTAATAACAGCCATCAGTTTTCTTCAGTTATTATTTGAGTATGAGAGATAAGTATCCATGTTAAGAAATTCAGAGTTTGCAGACCTAGTAAGGAGAGGCATGAGCATACCTATTCTGACCTCTATATTAACACAAGCTATAGAATTTCAGTCAGTAGTTTCTGCATCATGTATAGTAATTTATGGTTGAATTAGAGCACAGCACTTAGGAAAGAGTTGCAGGAAGAGAATGCATCCTGCCCTTTTATGTTCTCAATGCAAAACAGGCAGCGAGGCAGGTTGTTCCAAAGCTGCAGGCTCAGGAGCTCAAAATGCCTGTGTGCAAGAGAGAAGCATGGACACAGACATTCACTCGACAGAAAACTGGCTCAGCCTTGTTCTTAATAAGACATCAAATCCTCATTTAAAAATGCCATATAACAGTGAATTATTGTCTAAATTATTCTTGTTAAAATTTACCCCCAGTTTGAAGAGCTTTCTGTTTATGTAGAATATGTTAAGTTACTGCCTCATCTTTTTTAAAAAAACTAAACTAAGAACTAACATATGTCCATTAGGATATATTCTTCAGTTTTATCTTTATTTTGGCAGTATGTTATATATAAACACACACACACACACACACACTGCATACGCCATATCTACTGTGGTGCAACTAAGCATCCACCAGTTGCTCACTCACTTGTCTTGCAGTGGGATGGGGGAGAAAATTGGGAAAGCAAAAACTAGAGGACAACCATGGGTTGAAATTAAGGCAGTTTAATAAATGAAAGAAAAAAATCACAAAACAAGTGATGCAAAGGCAATCACCTTCCACCAGCAGATCCATGCTTAGCCAGCCTCTGAGCAACTTTGAACTACTCCCCAGTTTTATTGCTACGCATGACACCATGTAGTCCATGAAATACCACTCTGGTCCATTGGGGTCTGCTGTTCTGGCTGTACCTCTGGTGCCTTAAATTTCATATTTTCCAGGTGAGAACTGCTTCAATGTATAACTTGAAAACTCCATAGCCTGTCAGCTACTGTCTTACCATTTTATTCAGACAAAACAACTTCTCTCTAGGCCCTATCTCCAAGGACACTCTGTTTTTCCAAGCCCCAAAAATGTAAACAATGAAGAACAGCAGCAAGAAGAGGGGGATGAACTGGAGAATGGGACTCCACTACCTGAAGCTGTATTTGGACAATTGGCTTCTGATATGGAGATGGACCAAGCTTATATCCGTCCAAAAATCACATGTCAGTCATCCATCTTGGCTGTAGTCTCTGCGAGGCTCTTGCATTACCCAAGGTGTACCCTGTGAAAACCTTTCCATAAATACCTACCTTATTCTTTTAACTCTATCTAGCTTCTGTTCTAGGTAGCCTTCTTCAGGCATCACCTCCTCTAAACCTCTTACCCACTCCCAGCCTCCTCAGTGGTGGAGGGGACAGTGAGAAAGAGAGAAAGCCTTTGAAGTTGTTCAAGTACTGCTCAGCAGCCTTTAAAAAATCAGTGAGTTATCTAAGCCTTTTTGGTCACCAGTCTAAACCACAGCACTACATGAGCTGCTATGAAGAAAATTAGCTCCGTCTCTTATTGAAGAAAAGGAAGCTGGGATTTGATTTCTTTGGTACACAGAGAACTGATATCCTGATTCATGTATCTGTGGAGTAAGGCTACAAGTTGAAATACGTATAGCAATAATACAACTTATATTTCAATGGATGATACTTTAGCTGAGGAAAAATCTGCCTACAAATTTTGACAATTATATTTCCTCTGCAACAGAGAATAAGTAATAACGAAATACCACTGGTAGTGGAGGAAGAGTACAGATCAAGAAAACACCATTACATGTCAGTAAAGGAAAAAAAGATATAAATCACCTTTCTGATTGCAACCACATTTTAACTTAGTTTTAAGACAATTTTGATCCTTTGCCTCCTTTTTTTTTTTGGGGGGGGGTGGGGGCAGGGGGGAGAGACACCATTTTTACCGACAAGTCCTGTCTCTATCTCTGCCTACTTCCCTAAAAATGTCTGTTTAAATTTTTTAAGTATATGGTTCATCAAGGTACTAGTCTCTGCTAGGTTATATGATAAAAATCTCAACTCTATATGCACAAAGGTGCACAAATGAGCAATGGTAACTGAGGTAACCAAATTAAAGCCCAGCCTAGCAACTTCCAGCCCCATCACAGAAGAGATATCAGCCCCAGGGGTGAAGACAATCACCACCAGTCAAGGGAAGCAGATCTCCAGAACACCTCTTGGGCTGAGGGAGATCACTTCCTAGGGACATGGGGCATATTATGGGATGCAAAGGAAGAGTGATTTGGGATTTTACAGCACCTGCTGTGGGATGGTCAGGGTAGGAACTAGCTGGTGAGTAGGCAAAATGGCCCAGGAGCCAAGGGGTATCTAAGAATAAGACCATGGGAAAATCTGGCTAGTGGAACCACCCCAAAAGTCCTATCCAACTACTGGACAGATCTTGTGGGTTGGCTGAGGGTATGGGTGTACATGAGACACCTGGAGAAAAGAGGATCCAGGGGAAATTTACTGGACAGGCTGCATGTCCAAGCCCAGCTACTGGAGAGATCCATGTTACATATGTATCTGTATTTTTCCCACAAGCAAGCCTTCATCTTCATCTTCACGAAGCCACAAGTGGCATTTGTGTTCATGTGTGTCTGCCTGCGTTGATCTGTGTGGTAGGACAGATATGTTTGTTTATACATATCAGTATATGTTTATTTATACATATTTATACACATGTATTGTACACACACACTTGTGCATCTGCCTACTGGGAATACATTCCAGCCTCACCCCAGGTCAGAGCTGGGCTCCTGAAGTTGTGTCACTTTGGGGACCTCAGATCTGGCAACCTCTACAAACCTCTACTGACATTTTGACACGTTTTACAAACATTGAGGACTTCTGGATTAACTTTAAAGAAATTACACATACCGAAGCATAACAGCAGTGACTTCTGGTTTTTTCATGTCGAAGGGTTCCTTTTCATTTATCCCTTTACTAATGCATGCCCTTCTGCCATATCTATGTATTTTCCTTTGAAAAGGTATCTGTCAACTTACTTTGTTGGAAGAACTTCTTTTGCTGTGTTGGTAAAGCTCATCCGAGTTCAGAGGTATCTTCTGACAGACAGGTAAGAAATTCCGCTGTCAATTCTGGTGTCTGTCTCTTTGCAGCACGGTGGCACTGCATGTGGAAGGAAAGCTGTTGAAATCAGCTGCATACAGCATACGTAGATCCACTTATTTTATTATTCATATTAACCTCAGTTCATTTTAATTTTATGCGAGCATTTTGATTCAGGTATAAAGCAATTTTTTTATTATATAATATGTTTTATTATTATTCTTCCACCTTACACCCTGAAAGGTCCCAGAGGCCTCCATTTCTACCATTTGACTATTTGCAGTGTTTCAAAGTAACCATGGGGTGCCTGTCCTTTTTAGCATCTAATTACACTTTGTAAGGGCTTGATTACCAAAATGCATTAAACAATAATTAGATAAGGATAATTTACATCCAAACAATAAAGTTGAAAAGAACAATATAACTGGTAATTTGCCTTGATCAAGGTAAATAATGTCCTCTTTTTTTATTTACATTTGGTTTTCCCCATAAACTGCCTACTGGGTTGTACAGAAGTAAGAGGCTAGCAAAAATCTGAATCCCCATCCATCAGTATTAATCTCACACTTTACTGAGGCCCCATCCATTTATCTTTCCGACACAAATTAGAAATTCAAGAGTTTTAACAAATGAGCCTGCAAATGTAAACTTATTAGGCCATATATTTTTACTACACACTGTGCAGTGCCCTCCACAAAGCTGTCCCTTCAGAGAGTGTTTTCCTATTTTGTGTTATTGATGGCAGCTAACTAATCACATTTTTAATGTTGTCTTTGGGGAGGGCTGTTTGAGTGAATGTGCAAACTAAACTACCCAGAATAAATCTACCTTATTAAATGCTTGAAATTATGTGTCTTTTACGATAAAGAAACTCTTGAGCATTGTTACATTTGCTAACCTTCTTTTTTGTAGAAATCAAAAGACTGGGATTAATTAAAATAATACATCAAAACAGGGGTTAGTACAGAATGTGTCTGCGCATGAGAGAAAGGCCAAGAAAAATTGGTTAATTGGTCTCTTCATCCCTTCTCTCTTTCACTCCATTGAAATATCTTTTAAAATTGCTTTTAAACTAACCTTTGTTAGCTAAATTTTGTCATTATCTATGCTTTTAGAGAATTTACTAGTGAACAGATCAAAATGCAAACCTTGAGACAGCCTTTCTGCACTTGTCACAAGAGTTTTTCAAAGCTCCTGCATAGCAAGGAGACACTCTGAACAAAAGATTTCAGATTACACAAAATCTGGTTATTTTACTAGTATTTTACTGATTATTTTACTGAATTTCTGGAGGTTTCTGTTAAGTGAAAAATTTTGTAAGCTATCTGGTTTTCTAATGCATACTTGTTTGTATGCCTTTAAATTTGTATAATTTTAGAGAAGACTGGGAGAGGAAGGGACTGATCTGAATAGCATAGGTTTTTCTAGAAGATAATGCTTAAAATCCTTTAAAACACACACAAAAATAAACATTTTTGACCAAAAACCTTCAAGCTTTTTTATCTCGTCATTCTTAGCATTTAACAAAATTATATAATTACTTCGGGAGCCTTTACTACCTTGCTAAAATATTGGTTAAACAATTTTAACCAATGATCAGTAGAAATGCTAATTACTCTTTCATTACTCTGTTCCCAGCAACAAATACAAGTCTGGGTGATATCTGGATTCTTATCTCTAAAAATTAAAAATCTAAAATAAATCTCTAAGGCCTATTGTCTGTTTCAAAGATTTGAGCACTGAAGCTGGTTTGATTTGTTGAGGACTTCTAGGACTGCTCAGTGTAGTACACTTCATTACTGACTCCTACAGAAAAGGGAGAGAACATTTTCTCATTTTTCAGAAAGACAGGAAATGAAACTGAGAGCTAATAATGATAGTTTTAAAAGGCAAGGCAGGGAATTTAGCTCAGTTGGCTTTATATGTATAACAAGCCAGTGCCTACTTCTGCCCTCCTTACCATTTAAAATCAGATTTCATTTGTTACAGACATTTTATAGAAGGGGTTCCATGAAAATGAAAATTATGCGCCACTGTTCTTGATGTTAATCCAATGAAAAAAGATCTTCAACACAGGACAAGAGAAGCCGTGTGAAAACTGTACAGATTTAGGCTTCATTTTCTCTTTTATTGATAAAATACTCCAGTTGGTGCAATGGACCAGTCGGTCATTATTTTTCTTTTCTTAATAAGACTCCAGATTCTACGGTACTTGGCAATTAATAAATTATTTGGATTCTTTTGTATCAACTCTTTTTTTACATTAAATATATAGTTTTGCAGCTGTTGTCACAAGCAATTTTTTTACTGGATGAGGTCACATTTTTAGCAAATTGCTTGAAATTTTGTATGGTTTTTTTGGTTATTAATAGGTACCAACAGAGAACCCTGTAGATAACATTACAGTAGTAAAATTATCCAGAAGAATTTCACAGGAATGAATATTCTGCCATTTCAATACAATATATATCCTATAAATAGCACTCTAATGGATATGAAATTACAAATACTGTTATGTTGTCGAAACCCTATGGCTTGTGCTATAGAGGAGGTCAGGCAAGATGATCATAATGGTCCCATTTGGCCTTACGATCTATGAATTTCCAAGAGTTATAGGTCTAGTTTAAGTGCACCCTCAGCATGAGTTGCCTTATTATTTAGCAGAAAGGGGGAAAAAGTAACCTTGCTCATGCTTGTTCTGCAATGCAGTAGGTCAATACATATTTTACCCATAGAGTAAATAAGTTTACATTTTTATATAAAAAGAACAGGCAATTTATTATATATCTTTCCTTGTATGTACCCCAGACCACAGAGATGCACAAATATGTGTAACCTGCTAATCAGTCTGTGTGTTATTCTTTTGCATTTAGTCACAAGCAAAGCTCATGGGAAGGAGGTCATCCTTGTATAATGAAATATATAGGGAAAGATAGACCGGTTGTCTCTCTTACATGCTGATGAAGTTACTTGCAATCTAAAGCAAAACAAAACGCACGTTAATGGAAGTTTGTTTATTCTAAGAGACTTCCAACCGAAGAGATTGAGCCAAGGAGAAACCTTTATTTACCCAAGCAGATCTGGGAAAATGAGAAAATCCCCATGAATTACATAAAGGTACTTACAGAAGCAGGGGAGACTGGTTTTAATCAAATATCAATAGATATCTTGTAGAAGGATAAATGAAAAGTGCACATTTTATTATAACTGAGGGAATATGGCAAAACATTTTTCACTACTTCTTCAAAATTTTAAACACATTTATTTCTCTCACTCTTTCACATTTTTCTCACTTGCCTAGCAAAACATTTTATGGATAAGGATATTGGTGGATATAGAACTTAAAGAAATTCTGCAAATTAGTTTCTGAAATTATAAATCAGACATTTACATCAAAAACCAAGTTTGGAGACCTGCATATTCCCAATTACTTAGGAGACAGATTAACTTCATGAAAGAAGTTCAGAACCTAACTTCCCTTTTCAGAAACTGCCTTTAAGCCCTACTGTCACAGGTGTTTTGATGGTAAAACTCACCCTCAGAGGAGCTGATATTTTGCTTTCTGGCTGTTTGAATTGCTCCCTTTCATTCTCTGTTTCTTACACTACTTCAGAATAAATATAACAATACACATAACTAAGTTCAGAGAAAGATAGAGGAGGAAATAAAAAAGGATGAGGATTATTTTTTTTTAATGTATACAAAAATTCCAGGATTTAACAATAAAATTTGCATGCTTCAAGAAGTTAAGTCAGAAACAAAGCAAGACATTATTTTTTATTGTTCTCTGGTTAAAATCTAAGAAAATAATCTTATCCATAAGCATAGTTTTTTTCTAAGACAGATAATGGCATACAAGCCCAAATACTTAATTCAGTTCTGCTAGTTTCAACATACCTATGGGACTTTCAGATTATATCATTGTATGGTGAGATAACAGTTCAGCAATAAACATTAGCCCTGCTGTTGAGGAACAGGGGAACAAAATTTTTGTTCTTGTCTTCATATGAAGAAAATTGATTTTGAAAACACAACCTATTTCCTTGAGTAGATAAATCTTCTTCTGCCTCTTTGGTCACAAAGATATCTCAGAATATTTCAGCTATTGGGATGTATTTTGTAAATGGGAGAAACTGGGAGGAAATATTAGATTCACTCTGGAACATCTTGTTGAAGGTTACTCAGAGTAACTTAAAAGATGTGACAACATTCTGGAGATGCGCAGCCGATCTTTTTGTTCTGGACCAGGAGTTGCTACTTCCCTGATCTTCAGAATCAAACCTGTTGGCAGAATAGTTGCAGTTTTTCAAGTACACAATGAAGCTTTTTGTTAATTAACTTAAATTAATTTCTTGAATTTTTGCTGCTTTTCAGTTTGATGCTGTGGGCTTGATATGCTAATGAACAGTCTCTTCCCAACATCTGTATCCCTCTTTCCCAAACATATTATTTTGCAAATATGATTTATGTATTTAGTGTAACTCTTTGGCAAACTTGAGAAAGAGGGCAGGAAAGGAGGTCGGCTTTGAAAAGCTGTTAACAAGGAAGGAGATAAAGCAGTATGATGTGAAGGAAGGATGAGAAAAAGGAAACTGAGAGTATTCTAGTGATCACAAGCCAAATGTGGGAGCACAGAATACAGCACAAGTTATTTCTCCAGGTGCATTTTTAATTACAGTAGAGTTCAGACTCAAAAATGAGAAGCACAGTGTTCCCCTACATACTGATTTCTGAATGTTACAATCTGATATTGCTGCAGTTAAATACACCAGGCTTTGTCAAAGGCCTTTAGGAGTTCAGTCCATTCAGCCTCGTGAAATGAAGGCTGCGACAACATGACAGCTTTTGACAAACATCTCAAGGAAGTGAACATCATGAACGGAGAAAAGCCATTTAAAACAAAGGACACCTAACTACAGATAACCTGGATGAAAGTCAGTTTAGGCTACAAATTACGTAAATGAAAAGAAAATATGAAGGGGGGGAGGGTGTTGTTAGATTTCTTTTTTGCTTGTTTTGGGATTTTTTTTTTTTTGGTGCAAACCTACTGGGGAAACAGTTGGAAACATCCGACAGTTTTAAGATACACCTTAATCAGTTTACAAAACAATTACATCCTGCTACTACAACTGTTTTCAGTGAACTTCACTTGACATGAAAGTCACTTTAGGGACTTCTACCCCTTCACAGACACAATAAAATGAAATTAAAAAGGATTTTAAGCAAAATAATTTCAATTTTTTTTTCAACAATATTTCAGCCACAGCTGCTGATGAATATTTTTTTATTTGAAAACAATTATTTTGATGTAATTTCTAGAAAAATACAGATTTTTGTTATACATCTAAGTACCAGTTTCTCTTATCAAGTTGTTTTTAGAAGCCTTCAATGGTCTTGATAAATTTATATTCACTATGCCCATGTTATCCTCCACCTTCTTAAATGATGACAGCTATTGGCACTCAGAGTACAACCAATGACAATACCAAAGGGGTGGGTGATCTGGATTTATAGATGATTCTATTTTTTTTAATAGACAGTTGTTTGGCTGAACCTACTCTCCCCTCACAAAAAAGGAACATGATAGTCAACTGTTTTAATTGGTGACCTCTTCGTATAAATAATAAGAGTTTATGGCTAAGTAAAGAGAAAGTATTCTGAATTAGAAATATAACAGCAGTTGTAAGTACATTTGGAAAGCAAAGTCAAACCCCAGAATTCTGAAAAATCACAATTTGAACAATCCTTCATCCATGGTCTTTCAATGCCAGTTAAAAAATGGATCTTAATTTCAAATGAATACAGCACCTCTGTAATAAGCTTGCAAATTTGTCATAAAACAAAGCACCCAGAAATAAGAAAGTGTTATTTACTATTTCCATTTCAGGAGAAAATATTAGCTTTCATTTTGAAATAATGTATCTCCCTCCTATACACAATCAAAAGCAAAGACATTTTCTGGGTTTACAGAAGGACAAGATAAAAATGGCAAAATTCAAAGGCATATACCAGTAATAGACTGCAAAATCAATTTAAGAAGTGCAACTGCAGTTGTCTTTCCCAGGTTTTTAATTATGTGTTTGTTTGCCATGGTGGCCTAATTTAGTCAAGTAGATGAGCCAACATTAAAAGCTGGTAGGAGAGGTAAGTAATCCCCTGGGTGGGCTGCTTGTGTAGAGAGTTTAAAAGCTACATGTACAGAAGCAGAAGCCAAGGCAAATTTGAGAAGGGGGTCCACATGATAAACAGTGAAAAGCCAGCAAATCAAATTTTTCACAATTAGTTGAACAACAACTGTGACAGGTTCAGCGCTTAGCATTTTCATTTGTGTGCTCAAATTTGGTTATCCGTCCTCTTTTATGCAAATGTGATGTGACAGGAGAAGCTGGGAGCACTCAAGCAGGCCGATCACTCACAACAGGAGCTAGGTCTGTACAGCTGAGAGGTCTGGATTAAATGGACTGAGCGCTGATGGATAAATGACATAACCTAGGCTGAAAGCCTCATGAAGTGATTTAGAACTTCCACAAGATGATGCCCAGAATATAAATTGTATTTTATTCTCAAATGTAAAAATAGAGGAGAGAAAAACATCAGCTTCTGCTGGTAAATAACCATACTGTTAATCTAGCTAAATCCAACATGCTTGTTGCCTGCTACAATAAGGAACTTGGGAAAACTCTAATAGGTATCTCTAATAATTGCTTATACACCGACCTTGTAATTCTACAACTCACTGTGATGTTTTTTGCTTGCATGGGAGACTTGGAAAGCTGATTAGGCAATTAAATCATTCAATCTACTTGGACAGATGGGAGCATGGCTGATGAAATACATGTACAGTTACAGACAATATTTTCACAATGTACTTGGCAAGCAATTTGGGAGCAGAAATTATCAGGTCAGAGAATTCTATCCTGCTGTAGAAGGTATAATACTTAAGGTGATGTATTGTGCTAAAAGCATACTTACACATGAAGGGCTAAAGGATGAATTATCTGTGTAGAGCTCCCACTCTGCCAGTTTATAGGAAACTGAAATTCTAGAGGAAGGCATGCCAGAAAAGTATCACATGTTGCCCCTTTGACTACGCCACTGCATTATTGCTAGGTTAATTTTCAAGACTGTTGGTAATACTCAGAGATTGCTCAAGAGACCTCCAAACCTTACTAATGATAGAAAAGTTTGAATAAAATCACCTACATGAATTTCAGCTGAAGATTACTATTAATTTTCTTTAATAAGGTTTCTTCTAACTCTATCTCACAAGACCACTATGTATTTTACACCTCTCATTAAATCCAGTAGTTGCTGTGGTCTACAAAATTTTAATTGTTAATTACCATTTATTTGTCCATTAGCTAAAGTACTAGGATTTTTATTTTTCTATTGCCCATTCCCTCTTTCAGTTAGTGACCTATCTCTCTAGAGAGGATAGATTCCTTGCAGAACATTATTGACAATTGTCACTGCTTTTGAAAAGAACTGATTTTCCTTAAGGCCCCTTCATCTACCAGTGGAAACAAATCATATTACCTACTGTTGGACTAGGCTTGACAACTCAGACATCTGAATCAGTGAAATTAACAGGTCCAGCATACATCATAAGCGCTGGAACCCTATTGTGGGTTCCACAACTATTATGTTGTTAGGCCATAGCACCTCAGAAACCCAGATCAACTATCCCAAAACAGACATTTCTAGCAGAGAATGTGGATATGGCTGTCCTGTTTAGGAGCCTAATAGTGTGTGAGACTTGTTCCACGCCAGTTGGCCTCAGTGTCAGAGAATGGTCCCAGCCATGTTTAATTTACTAGTATTTATGTAGACCAGGAGGCTGAGTACCAACACTGAGACGTGGAACAAGACACTGAAATAACCTATGTCTCTAGTGAGTTCCACTAAAAGCAAAAGCTATGAAGACATGCTGAAATGTGATAGTGTTGGATACGCAGCAACTAAACCACGGCATTACTGCATGACATGAAGTTATTTGGAAGCCACCACCGTCTAGCACCTTGCAAGATCTTTAGGCAAGTTGCTACAGGCAGAAGTTGGCATTGCAAGTACATTCATTTGGTTCTTGGGGTAGAAGAAAAATTCAGAAGGTCCTAGGATACCCGCATCAATCCAAAATACCTTTTAAAATTCATGCAGAGGGTTCCTAACACATTGTTCCCATAAACACTAAACAATACTAAACAGAATGGTTAGAGAAGACTAATCATTCTTTGTTCAGACATTTGGAGGAAAACAAACAAAATGCTGAGTTCTTCAAAAGCCAATGTATATTTCTGCAAGTAACAGTATATATAGTATTTGGGGATATTTTAGAGATTTTGATGTGGATCCATGGAGATAAAAGTGGATAATTAGTTTTCACTGTGATTTTCGGACTCCAATAAAGACTGAAGATTACAGTCTACCTTTTCTTTCACAGAACTATTTTGATTTTGAATGGTTAAGATTATCTGATTTTAGAAAGCAGGTATCAAAACATACGCAACCTCTCTCAAGTAAGACAGTACTAGGGGATGGCTCCTAACACTTTTAAGGTTCAGAACAGCTACAAATCAGTTCAGAGAAAGATGGTCATGACACGACCATTGATTCTTTGTGCAGCTGGAGAGATAACTGAAAGGAGTTAGGCACTGACATTCTTTGCACTGCAGAAGTGTGTACTTTGAAGGTTTAATTGACAAAAGCTCCTGTTAATGTAACCATAGTTTAGACCAGTACCTTTCGTCTGACTCTGCAGCCATGATAATGAAAGAGGATTCCCTTGTTCCATGACAGTAACTCGATATCATGCAATTTCCCATCTGATATTATGATCTGCCCATTAAGTAGCTCATGTAACTGCTTCCTAATTTGTTCACTCAGGCAACAGCTTAAACATCTTAAAAAACAGGTAAGTTCCATTACCTGACTTGTTGACATTATCCTACCTAACTTGGATGAACAGGTTTGAACACACAAACACCCATTGCCTGGAAAAGTAGTCTTTCAAAAGAGTAACTCACTGTTGACACAACATACTCGGCAGGGACTCATAACAAGGAACACTAAATTCTGCAATCACTAAGCCATGCAGAAAGTGAGGCTTCTCTTTACTTCTAGGTATCCTGGAAGATACCCTGAAGTTCCAGATGGAAGCCTCTGTGAAAGTACTAGGAAGAATCAGTATTTCCTGGCCCTATTCTCTAAATTTAGCAGTATTTCCCAAATCTTTTACAGCATAGCTTGTCTGCAACAAACTAGGCTACCCAGAGGTGTGGCAGAGAGAGGGTAGATTGCAGGAAAGAAAACCTGCACATAAACAGTTTGGCCAAGAAACCTTAGCTTCCATCTGCCTGACTACCTCCTTCTAGAATTTTAATATTGGTAGTTTATTTCACCTACACTATTTAAACAAAGCCTTTCTAACATCTAACCTAATTTCAAGTCCTACAGTGCATGGTACATCTCTACACTTAACTCTGTTTTCTTCCCACCTGCTGGGTTCCCTGACTAAGGTCCCTAAATGCTGTCAGAATTGCCTTTGTTCCCTGCCAATGGTTTAGCTTTTCTACACAGATCCATTGGAGAAAATGATCTTTTCTTGCTCCAACCTAGCCTCAGGGCTGCTTCACCCAGCTGGCAGAGCTGAGTTCTCCTAGGAAGTCCAAGTGCAAGCACAGTGGCTCTGCTGCACAATGGTGAGTAGAGGAGGAAACCCTGCTGCTGCTGCATTAGCACTGCACTAACATAGCAGCCACACAGCCTTTGACACAAAGCTGTCATACTCACAATAAGCTAAATGAAGGTCCTAAAAGTCAGACAAAAAACTTTCAAGGTTTCTCACACCTCTTTCGGAGGTGATCCTTGATTGATCTGAGACTGCCCACCCCCCATCAGAACCACTGAGGGATATGCCAATAGGAGTCAAAGCTCCTACAGCAAAGTCCGTTTGCAAGGCTGTTAAGAATGCAAATGGGTCCAGAGAGTCAGCTCAAATGCAGGGCCGTGCAGCTTTCAATTTAGTGGGTAATGGCTGAAGCACAGCTTGTTCTGTGTTTGTCCTGAGTCCTGTGCAAACTTCAAGGCTTCTGTTCTCAACTGCTCTTCTGTAGAAGCACTTCAGCTTCCACAGTCTGCCCACTAAAGGTTTTATTAAATGTTTTGTCCTGTCTCTAGTAAATTCGGAAGAGACAAACCAAGAGCTGAAGCCAAACACACCTGCGGCTTCAAGAAGAAGCCAACCATACGTGTGCCAAGAAGAGCACAGTGGTGTGGTTTTTTTCAGTGAATGTAGCATGGCTTGAAACAGAATCATGGGATGAACAGGACTGCTGATCTCACCTCCTCACTCCTGTCCCAGCAACCCTCACCAACAACATCTTTTCAGTCATCTGGTAGATTGGGAAAGTAATTCATTTGTACTATCTCATTTTTAAAGCATAGCCCAGTTCCTCAATTACTACATTATCACTCAAATACCTGCTGTGTCAAGCACAGAGGATGGGCAGGAGTGACCAGCCAGGGTCCTCTCTGATACTGGCATGGAACAAGACTATGAGAACATTTTTCACAACTTAGTCCTGGCCATCAAAGAGTTAATACTGTTTTATCTAGAAAATGAATTCTATAAAACACTATGCAGTTCAACAGTGGGCAGAAATTATTTCACAGAAAGATTCAAATGCTAAAAACTAGCCCAGTATTTGTTAATTCAGGGTGACTCCAGAGAGTAATTCATAAGCTTCTAAATTAATATTTTTAAGGAGGTCATAAAATGTGAACTTTAGTAACTGCTACAGCCAATCAAGGTGCCATCAATCTTGCCTTAGACTACTAACACACTAGTAATTACCCACTCAAATTACTTTAAAAGTTTAACGAAAGCTTATCTTCAGATAGTATTGTAGCATGATATACTGCCATCTTAAAAATGGTAGTGTACTGAATTCTCCTGGGTAATCTTTTAGTTATTTCAGATGCCAATTTCTGTAACTTTTTCTCTATTTATTCTGTGTTTTCCTGGTAAGCTGTCTTCAAAAAATTCAATACGTAGTAGATTTGCAGAGAAGAGCCAGTAAAGAGCAAAGACCTCTGTATTTTTAGTAGAGAAAAATCACAGAACACAAAGATGGAAAATAAATAGTACTTTAAATTCACTTGAAAGGTTATTTGGAGACAGTTCAACACAGAAACTGAAGAAATAAATATATTTAAATTATTTTAATATTCAAGTTATTAGAACATAAATTTAGTGAAGACACGTAAATAATATTGTGGGAGTTTACCAATACAAAACTGCACATACAGAGAGAACTAAGCTATTGAAACTTAACAAGGTCTAATATGACTTACATTCCTTAATTTTTCATTATATATTGACAGCAAAAAGTGCTCTACATCATTCTGTTGTACTGCTAATATCCTTATATTACCTCTAATAGAAAACTTACTTTGTAATTCAGGTCAGGCAGTAAGCCTGCTGACCAGCACTTTGCTTATTCCACCATAAGGGCTACAGCTATTGCTTTTTGTTCTTTAATCTCACATTTTTCAGTAACAGAATACTCTCACAGATAAATTTGACTAGATCACATTAAGGCATCTAAATACAGGATACACAGGATGTTGCTTCTGAGAACAAAGAATTCCAAATCCTAAACAAGAAAAGGTAGTTTTGCAAAGTAACTGATGAAATTTTACCACTGGGGAAAAAAAAAAACCAAACAAACAAAAAAAAACCAACCACAAAAAAACCACACAACAAAAAACACACAAAAAAAACCCCCACAAAAACCCCCCCCAAAACCAAAAACAAACCAAAAAACCAAAACAAAAAACCAAAAAATAAAACACAAAAAAACACCAACAAACAAAACCACAAACACCCTCTTCCCTCCCCCAAAAAAACCCACAAACCCAAAACCAACAACAAAAAATGAACACACAAACAAAAACCCCAATAGAACCAAGAGAAAAAAAAACCCAAAACAAAACAAAGAAAAAATCCAACAGAAGTAGCCTGTAAAACCACCAGAGTCCAAGTTTTTGAATATTGGAAACAAATATTCACCCATTACTGACTTAGTATTTTAAAAGTAGATGGATCACCCCACAGACACTGAATATGTACTCTCAGATGTAGCAGAAAAATCAAATTTTTCATCTCTCTATAGAAAGATTAACCCATTTAAAATATGTTCAAGTACATAAGCAGTTATGATTCCATATCCAGGTCCATTTCATTACTAGAATGATGCATGGAAGCAAAGTTTTCAAGTATAAGCAGGTAACATTTGATTTCAGTGTAAGAACTTGTTGAAAGATGGTCAAGATTTCAATTACTCGAGTATAGAAAATCCACCTTTCTGAACATTTATACAAAATTCTATGCTGCAGGAAAGTTTTCTAAACCTGCTCACTTGCTGCTTACTGGATATTTCTATTTTTGTGTTCCTGACAAAAATTCTAATTCTACTTAACTTTACACAACTTATTTTTTGCCTAATATGTGAAGGATGCTACAACCAATAGGCAAATTTTGAAAATAACACCAATGAAAAAGCTGAAGATTGTAGAACTGTGCAAATATAAATAGTAGCCAAACACTCACCTCTGTTTTCTAAAGTAAAGCATTACCACAGAGAAAGTAGATGGAAAAATATAATAAAAAACTGTATTAAAATACTCTTTGATTTCCTTCTTAAGAGGAAAGTTAAGTAGGAAATATCACATGGGAGATGTATCATGGAGATGTATCATTTTAAACATTATCTAATACCTCTCTAAGAGCAGCAGTGGATAAATGTTAATAAACTATCAGATCAGAATGCAAAGAAGTAATCATGATAAATAAAACTAAGCAATTTTTACAACCAGGATTCCTCTTCTCACAATCACTTCTGGTAAGTAAGGTTTCCATCTTTAGGTGAATTCAAAGATACTGAGTCCTTGAAGTCTTGCAGCATTGATGTTTATCCACGGGTGCTGATACAGTGGCCCCCTTCAAGAAAAAAGGAAAGCATGTAATAATCTCCACAGAGCTGATTTTGTGAGTTAGGATGAGTGTAACAAAATCTGTGGTGTCTCAGCACTTTTTTGACATTGCAGTAATGACTGAAAGGGAATAGAAAACAACACAGAACGAGTCACATACATGTCCTGCATGGTGTTGACCTATATATGATTTGTGTGCATGGGCACTGCACTCTCAGAGCTCCAAGTGCTCCATTGCACACTCAGTGTTCCAATGCACAGGCTACCAGCAGCTTCCTGGTGCACCCAGGCAAGACAGTAAGAGTCACTGAATGGGTGTACAAGGATAAGCAACTATTCCTCATCACAGCTGAAAAGATGTTTTGTGTAATTACAGTGCACCAGCTGTAGGTGAAGCTACAGTAGCAAGTATTTGATGTACTTAAGATGAGTCTACCATAACACAAATATAACCAACTACAGTGGTGAAATTCATTCAAACTATGTTAGGCTGGTGATTTCTTTTGTAGTTTGTATGAAAACCCAATGTTGTGTGCCATTTCTGTGCACCTCCATTTTCCAGCAATAAGTTTTAGCTTTCCCCATTCCAGAGCACAAACACATTTTAGAGATTAATTCTTACAAAAAGCTTTGACAAACAGGATGAAGCTACCCAAAGTTTTCTATAAGTTCAAGTTAATCTATCAAACCTAATTCAACTCCCAGAGCAGAAAAGGCAACAGATACATGCCTCTTGCAACACAGAAACATTCTTCTGTTTTATTCAGATTTAAACACCTGGAGTCATGCTTTATCATTGGAACCTAAATCCAGAGAGATATTTTGTTTCAGTTCACACAAACAGAATTTCTGCTGACATAGTAGAGACATATACAGGTTTTTGCAAGAAATGCAAATATTAGCATGAGAACTGAAACAGGAAAAATATCACTGAAGTGTTAAAATGGGAACACTTCCCAGCTTTTGTATCTCACTTGTGTAGCCATAGTGCCCTCTAGCAGCCAAAAGAGAAAACACAAGGCTTTATCTCGAGGGAAAAAAAACCCACAATACATCAGAAGCAGGTTTTTGGGGCGTTTTGGAGGGTGGTTTTTTGTTTGGTTGGTTGGTTGGTTTCTTTTTTTAAGCAGAGAAAGGACAGTTTTCAAATGAGAGGAAGAACACTTCTTCATGTTAAAACAAGGTACTTTAATGGAAAGGACACTGCTCTTGGCTTTTATGCAGCAGAGCTCTACAGAACTGGGAAGCTCTATAAAAATGAGGGGGTTTACACTAAAGGAATTTCTGTGCTTCAGTAGATCTCAGCTATACTACACACTAGCAACATGCTAAAGGATACAGAATTTTACATGCACAGATCAACACACATTTTCGTGAAGTCTTTTTTTTTTTCTCTTTGGCTCAAATGTCTTTATTGCACAAAATTTTGTGCAAGACAAAGAAGACACCTTTAAAACCTAAGAAACTTTTGTCATTTCTCTATAGAGCAAATTATTGGTTAGAGAAGAGTTCATATGCCTTAGAGCTGGGACATATCCTGTCTGGCTGCAGACCATCACAAAAACACTTCTGAGAAGCTAGTCTTTCTGTTCCTTCTGCATTTTAAAGAACACTAGGTTTAAGAAACAGAAGTCATTCTGCAGCAACTGAGAAAAGAACATCTACACTGCTGAAGTTTTGGGGCCTGTAAACAACATTTCTGATTCCCAATAACCTTCACTGCTTGTCGGGAGGAACTCCTAACACAGTTACTTTTCTCCCTTTTCTTTGCAAATGAAGAGTATATACTAGATGATATTAAAAGATCTGAGTTTTTAAAGGGAATTTTTACCCATCAAATTACTATCAAAAATTTATGTGCATCTGCAACGCAGAAAAATAAAATAGTATAAAAGAGTAAAAAGACTATTCTACCCTCTCTGTATCCAAGAGGTCAAAATGAAACAAACAGTTCTACCGCAGATGTTTTTCAGAAAAATGAATTTTGAAGACTGTATGTCTCAAACTTTTTTCCTCCATTTGCTGATAGGAAAATACTAAAATCCAGTTCACCAACTAGACCAGACAGGTTTGCTAAACATGGTATTCCCGTCCTTGGCACAGAGAGGTGAGAAACTGAATTAGTCTATTCTGCTAACAATCAGGAAGGATTTTGGAATTCAAGAATTAAAACTATAATATCAAAATTACTACAGTATACCACAGGGTCAGATGAGATGATTTTCAAAGACATCAACTGGTCTCAGGATTAAAAGCTTACTGCAAGAAGAAGAAAAAAATGTTAATCTTCACTTGAACCGAGAACAAAGTACAATCATTCAGATAAATTTTAGCATTAATATATATAGAAGGATTCTAAAAATAATTATCTATTAGGAAAAACAGATGGTATGGGTTGTATAGGTGGTGTGTTCTTTAAATCCTCCTCATTAGAGTTCCCATTAGATTTCAAGAGAATTCAAATAAAGATTGAAATCACTGAAGTCTGTTTTTGTTAGGAGTATTTTTGACATCCTCAGAGCTAAAACATGATTCAGATTAAAACATGCAGAGGTATACTTAAAAAAATGTTTTATAGGACTACAGTATTTAGGCACCTGTGTAACAAGCACACTAGTGCATTTATAAAGGTCTATGCTGAGCTCATTACACTTAGTCCACAAAAACTAAAGATTCATTTTCCCCAAGGTTATGTTTACAGCTATACTGGCTCATATGACAAAGATGAAGTTTTATCTTCATCAAGAACTTTTACTTTGTCTGACTTAATAGGTTCATTTGAAAGCAACCAACAGCCATAACATCAATACAGTAAGATACAGTCCCACTCAGAACAGTATGATGAACAATAAAATCTTCTCAAATTTCACCTGTTTTCCCAGAAACCCCCCAAATTTCTGTTATTTGTTCAGTTGCTCTCTTCTCAAATTTTTCACAGTAACTTACTGTCCTGGTTGCAGTAACAGGTAAGTAATACAGGACTAAATCTGACTATATCTTCATTAGTTGCAACATAAAAAAAATCAAAATTGGAGTAAATGAGGTGTTTCATTGAAGGTCTCTAGTCCTTTATATTACTTCATGCATTTGTACAACTGTAGTATATGACTGGTCTTAAGAGAAAGAAAAATATGAATAGTACTGGCCATAAGTATTGCTTCAAAGAGATATTCTTGTTAACTTATTGTTTTGTAGAGATTGTAATATAGTCTGAATTACTGATTATCTGCAAATGTTTTGTAGTTCAACCGAATGCAGTTTTAAACAATATTGCCATTGAACTGCATGTCAGCTCACATCTTACTCAAGCCCTTTAGCATTCAAGTGGAAAATAAAATACCTTCTTAAAAGTTACCTTTTTTTCGATGGAAATTTTGAAAAGCTGTCTTGAGGGAAACCAAGCCAGCGGGATGCTTGGTTTGTTGATTGAAACAAGGATGCTGCTCCAGGTGACAAAAGATTTCACTGTAATCTATGTTAATGAGGATCTGAGTGAACTGAAGTAACAAGTTGGCTAAGGTAGTAGCAAAAAGATGGAGGGGAGAGCAGAGCTAGACAAGGAAGACAGAGCAAGCTAACAAGAAATCAAATTAGGAAAATAATTTGATAATGACAGACATCTGTATAGAATCCATTCAGACTGCAACCGGGACACTGTTTTCTTCTGTTGAATGACATACAAACACAGATTGGCTTGGGTTGGTTTCAAAGTGAGAATAAACCAAACCATTCTGATCCAGGTGTTTTACAACCATTCAGAATGTCACAAGGTAACAGCAGGGAACAAAATACACACCAGAAGGCAGTTTGCAGAAGGAAGGTGATAAGAAGAATTTTAAAAGGTTTCCTCCCCTTACCAGTAGAGCAGGGTGCAAAGTTTCAATGAAATGAATCTTGGATGGATGCATTACCAGGCTGAATTAAAAACAAGCAGGCAAACTTGGAACCCAAGTCTTCAAATTATATGATACAGCAATGTCAGATGATTTGTAAGAAGCATCCATGTAAAAAACACACCTATAGTTGCCATTAGCTTGTGTTGAGTGACTGCAGTGAAAAGGCAGGTTTGAGCAGCAAAGCACGCCACACAAACACTTTATGGAGCATGGACAGTGTTCTCCTGTCCTGTACCTGTTCTGTAAGGCAACACACAAAAAATCTCCACCTCATGGAGTGTCAATCTGGCACTCTTCAAATGTACTAAATTAATTTAAAAAGTAGGAAAGAGTGTACTTAACTCAGTGAATTAGAACAGCTCATTCAGAGCACTGGATAAAAAGGTTCTTAAAATATTTTATTTTGCCTGAAATTCAGTGTAAAAGGAAATCAATTTCCCAAATACAATTCCTTATGGCAAAATTTAGAACTTAGCGTAACAAGCATGGCAGTCAATTGTGACATTTCAATGTGAAACTAGGACTGTACAAAAATTTAAGTGCATGTTTTTGCAAGAAGATATGCATACACATCAGGACAGAGGGGAAAACAAACCAAACCAAAAGCTCTACAAAAAAATCCCCAAACCAGGATCCAGTTCTTAAAATCCCTTCAAATAATTGAAAAGCACAAACAAAAATTCTACAGCTGAAGCTCTTCTCTCTAGAATGCTACTACTTGTACTTTCCTCCATTCCTACTCTGGACTTAAAAAAAAAAAGGTCAGGGACATTACTTATACAAGTTCTCTCACTCGTTCCAGCAAAAGACAATACATGGACTAAAGAAAACACCCTATTAACTGAACTACTATCACAAAATCACAGAATATTCCAGTTGGAAGGGACCCACAGGGATCATCCAACACTTAAGTGAATGGCAGTACAGGCTCATACCCATCTATTTGAAAAATAAGACAGTGGTTTTATGATGCACTCATTAACGAATTAATGGGGGGCAAAAAAAAATATTAAATCAAAACAACACCCCACCCACTCCCCTTCACAACAAAAACAAAACCCAAGACTTTAATACTTAACAAATGGTTTCCTTTTGAAATCAGTTCAGCAAAATGCCACTAAATGGATATAAAACCAAGTCTTTCTGAGAGGTCCTTTACTGCAAATGAATAGGCAGTTCTCCTTCTCAAGAAGCAACTTCAGACCTCACATACCAGAAAGACCTGCTAGAAAGAGCCAATGGAGATTTTCTGTGGAGTACACAAACATTTCACATATTTTTGAATGGTGAATATGTGCTATAGCGTGAACTATCCAAGTGTTACTTTTGAAATTAAAAAAAGTAATCATAAAAACACAGGAATATAAAAAAATGCATTAATTGTGTACTCAAATTTTTAGAATATTACCTACTAAGTATTCAGATTCTCCTATTTTTCTAAATTATATTTCAGTACCGCATGTTATTTTTGTGGCATTGAACTTTCTTCTAGAGTTGCATGGTGCAGAAATATAAAAAAATTCCTTATTGTTGGAGTAGTATTCTATTTAAGATTTGACTTTCATCACTTTAAATTCAGAACATCCAAGAGTTTTAAGTTTTTATGTAGAGTACATCATGTGTTAATGTAGATAAAACACGATTGAGATTGGTTTTATATATTCAGTATTATTTTAGTGTAAGTGATAGTGATTCAAGCTCCTTTTGTGAACATGGGGGTGGGGGTTGCCATTTGGAATGGTCTTTTGTCTTTTTTTTTTCTTTTTTTCTTTTTTTTTTCATCATGAAGGACCATTGCCTTAGCTTTTTTGGTTATTGCTTTTTTTCTTTTTCTTTTTTTTTTTTTTTAAGACCATTCCATTTCTTTATTTTTTTAACATCTTAAAGTCATAAGGACTTATATGCAAAGCAGTCATACACTTTATCATTAAAACCCATAGGTAAAATACGTACACAAATCCAACAAAAGGCTAGTACATAGTAAAGCCTAAGCATACTACTATGCAATATTATGAATACATAACTTTAGAGACTTCGGTTTAGTACTGTTATCTATTCATTTCTGAAAACATTCACAAAGATTTTAAATGCAAATTTTCATTCCGTATCTGGAATAGAACAAAAATTATCTATGTTATAACAACTTCTGGTCATTTGTGTTTGACCAATTCAGTAAATTACAAAGAACCCAAAGAATTCTGTAACTTTCTGTAGAACTATGTAATAAAAACATTGCATATGTTCCTAGTATGATGTCTTTAGCAATCATTTACTGAAATGTAACTCAAACATCAATCTCTCAAAATGTGTAACTGACCAGCTGCTTTTTAATCTATATCTGAATCCAACTTCATCACAAAACCCCTTTTAATACAAAGATGCAGAAGTACATTAGGTAATACTAATGCAACACAGGTGCAGTTCTAGCATTGTTGTTGATCAGTTGAATCATCTTCTCCATGAACGAGATTCATTCTCCTCTTCCTCTTCATCATCATCCTGAAGCAGTGAGTCATCCACCAAAGATTCTTCCTGAAACTTCAAGGGAAAAATGTGATAACTGTTATATAAGAAAATATTAACAATCAAAAGGCCAAATACAAATCTCTGGCAATTGCACTTAAATAAAGAAAAAAATTTGGTTGTGAATAAGTAAACACTAATGCTTTCAGGAAAGTACACTGGATGTGTATGTCTTGTACACATATATTACTACATTGCAAATGAAACCTTTTTCAATAGACTTTAAGATGACCATGACACATGCACCCCATCCTAGAACTAAGCCGTCTCTTTTCCAGTAGGCTCTTTACAAGAGGGAGAAACTACTATCTTCATTACTCTTGCATACAGAAGCACAGTTTCAAAAGGAGCTCTGATGACACCTGACCCATCTGTCAACGTCTGCCTGCGTAGTCTGACCCTGACTAAAACACAGAAGCTTTCTGAGGACTTAGATTCTTTCCTGGTATTCCCTCATGTACAGTGAGCTAAAATACAACAGTGCAACAGTCAAAGAGGAGGAGTTCTGGGCAGTGTACAGTGCAGAACTCTACAGAGCACAAGATGGAGTGGTAGTAGAGATGATCAAAAAGCCAGGCTTCCACATAGGGGAAAAACTGTAGGGAGAGAAAATAACTGAGGGGAAGTATAACAGTGTCCCTTGTATATCAAGGATCTTCATGAAAGCGAAGAGAGAATATTTAGGTGGCTGATCCAATTGAACAAGACTTATTCAGCCAAGATATAGCTGAACCGTAGCATTCCCTGTTACAGGACATTACAGATGTTATTCAGATTCCAAAGAAACTAGATAAATTATTACAATAAACACGTGTCAAGTCCTTTCAACTACAAAGAAACCACATCTCTGACTCTAGAGGTCCCTGAACTGCAAACCCCAGATGATTAAAAGCTAATCTCTACTTACATTCTTCCTAGGGATCAGTTGTTGACTCAGTAGAGTCAACTCTTTTGTTAGGCACCCAGGTGCAGAACATAAGGCATCTGGGAAGACCAGATGCTTTTATAATTACCTGGCTACTCACCAGGGTTTTTCTAAAGCACTCAAGTCCAAAAGACTTTCCTCTTATTTTCATAAATGGACTGGGAACCCTGTTTCGTTATTAAGAATCTCACTCGGCTGTATTATAAAGCTCTTTCTTTTTCTTTTTCTGAGACAAAATTCTCAGTTTTATTCAGGTCTTAAGCCTGCTACCTTCTCTAGCATAGTATTCAGCTGAACTAACATGGCAGCATATATATGGGAAAATGAAGAAAGCCTTCTCCATGTGTTTACAATTGCTGCTATGAAACAAATTAAGTAAATAGCAAGTAGACAAAACCTATGAACAGCTAAGGATTTTGATCCAAGTTCAACTCCTAGGTATTTCCCACAGGAATAATTAGCTAAGGCAGTTAAAAGATAGATCTCTGTAGTTCACCTATCAAAGAATCTGTACTTTCCTTCCTTTACTCTGTTGAAGTGTTTGCATATCCCTGCATGCCCTTCCTTCATTATACAAAAAGTCTCAGTGAAGTGGTTACTCAAGGAGACCTCTCAATAAGGCAGACTACTTGCATCAACACACTGCTGTTGATCTTCCCAGGCAAGACTTCCCTGAAGGAGATGTGACAAAATACCTAAGATGCTCTGAAGATTCCATAATACAGTCTCTTATTCACTCACAGCTCATGACCATCTGACAATGCTTGAGGTTTGTATACATGAGGAAAGTAGCACTCTGTAAACTGGAATGCACAAATGTCTAATACAAAAGGTACCTATCTTCAACTGGCATATAAGAAACAAATTAACATTTTTGGAGACAGGAAGCCAACAAAGTATCTTTCCTCAGGAAGAAAACAGAAAGTGAACCACCACCAAATGTAAGAAAACTAACCAAATTTGGTTGTATCAAAGCAAACTTGTGAAGCTGCTTCTGTGGTAGATCTGCCAAGATGCCACAGGAAAAAGACGCAGACAAAATATTGTCATCGAGTAAGTCAAGGTGTACTTCCACTTCAACTTTTCTATGCCAATTATATGGATACAGTTAACTGACAGTAAATAAATTTGGAAAAAGATTGCTCGACTATCCCCAGGTGACATTTATTTTTCTGAATTCACAAAAATAAGTATTTTGAGTGTAATGAGTTATATTGCATCAACACATATTGCCCCACTATTCCTGCATTAACCAATTAGGATTATTTGGACAAGGCTGTAGTATCTCTCATGTACCATGATGAAGACTAACACTCAGCAAGGGTACTTTAAAGTCAGAAAATGCTCTGAATTATTCCTACACCTGTATCCTCCGAGCCTTATCTATAAAGGAAAACTAGAGTCTAAAATATGATCCTCTAAGAAATTTGTGCCAAATGCAGATGGCACAAACCCATGTTTTAGACAAAATCCTCAATCTCTCTCATGCAAGCTCAAACCTGTGCCATCCATTTTCTACATATATCCTTTCTGTTACGCAAGATGAAATATTTCTGCAAGGAAAAGCAAAGTATCTAGACTTTCAACACCCTAAACCCCAAGAAGTATACAGAAATCTACTTTCTGATATCAAAATAAGAGTTTGATTAAAAAATACAAGTATGAATCCACAGATAAATTTTCCTTTTGAAAAAGCTGTATTATTTCATCTTAAAAAAGAAAAATTAAAATAAGAAAAAAAGAGAAAAAGCAAGCTTACTTCTTCTTCATCAGGTTCAGCTTCTTCTGTTTCAATAGCTGACATACTAGCAACAGGCTTGTTCCATGCCAACTTTAGCTCTTGTCCTTTGAAACGAGATCCATGAATTGCAGCCTAAAACAAGTTTATCTATCTTAGTTACACATGATTTCACAAAAGAAAGTCTAAGTTGTAATATGTTCATACTGAAGTACTGTTACTAGGTTAAATGAAACAACTTCATTCACTGCACAAGGAATTCATATACCCTTTGAGGAAAATGATGAAAATACATTCAAAAGCAAATAAGCTTGGAACACCGTAAATCATTTGGCAATGTGGGTAACATACTGAACCAACATCTTCCTGTTTTTTACTATTATTTTGCTCACCTTTCAAAGACAGACACAAAACTATTAATGCATAACTTACTGGAAGAAGTAAGACACACCACAAATTATTTAAAGTATTTTTAAAAAACCCAACAACCAAACAACTGAAAAAAAGCCCCTTTGTGATTACAATTTAATCTACTGGAAAATGTTCCACTTCCTGTAAAGCTCTTGTAATTGAAATGTAAAAATTTTTAACTTATGGGATATTCATGCCTTTCTAAGTACCAGCTGCATTAAGTGGCTGCTTTGGAAATAGTATGTTCAAATTAAAGTAACATGAATGAGCATAAATCAGTGTTAGCAACATTCCGAAATAACCGTCATGGTCACAAAAGATTTATAGTACAATCTGAAAGTACAGCATAATGTGAAATGTAGAAACAATTACATGGTCAATGACATCTGAACATGAATTGTGTGATATTAAAGTCCCCAGGTATAAATTTTAAATCTGTACATATAAATTTATGATAAATTTAAAAGATTCTATGCTTATTAAAATGCAGCTCAGGAGGTTTTTGTCCATGGTCTCATCACAATGTCACACAACTAGAATTTTTAAAAGTACTTATATGTGACATTTAGGTCCAGAAATAACTTGTAATCTTTGAAAGAAATTACTACTTCATAAAAATGCAACATTCTACAATAGGGAATCTTCCTTTTCCTTCTAGGCTAGAACACACATGATCATAAAGCCTAGGCCTATTTTCATTTAAGAAAGTAAAATATAAGCTGCATTTACTTTACAATTTGCCTCAGCAGAAGTTTTTAATGATTACCTTCTACAACTTCTCAAATTGCCAGCCTTAAGTTGCAATGTTTTAGTTGTATCTCAAATTGCCATCCTTAATGCTTTAGTTGTAAACACAGACATTCCATTGCATATGTATTTAATATGTAAGAAAATCCTAAAGAAAATACAAATTTTCCTGGGTTTCATTGAACCCAGGTTTCATAAACTCTTAATTTAAAAATGAAGGTGAAATTAGACACAAAAGTCTAATCAAACACGAAGTTGACAATTAAATGTTTTAATGCTCACTACAACACGGACATCTCAAACACTGATCATTTCAGGGAATCATACTCCATCTGGGAGAAGTAAAGACTTTATTTGGGTAGTCCACAAAACAAATTATTGTTCTAGGTCTTCTTTTCAGGGACGAAGAACTTTCTCCCCACACCTAAGAGTATTTCTTCTGTAAACTACAATGTGAAACTACAAAAAGAAGTACCCCATACCAGGAAGCACCAAAACTAAAATCCCAACTTGAATTCAATTCATTTATGAATATACTAATTACAGCAGGTTTTATCTTCGAACAGAACTTCTGTTCTCCTTCTGTGCTCCTTCAATACAGCTGTACAATACTGGTTTTCCCCTATCAGTCAGTATACACCATGTACCATTAATTGTACCTCCTTTTTTTACAGAAGAAATACTGTCTCCATACAGTTGATGCTCATCATCGCTATAGCTAAGAGTTTTACAAACAAAACAGAATTCTTTGTTTTTGTAAAACATCTTTGGCACATGGATATCAAAATATCTAAATGATGCTCTAAGTGTTCAAAACTATTGTCCCCAGCAGTTAATCTGCACTGTAAATAGCAGTTATTTCTGTCAATCACCTCACTGGTGTCTCAAGATGGAAGAGAGAACAGTCTGGCCAGGTATGAGAACTGCATGTAGGTAAATTCCACAAGGTAAATTTTGTGCAAAATACAAACATAAAACAAAATCTTTCCATACAACCATACTGCAAATATGAATCCATTCTTTCTGTATTCTCGCCAGTGACACAAGGATTTTAAAGAAAAAAAAATCATTTGCAGAAAAACTATATTCATTAATTGGTTCAGGATCACATAATATTATATGCCTACACCAGGGACCAAGTAAGGCAGGAGTCCTGATGAGCCAAATGTATTAAGTTCTAATGATCCATATGTAATGATACTGAATTATAACATAAGTCAACTCTGGATTTTAATTTCTAGAAGTTAAATTCTGCAATTCTATGCTTCTGTAATTTCAAAAAATTCTAAAAAATATGCTAAAAAGGGAAAAAAGGAATCAGCTCAAATCCCATTTACACTACCACAGGCTTTCAGACAAAAGTAAGCCAAACTGATCCCAAAGTAAATATACAGTCCTGACTTAGCAAGATGTCAGTGAAATTCCAGGTAGACTATGAGGGTACAAAGTCTTCAAGTGAAAAAAACTGGCAATTAAATGAAGATAAACCAAGACATCTAAATATCAATTCCTACGTGTTTCTCTTAATAGCCCCCTTACATCCTGCACTTCGCTTTGCTGTAAACCTAATTTCCTACGTACTTCAGTACTGTGCAGTTCTGACACTTCTGTTTAACTTAAACTTTTGTGTCAATAGTTTGAGAATAGCTACCAGTATTACATTTAATCAAATGCAGAAGTGTAACAAATGAAGTATTTGAATGGTGCAGTGTATTTTCAAGAAAGAATATATATACTTATACTCACAGCTTCAGCTTCTGCTCTTGTTTTAAAAGTAATCACCGCATGGAGAGAAGAGTCATCTATCTGGCAATCTTCAATTTCACCATATTGCTTTTGATAAATGAACAAAAATAAAAAGTTTAGTAAAATGGTTCTCCCACCTCTAAAAATGCAGTCTTGGATCAAATGCCCTCAAAAAAAAAAAAAAAAGCAGATAATTAGAACAGTGTATATTTCACAGTCTTAAAGCCAGAGTACTTGTCCTAGCCAAGACTACAGTTACTTGTACTTGCATTGCTAAAACACTGAAGTGGTCTCGTCTCTGGATTTCCCAATTCCTATAGGTATGAGGTAAAAATACGATAGAAATAAGCTGTTCTGCTTCAGTATTTCTCTTCTGATTAGAAAAAAGGGATGTTGAAATTATTCCATTAGCCTATTAATGAAACTCTTCTACAGAAATATTTCCTTGAGTCAGGAGCTGTAGAAAAAGTTTGAAAACTTAACAGCATCTTAATAACATGATCCATCTATTCCTGTATTGGCTGTGATGGTACTGCTATCTTTAATGCTGCCACCACTGTAAGCTGCAAAGGCCAACAAAAAACCACATCTGTGCAAGTGCAACAACAACCCTGAGCACAAGGTTGTGGTACCATATCACAGAAACAGAAATACAGCTCAGAGCATTTCCAATGGAATTTGGAGCAAGTTTAAAACAGCAAACTTGCAACCTGCAAAACTAAATAATTAATTTTTTCCTCAGTGTTATGAATGGAATTGTATTTGTTTGTGTTACTAAGTTTCTTTCTGATTAGCACTTTGGCTTGTTAAAGATAACAAGTTTCCTATAAAAGGAGAGACAGGTCCTTGTTTGATTTTTTTTTTTAAGCTTCTACCGTGACTGTCTGACAGGAAATATTAAGTACACTGTCTGGACTAGAATTTAGTGGACTAACTGGCTTCTGGACTTCTCCCTTCAAAGAGGACCACTGCAACTAAAAGCTGGGGAAAAAACCCCAAACAAACAAATGGGGAGGGTGGCACAGATGGAGATTCACATAATATTCCTAGCATTTATTCCACAAAATAAACGAAATTCTTTTTATTATACTTTTTTTTTAAATGAAGGTAAACTGTTTTTATAAATTCATGTTGATTTTTCACTATTATATTTGCAAAGAAAAATTTGCTAAAAATTATGAATGCAAATTTATAATTTTTAGACTAAAAATAGAAAAAAAAGTAGAAAAATATCTGACTTCTTAAGCTTAAGTGCATGATTAGACAGAAATGTTTGGATGCCTCTTCCAAGATCTACATGTAATTGCACAATTTTCACTCTGACTCATAAATTCAGAAAGCTGGCCAAAAGCAGTGAAAATGTTTGAAGAAAATTTTCATTAAGCACTTGTTATGATACTTCAACAAAGACAAACAGGTACTGAAAGTCTGGCAATAAATCAATTTTTGTTCTCACCATCCCTTCAGTTATTTTATCTTTTTGTAGCTAAAATATTGTAAAAAATTTACATATGTCCTGAGCAAATAAATATTACAAGCTGTTTTTCTTTGTAAGAAAATAAAAAAGCCTTGCAAATGCTATGTGATTACAGCTCTAACTAGCTGAAGCAATAGTGTATTTTTCCTGCTTTACCTTTTCCTAATGCATCCCCTGCGTATCATGCTAAAGATTCATTCCTACACAATATTTCCAGATGAACTGAACCGGGAGAAAACAAGTCATACAATGGAAGGATGTCATCCAAAGGGGGGAAAAAAAAAGTGCAGTTGTGACATACCGCAAAATGAGGCAGAAGATCTTCCCTGTCGCTTTCAGTGAAGGCAGAGATTTCCAGCGCCCTGGGACGATGATCCACCACAGCGTGCACAGGAACTCCTCTGCCTCGGCCCCGGCCCCGAATCCCTCGGCCTCTGCTGCGCGACGCCCCCCGGCCCCTCGCGTGAACCCCTCTGCCGCGGACTGAAGAGAGAATTCCCCGCTTGGCAGCCTAAGATGGTCACAGATAACGTATTGATAGATTAAAATTCACAATCTACATGTTTAGATAGAATTAACAAACACATCTTCTGATGTTGCCTAAAAACATTTTCCTAAGAAAGCCCCAGAAAGAGCAGCTTGCAGGTCTTCAAATAACAGAAGGTAAACATTTAAATAACATTGAAAAGCTAATTAACTAAAGGTTAATTATTACCTGACCAATAATGGGATGGAAAGAGGAAACAAGAATGGGGTATCAAAAGAGCCCTTATCTTTGAAGGCAAACTCCTCATAGGAAAAAGCAACTGCTGTACAACTGAAATTTCATTATCAAAATTTCTTGATATGGTGTCAAACTACTTAATTAGTCTCTTCATCCATTTGTCTCTGAAGTTTAGGCAAGACTTTTATTCTGACCAGAACTATCACAGCTTAAGAGCTTTTGGCCTCAGAATTGTGAGATGTGAAACAAAGGCTTCTAAGGGGCACCTCTAAGGACAAAATATTCACTGAACACTTGGCTCAAGGTACTCAAAAATATCCATTCCCACAGTATCTGTGTACCCCTCCAAAAACCTGGCATATACTATTAAAAACAATTACAAGGCTGATGTCAGTGACAGTCATTTAAAAAAATAATTTCCAGAAGTTATTTAAAGTTTTGAAAGATACCTTTCAGGTATCTAATTTCAATGTTTACAGCAAGAAAAAACATCTTTTCAAACCCAAATAGATCTGCCATAGGAATCAAATGTTAAATGAAATCACCAAGCTTTTAATAAATCCTACAGTGTTTACAAACTCAAACAGCAATGGCACTACTTTAATGCATGTCAGTGATATCACCCATGAGGAGATAATTTTCTTATGGTTTTATTCGTTAAATTATTCATATAATTTTACAGTAGTATCTAGTCTTCTTTTTAGTTTTCTATAAATAGAATCCTGAAGTATTTAGGTATTTTTATTTTTGTTCTTTGTTTGGGCTTTTTTTTAACATTTTAAAATGTTTAAATGAGTAATTTGGGGCATGCTGACGCAAAAAACAAGCTGTAAAGTATTTGGATTTTCTTTCAGTAAAGTCAGGGTCAACTGGAACAGAAAAACAGGTTATGAGTCAAAGAAGCAACACATAAAATACTGTGGGAGTCAAAGTCACAAGCACAATGTGTGAATAAAAGTTTTTAAAAGGATTTTTAAGAATACTGAAAAATAAAGCAAACATCACTGGGGGACAAAACGCCATATCCCTCTTGTAATTTGTACATGAGTTATACTTCATGCTGTTCCCTGAAATATGTAAGCGTGCATCATTGGTGACCCTGTTTTTCTCCATCTACTTCTGTTGGTATTTGCTAAAGGCTTCAGAAAATTCATTTAAATATTACTGTCCTGAAAGAGCTCTTTTATACCTAACTCAAAAAACAAACAAACTTAATGAGAGATGGAGTAAGATTAGCGCACTCAGTTATGACGTAATTTTATCTTGAATGTGCACCTACTTTTCTATTCCTATTCTACATGTCATCGATTCACATATTTTCTGAGATGTAGAATCTATAAACAAGCTTTCAGTACACTTATACAGTACTACTCACCATCAGAAAATACATTGTTAACATAAGCTTTTGTGTCATCTCTATTCAATTGGCTTGGTTTATTAGCAAAACTATTTTCACAATTACCAAAGCTGCATAACAATATAAGTTTTAAAGTAAGATTTTAAAGCAAGTATGTGCACTTATTCATATGCACTGTATTCAGAGGCACTGTATTCATAAGACATGACCAAGCTTCATTAAGACAAGGGCAATTTAAGCGACACGGCAGCCCTGCTTAACAGTAAAAAGAGATAAGATTATGGAGCAATTCAAGTAGATGTTACACAGTCTTATAGGCAAGAAGTGCAATATAACATAGAGTAATACCCACAGCATTTGTAATTTCACAAAATTAGACACACATATGAAGAATTTTGTACAGCCAGCACAACTTTTTTTTTTTTCAAAGCAAGCACTTGAAGAAAAGATTGTGTTTCTACACATTGAATACTTCTTGAAACACTGTATTTGCTTTCGTTAAGTTCTCCCCTTGAAACCAACATTGTAATAATAGTACTTTTGGCACCTCAGGCTTTTTTGATTAATCTCATTAAAAGGATGCTAACACTTAAGAACAAAAGATCAGGCAGTGTTTCTTAACTTTTCTGTGTCAAACATAAAACAACCTTCAGGCAACAATTCAAAAACACTCCATATTCTCAAGAAAGCATTACTACCACAAATCTATAAAGCATCATGTCATCTAAACAGTTACAGAATTTAAACAGATTAGCAATTGCAATTAAAGACAATACCATTTCTGAATTCCACTGAATTAAAGAAAGTATTTTTTTAAAGTATTATTGCTCAATGTCTCCATCTACATGCAACTTAATACTGCACTCTGGATAAAAATAGTTCATGATACAATACTCAAGCTAATAAACGTACAGGAAAATATATGATGAAAAGTTAATTGCTACAAAGAAGACATAAACATACTTCCAGCTGCAGTTCTGTATATTTTCGTCTTAACTCAGTAACTTCCTCCCCAGCTTGCATCTTCTTGTATAAATCCAGTTCAGTATCTAGTAACTCCTTCTGCATCTAAAAAATTGTTAAGGTAAATTATTAGTTCCACAGTTCACATTTTCTACTAAGGAAACAACTGCTCAATAAAAAGATGTAACTTTGCAGGTATACTGCTTATTACACTGGGTTTCCACCTTCAAAAACAAACCAAGAACAAGCTCAGGAGCCGTCATAGCAAGGTAAACTTCCATCTGAGTTTTGCGATGTCAAACCTTTTAGATTACTAAGCAAAGCCAAAGCTAATGGAATTTCTTCTGAAGATATATACAGTAAAAATTCACAATTATATGTTTACAAGATGAACTAAAAACAAAAAAAAGGCAGTACAGCTATCAATGAATACAAGATCTATGATCAGTACTGAGAAAAAGCATCAAGTTTATTACAATGTCATAATGCAAAAGCACAAATGGTAGTTCTGTTCAGTCCACAGTGAAAAAATACAGGAAGTAACAAGACCTTTGCTAACAAAAGACTGATCTCTGATGCACTCAAAGCTACCTTCCAGGACACAGTATTTTAAAAAAATTATTGAAGTTCAGAAAACATGTATCATACAGAAAGGTATCTCTGAACCCCAATTAGGACATGTTAACTGCAACCACTGAGGTGCAAGGAAAGATTTATGTGACCACAAAAACTTAATTAGAAGTTTTGATCCAAAGTGAAATGTCTCTGTCTTCTTTTCTTTAATGGAAGAAGCAAGACCCAAACATTTCAATGACATCACAAATGAAAGCTAACTATAAAAAAAAAAAAATAGAGGATTGTAAAACAGTTCATGTTTACACGTATTGATTCAAAACAACAGCATGGAATGTTTGCAAAGGCTGCATGTCCAGAGATGAGGGTTTTGCACTTGTGACAGCTGGAAACCAAGTATCACCACTGATAAAGAAAGGTGATTTTTCTGGGATTTCTTTTGCCTGGAATCTTTAAAAGATAAAAAAACCCAACGGATTATTCAACTGGCAACTTCAAACACAAGTCCACTCAGCCCCATTTTCTGATTATCTACTGTAACCAGATGAAAAAAATCCATTATCTCCTGTATAATGGTTTTCCAAATTTTCAGAATTGGAACCAGTGCTTCTCTCAAATCCCACTGTGCTGCAATACATCAATGACATGATAAAAGAAGTGCTTCTGAAGTTTAATGATGACCAGCAGTTAGCACTCACAGAGCAGCCAGTGACACTGGTGTAATGAAGACTTTTAAGGTCTATTAGTGGTATAAATGAAGACTTCTCTGTTACAGAGCTGTGACAAGCCTGAAAAAGAAAATACCTCCTTCAGACACATCAAGAGGCAGCAAAGATTTCTTACTTAAGGGGGAAGGGCTTTCTGTAATCTGAATGAACTGGAAGAAGCTAAAATAGGTAAAGATAATGGCACACTCATGTGGGCCTCATCTTCCACATCTTCTGGGTCTTCTTCAGAGTTGTCCAGGTCTTAAACACTTAAAAAATGCAAGAGAACCAATATCAAAGTCTTTCAGAAAATTGTCAAAGTCGTAAATTTTAACCAAGGGCTCTCTAAAATCCTCACTTCCACAGAAGTCAGATGGGGCTGATTTATTTTTGCTATTTCAAATGTTAACAGAACTGCACACACATAATGGATACTTTGTCCACTATGAAGTGAGTTTATTTAAAATGTTTCTTAATTTTCCGTATTTCAAAGGAAATGGAAAAGCAGCTCAAAAACGTCATTAAAACTTCAACATTAGTATATTGCCTCACTTTTTCCTAAGTAAAAACAATCACACAAGGAAGTGGTGGACCAGGTTACCAAGCAAAGGGTGATGCGGGCAGAAGAGATCTCCAGATAAACAAAAATGGGTTGAAGAACCATCTCAAACATGAACTTACCAATCATACAAATGAGGGAGGGCCTACGCAACAGCATCACAGGGACAAGATCTCCTTCCTTTTCTGGGAAATCAGTGCCTCTCTAAAGAGCCTATACACTGCTACACAAAACTTGTGAAATTAAGAGAAGACACTGGATATCTGTGTGCAGTCACAGGGCTACAATCTCCCTGGGACTACAGAAATATCATAGAGAAACAGACAGTGGAGTGGTACAGTGGACAGACAGTCTCTTAAGGAAGGATGAGTCAGGACAGCAAGGAGTAGGAGCTGCTCTTCATTAGAGAGTGCAGTATGAGCACACAGAGCTCTGCCTGGGGACAGATGATGAGCCAGCTGAAAGTTAATGAGTCAGGACAGATGGCAGACCTATGCAGGTGATATTGCAGTCAGTGTGTACTACACATCATCTAGTCATGCAAAATTAGATGAGGCCTTCTTCAGACAGCTGGAAAAAGCCTCCTGCTTGAATACCATGGGTCTGGGTGATTCCTGGAAAGGCAAGATCATTTCCAAGAATTGCACTCTCTAAGTTCCAGAAGATGCAGGAAATAAAGTTGGCAGGATGCTTGCCTGGATGAACACAATGATTCTAACAAAACTTATATCCAAAACCAAGGTGTACAAGAGCTGGAGCACGAAAGGAACACAATGAAATTGTCTGAGTATGCAGGTACTGGTTTGGAAACCTGAAGCCCTTTGAGGGCTTTGAATCTGGCAGGTCAGTAAGAAACAAGGGCTTCAACACATCCATCAGAGGAACACTATGCTGTGAAAAATGTGGTTTGATTGCTGGATTAAAGAGGACCTGTCAACAAAGGACATGAGAACAACAGAGGTACTCAATACCTCCTCCTCAGTCTGTACTGGAAAGACTTGCCTTCATCAATCCCATATCCTGAGACTGGAAAAGCCTGGAGCAAGAATCACAGAATCATCAAGGTTGGAAGAGATCTTTATGATCAAGTCCAACAGTCAGCTCAGCACTACCACTTTAACCTCTAAACCACATCAGTCAGCACCTGATCCAGACACCTGAAGCACCTTAAACATCACAGGGATGGTGACTCCACCACCTCTCTCAGCAGCTTATTCCATTGTGTGACCACCCTAGCAATCTATGCCCATTTTCAGGATAAATACAAGTTGCTTCAACTTTTTCCTGACAAACTACATAAGAAGCTATAGTGGAGTACACAGAAGTAATTACAGTATTTCTGGCATTTCTTTTCAAGGCTGTTTAGGAACAGATACTTCTATAAAAAAACAAAATACTGCATTTTAAAAAGCTAATATAATTGCATTTTTAGGCAGCTGGGAAACTGTTAAAGCCATGTATCAACAAGAATGGTAGCAGAGGAAAAAGCTCTTCTCACAGGTAAAATCCAAATATGGGCACCAAGATCAAAGGAAAACTGACCAGTATAATCTGCAATCTTAAAAGGTTAATATACTGACAAATTTCTGTGATACAAAAAGTCACAGGAACTTATGTACCACTACAGTTTGTTCAGTGTATTAAGCCTGACCAGAAGGTATTTGTGCTGCCTAATTATAACCTTTTCACATAAGAAATACTATTTTCATAATTTCTATTAAAATTTTAAGAAAGCAATAGACTATACACAAAGCACTGGACAAAGTAAAAGAAAGAATCATAAGACTTTTGATTTGACTTTTTTGATCTTCTAGATGATGCAGTATCTGTCTAACAGCAGATACAGCTTTTAGGAAACAGCATGGTTTTAGAATTCACTATGTTTCTTTGATAAGAAGGCAAAACTAATCACACATCAAGGAGTACCTAAAAACTAAACCAGTTAGGGTTTTAAACACTGCTGATGAGACTACTTATTTTTATTCTTCTGAAACAAACATGTGAACTCATCTATTAAAAAGCTGATCAAAACTTGAGTACCTGAGTTTTAGTTTTCATGCTTTTTAAAGGAGTCCCTCCTCCTGATGATACACCTTTTAATTCATCCTTTAACTTGGTAATGCTATTAGTCAAAATTTCCAGTGTTTTCATGATTTCTGCTTTGTCTTCTGACTTCATGGCTTTATTCTTCTCCAGCTTTGAAATCAACATCTGTCCAGTTCAGAAAAAAAAAGTCTTTTTACTCAGCAACTACTGCTACAGATCTGTTTTCCAGCGGTCATTAAAACTAATGGAAAAAAACCCCAAATACTGCATTTCTCTTGCTGAGACCTACAAATCAACACATAGGACTTTTAACACATTGTATTAAATCAGAATCTTTGTCTGAATCTCTGATTTGTTTCCTAATATACCTGATATTCCTAATTCATTTGGACAGATTTGCTTAACATACTTAAAATATTTCAAAATTTTATTCAACTTAAATGACATTTTGGTTTTTTTCCTCTTCCTAAGCTAAAGTGCAGTCATGCATAATTTTCTACATCATTCTCTCCTGTTCTTATCAGACAGAACTTAGCCTTTAACTTCTCCCAAACATATGCATGTTGCTCCCAAATTCAGCAATATCAATTAAAATTGGACAAAAATTGCATAAGCTTGTACAGTTTTAAGTGAAATAACAGGACAAGTTAGATAAAAAACTCTAAACTCAAAATAGTATTTTAACGCCATACTAAGAGAATGCTATTTTACAGGCCTTTTTTGTTAATTTTTACAAATTCTGAAATAGTTTACACTGAACTGAGATTTTATAACTGAATTGGTGACTGGTTTTAATACTAGTATTTTACCTTCTGTGTTTCAATGTGCTTCTCCAAGATTTCTTGCTTCTTTTTCCTCACATCTTGTTGAAGTCGCAATGCTTCCTAGAAGCATAAAAAGATTACAGAAAGTTTCTAGACTTTGAAACATAATGCCAGAATAATATAGTATACCCAGCAACTACACAATGTAACTTAAAATAACAGGAAAAATTAGTAACAGGAAATGCAAGAGATTGATATTTCTAACTATGTTTTGGAATACAATGCATCACCAAATTAAAGAAAGGTCTAATTATCTTTTTTAGTTAAATATGTGCTGTGAAGACTTAATTACTGCTCACATATAAAGTAACACCTTACAAAACTCCACTGAAAGTTGAAAGGCAACATATTACACTACCTGCAGAGGTACAGCATGCAAGAGTTTAAATGTGTGAGCACAATTATCTTGAAAGCAACTATAAATCAAGCCCATCAATAAAAACACAGTCTCCAGAACTGTTACAAGTAAAAAGAAAACACATTCTACTTTCTAAACTTGAAGTGTCACCCAAAGAAAAGCACCTCTTTGGTGTCTGAGCACTCTAATTGGGAAGTGACAAGTACAGCTACTCCATCTGCCAACAACAGAACCTTGACCAGGCACGGGCAAATCGAAATGAACTGAAACTGATCAGTAAGTGACAATATTGCACTCAGAAGGAGAAGCAGGAGGAGATGCCACCCCTGCTGTGCTCAGCACCTACTAAAGCAGTTGCTTCTCGTTCTCAAATACAGAATATGGAAGTATTAGCAGAAAACCCTAAAGAGCCTTGATATCAACATGTTTAAGGGAATAGTGGAGAAGAGGCAGAAGATGACCAACTGGAATCAACTGCAAGTGGAATACTTTATACAGAGACTGTAAATGCACAACAGTCATAGAAAAAGAAATAGTAGTCAAGTTTCTGTATGCCTTCCCAAATACCAAAAAATTCTGCCACACAAAATGTTAGTAATTCAACAGTGTGCAATCATTTTTCTGAAGGGGAAAGGGAAGGTAAGGGGATGAATGCGAAAAATAGCTAGGGAGACAGAAGGAAAAGAAGGGAGTCAGTCCCACAAAATCACGTTTTTCCGCAAGTACTAGTATATTTTAACAGTAATCTCTGAAGGCAGGAAGGAGCACAAGACCACATGAAAAAAAAAGCCAATCACTTAGGCACAACTTCAATGTCTTCTCTCAAAAAACCCTCTACTGCTGTTATGATGAGTCAACAATTTTGTTACAAGTTTTTTGCCATTTTATAGGCATTTAGCACCTTAACTTGAAAGGTAAAGGCTCTAATTCTAAAAGCATTGTGTTAGGGGACAAACATGAAATGAAATTTCAAAATCAGAAGTGCTTTCTTTGAATTCTGGACCAATGGCAAAGCTCACATGCAGCTACAAACTGCTAGTTCAAATTACATTAGACAGAAATTAAAGAAATTAAGCAGTATTTGACCAAAACTTTTGTTTAACAATTATACTAATTTCAACACTTAGGTTTGGACATAACTTAGTATTGTATCTGTAATTTGTGGTTAAAAAACAGTAAGGCAAACAATGTCCTCTATTTTATTTCTCTAAACGACAAGAATACACCTGAAGGAGTTTTGCAGTGCTCTCTTGAAAATTCCAAGCAAGCTAAACTATAACTGAGTGACCTACAAAGGCCAAATAAATTTTTGCTGCATTTTCTTTCTAACATGAATAAAAACGAGAAAGCCTAGCCCTATGTAAAAATAAAAATGGGTGTAGAAGATCTATAGATTGGAAACATCAAAATGCAGAGTCATAAAATTCTCAGTTCTCTTGAAGAAACAATTTTGGTCACATGTACAAAATACACTGAGAATAGAGGCCAGTTCCAGAATAGTTTAAGAGAGAAGAACAATGACCACACTATACTCCCTTTCACTCACAACAGACAATTCATACCTCACCATGTAGATTCTGATTCCAGGAAAAAGTAACATTTTGAATTTCTATAGTTTTGAACCTGCATACACTGCCTGAACATACACAGAAAAATAACAAAACAATGCTGAATTTTCTTGTAATATGTGGGGGGGGGGGGGGGGGGAAAACATCATAGTGAATTTAATCTTGCAACAAGTTTCGTCTACGTTCTTGAGATGAATATACATAGTGCTCCAGTCTAGGTCACAAGTTCCCAACCTAGGTCCATTTTAAAAAGAAGCATATTTAATTTACCTGTTTTTTCTTCTGTGCTTCATTAGAGTCTAGCACGGAAGTGGAAACAACAGGCAAAGATTTCTGTGCTGCCTTCAAAGCAGCAGGGTTGTACACAGTTTTTGTCAAGCCAGTAGAAGTAGATAAAACCTATAGGAGGAAATCATTTTATTTTTTTTGCCAGTGAATTTCAATCTTTTAAAAAACCCGCATGAGTGCTTAAAAATATATAAGCATCTTTTCTTTTGTCGCCTTTGATGATACGGAATATAAAAATTTGGTGTAACAATCATATTTGGAGTTGTTGAAGTTGAACAATTTCTGAAGAGGCAGCACCACATCAGATATGTAAGCTATCAGCTTATAAATCCTCTCCACTGAGATTCCGTACGTACTTCCAAGTTTCAAATACATAAATATTTACGTATTTGAGCATAACTAAGGAAACAGAAGATTGAGATTTTTGCAAGAGTAACTGTTGTTTTTGTGTTTTGAAGTCTAAAATACAGTAAGTATTTCATGGCTGCATGAATTTTCCAAGCAAAATTTCAACATAATTTTAGAGACTAAGGTCCAACATAGAGACAACAGTTTTGTTTTTTTTATATGCAGTTCGTGCAAAGTAGAGCTTGCACAATCATCAGGAAGTAACTCAAGTATAAGGAAGTCTCCAACATTATACAGCAAAGGAAGAGACTCCTGTGTCTCTCTGTTCTTTTTCCTACATTTGCAATGAGGTATGAAATTTCTCCATGACTTACTGAGAACACTGATGACAGCTTTACAATCTCTCTAAAACATACTATGCACATCTCCTCAATACCTGAAGATTTGAGCTACTCTGTTTTCTTAGCATGCTCCTTGAAGAGTTTTTTGGGCATGCTAATATTGAAAAATCCATGGCTAAGTCCTAGAGATAATATAGGCATGATCTTGTCCACCTTGTTATCAAATAGAAGGAAGTATGCAATTGGTATGACTTCCAAGAGTTTGAAAATACTTTCTATCCATGTGGAAAATTAAAAGATGCATGCAGATTCTACTGGTCACCATGCACTCCATAAAATAGACAAAATGCCCACCAACAGGAAGAAAAAAAAAAGAGACAGACAAGAAACAGAAAGACAGAAAAGACCAAGAGATTAGAAAGATTTACAACAGGAACAGTTCATATAAACCCTTTGCACTTCAGTGTGATATTTATACTATTTCTTCCAACAGCAAAGTGTTCTCAAGAGTATGCACTGCATAGAAAACAACAGCAAAATGAATCAACACATTATGGGGTACTATAGAAGGTGGTACAAAATGCAGGCTCTAAGCAGGCCATTACAAAGATGAAGGATTTTTTCTAAATCTATTTAAGAACATTAGAGTATGCATATCCCAATCATACAGTTTCTATTCTAGCTTTAGGACAGGCTACAAGACAAACAGAGGATCAAGCAAAGACAAAAATATTGACACATTCCTTTCACCCTGAACTGTCTTCAGGGCAGAGTGAACCACACCACCTCGTCTCTTTTACGTAGGAGATGTAAGGAGAGACACCACAGCACCAACACAGACATGTCAAAAGCAACACTAAGGTCTTCTAAATGGCTTAATACTATCCAAGAGAAGGAATAATGTGAATAGCATGAATCTCTTCACAAGTCCAGAAATTCTAAGTCCCTATACAGATCTTACAAGGTCCCACAATGACTGTTTTATCACCTTTTACTCTTGCTTTTTGGGAAAAACAGCTACCTCCTTTCTCACTGCAAAGTTCTCGTCAACCGTGCACTCCAGCAGGTGCAAAAAACCATCTAGGACATGACACCTCTGTTTTCTGATGAATGTCAATAATTTTATTTCCAATGGTTATAGAATACAATGACTGCAAACTAAGCAAGGTATTTCCTTGTAAAGAGGCAACAGTAGGTAAAAATAAGTCAAATCAAGTTTCAGAATCCTACTAAAAATGTCAAAGGAAATTGCTGTTTCACAACAAATCCAGTGAACAGCCCAGCTGCTCAGCAAAATCACATCTGTACTATAAGACAACAGAACAGAAAAACATTCTAGCATAAAATTTACTCTTTGTAGAAAAGTGTTTCAGTATAACTCCACCCTTACACAATGAGGGGAAAAAAGGTATTTCCATTCAAGCTGAAGCAGACTTCCTATTTCTAAAGTAAGCACGTATTATGCATGTAAAATATAGTTCAGGAATACACAGCAAGTTATCTGCAACTAATTTAGAGCACCAAGAATGGAACTAATCAAACTAACAACAAAACACAGGCAAGAAGTCTTGATCAATGCATTTAGGTGGACTGCTCGGCTTGAAATGAATCAAAGACACATTCTCTAATATTACAACTAATATTATCAACTTCAAGGATTATTCCCTTTCTATGCTAAAGAAAGTGAGTGAATTTTACCTGTCAGATGCCACTTAATCCATCAACTGCCATATCAAAATTGGGTGGGAGGGGATGTGTGTGGGGAAATACAGTGGATGCTTCATTTATTTCAGGTCAAGTTAACTCGCAATAGAAAAAATATATACCTAAACAGAGGAATCCTGTTACCAGGTAAAACTTGCCGTCTTTCTACTATAAGTTTTCTCAAATGAATGTTAAAAACACTGGAGAAGCCTGTTCCCTGAAGTGCTAAATAGATCTGGAAACATGCATTACAAACTTTGCTACTGCAGTAAACACACCAGCCACGTTATATTCTGAAAATTGGAACCACTGGCCAAAATACATAGCTCATAATCACAATTCAGATGCACCTTTCCCACCTTACCTCTCTTTGTCCTTTCTACACTGATTAATTTCCACCTTTATCTTTTCACAAGTACTGCAAATTGTAAAATCAAATAAAATGGTAAATATTTACAGCATCACCTTTTAAAGGACACAGAAGTCCAGAAACATTTTTATAGAACTGCTTTCTATAGTGTCATATATAATGTCAAAGTTCATTTATTTTTTTAATAAATTCATTCATTTTTATTTTTGTATCCTTGTAAATAGCTCAGGATTATGGAACAGATCAAGTTCTTTTTATGACTGGATAAAAAGAACCTGATTGATTAAACAAAATCCACAAAATAACAGCTTTTGTCCTTCTTATAATTATTTAGGCATCTGCTGACTTTTGATTCATTATACTTCCTTAAACTAACCCTTCACAAAATTTTTTTCATTCATAGTTATGAAACAATACTGACACAAGGGATTTCATTAAAAAATTAATTCTAGTTACAATAAATATGGGAGAAGAGAATATGAGACATTTTCTTACCTTTTCAGTTGTAGGAGTAACTGGCTTTGACACAAAACCCAGTCTATCCTTCACAGATAATTTAGTCACATTCTAAGAAAACAAGGCAAAATTATAGTTCAAATGTACACTACAAGCATTAGCAATTTAGAAAAAAACATTTAACTAATGAAACCAGAGCCTTTTAAGCAACAAGAAAAACATTCAAACTGTTGATAAAATTCATTTTAGATATTTGATTTTGCAGCTAATATATGTCTATAATTGGAGCACATTTGTAGCTTAAATTCAAGCAACTTCCTGCATTTGATGCAGATGTAATCTGCAAAGAGCAGATTCTAGAACACAAAAACTGTAGTTTATTTAAAAGGGCCTGTGCATATAATCCTCTGCCAGCTAGCATGTCTTGGACTTCTTGCAAAAAATATGTAGGATGATCTTTCATTCCAAATTTGGCTTCTTATTTGTCTTACTCAATTTGTGCCGGTCTTCCTTTCCAGAAGTAAAACCAAAGCCTGGGTGTAATGCTAATAATGAAATGTTGCAAATATAATAAAACATTAGAGCCTATTTCTAATAGGAGTAACACACCAGATTCTGTCATCTTTCACATTGGTACTGTGGTTACATTCTTCCTTTTATTAGGGGTGATGTACAAATTCTGAAAATTCTTCTAGATACAGAGCTTCATTCTCTAATGGTTTTAGGTGTTTAACAGATAAAATATATATACATTGAAAAAAAAATTAGCTTTAAGTTCTTTGTATGGAGACTCGCTTTATTTCGAAATCTGACACCAGCAATATAACACAACAGTCCTGGAACAGTCTGAGAGCCTGTCAGTTTTCCTTTTTTCCTTCTAAACTATGTAAAAAGCTATGATACTACAAAATTAAGTACCATGTTCAGGTAAAAAAAGCCAAATATTGTTGCACTGAGGAAAACTTTAATAGAAAAACACCACTAACAATGTAAGCAGATGCAATTTGAAGTAGTAAACGTGTGCCTGCACTATAGAAGCAACTGGTATATTCATACACTATGGAACCTACTTCAGAAAGAACAGGCAACTGAATTTCTCACTACAGTACAAACCTGAGCGACTTCTGTGTTGGCACCCTGTGCTTCCGCAGGTTCAATGTTACTCGCAGGTACCGGGCCAAGCCGCTCCTTCACCGACTGCTTCACCACAGGCAAAGCGGGCTGCGGCACTAAGGGCTGGATCACCTGCAACACCGACCAGCCCCCAAAAGGCACAGCACAAGATTAACAACAGAAGGCTGCTACACCTGTCATTCAGTTAGTACACAGTGAAATTACAATGGAATTTACATTTGCGCTTCTTCCCTTCTATCATTCAATGGCTTTTTCACCTGATGTGATAAACAACCACTTCATTTACTGTCTCATACAGAATATTTGTGTAGCGCAAGTGGCACTAACATCCATTTTGCACTTGCAGCTTACAGAAGTGACCAAACAACTCCAATTTATTTCTATTAATTACATTTACTCAGCCTAACTTAAATTCTACCTGTTAGAACAAAATAAAAGATAATAAAGAATTCCTCTCACAATTGATTCCTCTCACAACTCTTTTACCATCAACCATTCAGTTATGAAAAGACAGAATACAAACTTATATGGTTTGTAAGACAAGACTCTCACTTTTTACAGTGATACGTCACTTTTCATCTCCTTGGACAAACAGAAAGAAAAGGATATAGAAACATGTAGTCATGGGACAGAAGAAAAAGAAAAGAGAGCAGATAATCTTTGAATCTCCCGTGGATATACCCTATGAGTTAACACCAGTCCTTTTTTTTCTTTGACAAAAACATTCAACAGTTAAGACCAAAAAATATGCTTCCAAGCAAGCTTACTGTCATATTTATAGCTCTCAGAAGGTCACCTAATCCATTTCTCCACTGTAGGGCGAAGTCAGTTATGCCATTACTGACAGTATCTATCTATCTCGATCTTACAGATTTTCAATGAAACAGGTCCTGTCACCTCTTTAGGCAAAAGTGCTTCAGCAGGCTTTGGCATTAGAAAATGTTTTTTTAATATTTAACCTAAATCTCTTTGTGCTGCCTTTTAAGCCCAGAACTTCCTGTTTTATCTACCTCAGACGTGGACAGCATATTATTTTCTGCTTCCTGGTAGAAGCTTTTTATTTGATGATTTATTATAGTTGACTCCCATAATCTTTATCTAAGTACTTTCCTGCTCTCAAAAATTCTACAGCAAAAAATTTTCCCAAGTAATCCTGCTGATAAAACCGCAATGGTTAAGCAATTGCGCTGGACCAGATACTACTGAAGAGATAATTTAGAAGTCAACTGACTTTACAGTGAAGAAAATTCAAAAGCCTGTCTTTGGCGGCTGACAGACAAAATCTAGTTGGAAGCCATTACAAATACAGGTGAAATTAATTAACAGAAATCTTGACAAAAACACAAATATTTATAATATATAAATAAGTATAAAGTTCCCATACTACACAAAGATACAATACCAAATATTAATTTCAATGAAAAGAGAAGTAAAGATTCATGCTCCTGAAAGACTTATGAATAAAAAATAACTGTTTACTGACTCAACAATTTATTAAATAATTATATTTTAGGGTAGAAGAACACTGAAGCATTGCACTCAAAATTTTAATTTCCTGTTAAAAGTTTTTCCTGTTACTATGCGCCTTCTATGGCTGATACCATACTTCAAAATGCAGTCTGCTGACATGTACTGAATGGCTGTTCTCGGTGACACAGGAACATTTAATACTGTCCCCAGGACTAAGGGGGATTCATTCTCAAACCAGCAGAATTAACTTGCTACAGGTGGTGTGACTGGAAGCTCTTAACACCACTAAAAATTATGGAACTACTAAAAATAACAATTATATAGATGGAATGTTTGCTTGGAAATATAGAGTTAATACTCCAATAATACTCTGAATAGCACAATCAGTCATAGCATAGCTATCCTTTGAGTAAGAGGGAATCTCTGTAGGAATGCAAATTACATACTCCACTGCCCTCTACTGGCTGAGATGAAAATCAAGCTTAGAAAATAAATACCATTTTGATCAGCAGTACTTTAGACAAATCATTAAGGATATTGATAAAATCTAAAGGATAATATCAGGGAAGACAGTGAGATAGATGTAATTAAAACCGAATTTCTGAAGATAAGAATCGGGGCATTTCTTACAGAGAAGGAGAGAAAAGAAACTGTTAAAATGCTGTACAGCAGGATTGCCATGGAAAACCAGGTCACTGATTCTGAATGATGACATACACCATCAAGAGAAAGTAGGAATTCTCAACTCAGAGCAGCAATTGAAAGACTCCTCTAACAAGTCATTCATGTATTACATCAGTATATATAATTAAGTGACCATTTCTTCTACAGAGCCTGTCTTGTATTTTTGAAGTGCAGAATGTGCTGCTGTTCCACACTGATGCCAAACGTAATAGAGCAGGATACACACATATTTTAAAGGACTTGCTACACCAGCTGCTAACTGAGAAGACTCTACTCAATAACCCACAGAGCCAGGGAGAACCCAAGGTTCCTTTTCTGTGTGAGTACAGCCACAACTGTACTGCTGACAAGTCTGATTTGGCTTGACAGAGGTTACAAATCTACCCTTCACAACAGTAACTGTTGTTTTTTGGTTTTTTTTTTTAACGTTGCCAATGCTGCTATGAGCATGACAACTTCCAAAAGGTGCTCCTCTGCAGTTCAATAAAAAAAAAGTAGATTCGAGTATGTATGTTGTGAGGGACCAGAAACAATCATCTAGTCCAACTGTCTGGTCACTTCAGGGTTGACCAGAAGTTAAAGCACATTGTTAAGGGCACTGTCCAAACACCTCTTAAACAGTGACAGGCTTGGGGACATCAGCCACCTCCCTAGAAAACCTGTTTCACTGCCTGACCACTCTCTCAGTAAAGAAATGCTTCATGTCCTGTCTGGACCTCTTGTGATACACCTCTCCAATCCATTCCCAGACATCCCGTCCCAGGATATCACAGAGATCGGCAACTACCTCCCTACTTAAAAACATCCCTGATTCCTTCCTAGAAAATTAGTCTGTCTAATGCAGTTCTCCTTTCCCACTGTTTTTTGCAAGTCCTTAGATCTATGTGTGTATACTTGTGTATAACAATGTATAACTCGGTGTAAAACAAATTCCTCTGCTACTTTGTACAACAATATGGATGCTCAACAGGGAAGGGAAGGGAAGGGAAGGGAAGGGAAGGGAAGGGAAGGGAAGGGAAGGGAAGGGAAGGGAAGGGAAGGGAAGGGAAGGGAAGGGAAGGGAAGGGAAGGGAAGGGAAGGGAAGGGAAGGGAAGGGAAGGGAAGGGAAGGGAAGGGAAGGGAAGGGAAGGGAAGGGAAGGGAAGGGAAGGGAAGGGAAGGGAAGGGAAGGGAAGGGAAGGGAAGGGAAGGGAAGGGAAGGGAAGGGAAGGGAAGGGAAGGGAAGGGAAGGGAAGGGAAGGGAAGGGAAGGGAAGGGAAGGGAAGGGAAGGGAAGGGAAGGGAAGGGAAGGGAAGGGAAGGGAAGGGAAGGGAAGGGAAGGGAAGGGAAGGGAAGGGAAGGGAAGGGAAGGGAAGGGAAGGGAAGGGAAGGGAAGGGAAGGGAAGGGAAGGGAAGGGAAGGGAAGGGAAGGGAAGGGGCTTAATAGTAAAGAGGGAAAAGCAGAACTTCTTGGAGGAACATGGAGATCATCTTTCACAAAAATAAATATAACTATGCTGCCTTTCTTATGTTCACCAGAAGAAATAAAAAAGTCTATACTAGTTAAAGCAAAATAGATGTTATTCAGCAGAGAGCTGTATCAAATCTTGCTTGAGATGATAACAGAGTGGAATATACCAAAAATCACCGAAGAGCTTTCTTTAAATATCTTCAGTCTCATCTTACTAATCAACTGCTCAACACTGCATATGAAGTCAAAGAATTTACAACTTAAGAGTGACTTCTGGAAATAAATTACATGAAGTAGTCATTATCGCAAAAGGACTTTAACTTGATATAAACATTCTTGTAAAAATGTTTTGAAGATTCTATTTTACATAATATGCTAGAACAGACTTAGACCCTCTACCTTCTGGGCAGTAGTCTGGATTTGTGGTGTGCTGCCTTCTCGATGCCAATAAACTTTAATAAAACGATTATTTAATACTGCTTCTGTACTCGATATAGCTTTCTTTGCTTCCTCATGTGTGGCAAACTGAATAAGGGCACCTTCTGGATCACCTTGATACGCAACCTAAGATTTAAAAACAGAAGAACAAGACTTACTACACAGAGGATTCTCATTTGTGCCTAAAATGATCATTGAATCATTAGCTTTTAGACTTAGAAGCTTACAACTTACACCCAATATGTGTCATTAGATAAATATTTTCCACTCATGAGCCTGTTTGAAAGGCCTGGTGTCAAAATCAACTTTGAGTTTATGTTAATAAACTTTTAAGATTAGTTAAAAAACCTCAAAGAAAGAAAGTAAAGCACAACCCTCAGTCAAGCAGTATTTCGATTTGTAAGTATGAGTCATTGTTTGAAAGACAAAAGGAAGCATGAGCAAAGTAAAAAAAAAACACTACAAAAATGCAGGGTAAATGATAGTAAATGTCCTATTTAATAGAGAACAAAGTTCATTTTGATTTCCCTCCTCTGAGCATTAACACATTATTTTAGTTTCAAAAGCCAATATTATACTCTTCAAGAAGAGCATAGCTTGCAATCTCCATATACATAGCTGTCTCTCCCTGCACATCCTTATTTTACTTGTCTTAATGAATAATATTGCCTGCTAATACGCCCATATTCTTAGGTAAACTAAGAATTGCAACAGGAAAGGGTTTAGAAAAATGCAAGATAGCATCTGAAACTTGTTGATAATGAAGCACAGTGAAAAGTCACACTGAGTAGCTTACACAGTGGGTATGAAATACTGACATTACACATGCAGCCTGCAATATGTAACATCAGCCTAAGTCAGGCCCTACTTCTTTCATTGTTTTCATCTCTCTTTAATTGCTTATTGGGTGACTCCAATAAACCACAAAGTTTATTTAAGGGACAAACCATCAATACATGTTCTGTGGAACTAGAAAGCAATTATGTCACAGGGACTGCTTTCTGGATGAGAAATGCAGGTTTTATGTATTTACAACTCTATCTCTGAATATACAGAGTGTTTATGATAGCACATCCAAACTTGAGAAAATGGGTGAGAAAACCCATGTTGCAATCAATTTTCAGTGTTTTAAACAATGCCTCTTAAAAGTCTTGTCTCTGAGGAACACGTATTCAAAATCTAAAAGATGTCTAGAACATTTCATTTCTGCTTTTAAAATGGCAATATCATTAACAACAATGAGATCTTGTTTAAGAAACAAGTTAGGAAAATAATAAACAATTTCAGGGAACCAGGAAAAAATCTGGCATTATGCTTTTAGCAACTACTACTACCTTTACATCAAAGCATTCTGCTTTGTCTTTGTTAACTCTTACCTGCAAGTTGACTAAGTTTCCAAACTTACTGAAGTGCTCATTAAGTTTGCTGATGTTGTTAAGTTCTGGGGGAACTTTTCTCAATTCAAGTTTTGTATTTTCATTTCCAAACTGCACTTTCTTCTGGAAACCTGGACTATTTGTTCTGTTAAAATTTTGCCTGCAACAAATAAAAAATCAAGCCAGAAATCCATAGCAAACTAGCCAACACAATGTTAAACTCTATACGTTTACATAGAAGCATGTGTGTATGAGACACAAAGATCTGTAGACTTAAAAAATACTGCAGTTTTAGAAAAGTGAAGGAGAGTACAGGACACATGCCCATACACCCGGCCATCTTCCCCACTGATACTCTCAGCACACCCCAGCACATAAATCTGTGACATAATTCACATTATTTGCTCATGTCAGTAATTCCTGACTTGCACAATGCTTCTCTCCAAAAAGTTCTCTCTGTTTCTTAGCTATTCCATGAAATTCCCCCACTACTGTTTCAAATAACTATTACTTCAAGGCTCTCCTCACTCCCAGCAACCTCTTAAAATCCCTTCCAACCTTGCACCCTCTGTTTTTTTCTCAGTAGTCTACCTGGCAACTCATATCAAAATAGCAGTGATAAAATTCACATTTCACAACTAAAATCAGTCATCTCTAACAAACATCACACTGCAGCTTCCCTGTTTCTTAGATCGTGCCACCTTTCAAGGAACAGATCTAGTATCATCCAAAGCAACGTCATCTATCTGTATACTATCTCTGATAGAAGACAGTGAAATACAGATCACACTACAGTATGATTTACTTTAGTACCATCAGTGTACTCTCAGTTTCACTTGCTTGCAATTTACATACATATACATATGTTTCAGATTACAGTAAAGCAGTTCATGAAATTCCAGCTCTTAAGTCAACACTGTGTTAACAATCACTCACTTGTCAAACCAAGTCTTCTTCGTAGGAACTCCACCATCCCCTGCACCAATTGTTCTTTTTCTGGATTCAGCGTCTACCACTATTCTCATACTACTTTTATTAGGAGGTTTTTCTGTAAATAGATGAGAAGATTTTACTTTTTTAAAATTTATTTTCTGTGTATTTGATCGCAAAAAAGTATTCTGCTCACACTGAATTCGCACTGCAAAGCATAATTGTTTATTTTGAAATTACTATGATTCTTTTTCAGACTGAATCAAACCTTGGTCACAGACTTCTTTACTATCAACAGATGCTGTGACAGATGAAAATAGCTAATAGCACTCATTATGTCACATTAACATCACACATAGAGAAAACAAAAGAGGTGTGACAGAAGGCATCTGCCCCGAGATGACTGTGCTCGGATTCACAATGATTCACAATGTCCCATGCAATACTCTGAGGCTCACACCACTCCAGCTAACACCTCCATTCTACTATTAGATGGCACACACAAAAATGGTCATGATTGGAAATGCACAGTACTCCAGGGCACTAACACCTAGGAGCAAGATTTATGGATGGAGTGGGAAAGGAGTCACTTTTGCTGAAGAACAGGTATCACACTGGGGGACTCCTCACTGAAAATACACCAACAGAAACATAGTAAGATTAAAGATAAATACATACAAATGCAAATAAAAAACACATTAAAAATGGTTTTATCCCTCTTCCATTCTCATTCTATGTGTTGCTGCTTCTTCTCAGGGCCACAGGAACTGCGAGGTTAAGATTACTCGTGCATAAAACTGCTACCAGATAAAAATGACTCCCTCCTCTCTGCAGCAAAAATCATCCTGAGGTTCTACTACAGAAACATTAACATTTTTCTGTACAAAAGATATCCAAAAGGGACCAGTTACTTCAGCTAAGAGTAAACTGTGCAACACTATAGCAAGAGATTTCATTTTACCTGCAAGAAGGCACACACAAAGTAATTATGGACATAGTTCCCTATTCAACTAAACATGTCTTAATTCCAGAGGGTTTTAAAAAAATGCAATGTTTTCCAGGTATTCTCTGGAAAGTTCCTCAACCTGCATTAATGTAAGAAAATCAGCTAAACTAACTAAGTATAGCTTTGAGAGCATACCTCTGGGTGGTAGATCCATATCACCTGATGTGAGTCCTATTAAATTTGGTCTTTGGGCATGTACTCTATGTCTATACATAGGTCTTGAAGTATTTGTTATACTTGGAGCTTCTGGATTATAGCCATCTGTGTCATACGTTTCTGGTAACAAAGAAATTGTCTAATTAAAATAAATTGCAGTTAAAACCCCTAAGGTTTCAAATATAATATAATAAAATATTTAACTACAAGACAGAGTTACAATAACGGAGTTGTATAACCACTATCATAAAAAACCATCATGCTAAGTTTTCTGCTTAAACACAATGAAAATACTACTCTCCAGTCAAAATTCACACTTTATATGCAAATTTTACTTCCATCTTGAACTAAGCCTGAAAAGAAGAATGTTAATTTACTGTCACAATCCATACAGTACAAACTTTTTCTCCCAAACTATGACATGATAATCTCTATAAAGTACAGTATAATATGAATCAATGTTATTCTATTTAGCAAACCTTGTGGGCAAAGCCTCAGTACTACACCTGCTGTAAAAAGAGAGGGTGGAGCAGGAGGCGGCTGGTGATGAATACCCGTGGTAACAACAGTAGGAACTGAGCTGGTTGCTGAATTTGGGGGGGCATCCATGCCAGCAGGCTGCAATGGTGGAAGGGGAGGGGGTGGTCCTGTCAAAAACAAAGGAAAACACTGCATTCATTTATTATCCACTAAACTTTCATTACACTCCATTCAAAAGGAAACTGATCCGAAGTGCTTTTAAGGCTATTTAAGAAAAATGGGGCTGAGAGGGCACATCTGCAGACTTGATGCTATACCATAAATTCACATGAAACCACCCCCAACAGCAAATGACTCATAACTTGGATTAGAGAGAAAAGCATTTGAATCATTTAACATTTCTCCAAACACCTTCTCTCTACAAGCAAAATTTAATTCCTAGCCCAGTATTCATCTTTACCAGGAGAAGCATTTTAAAGCCTGATAAAAACTGATCAAAGAAACAAATCCTATTTTTAAAATAAAAAAAATATTTTTGATATAACAAAAATGTTCCATGGTGACATAACTAACTTGACTGAAATTATTTTTCAAACACCCAAGAAGAAACCTTCAACCCTAATGGAACTCTTCTTAAAACAGAGGGGTTTTTTTGTTTGGTTGGTTTGACTTTTTTTACAACAGGTAATGTGACATTTTCAAAGCTAAGCAGTCAAGCTCGATCTTCAATTTAATCATTGAGAAGAGCAGGTTTTGGAAGAAGTTATAAAGTGATATATCTGAACTTGTGAAGCAGATCTGAAAATAGCATGTAAGGTAGAACTAACCAACCCAGAGGAGATTACACACTGTATTAACTGAAATAAATACATTCATTCATATCTTTCTTAAAGATACTATCAACAGGCAATTAAATCAATTTAAGAAATATCTAAGCAGTATCAAATATCACTTACTCCTGAATAATTTTACCAAGTGAGACACTTAATAAAAAAGAGAGAAAGGAATAATCACATATAACTAATATAATAGCTTTTAAACCACACAAGGTAACTGAGTACTAAACTTTAGCTACTTTATAAATGACAGCCAAGCACATAAGTTTTCATGTAATTTTTAGTGCTTCAGCTGAAGTACTTTCCAGTGAAACAGTAAACAAAGCGGAGAGTTTCTTAGTCACAAGTTTAGGTTCAGAATTGATCTCAAACGATATTTGCAGGTATAAACTTGACGTGGTCATGAATTATCTTTACTTCTATTAATATAAATGGAACAGTTAGGATCTGTTGTTTCCAGGATTTTCCCTTAACAGCAGTCAATTTTGGACAACTTCTCTGTAACACTGAAGGAACTTAATTTTGCCATGTCATGTTTATACTTGAAAATATTATTCCATATTAAAGAATGACAACATTTTACAACAACCAGCTCTCCAACAACTATCATCAGAAAGAGTAATTCTGAGGGAAACTATGCCATAGCAGAGCTCAGTTCAACTTTCTATAATACAGCTGGGATTCTTCAAAACAGCTTTTTGCACTGCGTACAATTCAAGTAAGATTCAAGCTTTTCTGCTATAATATGGAATTTAATCTTTTTTAATTACCTGTTACAGGTGGAAGGCTAGGTGGTAAGGGGCCTGGTGGTGGTACTGGAGGTCTAAGGTTAACAGGAGGAGGACTCAGAATTGGTGGAGGGGGAGGAAGTCCAGGAGGAGGTGGTCCTTCGACAACAGGGGGTTGTGCTGGAAAAGGCAGAATGCCTGGAAGATTCACATCTTCTACCACTACTGGATCGCTTCCATGATCAAAAGGGCACATGTCTCCTCTCATACAGAAACCCTTCTCTGAAACATCAAAAAGGACTGATGTTAGTATTCAACAGCTGCAGCTTGATTCAGGGTAAACACAAGACATTCAATGTGGCAGTTTGTAAATTAAGAGCTCCACATACCAGCAGAAGTTTAGATTAGAAAATGAAATTGACCATTAAACTGTATTGTTAACAGTCAGCACACACGGACATTGCAGAAACTTGCCAGCACAAGTGTTCAATTCTTCTTGAAGAACTGATTTTGCACTGAATTATAACAAATAGTGAAAGCAAAGAATGAAATCTAGTTGTCATCACATTAACAAAATCAATTTGTTTCTAAGCAAAAAGTGCAGACACTACGACTGAGAAACCCCTATTAAAAGTTAGATGTTAGTGATTTGAAATTCCAACATGAGCAAATTCACTCATTTTTTCCTCTTCTGCCATTATTTCAGGAAGCATTATAAACATTTGCCATAGCTTAATGTGATTACGTAAGAGAAAAAAAAATTGCTATTTCCATGTAACATACGCATTTGTAAATATTAAATATATATCAATAAAAAGGAATATACATTCACTTATTTTCTTTTACACACAAGTCAAACATAGAAGCAGGTCAGAGAAGGGGCACAAAAATTACCAGAAGCCTGAAGCACCTCTCTTATTAGGAAGGGCTGAGAGAGTTGGGGCTGTTCAGACTGGAGAAGAGAAGGCTCAAAGCAGTGAATTTAAGGACTCACTGCAGCCTTTAAGTACTTCAGACTTTTTGGTGGGACCTGAAGTGGTAGGGTCAGGGGTCATAGTTTTAAACTAAAACACCATAGATTCACAGTAAATATAGGAAAAAGGAATTACTATAATAAGGGTGGTGAAACAGTGGAAGAGGTTGCCCAGAGAAGTGGTGGATGCCCCACCCCTGGAAACATTCAAGGTCATGTTGGACTGGCCTCTGAGCAACAAGATCCTGTTGAAGATGACCATGCTCACTGAGGGATGCTACACTACGTGACTTCTATAGGGCCCCTCTAGCCCAAACTGTTCTATTATTATCTGTTCAGCAATAGTGCCCACAAAAACAAACAACACCAAAATACCAGTCAATGCAATACAGGGAAAAGGCTGAAACACCTTCTAGTGTAATAGGAGGAAGAGGAGTGCCCAATTCCTCAAAACATGATGTGGGGAAGAAGTATGAAGAATTATAGAGCACATTAAATTGAAATGTTAAACAAAGACAGAAGTTCACCAGAGGGTAAAGTCAAAAATTTGAAAGTGCGGATAGGAAGAACAGAATGATGGAACAATGTAGCCACCGAAGAGAGAAGACTTCAAAACAAAATTATGCATTCACAATTCCACTTGCTCCACAGCATTGTTGTGACGTACACTGGCAAAGCTACTCTTCTTAAGTGTAACTGCCAACACTTGAAAGCTCAGTTTCCCATCTTTTTACTAAAAAAAAAAATAAATTCTAATCCGAGTTCTGAATGTAAACTGGCCTAAAACTTAAACTCCACATTGTGGTACACAACAATAACAACAACAACAACAAAATCCCCCAGAAGCAACTTTACAGGGAGATTTCAACTCTCCTGAGCTCACAGGTTGACAGGCTGAATTTAGTTAAGGCACTGCCAGCTGCAGCAGCCTCTTGCGCATACTTTGGCAAAAGACATTTAAAATGAAAGCCTAAGACAGAGATAAGTGAAAACCTAGCCAGTTTTAAGAAACAGCTACACAGAAAGATATGATGGTCTAACATGAGCTTGAGAAGTATCAGCTCTAGACCTCTGTAGTTAAAAATTGTCCCTTCAACAGGACAGAATGAAATAGGATGAGATCAATAAGGTGCTAACCATTGTCAAAACCATCAAATACAGTATTTGCCTGGAACATGACATAAGACAGAAAACCTGGGTAAAACTGGATTTTTTTATAACCTTTTAATATACTATTTTTCTTTTATAGAAAATAGTCCTAGCAAGTTAAAAAATATACAAACATTAAAAAAACAAGCTGTCTGAAGTCAGTAAGAAGTGTACAAAATTTGCATTCAAGAATTGTGCAAAAGAAAAACCCCACTATACTAGAGAAGATCAGAAAAAGAAGGGTGAATTACCACAATCTTTTCAGAAAGTGGACATTCATAGCTGCAGGAAGCAATTAAAAAATTACAATTTGTACTTACCATCATAATCTCTACAGCGTTTCTTTGGTAGCGGAGGTCTTCCATAGGAGTTGTGGTCCAGCTGCTCTTCATGGAACTCCGACCAACTTTCAGTAGTGTTATTTCCATGATGAGCAGGAGCAATAACAGTAATAGTACTGCTCAGTGTAGGGACAGGGTAGTGGCCAGATGAAATATTTGTCACAGAAGAAACTGGAGTATAATTGTTCTCTAATGGATCTGTTCTATCCATGTCATATTTTGGCTTTCCCAAATCCCTTTCTGTAACAAAAAAATAAAAATAAAAATTATAGTGGATGATTTCTTATCCACCTTTTCACCAGAAGCATCCACTACTCTCTAATAATCTTTAATCAATATATATACACAGTAATTGAAATGTTTTACAGGTTGCCCAAAGTACCTGTGGAGTCTCCACCCCTGGAATTATTTATAACCTAGCTGGTCCTAAGCAATCTGCACCAGTTTATTTGCTTTGATAAAGGGTGTTAGACGACACCAACTTCAGAGGTCTCCACTAACCTCAACTATTCCATGATTCTACATTCCAAAGGTTTAACCAGAAAAATAATAATCTGTGAAGTACATATTCAGACCCTGGGCTATTTCAGTAACAGCTATATCCACAGTAGAGCAGATACCCTATTTAACTTCAGGCAGAGTACATCTTCTTTAATGATGGATGTATTGTAAGAACTTCAGATGGAAATTTTTTTTGAATAAGGGAAGCAATGACAAGAAAAAGGTAACCATCGCTTGCAAATACTATAAAAGTTACAAATCTTTAATGTTTCAAGACAATGTTTTTGCTGTATCTTCATTTTGTTGACCTTCATTTGCTGTTATACTAGAATGCATGCATTTATTGCATGCAAAGCTTTGCCATAATAGGTGAAATAATAATGCTTGACAGGTGTGGAACACTCCTGGGCAGATACAGCAAGTAAAATGACCTTTTATTCTGAATACATACAAACTATTCTTTCTTTTCTAGTATTACCACCAAATAAACAGTAAGTATCCCAAGTAAGACAGCATAGTTATGTCAGGATGTAAGTTAATAGACTTAAATAACTCCACATTAAAGGATCATTATGAAATAGCTTAAAGATGGCACATCAGTGTGGGTAAAACAGGCTTTTCTTCATGTTCTAAGAAAAAGAAACAAAGCTTTTACTATAAAATATTGTCTATACGGTACTGTCATCTCAGTTTATGTAAATAATCCTTAAATTAAGACTTAATCATGTTGAAATCTTTTAGTTAAACTGCTGCATGTTATTTAATTTGCTTGTTAGCAAGTTGTTTGGAAAATAACTGCTCTCATATTTTCAGGAATCTGCATTACTGGTTTTAAGGGTTACTAAGGCCTGTTTTACAGCAAGAAAAATAATACAAAGCAGAGTTCTTTCAGACTGCTTACACTCGTACATTGTTTAAGACAGGACAAAGACATAAAATTACTTTCATTGCTCTTTTCCAATTTACCATTAAAAACTATTGAGGGAAAAAGCATTCCTTTCAGCTGAAAAAGCAACCCTCTTTTTAAAGACGTTTAATTCTACAAACTATTGTACTGAAGCCTTAAGTCCTACAGATATGTGCACAAATGCAAATGTTTACTGTAACGGTTTCAGCCCTTTGCCTGTGACACTAAATAGGGGACAAGACCAAAATAACTGAGCTGTACTGTTCTGCTCAACAAGTCATTTATTGCCGAACAGGCAATTTCTGCCAGTTCCACCTTTGTACATGAGTATTAATTTCCGTATCATCCTAAACCAGATTCTGAGTTTCCTAAAACTTAATGAAATGCAACTAACTTGTATTTTTCTGTCTCTCTTGCAACAATGCTTAAAAGAGGCCAGCACAGTCACCTCAATACAAAAGTATTAAAGAAGAACAGAAGGTAAGAGAGGAAAACAAGCACTGAGAACACAATCACAGAAGCCTCATTTCCACAGAAAACAAAGCTAAATTTGATTAAAGGAACAAGAACGACAGAGGAAACTCTAGTACATTTTTAACACAGTTTTCAAGTTTAGTTTCTAAATTTTGTAGAAAACATTCACCGTATTTTAGAGACCAACTGTTGGTACCTCTGCTTCGCGTTCTGCTCCGGCTTCTGCTCCGGTCTCGATCACGGTCCCGCAACCTCTCTTTGCTCCAACTCCTACTTCGACTCCTGCTGTAGCTCCGACTCCTCCCCCTCCGTCTGTTGTATCGATCCCTGTAGGAATCTCTCCGGGGAGGATTTCGGTCATAATCCCTCTTCCGAGAACGTTCATCTTTTTTCCTTTCATCGCGACTTCTAAAAATGAAATATCAGAGGTTAAGTGCAAGAATTATGAAGCCGTAATTTGAAATCTTAATTACTCAAAAACTTAAAGAAATGGCAACAAATTGTATGTAACTTATGGCTACTCCTTTCTTCTCAGAAGGATTTTAAAATTAATTTTGCTTATTCATTTTATTTATACCATACCCAAGACTTTAAAACATATATAAATTTCTGTTTCTGTCCAATACTGCATATTTCCCAAGGTGGAATCACCAAGACTTATTGAAGGGAATGCTTCTAAATCAAATTCAAACTCAGTATCAAGCAGAATAAATACTGCAATATAAACCAGAAATCTAACACCAGAATTACTCCTAAAACTCCAAGGATGACAGCTGTGCACAACTCAAGAGACAGGTTACACTGACACACTCTCACCACTTAACTACATATGCATAAAAGCAATAGAAGTCTTCTTTTTAGGCTTATTAGATGACAACACAGAAACGAAGTATTTAATTCAGTAAAAAATCCAAATCCATCTGATTACTGATATAATACAAGGGGGTAAGCAGAGTTTTTTACCTGGTGTCTCTGTAGCGAGAACTTGACTGAGGAGGGCTGTGATTTAATCTTCTAGAGAACTTTTTCTCTCGCTCTTCCTCTTTAACTATCTGAATTCAAAGAATATATATTAGATTGAAACATGAGTACACTAAAATGCAGACTTCCGCATAACCAAATAAAAACCAAGCAATCAGCAGTAACACTATATTAAGTATTTCAGTCTCTAGCACACTTAGAGAATCTCCATAACATGCTCATTTCTATTTTTAGTAATAGACAGAAAATAAAATAATTAGTCTTTATAGTGCTGCACTGAAAATACAGCTGCTTTTACTGCAGGTAGACAAAAAACCATCTTAAGGCTTTGGGAAGATTTGAGAAGGCATGGATATTCAACAACCAACACCAAAGTTATTTTTTCATCAGCAGGTTATCTAGTTCAGTTCACACTTAAAATACTGTCACAAAGGCAAACGAAAAGCACAAACTTACTCTTCTGGCTCAATGAACAACATAAACACTTGTGACAAAAGGATATTATCTGGATCAAGCAGCTGAAGGAATGAGAATTGCTATTTAGAATGGCAGCCTGGATTTATGGAGAAATAAAGTGCAGCACAACTACAACAGCAATTTTGACCAGAGAACTAATGCAGGTTGTACTGCAGCTCCTACACTACTCAATGACTTCATTTACCTTTGCCTCGGCAAATCCATTTTGGTTTACCTTTGGAACACCCACTTGTGTTAGAAAAATCATGCAGCAGTGCTCAACATGCCAAGTACAAATCTTCTGACTTATTTTAATGTTGTCATGTAGTTATTAATAATATTATTAATTAACATTAATTATTATTGATATAAACTCTAATAAATTACTAATAACTGTCTCTAATAAACACTATGAAGTTAAATACAGAAGCAAATTACATGAATGAGGAAAAAGATGTAGATGTAAATTAAAGTCAAAGCCCACCTCTTCTTTTTTTGTCTCTTTTTCTTGGTGCTGAAAAAATTCCACTTTCAGGCTTCCTGATGATGGCTGTTCTGGTGGAGGTAGGTAGCTTTTTGTATTCACAGCATCAAACAGTTTTTCCACAAATATCTGAGTTTCTAAAAGTAAAGAGCATACAAATATCCATTATACAAAACCACGGTTAACATTTGCTTTAAAAATTAAGAAATAAATAAACCCCAAAAACCCAGACAAGCAACCAAAACCAGCTTTCAGCAAAAAGTTAAAACAACAGAGTATTTTCTTTATATACCATGTTCCTAATTTATATTTTAAAAGGATATTTTCAGAGTCAAAAAACATGTCAATAATGAACAAGGTTTCACAAAAGTTTTCAATTCTTGAATGATTTAATGTCTTTTAATAAAGAATCTGGAAAAATATTTCTGGTGTATATATAGAGGGAGGTTCAATACTTGCTCAGGAAGCTGTGGATAACCCAGCCCCAGAATCATTCAAGACTAGGTCAGACAAGGCCCTGGTAAATCTGGTCTAGTGCAAGGTGTCCCTGCCCAGGACAGGGGGCTGGAATCAGAGAATCTTTACAGTCCCTTTCAACCCAAACCATTCTATGATTCTGGGCCTCTGTGAGTACTAACAAAACATATACCTAATATAGGCATGCTAACCTATACACCTGGGCTTTTTAAAATTACTTTATGAAAACTGAATTACATTCTACAAAGTAACAAAGCCAATAAAAAGATCAAAGCCCGATTCTATGGTAAATGATTGCATGAATAAGACAGAATTTTCAATCTTAATTTTATGACAAAGCCCTTACCTTTCTGAAGAAATACATCCAGCTGATCAACACACAATGCCTTCAGTTCCTTTTCACTTTTATCCTTCTTTACCAAAGCCAGAACATATTTAGCTAGGGCAGATGGATCTGCATCACATCTACAAATAAATTAGTTAGGAAAAAAAAAAAAAGCTATTTAATCACAGAAATTAATGTCTGAAACTGGTATGACCAATACCTATATAGGGCAAAACCATTTCCTACCAAAGCAATTGAAAAATACTCTGGTGTATATCTAAATATCACTTTCCTTTTCAAGCGAACAATTGCCCAGAACATTTCCTAATAATGCTGCACAGAAAACATCAGAGCAAACTAGAACAAACCATGTCATAAGAAACAGCCTCAACTGCCAAACTGTTTTGTATTAAAAAACAAAGACAATAAATACTTCCCTAACTCCCCAAAAAATGGAATCAATAATTGTGAATGAAATACTGAGTAACTGTTATCTGGAAGAAGTCAGTCTATCCAATTACAAATGAATACATTGATACAGTAGAAGTGATCTATGCTAACAAAAAAAAGAAAAAAAAATCAGACCCTTGAGTATTCTCCTAAATACACTTTTCAACATTCTTATTACTACTTACATATGAGCACTGTGAAAACGGAAACTGATTTTTTCAGTTTCAAACTTGGTTTCAAAAGCCTAAATTCATATATTGTAACAGACACTTCTGTAAGAGGTACATTGAAAATGGAGGGAAATTTAGGGGATCATTATCCAGTTGATATCTGAATTCAGAAATCAACCAACAATTACATACAGAGTGCCTCAATGCAGAAGCTGATGTTCATACACACATCAACAAAGAATTCATGTATCCAATAGAACATTATTTAATATAAGTGGCATTTTTTTTAAACGTTTCACAAATAGGAATTTACAATGAACTTCATGGTGGTGTTGCAAAACCTGCCAAAGCAAGTGAGACTAATGCACAAAACTATTCATAAAGAGTAACTAATGAAATGGTGAGACACTGGTGTTAAACAACTTAATCCCCCTATTTAGCATATACCAAATCCCCCTGTTTAGCATATACCAAAGGAAGACTTCAGGCCCCACAAAATAACACAGGATTCAATGGATGCAGACTGGTCATGTGATACAGACAGCTGATTTGGGTGGTCATCTAAGTTTGTACTAATGTTATAAAGAATGACAAGAAAAGAACTGCATCAATGCATCCCAACTGTACATGTTTTCTAGCAAAAATAACCAGTAAGAAAAATTAATCTGTGGTCAGGGAGTTGCACTGAATATGAACATTACACAAATACTGCTCTAGCATCGAGGTCTAACAGTCATAATAAAGGAATATGAAGTTTAAAATCCCCTCCACAATGAGTAAGATACAAATGCTGAAGCTTAATTACCAATCTAAATGTTGATCATTGAAATGACATTATTTCGGACACTGAGCAAAACAACCCAAATCTCTAAACAAACATATCACACCACCTAATTCCTCTCACCAGAGAAACTTATCTCCTGCATGGTAACAACATTCCCCCTGCAAACATATCCACTAGGCAAAGGAAGCTGATCTGTCAGCATCACTTACGCATAGCCTGGGCCCAGAACACAGAGCCCTGAAGTTAAAGGTCAGAGCTCCAAATGTAACCCAGCATCCTCTAGAAAGCAGGCAGCAGTAGAATTTCATGCTGAAAAAGCAACTTGGGCTGCTAGTGGAGATACCACTGTATTCCATGTTAGTCTGCTTTACAGATACAGGAAACAGGAGTTCATAATCAGCCCACATTCCAAAAGAACCCACACACACTAAATGAACAAAATGAAAATATATACTGCGAATAAAAAACCAGACTGCACACTGACTGAAAGTTCTTCAGAAATTTTTCACATTTGTTTGCCCCATTCCAGTCTAACAATTCTTCATCCAGAAGAAAATACTGCCCAAGCATTAAGTCAGTGCACAACCTGACACAGCCTCCTACAGTGAGAGCAGTAGGACTCTAACGCTGCAAGCACCTGAGCACATCAGCCAAGCAGATTATCTAAACGCCCAGTGTGGAAGAGCGGAAGAGCGTTCATCACAGGCTGAAGTGAGGGCTCTCTCTGCCTACAGCAGGCCCTAAGGCCAGCATTTCATCACCTCTCAATCCTTGAACTTGCAAACCTATTAACTTTTTTTACTGTTTCTTCATGCAACTTCAACGGCACTTCAGATTTTCAATACTTTCCCAGTTTCAAGCTGAATCGTGCCATGGAAAATTAATGTGCTATTTTCATCATGACAGTTTTTTTTTATTCTCAGTTTTTCTTTTTCAATTTCCATTTCCACAAATTTGGTTCTCAATTGATAACACAAATAGTCAGTTGTCATTGTACAAAATATGCTACAACTTACTTCAATGACACATGCACTCAAAATTTAGGGGGTCGGGGGGAAACCCCTAGTCAGTCTAGAAGGTAAAAACCTGCTGCTCTTGGCTACTACAGTGTTTTAATTCTCCAGCTCCTACAGCACTGACTGCACGAAAACCTCATATTCAGTTTAAAGCAATTCCCCTTTCATGAGCAGGATAAAAAACGGAAAATCTTCTCTGGAAAGCCACCTAGGCTGTAACAAAATAAACAAACCATAAACTATCCCCTGAAAAACAAACCAAAACAACCCACAAAACCGCACAAAAGCAATGAACACAACTCCAAGCCCCAAACAAACAGAAGATGTTTAAGAATAATGAACAGTAATTGCTTTCATCCTCCCTGCCAAGATGACTTCGGAAATCTTAGCAATCCTGCCCACCCCAACACTTGAACTCATCCACCCAACTCCAATATAAGCTCATGAAAATATTCTCAATGAAAATGTACTTTTAATTTGCAAAACACAGGATCACTTTCTGCTGTGCACTCACGCACGTTTTAACATTTGTCCCCCTGTACAGCTACATATGAACAATGCAAAATAATCATACTGAATTCTACTATTATTATTATTCAGTGTGTACAGGGGAATTTCTACAGCAATAAGAATTGTCTTTTGAATTTTGGCTACTTAACAAATACTATTTTTTAAAAAATTCTAACAGGCAAATTATTTTAAATTGACACTAATTAAGCATTAATGAATACAGAGAGCTTTGTGGTAGAGTGAGATGAAGATGCTTTTGTAAATCAACAGTAGGATTTTATGTCCTTTCTTTTAAATTAAATTTTAATTTTTTAAAATTAAACTGTAAATGATCTTTGCACAGAGTCTGACAACCCTTTTTTAGGCACTGACTTGAAACAGAAGTCTCCTCATCTGTATCTGTTCTTCAAAGCTTGAAAAAAACCCACGAACAAATTATGCTTTCTCCACACTACTGTGAAGACTGTTACTGTACCTAGTATCTTAAACAGATCTAACAAGTTTATAATCCGACCTTTTATTGCTTTTCAAACTCTTGTAAAATGCCTTTTTTTAAGATGATGCTAAAATTAAATTGCTACCAACCTCAAGTGACAGAAGAGAGGACCAACAGGTCTCATGAAGTAAAAAATAAATTTAGTTTACGAAACTGTGAATAAAGGAAGTCTGCCTGAAAATTTGTTTATAGCTCTCAAGAGTTCTAGACATGAGCTTTAATCATTTTGTTTGGGGGGGAGCTTTTTAAAAAAGCAATTCCTTTCCACTGTTTCACTCAAACTTAATTCTGAAACATTCTGTATAAATTCTCCATCCAGTGGTTTAGTCACAATCCGCTGGTTTGGATTATGGGGCCTTGAGTTTTCCTCATAAACAAGATCTTATGTTCTCTAGTTTAACAGTATTTTCTTAGAGAATAGCAGCCTTTGTGTGAGAATAATAGGCAATATGCTGGCTCTATCTTTGTTGTGCATACATGGATTTTTCACCGATTTTGAGCTAGCTTTGTCAGTTTTTCTAAACCTCTTTGTCTTGCATTTTATGCTCTTATAATCGACTTTGTTTTCTTAACAAGTAATGTGAGATTAAAGAAAACAGGAAGGCACCCATGCTGATGGCAGCAAACATACTGTGTAGAACAAGGATTTATCATCCAACCTATGCATATTTATATTCTTGCAGATGGAAAGATAATACAAAAAGTTGCTCCAAAAATGAACAAAAAAAATGATATTTTGATTCTCATGCTCACTGAATGCTATACATTTTCAGTTATTAAATACAGGTTTCAATCCTTAGCTAAACTTGAATATAGTGTGGTACCTCAGTCAGCACCATAAACACAATCTGTGCATTACACATGTGACAGAACTTGATGCATAACTTCATTCTTATGGTAACGCCTGGCTACTACAGAAATGGTCACATCCATCAGAGCATGGAGAAAAACATTTCTCAACTCTGATTTGCCTACCTCCATCCCCTCAATATTCTGCAGGCATGTGCTGCAAGCACTAAAATGGATCTGTAATCACAAATTTCTCCTCCCGTTTTCGCTTTTATGTTTTCTTTAACAAACAAACACCAGCTGGCACAAGTAATCTGAATTCATTTTCACTGCAACAAGTGCATCCCAGTGTGTGCCACCATTAAACACCGTAGCGTGTTTTCTTACACCTAATTTCTGAATATCTATCATTGTTCCTAGCAACGTTAAATGTTTTTACCTCCAGTAATACTTTTTTGCAGTCTGTACTCTCTAAGTCAGAAAATATACAGTGCCTACTCCTCTCCATTAAACAAGAGAGGCTGCTCATGTAACCCTGCTTTAATAAACAGCATTGAATATATAGAACATAGATGGAAGAATTCTCTTGCTAGATCTCTATGTGTTCTTCAGAGAATTATACAGATACCTCCAATTGCAATGCACCAGACAGAAGCTTCAAAAAGGAAAGCAATTCCTAATCAAATATTTTGCTCACTCACAGAAGGAACAGTTTAACAAAGCTCACAGGAAAGTTCAAAACCCCATGTTTGTCCTCACCTGGTTTAGCAGTCATTATTTGAAATTACAATTTCAAATAAAGATAAACTAGAAAAGCTGAAGCTGTCCAGGTAAATTTAAGCCTTGGGGTTTTTTTGATTTTGTTTGGGTTTTTTTGTTCTGTTTCTTTGTTTTTGTTTTTGTTTTTTTGAGTTTTGTTTGTTTGTTTTGTAGATAGTATTTGAAGAAGGGAAAGTAATTTGGCTGAGTCACCTCTCGGTACCATCTTCTTATTTGAATACTTTGAAATTCATTAAACACTTTTTAACCTATCCATTTCCAATACTCTATTTTTTTAAATATAAAATATGCTCTGAGAACTCACTTTGACTTTTTTAATCACCGGGTAACTAGAGTCTTAACTGAGAGATGCAGTATATGCAGAATAGGTATGAAAGGTGTTTGCAAAAACACGACTGGTGTAGCTGTATGCTCAAAAGCCCTTATGTTGCATGCACAAATTACTTCTTTAAGATGCAAAGAAACTACACAAGGGGATTTTTTTCTTCCGTTTTAAAACTAATGTACAAACCGAAAAGATGCTGCAAATCCTAAAACTAGTTCTTTGGCAAATTTAAACGACCACAACACACTGAAACCTCAAAAGCATGTCTGTAGTCCTCCAGGCAACAAATGGTGGTGTTGTAAAGGAAATAACATGTAGGTGCCTGCTATTTGTCATGCTCTGATCCTGAGAGTTAAAAACCTAAATTTCAGAGTCTAGTTTTGTTGCCTGAAGACTGATTGCTAAAATACTGTTCAGTTCTTGATATTAACCAAGGTGGACATGGCTGTGTTTGAAGACTGAGAGCAATGCTTTGTACTTGCAGGGCTGAGTGGGTGCAGAAAGATGTACACTGCATACTGGGCAGTGCAGCCAGCCTAATTCAGGCAGTTGCACCACTCTGTTGTTACTAAAAAAAAACCCCCATAATCTATAAAAAGCTATGGTGTTCAGTAAGTAAAATGAATGACAAAGTCATTCAGCAAGATCTAGCATTTCTCTTGAGACAATGTCCTGGCTGAGAAGGGCCACTCTCCCCTCATTCGCTTTCATTAACTCCCTAACAGCACTTAAAGCAATAGAAACACACTGAGGAATGCTGCAGCCTCCAAAGCTGCTATTCAAGCTAATGATGCCATTAAATCAGTTCTAAATTATTATGATACCCAGATCTGACATGTTCATACAGCTGCAATCAGTAATTGGCAGCCCAGAATGTCACCCCTAGATTGAAGACAGCTCTCATGAGGCAGAACAGCTGTCAGCTTGCTGGCTCTCCAACACCCATTCAATGCAGAAAGCAAAACTCATCCCAGCGTCTCTGGGACTTGCAATGCAGTCAAAGGGGTTTCACTTCACTGCTGGTACTCGCAGTAAGAACAAAACAAGTTTTCTGTAACAGCAGTAATGCTCTCCTTTTTATTTTCTGATTTCAGCTATACCTAATAATACCAATCTTCTAATATTAAAGTAATATTTTTACACAGAAGCCTAGCAGTATCAGCACTCCAAGGTAGGAACCTTGATTTCTCAAACAGCAGCTCTCTGAGTCAGGTGAACAGACCATCAAGTTTCATAACAGATGTTGAAAAATAACCAGTGTTAAAAATGACACACCACTGATGTGCATTTGTGCTTTATTTATCTTAGTTACAAACAGCTTCATGCAAAGTGTTAACAAAGTAAGTGAAATGAAGAGAAAAGCTCATTCCTTCTGAACTTTGGAAGTTTTGTGGAAAATGAGGGAAATCTCCTGGTGGCCCAGTGAGTGCTATGGGTAGGACAATCTGCCACACGAAAGGAATGACAAGGTTTTTCACTTTAACTTGTTCCTATGCTTTCAAGGTCCTGGCTTATTAGCATACTACTTGCACCACTGTTAAACCTCTTCTATTTGCTACCTTTGGTCAGTAACCGGTGAATCCAAAAAAAAAGGGCTGAAAAAGTTGACAAAGAACAGTGAGGGTGTAACACCAGGACACAGATCATTTGCCATAAAATATTCCAATGATAAATATACTCAAAATATTCTTTAAACAATTTTCATTTTATTCCATCTGATGTAAGTTGTTACAACACCACATTCACTTACAGAATCCACCAATGCAAAATACCTTTTCATTTCAATGAGGTATGCCTAAATACTCTATAAATGTTGTAGGCATTTCGTCTTCTTTTCGTTTGATTTAGTACAGGAACAAACCTTCACAAAAATGTAAATACAGTGAAGTGGAAAAAAAGTAGATATGGGAGTCTTAATCATATTTAAAGTAAAATTCAGCAGGCCACAGGAATATTTCAATTTAATTTATTTTACACAAAGTAATTAAAACCAAGGAAACTTTCCAGTGTAGAGAATTAGGGCAAGGGGAAGAACATTACAATGTCTTGAAAGCAAAATTTTGAGTGTAGCATTAGTACAAAAAGCCAATTTTTTTTCACAAGTAGAGATTCAAACAAATTCAAGAAAAAAAATATTAAAGAATCCCTACTTGGAACTTTGCCAAGCCAGATGCTGATATTCCAGCAAGGACCATATCCACAGTTTATAGAGTATCTGGAATGGGCTTGCAGAAAACAAACCCATCACAACTGAAAGGCTCAGTGAGAGCCTTGTTAGTACAGGAATCAGAAGTGACAGGCATACAGTTATATTCCAAGTTTAACATTCTTTTCCAACACTCGACAGAAACCACGCCATGGACAAGAGAGTGTGTAATGCTGGAAACTCAGCTCACTGCTGCCTGTAAGCAACAAGGACGGGTGGTAACAAATGCCTTCTTTCCAGAGCTGACTGGAGTTGAACATACAAGGTAATTCCAGTCAAACACAGAGCAGCCACAGCACAAAAAGCCTCTTGCCACTTTATTTGTACTAGTACTACATTTGCATGGCTGGATGTGCAATGATTCTGTGTGTGTATTTAGCAACTCCCTGTACGCCACACAGAGCAGCACGGAGAGTTATTTCCAAAAGCACAAAAGCAGCCTCTTCTTGAAGAGCTGTAGAAATCTCCTAGAGACCTATTACCCTTCAAACGGAGCTGCACTGCGCAAGTCCTTCAGCATGGCAGCATTTGCAGTTTCTGCCTCACTGCAACAAGACAAAACTCAGATAAGGCCTTTTTTGTATGGATGATCACCAAGGCTTTGCCAAAGGCATTGGAGTGGTCCAAAACAAACAAGCCAACCCAACAACCTACCACCAACAAAAAATTCCAAATCTTAAATCCTCCACCATCCATCTCCTTCAAACATTCTTGTCTATGAACAGTGTTTCCCACAGACTTCATGTGAAAGCAATCCAACAACCAAACCATGTCCAGTCCATGCAATTACAACACACATTTGTTTCATTATGTTAACAATGTCAGTATTTTTAGAACTTTTTAAAGATAAAATGAGACATTTTTTTGTGGCTATTGCTATATTTTAATTCTGAAACATTAGGCTTCATAAGTATGCGCATTATGGCCTTTGGAGTATGTTATACATCCTGATGAAAAAAATGCTAGTTCCTTGGAAAAGGCAACTTGGAAAGTGCAGCAGGTTCTAACTACTCAGCTCCAGGTAACCAGCACATAAATACAGATCTAGATCTATAGATCTATGGTTATATAAAATTTATGTTTCTTCTTAAATGCACTTCTGCCCTTAAAATCACCAAGACATCACCTCAGCTCCCTAATACAGTGGGGCCTTTCTTAGTGTCCTTAGGAGATTAAACCTGCAGCTAAAGGTTTCTGAAAGAGCCACTAGACAAAAATACTTGGCACTTCTGTCTCACTAACAGGAAAAGACAAGTCAAAAATAATTTTTGGTCTACAACAACATGGCAACACCTCCAGCGGATCAGCAGTTAGCACCCCACTGTACTAGAGATGCAACAGTTATTTCTTTAGAAGTGGCTGCACACTGAAATTTTCCTACAGCCACAAGCTCCGGCTGCAGTCATACACCTCAGAGCAGACATGGAAAGCACCTCCAAAAGTATCTGACGGCTGGGAAAGGACAATACATCTCCACCGGTTCTAACTTCTATTCAACAGTGCAGTTACACAGGACAGAAAACTGAATGACAGTCACTGCTGGTTTGTTTCGTCCCAAAGCTAAAACTTCAGAGAACTCATCATCCTCCAGACCATCCCCTCCCTAGCTCTCCAGTTTTCCCAAAGGATAACCACATATGATCTGCTCACACATCACGTTTAACTGTAACCTAACAGATGCAAGCTGGTCTTCTCAGTGAAAAAAGGCAGAAAACTGCACTGATCACGACAGCTGAAAATCTCAATTTCACCCTTTAACTGCTGACTATTGCTAAGAGCTCATGGTTTAATATGCAAACAAAGAGACATGGACCACCCCGAGTCTGTTCCAAGCCTCTTAACCAGCACATTCTAAAATAGGGACATTAAACTGCTGATTGCCATGAACAAAATATTCATACAAGAAAGTACCTAGAGACTAATAGTGAGCATTATACAGCAGAGAACTGGGGAAATCTATCACCCCAGAACACAACATATTGCATTATACTGATCCAAGAGAAAAAGTCATTCACCTTCCCCAAACTACAGCTTTTTTCCCTCCAAAACAAAAATCTTAAACGTCAAACCTTTTGTAATGGAGACACCCAATGCAATTTGCAGAAGGCCTAATTCAAAGTCCACAGAAAGTAAATTCATAGTTCATCCAGTGTGGTCTTGATTAGACCCTCTGGATTAGATGGAGTAAAGGAGAACCCCGACCTCCTCCCACCGACTCAAAAAAAAAAAAAAAGAAAAAAAGAAAAAAAAAGAGTCCCAAACAAACAAGTGAAGCTCTCCTAAAAACGTCTCAGCATTTTACAACTTCTTAAAGTTATTTCAGCAAAAGCCCTACAAACTGTATCTGTACATACATATACTTAACTAATGGCTATGGAAGCCGTAAAGCAAATTTTGCCTCCCCTCCATCTGAACTCGCCGAGAGTAAAACCGGCAGTGGGCAAACGCCTCAGCGCAGAAGTTAACACCAGACTGAATTCAGGAGTTCTAGTCCGTTTAACTCAAATCAAAGTCCAGTAATTTAATTCCAGCACGCTGAAATAGTGCTTCAGAATGACAAGAAAAGTGTATGCTTTCATCTGTAGACACCACACTTCCAGAAAATAAACCTTCAAAACTAAGTTCACACTTCAGTTCCATTAAAATACCATTCAGAGAAGGTAGACGCATTTGCAGAAGATCCCCACTTACTCACACGAATGTTATGCTTAGAGGCCACGCAAGTATTCATAAACAGACAAATTATTCTCTGGGGCTCCTACCCCCAAGTCCTCTACTGAGGCAATTTTTATTTGGGGGAAGGGAAACCAGAGAGCGACAAATACTCCAAAAACCAAGAATGGTGTTCAACGAGTCTGCACAAAACGCTATTGGGAAGATCCCGGGATGCCGCAAGCCGCCCCAGAGGCACTGAGCCCTCCGGGAGAAGTCCCCGCACAGGTGGCGGGGCCGTGCCCATCCATCACCGCGGCCTCTCCGGGGCTGAGCGGGGCACGGCCAGCCGCACACGCACACACGGCGTCTCCCGCTCTCCCTGGGCTACAAAGGGAACAGGAACGCGGTCGCTAGGGGGGGAAGCTGCATCCTCCGGAGGGAGACGGTGCTACCTCCTGGCCGAAGACGACGGCGGGAGAGCGCGAGAAGCGGGAGAAGGAGGCAGCCCCTGGCACACGGCGGCCGGGAAGAAGGGCGCCGAGAGGGCATCTCCCGGGACGCCCTCCCGGGACTCGCCAGCACCGCGTTTCCCGCCCCTGCGGACCCCCATCTTCTGCAAGGGGCAGATTTATTTCGAGAGGGTGAGGAAGGGTCGCGGTTACTCACATGGGCTCCAAGGTTTTGCTGAGCCAGGATTTCAGCGCCTCGAAGTTTTCTATGATCATTTTAACCACCATCCAGAGCGGCCCGGGCCCCCCGCCTCCCCGCCAGCAGCAAGAGCAGCAGCAGCAGCAGCCCCGGTGGCGGGGTCCGCGCCGCCCCGCCGGCCGGCACCCCGGCTCCCGCCGCGCCTCCCCGCACCCTCCGCCGCCTCCCGGTTCGGCAGAGGCCGCCCGGTACGGGCCGGAGGCCCAGCGACACGGAGGGGGCGGAACCAATCGAGCAGCGGCTGCTTCCCGCGGGCCCCGCTCTCGCCGGTCGTCTGCCGAGGAGCGCGTCCCGGGGGCTGCGCGGGTTCCCCCCGGCGGAGGGTGGCGCGGCCGGTGCGGCGGCGGCGCGGTCCGGGACGGGCGGCCCCCCCGCCGCCTAAGCCGCAGCGCCCGACGGAGAGAGCGCCCGAGTGAGCGGGTAAGATGGCGGCGCCCCGCTGTCGCGAGAGCCCAGAGTCTCGCGAGGCCCGGGGCGCGCGGGGGCTGCCGGGAGGCGGGGCAGCCGCGGGGCGGGGGCGGGGGCGGCGGGGGGAGGGGGGGGGGGGGGGGGTGTCTGTGGGGCGGCCCGGGGAGTGCTCAGAGTCCGCGGGTTCGCTGGTGCTGCGGCTGGATGGAACAGTGCTCTAAGGACAAAAGAAATACCGTTGTGTATTCCCGACTGGTGTTTGAAATGCGCATGTACTTGTTTCCTGGAAACGCCGATAGCCATATCCAATATGATCACAGAATCATAGAAGGGGTGAGGTTGGAAGGGACCACATTGGGTCACCTGTCCCAGACTTCCTGCTCTGGCAGGGTCATCCTAGAGCACACTGAACTGGGTTGGTTGAGATCGTTCTTGAATAACTCCCTTGAGGGAAACAACCTTTCTGGACAATCCCTTCTTGTGCACGGTCACCTATGCAATCAAGAAGTTCTTCCTCAGATTCAGGTGGAGCTTCCTGTGCATCAGTTTCTGCCTACTGCCTCTTGTCCTATTGCTCATCATCACCGAAGAGAGCCTGGCTCCGTGCTTCTGGCACCCTCCCTTCAGATAATTATTGATGAGATCCCCTTCAATTGTCTCCTTTTGAGATTGAACAGGCCCAGCTCCCTGAGCCCTTCCTCGTAAGAGAACTGCTCCAGCCCCTTAACCATCTCCATAGCATCTGAAACTGCTCCAGGAGCTCCATGTCTCTCTTGTACTGCGGAGCCCAGAACTGGACACAGCACTTCAGATGTGGCCTCGCCAGGGCTGAGCAGAGGGGCAGAATCATCTCCCACAACCTGCTGGCAATGCTTTTCCAGGATGCCATTGGCCGCCTTGGCCACCAGGGCACACTGCTGGCTCGTGGACAACTTGCTGTCCATCAGGACCCCCAGCCCCTTCTCCGCAGGGTTGCCTTCCAGCACTTCACCCCCAGTCTGTACTGGTGCCCGGAGTTATTCCGTGTAGCAAGGCAACTGAACACAGTTGGCGCCGGTCTCCGGCCTCCCACCAGCGGAGAGCACCCCCCGACCTCCCGGGCAATAAGGGAGATGCTGCAATAAGGAACCACAGGAACCACACCCTGGAGGGGGAGGAAGCGAGGCACAGCCGCTACTCCCTCGGCTCGCCACACGCAAACTCCCATAAATGTTTGCAACCGACAAGAACAGGGAAAACATTTTATGTATACATACATACATACATATATATATAATTTCTTTAAAGAAGGGATGGGACCAAAAAATAAGTGTTTGAAAACATGGGAGTTGGCAGCAAAGTTCCATGAGTTCCTTCCGCGGGGGTCCCAGCTCCTCAGGGTGCATCTGGCGGGGGGGAGCCCAGCCCATGCCGCTGCTCGGAGATCTCCATGGACAGCGGCGGAGGGAGCACATGGGACGGCCCCCTGCAAACCTGTACTCACCAGCGTGGCCCCTTCCCATGAAAAGTTAGGTACGTGCTGCTTTCTCTGGTGCCCGGGGTCAACCGAGCACTGAAAAAATGTCCCCGGTCGATATCCCTCAAGTCGGATTGATCTGCGCTTTCGAAAGATCTGCATCCCACCTGAGCTCCCGAGCCAGGCGTTCTGCACAGGCAGCGCACAAAGGCAAATGTCCCATGGAAATCACTCACTCTGCCATTCTCGGGGTGACTCCTGAGCTGCCTGCCTGGTGTTCTCAGAGGGAGAGAACTGCAGATAATTCACTGTCACCGAGACAGCTGAATGAGAGCTGGAGGAGGCTAAGGCTGCCTGCACACAATTATTTGTGACTTGATTATCATCCTTGGGAGTTTGTTGAAGACTGGAGAGTGTGTCAAGCGAACCAAATAAGCTGCCAGTTTAGTGAGTACTTTCGGGAGGACTTCCCAATTACAAGATATACTTTGGTTTCCCTGCACAGTGGAGAATGAGCAACACATCCTGTCAGCAGGCAGAAAATCACCAGAGCCTGAAATTTTTTGGAGACTGTTCTATAAACATATAGAAGTCCTCAACTCACAGTCACCAACTCGTAGGTTAACTCCCCATGAACACGTAAAAAAGGTCACTAACCTTGGGGTTCTGATGGGTCTCTGAAGGGACAGGCACATAGAGATTAGGCATTGTGATAAGAATCTTAATTTTGTTTCAGATCTGTCCCTCAATTCTTTGCAAAAGCCAGTGTCTAATGAAAATAATTTAGACAAGCACTTCAACTGCCTTTGATCCTTGTATATACAACAGGCATCAAAAAAACACAGCTTCTAAGGCTTCCCCACATAAATGAATGGATATAATCACAGTAGCAACTTTTCTGATATTTCATTTTCTAAACTGCTTTTGTAGCCTTTTGGAAGCACAATGCTGTTAGTAAATTAGTGACCACGAAAAGGTTCTCACAAATACATTTTATCACTGGACAAGGCTTGTCTGCATGAGGTAGTTTTTGAACGTTTCTGTGTTTATAGAACTGTATTGTTATCAGACTTCTGTGGTGATATTCAGAGTAACTGTAATAAATAAATAAATAAATAAATAAATAAGTGCTGACATTCCTAGTTCTAGAGTTTGCAGACTTGAAATCTTAAAAGCCTCATAAATATTTACATCCCACACCTTCAGAAGTGACTGCAAGGTTCTGTAGCATCTTTTGGGCAATGTTCATTTCATTTCACAGCTGGAATTACAGGAGAACAAAATAAAACTATTTATTAGATCAGAGGAAATGGTTTCCTTTGAAATATAAAGTGTCTTCTATATATAAGGTTGTTTTTATTTAAGATGCAATACCTTTAGGATCTTAATAGCAATTTTTAAAATATACACAAACAAAAAAGGAATAGTTTTTACTTAAGCTTCATTCACATGTGAAATCACTAACTAAAATAAAAATCATAAAGATTGCGTTTCATTTAAGGCAACATAAGAACCTGTACAAAGGGTCAAAGTAATAATTAACTTCTACAGTGTCATAATTCTGTAAGACAAATAAGCGGATTTGTTCTCCTGTAGCTGTTCAATATAAGATTCACAAACTGTTAAAGGGGAAAAATACCCCATACCCTAAATTTCATCCCTACCTGTACAAAAAAGCCCCGAAGGGGATAACGAGGAAAAAAGAACACTCTGAACAGCTGTCCTTAGGTTTCAACAATTTAATGCTTTCATTTAAGAAATCCATTACAGCTGATACATGATAGTGACATTCTGTATCATGTATATGACCTAGGGGTGCCAAACATTTAATAGGATCTAAGCAGCTAAATAATAATTTCAAGACTTTGGAAATGGACACATATTGTCAATTTTGACATAAATTGACATATTCTGTGGATTCATATAAATGTTACATTTTAACACCAATAAACGCAAAATATAACTAGGCTGTTATGAAAATAAAGTAATACAAATCTAGTTCTTTTACTTATGCATCGTAGACCCCTAACAGCCCTTTTGGCTTATGAAACCTTTGTTAAGTTCTTCAGAGTAGTATAGATGTTTTCGGGTATAATAACTCCCAAAGTTCATAGGTTTGATGTGCACTTAGTTTGCAGTAATCTTATCTAACACAATGTTGTGACCTTTGATGCCTAAAAACAATGGGTTGTATTTATTCACATTTTTATTGGATCACCTGCTAACATGAGGGCTGAATGTGGCCAGTGAAGTTGAGAGAGATCAGTCCTTCCTGACATTTCTTGATATTTTATTTTTGCTGACTCCTCTCCAAAACCATCGAACTTGTGCTCATAAGCAATCTTTGTCAATGTGTAAAGCTGCAGGTTTTAAGTGTTAAAGATTTTTCTTTGAAAGCTGACATTTTCTTAACTGTCCATAGATGTCTTTTTAACTCAGATTTGTCCTCCCCCATTTTTTTTTTTTAATATAAAAAGCAGCTGTAAAAGAGAATAACTTTTAGGTACATCATCCATCTTTTTGCCAAACCTATAATACCTTCATTAGTCCCTGTTTCTGTCATATAGGGGAAAAAAAAAAAAAAAAAAACCCACGGTAATTCTCCTTCTTTTTTATTTGTTTGGTTGTTTTGGTTTGACTTGGGTTTTTTTTGTTTTTTAATTGAGTTTAATTTTCTTTTGAAGACAAGCCAGACTGGTTTATATCATTAAAAAATTCTTCAATCTATCTTCTAACACTTCACCTTTTTATTTAGGAAAATGCAGTTGCATTTGCAATTGTATTTAAACATTCATGCCTGACTGGAGATTTTCTTCTAGTATTAAATGTGATTCTAGTTTTGCATAGCAGGTATAACACACCAGACTTGGGGCTTCTAGTGTCTCCCAGAAAAAGCATTTCAGCATTATAGACCTCAGGTGTATCAGAGTGGATGACCTAGAGGTCAAGGGTTCCATATTCCTGCAGTTTATCATAGCTCCTAGCATCAACACACAGGCTAAAAAAGCAAGGCTGCTGAAACTGGATAGCATCAGGATGGGTTGATGAAATTAAACCATTTTGTATGTTGTTCAGATTGTTAGTTTGTACTGTCATTGAGTTTTGGGGCACGCCATTAATTGCAATCTAGACATGTATCTGTACGGGTACTGCCTTTACTCTGTGTAAAAGGGTCAAAGGATATTCCTCCTGATGCTCGTCGTCTATAGTGAGTTTCATTTCAGGAGGCGTCAATATGAGTTTTGAGAATCATATCACAGAATTGATCCAGACCTGAAGACTCCCCCTTCCATCCTTCACAAATAGCAAATGCTTATCTGTTCTTAAGCATCTGAAAGCTGAGGCATTTTGCCTTTTCCCGTGAATACACCTACTGGTGCTTCCACAGGTATAACAAAACAGGTCAGCTTTGTAATACTCTTACTTGATTGTGGTCCAAAAAGATCATTGTTTATAGGAATGTTTAGTTCTTTGCTTTTTTTTACTATTGACTTCTGCATAGTGAATTTAACAGACGAGAGTCATTGCTACTTTAAAAGCAGGGCCTGTAGAAGCTCTCAGAGCAGATGGTCTTTAAGATGTAAATGCCTTCATCTAACCTTGAAACCAAAAATTTAATTATTAAATAAACTCTGGACATTAGACAACTTCCTTGTCCATGGTCTTTCTACACAACAGCCCTAAACTTTGGGATTATTTATCTCTCTTGCTTTCTCTTGCTGCAGGAAGCAGATAGGTGACATAGCTGGAGAAAAAGGATCTGCATGGCTCTACTGAGAAGGGAAGGACTCCACAGGTGCCTTCCAACCTAAACCACCCTAAAATTCTATGGAAGGCTTTGTGCAGAGTGTCCCAGAGCCACAACTGTTTGAAGTATTTGTAGCTGGTGCATGTAGCACTTAGCTTGAAATTGCAAGTCACAGAATACAGCATTGCATTTTTGAACTGACCTAACAGTTGTTCAGCAGGTTTTCTTGAAAGCCAAGGTTGCAACAAATTGCTACCATCAGAAGTCAAACCTCCAAATTCTGCGGTTTAAATTATTGTTTAAATACAGAGACTGGAAGTGGGATATTTCGTAGATATTTAGCAGAATACATCACGCTTCTGAAGTCACACTGTGCTAAGTGTGGGTTGTAAATCTCTAAATGGCCTTGTGTTTTGAAAAGCAGGAAGTGTTGTTTTGTAAGTCAAGATGTTGTTTTAGAACCTCATTAGTTTATAGTAATGTAGGGATTGCTTGTTGTGGACTTGCTCGTTAACTTGTACCAGCAGAGATGCAGGATTGCTCCACTTTGCCAATGGCAGCAAAATTAAGCTTAACTGCTGCTTGGGCCTATGGGAAGGATGACTGAAAAAGGGGCCAGGATGTAATTATTACCTCCTTCCTTTTCTTCCCAAGTTGCAGAGTAGCAAGGAAGAAAAGATACAGCTCATAATTCTGCCGCTATGACACCAGCCATCAGATTTTCTTCCAGAAATCTTCTTAAGGGAGTCTCAAGCTACTGTGTCATTGTGGTTTGCACAAGCAAATGATTATGGGGCAGAGCCACACCCGAATTTATGCCTGCATGTGGGATAAGAGACTGCCCACATTCCCCAGTTCCCCTGGGCAGACTGCTGTGAAGGAGGGGTTGAGGCTGAAGGCAACTGTGATGCTGGTGATGGTGCAGCAGTTTCAGCTGTCATGTGATGAAGAACACATGCTGTGGTTGGGATTTACTGCGAGGGAAGAGAGGCTGCATCCCTGGTAATTAACTTGGTCCATCCCAGGTGTTATTTTCAAAGTTCTGTCTACGGTGTGTCTTAGACACCTTCTAATGTTCTGCTTCAGTTTTGAGTCACACTATGCAGTATGTGGACAGTTGATTCCTGGAGTGGCAGATTGTCACTTAGTACTATCTAGTGTATTTTGCTTTGCAAATCTTGTGGGGGAAAAAAAAAAAAAAAAAAAAAAAAAAAAAAAAAAAAAAAAAGGTGTCCTTTCCATTTCAGAGGTTAATAATACAAAAAATGTAGGAGGAAGCAGGCAGGATCTTTATTCTGTCCTTCCTGCTACCCCTCATGCCCAGCTCACCTTCCTATTAAATTCAACAAGAGTAGACGAAAATAGTTTTTCCGAGTTTTTGTGTAGAGTACATCATGCTGGAGAGAAGGCATTCGTGAGCCACAGTGTGAACCTTGCTGCCTCTGAGATGGCTCAGCTGTCTAAGATCATAATAAATGAAAAAGTAATCTCAAGTGCCAGAATGTACTTACGTACTGTATCCATTTATTGTGAAACCACTAATTTATTTTTAATTATAAATAAAGACATTTTTTCAGTTAAGACTGAAATAACCAGGCATTATTGAAGACTGCTGAGAAGCCACGTGACTAATCCAGCAACGGTGGCTTCATCCCACAGATATAAGAGCTCTGTGTTGAATGTGGTAGAACCACTGAAAGAATTTTAATGGATACCTTCTGTCATATTTGAGGTGGAAGTTGTATTGTTCACAGCACTTGTTCTTCTTCATAGTAGATGATACATAATCATGCATGGTGATGCAATAAAGTCTATGAGTTCTTCCTATAGAAATATACAAATTGCTCCTGAGAGGATGAAGCTGCCTACTTTTTATTACTGGTACTGTTTGGTTCTGGGGGGCTACTGGGCTTACAACAACGCAACTAAAAAGAATGAAATTTTAGCATTAAAAAAAGGTTATTTAAATCTTCTTTGTGAAAGATTTATTAGATAAACTATTATTTTAAAGATTTCAGATTGCCCACCATAGAGATCAGGATGTCTGTAACTAACTATACTTAAAAATTACCTGCAGTATTATAGGTATTGAGAAAAATGCTGTTGTCCCTTGTGCAAGGCATTTATATATTTTTAAATTGTCAGATCTTGGAAAAAAACTTTCAGGAAGCTTGGAAATAAAGTATTTTTTAAATAATTTTAATTTCCATTTGGAGCAACTTTTAATTTTTTTCATTGAGGAAGCTGAAACAGTGCAGTGCTTCACATTTTTGTTCTTTCTGTTGTGCACAGGCTTCAGCTCTGACCTTATCCTGGTTAGGGTTTGCCCAGGTCACTGTTGCTGCAGAGCCAGGAGAGGGAGCACAGACGTTGCCGCTTCTTGGTCATGCTTTTAGAGGCAACTTGGATTATTTCCAGAGGAAAATCACCAAACTGGTTTTAAGAGGAGCCATTGTGGGATCCTCTTTTTCTGCTCTCTTTTTTCTTTTTCTTTTTTCTTTTTTTTTTTTTTTTTGTGTCTCAAATTTTTGAATAACATTTAACTAGGGAAATTAAAAACTGGACATTTTCATCCTATAAAGCAAAAAAATGTCCTGTAAAGAAAAAACAAACAAAAAAAAAAACCCACAACAAAAAACCCCCTGCAATTTAATGAATGGCTGGTATAGTATTTTAACATTTTACAAATTTTTAAGGGGTATTTTTGCATTTTCTTCTGCAGACACTGAGGAAGGTGAAGTTTACTAGAATCCAAATATAGGAAAAAAACTTGATTCACTGCAGTCTAAAATTAGAAAGTGTCTTTCAGTGTGTTTTCATGCTTTTAGTCTAACTTCAAATCAAATATGTTTCCTCAGTAATTTTCAGGTATTAAAAACATTATTTTAAAGACACAAGGGGTACAAAAATTCTCTCCAACTTTTTAATAGCAATTGTTAGAACTTCCCATATCTCACTTCTGTCATAATTGCCTCGATTTCTCAGTTAAAATTTCTCATAGCACTTAGATATTCCTGACTTTAGAGAGAAAACCATCTGAAAGTACCTTGTTTCACCCTGATAATATTTCTACTACATAATCAATTGATATAGGATCGTTGCATTTCTTTCCTATAGCAGTCTTGGGTGAAGCTTTTATAAGGATTCCCTGAATAAAATAAATATGTATAATCTGTGAGATGGCTTTGTAGTACTGAAAAAATATTCACTCATGTCTTTGGTTTGTGGTCTGGGTCCAAAGAGCATTGACAGCATTACAAGGTGGACAGCTTACAAATCAGGCAACGCCTAAATGAAGGTTGCCAGTTGTCCTGATGGCCAGCTCTGTCATTCAGGGCCACAGACTCTCTATCCCAGGTCCTCAAGGAGCAAGAGGCTGGCTTCTCGCTCACACTGTACAAGGCAACATGTCGGGTCACTTCACATGTGTCTCCCCATGGCTCCTTTTATACTCAACAGATAAGACCAAATCCTCTTATCTGTGTTATAGAGGACTCGTAGAAGTGGTGGTAGGTGTAGTAATACAAATGATAATCACCTGGCCACACAGATCACAAAATGGTGGAGTTAAAATTTGCAGTGTAATGAGAAAAAAGGTCAGTGAAGTCACCGGCCTGGACTAGAAGAGGGCAAGCCTTAAGTTGCTGAGGGAGCCAGTTTACTCTGCCCTGCCTTTTGAGGACTTAAGGCTTTCTGTGAGGTCAGTTTTGAAGCACCACCTTCTGCAAGCCTAGGAGCAGGCAATGCCACGGTATTGTAAGTCAGCAAGTGGGACAGTAGACCATTTTAGCTGAACCGGGAGCTCCTTTTGCCACTGGGGTGGAAGAAGAAATTGTATGTTCTCTGGAAGCAAGATCAGCTTTTGCAGGAAGATTAAACACAAATAGGCAAAGAGTTGAAACTGGTCAGTGTTGTGTCAAGACAACAAAAAGGGCTTTTAAAAGTATGTTCATAGCAAGAAGAGGTTTAAGGAAAATACTTAACCAATACCTGATGAAGCTGATCACCTGACAAATGGTGATAAAGAAAAGGCAGAGGCATTGAATGCTTTTTTTGAGTCAGTCTTTAGTATTATTGATAATTACTGATATTACTTGGGGTGCTAAGTCTCTGAGTCACAGGGCTTCAGGAATTGTGGTTCTCCATTTGTGGACACCAGAATTTTAAGGGACCAGCTGTATCAGCAGAGTGTTCTCAAGTTCATGGGGCCTAATGGGATTCATCCCAGAGTTCTGAAGGTGCTGGTACATGTTATGGCAGGACCTCTCTTCACCATCTACCAAAGGTCTTGGATGTCTGGGGAGGAAATTGACTGGAAATTGGCCAGTGATATTCCCATCAACAAAACGAGCAAGAGAGGACCCAGGAAATCGGAGGCATTTTATTCTACCCTCAGTTTCTGTAAAAAACACTGTAGAAGATTGTACTGTGTACTACTGAAAGGCATTTGAAGAATAATGTAATCATCAGTCACAGTCTACATGGGCTCACAAAGAGAAATTCCTATTTAACTATAATTTTATATTGTTCTATGACAAGGTCATCCACCTCATGGATAAAGAGAATGCAGTGGATGTAGAGTTCTAGAGTTTAGTAAGGCTTTGGATAGTGTCCCACACAGCATCGTTCTGGACAAGTTGTACAATTGTGGGATGAGCAGTACACGGTGCACTGAGTGAAGAACTGAATGACAGGGCCCAAAACATTGTAGTGAATGGGGAGTATAGCAATACAAAGTAAATTAAGATTTCCCATTTTTAACACCTTTTCCAGAGTATGTTTACATTTTCTTCTGCAGCCTCTGAGGAAGGTAAAGCTAGGTAAAGCTTGTCAAAATGGATGAAGCTTATCAGAATTGATGAATCACCGTGGATGAAGGGAAGACAGTTATATTAAATGCTGATACAACAAGAACACAGAATTTTCTCAGAAGCTAATCTGAAACTGGACTGCATCCTTGAATAATCAATAAGTATGAAAGGATTTTCTACCTGCTGCTTATGTAAAGGTCTGAAGGATTTTCAGGTATATTTTTATATAAAAGGTGCAGCACTTTGATATAAGAAAACTAGTTTTGTGTGAAGTTTTTTTGTTGGTTTTATTTGGGGCTTTTTTCCCTTTAGGAAAGGAAGAAGATGACGACCACTATTTTAACAGTTCCGTAAAACACTCCGACCTGGTCCACAATGGTTTTTTCCTCCATCTAACTTCTGATTCTTAGCTAAAAGCCTTTTTTTCTTACCTATTCCCATTTGGCAGCATCGACTCATCATGTGTATCTGTCCAGCGGTGACAGAAAAACATCTCTTCCAAAAAGTCTCCTCTTTTCCCGCTAGAGGGAGGGCTCTCCCAAAATACTCATGGGAGACGGTTCCCCTGAGACTCTCCTACTCCAAACAAACCTTTTTAGGAATGTTTTCGTCTAACGGTAAGGGCTATCCTGCAATGAAATGATATGTAATGAAATATAATTAAATAAAATTTTAGTCGGGTTAAAAAAAAAAAGCTGGATACTGGTGTTTGCTCTTCTTCCTCGTTTTGTTTTGTTTTGTTTTGTTTTGTTTTGTTTTGTTTTGTTTTGTTTTGTTTTGTTTTGTTTTGTTTTGTTTTGTTTTGTTTTGTTTTGTTTTGTTTTGTTATGTAGGTACTTATTTGTTGGGGTTTAATTTAGAAAAAACCCCAATCCTATGCACATTCTGAGGAGGAGTGAAGCTGACAGAATTTTAGATATATAATTCTTGGAAATGTAAGAATAAACAGAATTTGTACACAAGTATTTGTATCTTCATTATCAGCCATATTAGTATGTCCACAAAATTGTTGGCTCAATACACCTTGACTGTATTACAGATCTGAAGCCAAGCACTTGCACCAGCACTCAGTAAATATGTTGTTCAACTAAAAATAGAAATTACTGTCACCAGCAAAGGGTATCCATGTGGGAATGATATATGCTATAAATATACTAAGATACATGTGGATTAGTTTAATCTAATGAAGTATATGTAAACAAACCAATGGACATAGCTTTGAATAGAGGAAGTAGGATGAAAAGAAAAGGAATTTCAGGGAAATTGTTAAGTCCTTAATATTATGCCTTGATTAAAACAAGCAAGAAAAAACCAACAAGAATCTTTCTTGCTCGTTGAGCAACTATTACAATAAGAACTTGTACATGACTATCCCTACATAAGTCAATCAATTTTAAGAAGAATTTGGACTGTAATGGGATTTCTTCTATATTTATCTTACATCTTCAAATATCAGCCTGTGGTTTCTAGTATTTAAATTTTCCATCTGTGATACTTGAAGGGGGACGGATATTCAGAGGGTGATTGCTTAGTTTTCTAAATATGGCATTTTATCTAAACCAGGCACATTTATAATTCAGGTGAGGTTCCCAAGTATTTTAAAATTTAGGCCATAGAGATATGGGAACATTTTATAAAGAATAATTTATTTGTTTTCTATATCCTTTTTATGTTTCCATGTTGATCTGTAATCAGGAAATCACGGTTAGAAATCACTTTGATATTCATGGTGAGGAATGCATGCAGTGCTGGTAGGTTGAGGTGCAGCTGCAGTTTGAGCTGTGGGTTGAGCTCTGGGTGTTGGTGCCCCAGCCAAGGGGCTGTGAACTGCTGACCCTTTGCAGAACAAAGGGCACAGGGACCTGTGGCCCGGCCAGGTGACCGGGCACTCAGGGACACGGCAGGAGCTGAGGACTCATCTAGAAGACCCCAGACTTTACCACGCACAGACTGTGAGGGTATGAAAGCCCAGGGAGTCCTTTGTTCAGGGTCTGTCCTCAGAGGCACCAGCTTGGCCTGTTATTCTGTGATTGCACCATGATTAAATTATTTTAGGGGTCCAGAAGTCTGAGATTCTGCTACGGAAATCCGAGGGTTGAGCCAGTATGGAAACCTGCCTGACTGTGTGATAGTGGGGTGTGTAGGGTGTCAAGACAGGCAGCTGTCAGCTCGCTGAAGCTGCCCACTGTGACGGGACCTCGGTTCCAGCAGTGACAGTCTCTGGCGGCAGGAGTGTGACAGCCAGAGTGTCTCCTGAATGGTCAGACAGGGAAGTTTCCTTAATGTTCAAACAGCTTTGGCAAAAATCACACATGAAATTATATCAGAAGTTTTAAAAATATTGATAATAATGCAGTCACAGGTTACAACAGAACTTCTACAAAAATAATTCCTTTAAATTTATTTGCAATGAAACATAGATACAGACATATAGAAAGGGATATCTTTCAGCTCTAGAATCTGACTCCTGTCAACATTTATTACAATCCTGCTGGTTTAAAAAACAGTGGTCTTCACTATTTATTCAAGAGGTTGTTGAAAGCCTGTGGATAGATACCATGCCAAATTAGGAGAAAGTAAGAGGAAGACCCAGCTCTGCTGACTGAGGAGGTCTCAGCTAAGCCATGCGAGGAAAATACCAGATGGTTTTGAAGTACAGCCAGATTTAAGTGGGTTAAATTAATTCATGTATGGCCCCATTAAAGTCAATTTTTATATGGAGTCAATGGGCAGTTTCAGCTAAGCGCATGAAATTACTTGGGAAGAGAATCTATTTTTTCTTTGGCAAAAGTTATGAAGTTAATAAACTGTAACTTAAGTGGAGTATAGATAATGTCCTCACACATACAAAAACTATTTTAATAAGTGAAATTAAAGAAGTAACATATTAGCATTAAAAAACCCTGCAGACATTTTCTATTGATTTTCTCAATGTTATAGGTCATGATTATTTGGGCTATATATAGCCCAATATCTATGTAGCCAAAATAATCCAATATATATTGGATAATTGTTCTACTACAGGATAATGAACAGGAAGAAGAGACAAAGGACGTTCATATAGTTAGACTATAGAAAAGTTGTTGGCCAGATACACTGTCTACACTTGGCCTTTTTACACTGTAATTCTGGTATCTTGTAGTTGGTAGAGATCTTATTTCTCTGTTATTTTATGATTCTCAAATGCAAGTTTGTGTTTGTGCAAATAGAAAGTAGCTGTGTTCATGCCTGAACATTATCCAAAACATTAGCTACTGATACTTTGAGGCATACACAAAGCAGTAATGTACAAGACCATCATGGGGGAGGAGAGACTAAGTGTTATAAGAAGAGAGTTGGATGAGGAAGAAGGGTTATTTGGTTCATAGCATTGCAAGCATTTCCATGAATATCAGTAGTACAACCTATAATAAAATTATCCATCTGCATCTCCTGGTGCCCAATATAGAGCTGTGACTGCTGCCTGCTTTACAGCTTGACTATGTCAGGAAGTAACAACCCTGGCATACTCTACAAGGCCACTAGGACTGACAGCTGGGAGGGATGGAGAGGCTGGCAGGACAGCAATTCCCATCATCCAAACAAGGGGAAAAGAGGAAGGGTTATAATGGCAACCAGGTCAGCCAGCAATCGGGGCAACTAGACATTTCCATGGGGCTGAAGCAGGTCTAGGGTCAAGGGAAGTCAGATGGGTTTGTGGAGATTGTGTCTGTGACAAGCTATCAAGGTCAGCCACCATCCAGTGACCTCCAGGCAAGCCTGTAGTGGTGAGGCAAATCCAAGGTCATGGTTCTGGTGTAATGGACAAGGGGATAAGAAAAGGATTCTTGCAACATTTCAAAATAATGATATGCTGCATGGTTAGTTTTTTTGCTTTAGTCAGCAAATACTCATGAAATCATCTTGAGTATTTAGACACTGTTGTTGCCAGCAACATGGCCAAATGCTACGTTGCTGTTTTTCTACTTGACTGTTCCTATTTTTTGCAATACCTACAAATTACAGCTGTTGCTGAGAAGTCAGAATGTCAATGCTTAGCAAAAGATTGTAATATAAAAGTTTAAAAGCTAAACAGAAAATAGAAATATTAACCCCATTTTCCAAGTGAGAAGGAGCACTTGGCCAAAGTTATTCAAGAAGACCTAAGCTCTGTTTCACAATTTCTGTGCAAGACATGTCTTCTGTCCATCATTTGTCAGATGAGTGTTCCAGGTTCTCTGTTTATGACTAGCAGTTGTGTATTCCTAGCTGGAAGTGGCCATGACACAGAACTGGAATCAATACTAGGAGATTTCTCTTCTCTGACCAAACTGGAGGAACCATTTTCACCTCTGGAGCAGTGTGTGATCACAATAATGTTTGAACTATGAAACCCAGGAATATTTTCCTGTTTCTCAGGGAAGATGCACAGCTAGCTGCAAGGCACAGGCAGATTGTGGCATCAATTTCTTATTGATTTGTGAGGGAAAGAAAGAGACTAGACAAAAACCAGAGACCTATAGTGCCTCCATGTCTGTTCTGTCTGCGGTTCAAGACTGCACAGCATGACCCCAGCAGGTCAGGCTAGACACAGACGCAGAGACTTACATGGCTGCTTAGATCTTATCCTAAGCAGAAACTCCTTTTGATTTGAGGCTTTCCCTGCCACCACTTAATCCTCAAGTCCCTTATTTTCCCCTATGTTTAGCCCCTTCCTGCTGCACACACTGATTGGTGGACTACACAGAGAATTTATGATGTCCCATCCCCAGGAGAGTTCAAAGCCAGGCTTGATGGGTCTTTGAGAAACATGATCAATGAAAGGCGTCCCTGCGCCCCCTCCCCCTGTCCAGGGAGAGTTGATCCAGATGGTCTTTAAAGGTCCCTTCCAACTCAAAACATTCTACGGTTGTGAAAATATTCATTTTTGGACTGCCTAGTACAGCAAATTGAGGTGAGTTCAGTGGAAAACCATCAGGGTGGTTGAGGCCTGTGAGAAGATGCTGTGGACAGGAGCTTGTTCAGCCTAAGGAAGTCATGGATTTGGGGACACCTATTAGAAGCCTTTACCTAACAATGTGTGTGGGGAGGTGAGCAAGGCAATGAAGCCTTGTTCTTCCCATGGTGAGAAGAGAAGAAATGACAAAGTGAGACAGACTGGACATAAGAAAGATTTTTTTTTCCACACAAGGACAGGCAGGCAGCGAAGCAGGCTGTTCAGGGAGGTTTTGCCATCTCTGGCCTTGAAGATGGTCAAGGGTTGACTGGACACAACATGGATCAACCTAGTCTGACTTCTGTGAGCAAGAGGTTGGACTGGAGACTTACTGAGGTCCTTTGCAGCCTGAATTATGCTGTGTGTTAATGATCTCTCTCTCTGTTAGTCACCTTGGTCTCCCTCTATAATTAACAACATTTATAGGAAATTATTACTTAGACCTATTTATTATGTGTATTTATTTTAACTGAAAGGAATGGCGCTATCCAACTGTTTCTTCACTATGAAGACAGTTCGGACAGCTAACTCAGATGTAATTATCAAGATGTTAAGTGTCCCAAACAAGGTCAGGTAGATCCCATCTGGGTGTATGTGCTCCCTTAAGGAGTTAGATTCCAGGGACGGAAGGAAAGAGGTTATTCCTTTACAGCATTAAAGCAGTTAAAGCACTTGCTCCAAAAACAAGTTATCTGAAATCTGGACTTTGTTCTTCTAATCCTTATATTTTGGTGCAAGGCCTCTTTGATACCAAACTAATAAATGTGTAGAGCATGGAATTTTCTATCTCTCTGTTAATTCGGTGTGATTTTTTTCCTTTTTCCATCTCTGGCCCCTTACACCTTGCAGAAGGCTCTGCTCCTCTCTTCCATGGATGCCTGACTTCTTCCTGAATCAACTACAGGGCCAGCTCTTTTCCTCAGGGAATGGTATGGCTGCTGCTAAACCTAGCTTCTGTTTGCACCAGAGAAATTATAAATAGCTGATTTAGGTGCTTCTGCTGGGACTTTGATTTATGGCAAAGGGACACAGTCTGATTTTTAAACTGAATGATTAGATATCTTTCTTCATGTACTTGGTCAATGGGCTAAAGAAATAACATTCATGGTCCCACACCATCTTGTCCTTTTTACCAGTGTAATAGTAACTCAGCAGGAACTCTTTAATACATTTTGCAGCTTTATGTACAGACATAAAAAACAGTGGCATGTTTATTTATGTTACTAATAAAGTGTTGGCCACAAACAATACAATTAAGTACATCAACAAATTATCATAGGGATAATACTGTTGATTTTTCAAATACTGTTAAAAAAAATCAAATACTGTTGATTTTTCCGCTGAAAACTCTATTCAGGTTATTTGTATGAAAAAGGTCAGTAGTTTTCCATCCGTTTCAATGTATGGATCTACTTTACAGAAGAAAAATATCCCAAAGTTAAGCTTGCTGGAAGTACCCTTGCTATTCTTGCCTATTTTTTATTACAAAGAGCCCATAATTCAATACAGTGTCAATACCACTCTGATTTCTAGGCTTCTCAAAACCATGCCTTTAGCTTAATAATACCCATGGTTTTTCATGCCTTCTTAATGTTCTGTGCTTTATGACCTTTGATTTTTCATGTATATTCATTATACCAAGGCACTTTATGTTGCTTTTCTTCTATCACTTTGCACGTTATTACCGTTTTCCTTTGTGATCCAAGCAACACCATCTTTGTTTGTAATAATTCAAAGCAAGAATGTGATACTACATTTGAAAATGTACATCTTCCTGACACAACTCCTCCTTCTAGGTGGTATATTTTGTCTTCAAACGCTGTGGTACATGTGTGACTGAACCTTGGGAATGTGTATTTCCTTTTGAAGTTTGTTTGCATTGCTAATTCACAACAGGGTGCAAGTCAGGGTTACTGAACACAGAAATAAGGACTAGCTACCATTCTTTTATTTTGGCATCACACTCCTGGACATGTACATTTTGTTTCCATAATTATTGCAAACTGTAAACTTCACACATATTGATAGCTTTATTTTGTAGTATCTAATATAGAAAACTCTAACTTAACCTACTCTTTTTTATTATTGTTACTTTACAACATTAATGGTGTTGCAAGGTCTTCATTGGAACATCCGCTGCACACAGGAATCTTTCTTTTGCTAACATGCCTCAGTTATTTGCCTGAAGGCCACTGCAGAAGAGTCACACTCTTTAGGAATCATAGTTATCAGTCAGTAAAATTAATCACCATTATGTCACCAGAATTTTTCTTTCAAATATTGGCTCTTGATGATGAGTGGCCTAGGACAGATCTTGCTAGCCCAAGTTTACTTTTTTCATGCTGGTGTTGTTATGATTATCCATTTAGGATTAAAAGACTTCTATTCCTCCTTTATATTTTTTTTTTTTTAACAACTGTCATAGGTTAAATAACTGAATGTATTTCCTGTAGACATTTGCAGAAAAAAAAAAAAAGTCAAGATTTACAGGTCAGCCTTCTGTTGTCTTTATTCATGATTTTTATTGAACTCAGTCCAATTATTTATTACAAGCAGTTTCTAGATATGGAACTCTGCAGTTTCTCTTTCCATTGAATTGAACTAGTCAGTACTTTTTTTGTGACTATATGCTGAACAGTCACCTACTTGAATGGCAGAAATTAAAATAAATGTTATTACAATGTGCTTTCATACAAGCCTTCTATGTTTTTCATTTAAGGCCTGATTGTTAAAACTGATATTCATGTCTATTTATTAAAGAAGGTATTGCTCAAATATGCAAGCAACTCTGCCTTTTTAGCATGGCTCACATGTTAAAAAGTATGCTATGCTAGAATAGAAAATGACCCTTGATTAAGACACTGCCACTTGAATGCTTGTGACTATTTCAGAGAGAAAAGATGTTTAGAAGCACAGATTTCAGACTTTCTAAAGACTTGCTAAACAGTAAACTGGAGTAATTAGCTAGATTTTTTTGTGTGTCCATTGATGCCTTGGAAGGCTGACCTGAAAGAGAGACTGGTCAGAGCTAGAGAATAAAGTAGGTATTTATTGAAAGGCCTCCAGGATCCACCTTGGGCAGGACAGGAGCCTGACCAAGGCTGCACCCTTGGTGGACCAAGAATAGTCACAAAAAAATGGCAGCCCAGTCAAGAGTTCTCACACTTTTATAAGTTTTGGTCTCTTTGCACATTGGGGTTTAATTGTCCAATTACAGCTTCAGATTGTGAGGTCTCATCCTTCTTGTTGCTCCCTACAGTCCACCATTGTTTATGCTCTTGGGCCTGAAAGCTGTCCTTGGTTCTCTGCAGAAAAAGGATTTGTTTTGTCTACCTACTCTGTGAAGAGAACTTACTGCCACTTAATATGAGGCTCAGAACTACATCCCTAGGCAGCACAGAATCTGCAAACATGAAAACTGAACTTAAGGCATCACCATGAAGAATAAAAAAACCTCCATACTAGATCATGTTTTTTTAGAAAAACAAATGCTAGTGACTGTGTTTGCCACTTAATATTCCACTTTGTGTTTTGATGAGCCTAAATTTAAAAAAAGGGGTATATCAGAATATGTAACCATTTTTTGCCCTATTTGTAATGCCTTTGTACTTTGCTAAGTGTTACTCTTTTTGTAATTATTACTGTCAGTAACAGTAACATGCATTTTGAGTATTACATAATATTTCAAATGGAATACGGAGTCTCAAAATTCATGTACAGTCCTTTGCACAGCCTACACATGAAGATGAAAAAAATGAGAATCAAGATTTCTGTAGTTCTTATTACAGGAAACATATTCATTAGTCTGATCGACCACAGTATAACCTATAAGGAAGTTTTCAATATAATAAATATAAGTCATGTAACATATGTAAGTTAGATATTTTTATGGATTGGGAAAAATAATCTCTGATTCAGTTCTGCTTATTTCACTAGCAAAATGAAATGATGAATTTTACCCTGCATGTCATCTCAGGGCAAAAAAAAAGAAGGGAAGGGAAGGGAAGGGAAGGGAAGGGAAGGGAAGGGAAGGGAAGGGAAGGGAAGGGAAGGGAAGGGAAGGGAAGGGAAGGGAAGGGAAGGGAAGGGAAGGGAAGGGAAGGGAAGGGAAGGGAAGGGAAGGGAAGGGAAGGGAAGGGAAGGGAAGGGAAGGGAAGGGAAGGGAAGGGAAGGGAAGGGAAGGGAAGGGAAGGGAAGGGAAGGGAAGGGAAGGGAAGGGAAGGGAAGGGAAGGGAAGGGAAGGGAAGGGAAGGGAAGGGAAGGGAAGGGAAGGGAAGGGAAGGGAAGGGAAGGGAAGGGAAGGGAAGGGAAGGGGGAGAAAAGAAAAGAAAAGAAAAGAAAAGAAAAGAAAAGAAAAGAAAAGAAAAGAAAAGAAAAGAAAAGAAAAGAAAAGAAAAGAAAAGAAAAGAAAAGAAAAGAAAAGAAAAGAAAAGAAAAGAAAAGAAAAGAAAAGAAAAGAAAAGAAAAGAAAAGAAAAGAAAAGAAAAGAAAAGAAAAGAAAAAGAAAAGAAAAGAAAAGAAAAGAAAAGAAAAGAAAAGAAAAGAGAAAAGAAAAGAAAAGAAAAGAAAAGAAAAGAAAAGAAAAGAAAAGAAAAGAAAAGAAAAGAAAAGAAAAGAAAAGAAAAGAAAAGAAAAGAAAAGAAAAGAAAAGAAAAGAAAAGAAGAAAAAAGAAAAGAAAAGCTTCTCTGAAGAATGGAGAAAAATATAGTAAATATATTCAGCTCCTTTTCTGTCTGTGTTTGTACAGCTGATGTATTGAGGCAACTCAACTGGAGATGTAAGCACAATAGGCAGCTACTGTAATAATTGTACCAGATGCTTAAAAGCCTCTTCTCAAAGTTTTGTAATTTTTTTTTTCTTTTCTCCAACAGATCCTGGGGCTTTCTCAGTAGGAAGCAGTGCCTTTTTACTTACTTATGGAGGAAATTGATGCATTAATCTTAGCTTTTGTTACTATATAGCTGCTCTCTTACAGTAGAACCCAAAAACATAGTTTCAACATCTCATGTGTAGAAAATTCTTTCCTTAAATCATAACAGAAGTAGACATTCTAGACAAAATACATTTTTTAAATAACAAACCAGGAAGAATAGCAGCTCCTTTTATGAGTCCTTGTAGTTTTCATTCAAATAGAAATCTCCTTAATTAAAATTTGATTTAAAATTATTGAATTCAGTTTGAATCAGCTTTCAGATTGTAGCTGTCAGCTATCACATAATTAGTCACATCCTCATTGCCACTTTATGGGCATGGTAGACTAACATAAGGTAGACCACTTCTCTTTCTGAGGCTTTCTAAATATTAAACAGAATGGATCTCAAAGCAATCTGAGGTCTGAAAGTATACTGTTTTCTTAAAACATGTGATTAGATTATGATACAACTCTTTAATGCCCATTGGATAATGGAATTTTCTTGTTTCTAAGTTTCCTTTCATGCAATCCTGATAGCAGTTCCCTTCTGATTAGTCCTTCTGTCTTCCCATGACACAGCCCCCATCAGTACATCTCATACCACCCACTCCTGTTGGGCAGCGCCTGGAGATATTTGTGGAACTAAGGACATATTTCTGCTTAACAGTGAAACAGAGCAATTCATGAAGATAAATTTGTAAGAGTTGTCTTTGAAAAATTCATGATATTTTGCTTTTCAAAACAAATAACTTTTTTTTTTTTCTAGAAAGCTTAGACAACCATGAAGAGATGCAAATCCTTGTCTAATCTTTCTTCCTTTTTAAACAGCTTTGGTCTTACCATGAGTATCCTTTATTTTTTACTTTTAAACCAGCATCACAATCTTTTTTGTCATTTTCTTTATTGATTTACTATTTTGTGAAAGCTCCAAGTTTCAATGACTCTGTGACAGAGACCAGAAAAAAAATCACAGACACATGGAAAATAACGTGGGGACTGAGTCCCAAGAACTATGTATACCAGTTTTTTTTTACCATTGTTATTTATATCCAGCGGAGGTAATCACACTGATGCCAGTGGACTACTCACACTAAGCTATCTTTTAATACAAGCAAGAGGATTATAGTCTGCATGCCTAAAAAATACAGTGCAAGGAACAAGACTGAATCCACAAAGGAGTGCACAGTCAAAGTCTAACTTTCAGAGGTTAATGTGTTAACACGACATCTGAGAAAATGAGGTGCTGAAAAGCTGGAAAGAACATCCTAGTATTCTGGAAAAATATTGTTGGTAGGATATAGTGGGAAGGTCTTTTATCCCTGATATTAGCATAAATGAACAAAGTCGATTAGGCTAATTTTAACAAATAGGAACAGTGAAAGACTGAAAAAAACTACCAAATGAGAGGCTCTATTTTTAGAAATCCTGAGCATCTAGGAGTGCTTACTAGCCATGACTGTGCTAGCAATTTTGAAATGCTGGAGAGAATCCTCAGGCATTTTAATTTAATGCTTTGTGTCATTAAACTGCACGTATGATCCCTAGGAGGACTCTGGGCTTTGCCCAGCATTGTAGCAGTACCTAGGCATGGTTTGGGTAACAGCATGGGTAAAGAACCTTCCCTAACAGACAGTTTAGGTCAGGCCACCCTGTTCAGGACAGCCTAGTCACATAGCTATGGGGGTGAGGGCTGCTGCATGCCAATTGCCTTTAGTGCCAGCGAACAGTCCTTGGTACATTTGATTTCTTAATATAGCCCAGCTAGCTGATGTGGAAATTTCCAGGTGCCCGATAATTTAGAAAGTTTGATTGCTTAAGTTGAATGTATGGATTTAGGGCCTAATTATAGACCTATTTTAAAAAATGCATTGGCCTGAATAACTGAAGGAGTACAGGGCAAACAGTTCTTCCTTAATGTGGGAGGAAACTTGATGGTTAGGAGACATGCCAGATGCCACTTGGCAGCTGGATCACTCCTTCTGAGCACTGTATTGGCTTTCCCTTCCTCTGGCTGCTCAGTAAATGCCCAGAAATGCTCCTTCCATTACCCATTTGTTATAATTTTGGCATACAAAAAGGCTTCGGTTATTGTCAGCAAACAGTTGTGAATAAAATAGCCATACTTATGACTAGACTTGGTTTGCTTATAGTCCTTTACCTTCTTTGCTACAGCAATGCATCTTCCAACAAGTCATGTCTAAAAACTAATTGATAAACTAACATCTTTCAGGCTGCAAATATGTGAAAAATATCCTCATGTTAAATGTTCAAAGTTGGAAAAAAAGACACTGCACAGACACTTCACTCTTTGAAGTGCACAGCTTCTTTTGGTTTCAATGAGCCATGAAAATATCAAAGGGATAACTTACAACTCAGTATTTTGATGTTCATCAGTCCTCAGATTGCTTTACTAAGAAAAACAGTGGCATCAGTATTGTACAGCAATGCATTACACGCTTCAACTTTCTTTTTTCTCTTGGTATGACTGTCTCAAATAATTAGTTCTGTTAAAGAACACAGAATCTTCAGGGGTCCTTATGAAGTGATGATCCTTTAAAAACCCAGAGTGGAAAAATTTTCAAGGAAAGTGAAAAAATCAGCCTATTTGATATGAAAATGACACTTGAGTGTATTCTTCCTTTTGCACCTATTTATTCTTTCAAGGTATTCTCGAAGAAGGAATGGAAAATTTAAAGGAAAATTATGTTCTATAAATTTATGAAAAATGAAATTCACTCAACTATAAATTGACTCATATATAAATTGTTACTTAATTTTATAATATATTGATTTATCTTTCTTACTCAAATATTCCCTCTGAAAAAACAAAACAAAACAAAAAGACTGCCTGTAAGAATCATTTATATGAAAAAGCATTTCACAATTAATTTTTGGTACTGAAATTATCTGAAGAATAATTATAAGCATTCCATCTTTGCCCCCAGGCCTTAATTTACTTTGTGTCCAAATAATTCTCAGTTAATGCTTGTCATAATGTCAATTGCTTTAACTTACTAATATTTATGTTCACAGGCTGGTGGCTAATATAATTTGTCAGTTTACAATAATAAATTTCTTCTTGTTGCTGTTGTTGATCCCAAATTCTTTTGTCCAAATCCAATAACACTTCCCCCCCCCCCAACCTATGTATCTAATTTTATAACCAAATTATTAGCATAAAGATGGTGGAACTCTTCTGTAGTTGTGATATTCTGAAAATTTTATATTCTTATTAAATCATTTTTTCAGTAGTCATTTTAAAGAAGCTACTATATATCCTGGAGTACTTCTAAACCGATATACTGAAGAGATTTCCTTCTTTATCTATATAGTAAATTTTTCAGCTTCCAGTACCTAATTTTATCATTCAAGTATTTTGAGATTCCTAATTTTTCTTGAAAACTCAAGGCCATTTTACAGTATGTCCCAATATGCCTTCACGTCCACCATTAATTTTATGAAGTCAATATATTTAACAGTATTTTTAATGTTTTCCTTGAGTAGCTGACAAAACATTTGATCCCCTAGTAGTAGATTTAATTTAAATCTCCTATTGATGTTGCTTCTCATTTCCTTTGATTTTGGGATTGTATAATGAAGATGACATTAATTATAGAGATGCCAAGATAGTCTTTCAAATTAATTTAACCATACTTTCTCCAAAGTTGTTATGTCTAACTGTTCATCTGTTCCACTGAGATATCTTCCAACTACTAAACCTAGCTTGTTAAAGTCTTTTTGTTATCTTTTGCATTTTATAATGAATCAAGAGGTTTAACAGTATGTCCTTTAACTGGTCTGATTTCCTCTTGTTCATTTAAAATAATATTTCTGCCACATTAGTTTCCAGAAAAAGCTGTTTGCTTACGAGATAATTAAGAAGCTTACTCAAATATTCTCTCCATTTTTCTGTAACTGTATTCTTTGAAATAAAAAGATTTCCACTTTCATTGTCCATCAGATCTTTTTCACTTCAGTGATAGTATCTACCATATTTCCCTCTATCCCATTCCATCTCCTTCAGAGCTATATAGCCAGTGGCTCTACCACCAGCTCTTCACTGGTTTGGAGGTCTGAAGAAGAGAAGGAAGCAGTCTACATAAGTAGAGTGAAGTCCACGGAGAGAAATCAACTGCTGATTATCTTTTTGAAAAAAAAAAAAAAATAGGAGTATCAAATAAAAGTGGTGAGAGTCAGATTAAAAAACAAACAAACAAACAAAAAAGACCAAAAAAAACCAACAACAAAAAAACAGAAAAGGAAATACTTTTTCACCCAATGTAGAAGTTTTGGCCATGTGTTGTTGGAATATTAAAACATCATGGGAGTTCAAAAAGCAATGAATAAATGTATTGAAGGAAATTCTGTGGGGACTGTCAGACACAAGGACAGTGCATACAGTTTGCAAGCTACAGACTGGACAATTAATTATTCTGTGATGTGTCACTATATGCTTGTCTTGTTCTTACTCCCCTCTTCGAGCATCTGGGAGATTTTGGGAGCCAGATCAGAGGTAGTCAACTTCCCTTATTAGTATTCTGAGAGACAAAAGCTAAGTGGCCACTAGCTGACACCGTAATTTTTCAAAGTATCTTATGAACTCATCATTTGGAATATGGAAAACATATCTATAAATTCTACATATCTGATATAGAAGAAAAGACAACATGAGTAATGCAAGCTACAGATATCCCTCAAATATTAAATGCTTGGGAGGCAGAGGCTATTAGGCTAGTGTAATTACTATCCGCAGATTTTACTTCTCATCAATACTTAATTGCAACCCAGTCAGATTCCAGGAAGGAATATTATAGAACCAAATGCAAGATTATTATACACCAAGCGCAAGGGATTGCACCTGGATCAGGACAAGCCCTGGTGTCAGCACAGGCTGGGATGAACAGATGGAGAGCAGCCCTGGGGAGAAGGGTTTGGGTGTGCTGGTGGTGAGAGGCTGGACATGACCCAGCCGTGGGCACTCCCAGCCCAGAGAGCCAAACGTGTCCTGGGCTGCATCCAAAGCAGCATGGGCAGCAGGGCCTGGGAGGGGATTCTTCCCCTCTGCTCTGCCCTGGTGAGACTCCACCTGCAGGGCTGCATCCAGCTCTGGGGTCCCTGCACAGGAAGGACATGAAACTGTTGGAGTGAGTCCAGAAAAGAGACACCAAAATGATCAGAGGGATGGATGGAGCAGCTCTGGTATGAGGAAAGGCTGAGAGAATTGTGATTGTTCAGCTTGGAGAAAAGAAGGCTCTGCAGGTACCTTATGGCAGCCTTCCAGTGCCTAAAAGGGGGTCTTAGAGAAGGCTGGAGAGGGTCTTCTTACAAGGACATGCAGTGACAGAACAAGGGAGAATGGCTTCAAAATGAAAGAAGGGGGGTTTATGTTAGGTATTCGGGAAAATGGTTTACTATGAAGGTGGGGAGACACTGGAACATGTGCAGAGAAACTATGGGCATCTCATCTGTGGAAGTGTTCATGGCCAGTTTGGATGGAGATCTGAGCATTTTGTTATAGTGGAAGGTGTGCATCCCCAGGGCAAGTGTGTTAGAACTACACTATATTTAAGGTCCCTTCAACCAAAAACATTCTATGTTTCTATGAAACTTTATTATTATTATTAAAAAAAAAAAAAAAAAAATCCATGAAAAACCCTATTTTCCAACAGAGTCAGATAATGGCTAGAAAAGAGACTCTGACAGCTCAAGTCCTGGCTGTTCTCAGCATTCTTGATCTCTTGCTCTGCCTTCTCTAGAGTTTACTGTTTGTTTCATTTATAACATATATGTGGAAATAGTGTTAAGGTTTTCATGGCAAGAATAGAAATGAGGCAAGACCTGTGGAAGAAAGACTTAAATTTAACAGAAAACTGCTAGATCTGTGAAAAAAGCAGGCATAACTGATTTTTTTTCAGGATGTTCTTTCTCTCAACACACTTTTCCTCCTTCATCTAATAGTTGCATAATGTAAAATCCTCATTGTTTTCCTCGGCATTTTTCTAATAGTTGTAGCATATTATTGATGGATATAGTTGTGGATCTATACAGTATCTTACTAATCTGCTGTGCTTTTGTTGTCAGCATGTGTCACTCTCACTAATGATTTGTTTCTGTGAAAATTTAAATCAGTGTTTCTGTTTTTAAACTTTGAGAACTTAAAAAATTATTTCAGAGAGATAAGGTTATCAATTAAAAAAAATGAATTGCTACTGTGAATATCTTCATTTCTTATGAGGCTGCTGTGTGGGTTTACTGAGCTGAGTGGGGAGAAGGAAAATAATCAGACAGAAAAAATACAAAAGGTTGGTTCAGTTGCTTTAACTTTCAATTGCTATTTCAAAGGCCCTCTGGTTTCTGAGGTAGATGCTTTCAGACACCTCAAAAAGCTGAGGTATCTCCTAGGTTAGGCCAGTCTCATAAGGATGTCTTGATTATCCCAGGCAATTTCAGAAGAGCCTCACCTAGAGCCTGAAACTATGGGAAAAGGGTGGGAGTGGGAGTGCTTGTTTGTTTGTCTGTTTTTATTCTAGCATTTCCAGTTGATTTGGTAACTTGTGTAGCAAAACTAAGCAGAGGGAGACAATGAAAGGAAATAATTGCAGTCACCCAGCCTTACTTTCCCAGGAACTGGGGCAAATCTAATCACTGCCACAAGTTATTTCATGGCTATGCTTTTTTAAAATCCAGTAGTCTGTGTTCTGTTCCATGGGAAAGCAACTCTATTCCAGAAAATAATATTTAAAAAAATGTTTTGGAGCAGTATAGCAGTTGGATGACACCTGAGTTTATTTCACTGGGATTTATGAATTCTGTTTTTAAAGCTACTTCCTTACTTTGAGCATATGAAAGCAGTTAAGGACATGCAAAGTATCTGGTCCTCACAGTTCAAAACTGTTTAGTTTAGCCTTACTTATTTTAAACATAGGAAGTTCTACTATTGTGGTACTGTTAGTGCAAAAGGCAGTATTATTTTATTCTAGACTTATTTTAAAATAAATTATAATGACTCACCGAATCAATTATTCATACTTCGCTGAAGTGACAACATGTTATTGTACTAATATACAGAAAAATACAAAGTTATATTTGTTCCTTAGCTTTGGACACAATGGCATTTTTAAAAAAATCAAATGCTAATGTGTACTTTGGCACAACATCTTCAGCATTTGTGCCTCCCTCTTATAAAGTGCAATGCAAGACCTTTCATGCAACCTCTGCGCAGACAAGGTCACTGCTTCAGGGCAATGCCAGACAGCGTAGTAGCTTTCTGAGGTAGCCAGGGAAAACATAGTTTCCCTTGCAGTTAGCTGCTAGAGTAACCTTGTTTTTATCATGTTTCCTTTATAAGTAACCAATGTTGCTCTCATTCGTGTGAATGAGTGTTTTTGCAGGAAATCTGCTTTTGTTCCATGGAAATTTACAGGAAGGAAGTGGTCCTTCAGGAAGAGTTCATTCTTGTGTATTTATGAATTTTCTACAGCAAGATTCACAGCAGCAATAATTTCACTACATTTACCTGCAATTCAGAAATAACCTTAAACTCTCATTGCTGTCAACTACATGTGTTTATTTGTCTTTAAATCATGATAGACATTTAAGATCCTCCTGTGGCCTTTGTAAACTAACCCTATGTGTTTTCATAAGACACCAAACAAATTTATGTCCTTTTGAATCCATTGCCACCCTCTTGAGGAGAAAACAGGCGCTGAGGGGCTGCACATTAGAAGCTGCTTCTGTTTTGCTCTCATTATGGGAAATCAGTTAGTTTGTATCACTGACACAGTGTTCTTATGAAAGAAAATTAGATTGCACCTTGAAGTAAAAAGAAGAGGAAACTGCAGCAGATTTTAGCATCTACAACAGATACTGAATCACAAAGAAACTATTCAAAAGTCACAAGCAATCATTACACTCATTCTTGCACGCTTCATTTTGTGAAAACAGCAGAGTTGTTTAAGATCTGCAGCTTTTCCTGGTTATTGTGGACGTAAATACGTCACAGGTTGGAGGCAGGTACTCCAAATCTTGAAACTCAGCATGACATTCAATACAAAGTCAACACAACATTATTTATTTTTCTGAAGAACCAAGTTCGAGCACTTGCCTATGAATATTCCAGCTGTGGTGTACATAGAGCACATATTTAAGATATATTCTAGTTAGCAAGGTCCATGGGGACTGTGTTGGTGTCCTAAGTATTGACAGACTTCTGTACTGGAAATACAAAGAATGAAAGGAGCCTAACCACCACACAGTGGTTGAGTTTTTTCCCTACTCATGCTGTTGGGAAGTAAGCCAGTCACTAACTGCTGGGGCCATCCATGGGCTGACTCATTGCCATTTTTACCTTAGTCATTTGTTTCCATACAGACAGTGTGGTTTTTTTCCTGATAGAGGTATTTGATCTAAGTTTTTCAGATTTATGAGCTCTTATAGCCAGGCTGTGAGATGAAGATCACATAAACGAATTCTAATAGGGTTTACAAATAGAGGCACTAAATATAATTATGTGCTTTTAGTGGCAACAGTACTACTAGTGAAATGAATTAGCAACTTGATCTATTTGATATATTAATTTGCCAGCCAGATTTGGACAAAAAACCCTCTTTATCTTGGAAAATAGAGGATACTGGCACTGATTTCCTGAATTGCTTCACTATTATTCTATCTGATATATCAATCACTGTACTTTTCAGTAACATATGTCAGCTATAATGTTTAGAAACAGCAGAGTAAAAAGTTACAGCAAAGATCCATACTGCTTTGTCCTTTGTTAAATCTGAACTTTGTACTCTGGTGAGAAGCAGCCTTCTCAGACTTAGTAGAGGTTAATAGTGTGACAGATCCCTAAACTCCCATGAAAAAAAAAAATCCTATTTAAGCAGTACCTTTATTTCTGGGGAGGAAAAGAAAAAAAAAAAAAAGGGGGGGAAGAAAAGTCTGAAAAGCTGTGTTTTTCCCCCCTCTTAGCTCTGGTCTTATGGACATCTGGTTCAGATGGAATTAAGGGTCTTCTAGTTCATTCAGACATCTGGTGCTAAAAATATTCATGCTTTGGTATGATTCCAATTCTTTTGTGTCCATTGGCTTCTTTCGCTAAAAAAATATATGAGGAGTTTATATGAGAGGAACTTTCCTCCATCTGAGTGCTTGCTCAGAGTTATGACTGTATGTCCAAAAACTGCTGAAGAAGGAAGAATATTGAGGTTGTATAAAAGCATTATAACTAGACTGAGTCAGACAGAAAAGAAAACCCACAACTATTTAGACCGGCACCCTCTCCGTGACACCAGTCCACAACTACACACTCAACTGTGATTTTACATTGAGTTCCTCAGTGTTTCATTAATCCTTGTCTAAAGTTAGCACAGAAGCCCTTCTTATAGCCAACCTAGAGAACAGAATTATGTTTCACAGTTGAAACAGCTTCTCCATCCTCAAAGATATCCAAAATTTGACTGGGCAAGGCCTGAGCAACCTGACCTTACTGGGCCTGCTTTGTGCAGAATTGGCCTAGCTGACCTTCACATGTCCCATTTAAGCTACTTGGTTCTGTGACTCTGTAGTATTTAGCCTCCATGAATTGACTGCTAGCACCTGGCATCTCTTCAGTTGCACAATGAGAATGACAAAACACACAATCAGCATCTTTTTGAAGGCACACAGGATGTAGCAAGATGCCTACATATGAACTTGACACCCCACCTCCCATTAAAGTCTGTGGAAATCAAATCTATAGTGTTGGTAGCTATATCAAAGTTTTAAGAGTGTAGGCCCACAAACTAGGTCCTCCACAAACTTAGTACTGATACGTTGCATTTAAATTACAGCTTAGGTCACCCCTGCCAATTTGGTGCAATACAACTTATGCAGCTTATTTGGGTCACTTACATTTTATGCAGAACTGGGAATTTACTGCAAGTCTAATTCATGTCTCAATAGTCTAATCAAAGAATTTTTATTCATCTGAACATAATGATACTATAAATTTTAATTCCAATTATTCAAAAATTATGGCTCCTCCCTATAATCACAGGGTAAAAATCAAAATACTCAAACTTTATAGTAATTTTCCCTTTATCTGGTATTATTCTCACCCTTCCAGCGTTATTCTGGTGACACAGAGATCCTGTCCTAAAGCTGATGGCTTCTGTCTGAGGGGTCTGGGTGTGTCACGGCAAGACATCCATGGAAGACGTGCGATGTGGAGGGTTTCTTTCTTTTCTTTACTGAAAATATGGTGTTGGTATTGACAGTTTCTTCATTCTTGGGTCTTCTTAGTGTCATTATTATGTACTTCCTAATACAATTTGTTTGCTCCTTACTCATTGGTTCACAACTCCATATTACAGCAAAATCTTCTATGTACAACATGTTTTTGCATAAATCAGATACCTGTTTTTTCCTCTTTTTGTCACCCCTAAATTGTTTTACCCATCTGCCAAGGTAGTGTTCCTTTGGCAGCCAGTAACTGGCTGCTCCCAAGTTGTTTGCAACCAGAGGCCTCTGTTAGCAGCCTGTGTCTCTACTGCTAAGGCTCCAGTTATCATCTGATGCCTGTTAATCTCTACCCTGTATTTTTATTGTAGTAGCATCATAGATCACTAGAGAAAGAAAAATTGCATATTGTATTCACTACTTATAAAAATATATGTATTGCAATAAGCCTTATACTAGTCAGCTGTGCAATGCTAAGCAAAGGTTGTAACAAATCAGGTAACTGTTAGCTGGTTATCAGACAACAGCTGTTACAGCTAAACAAACTAACCTCAACCTTCAGACAGGTCAAGGCAAGTCCATTGGAATCCTGATATGTCTTAATAATTGTGTTAAAACTTAAAACACACAGAGGCTGCAGCCTGCTAGTCATATTGGTACTGTATGTGCTGGGTTCCAAGGCTGAAGACCCTGGACAGATAACTCTGTGTCAGATGCCTCCATTTGAGGTACCCAGTCCTGCCTACAATGTCCTGAAAAAGTTTTGAATCCTGGGGATGCATTTGTTGGTCTTCAAGAAGAGTGAATTATTAACATTTACTTTACCTAGTTCTGATAGCGCTAAGATAAAATAATGTTTCTAAAGGTCATCCTGAAAGGCACATGCTTGGCAAAACTGTTTTGATATGCAAATACCATGGTTCCTATCTCAGACTCTTTACCTCAGCAAGAGCTCATACATCAGAACAACCGGTATATTCCACCTTTGGAACCAAGTTTTCTATCACTCATAAATCTGATGTCCCAATGAGCCAAACAAATGCCACACTTCCTTCATGACTGGAACATGTGTTGGAGTGAAAGTAGTTGGGACCAGCACATCCTGCCAAGTGGACATTTGTGTGCTGAGTTGTACAGCATTCTGTATTAATTGTTGACACCTGACTTGAAGCCGTGTTCCTGCAGCACTTCCTGAGTTCTAACTACAGCTGCTACATGCAGTTTCACTTTTACTGGGACTCTGGCACAATTCCAGGTGGAAATACCAGAAAAAGATGCTGTTAAACACTATGGGTCCCACTCAGCTCACAAGTCCTGGCTTTGTTTATATTGAAACATAGTACGTTAAATATCAAAGGCGAAGGAATTTGCTATAATGCATGCCTGAGTATGTCCCTCAAATGGAGTTGGGATATGGTCAAGGGAAACTGAACCTAGGAAAGCAGCCTTAGATCTCTAAGTATCGAGAGTGAAGGACTATTTCTTAGTTCTAGTCAAACTCTCAAAGCATCAGCCAGCATCTTAGGCAATATGGTTCCCCCCAATTGTTGGTTCCCAAGTTTCCAAAGGTTTTTGCAAATTATTTTTCACCTGTTTCTCCTTGTCTGGTGCTTATGCTTCTTTCTGAGACTCAATATTGCCTGCAGATTTTACAGAGGCTTCCATTTTCAGTTCCCATCATCTTAATAGCAGTATTGTCAGGACATGACCCAGAACTTCTGGAAGATCTCACTGAAGAGCTTTCCAAATTACATGGAAATAAGTTCAATTAATCGTTATTCAGTGTACTTATAGACTTGTGGCTGGAATATGCCATGGTCCTGGTCTCCAGTCACTCATTCTCTTATCTGAGATATGTACCTGGTTTGTGGTTTGGGGTGGGTTTTTTTGTTTGTTTGTGGTTTTTGTTTGTTTTTTCATTTTTTATTTCTGCTTTGGCCATGCAGATCTAGCATGGTGGTTGATGCCCACAAGGTTTTCATCTCTAAGAGAATATGGCTGGCATGTGAACACATTTCCAGAAGCAAAACAGGAGACTTATCTCCTATTCAAATTCTTAAATATCCTTTCCTTCTTTTATCTTTTCTCCCTTATTTTGTGGTGATAAAAATTAGCCCTTAAATGTCCTTTCTCTCAACTTTCCAGGTAGAAAGGGCTAATCAAATGAGATATCCAAATACAATAAAATAATGTAAAGTAAAATAAAATAAAATAAAATAAAATAGTTCCAACACTGAAATAAATTACCTTCTGCTATTTTTTTGAGAAATATACTCTTATTAAAGGTACATTCTGCACACCCTGTGGGTCACCTGTCATTTCCCTCATCTCATGCACTTCTTTTTATATCTGAGTTAGTTTAGGAGCTCCTTGCTCCTCCATGCAGGATCCCTGCTGTCTTTGTTTGATCTCTTACTTGGGATGGAGCTTTTTTAAGCTTGAAGGAGGTGATATTGAAATATAAACCAGCTCTCCTGGAACATTCTTCTGTCTAGGGTCAAGAGTCATATCTTATGGGGTTATTCCAAAAAGTTCTCTGAAGAAGTTGGAGTTCTGAGCTCCCAAAAATGAAGGCTTGTGGTCCTGACTTTTCCCTTGCTCCGTCCTCTCTGGATATTCTTCCCCCATATCCTTCTGGATCCTGTTACTCCAGTAGTCAAATGGCCACTGCAGCCAAGGCGGCTCCAACGTTCATATCCCGGATCAATTATTCCTTGTTTGTAGCTATCAACTCCAGGGAAGCACATTTAATTGTTGGCACCTTGAGGAGGCTGAGAGAGTTGGGCATGGATAAGAGAGGCTGAGGGGAATCCTACCATGTGTATAAATACCTGCAGGGAGGGAATGAAGAAAAGATGGCCACACATTTTCCAGTGGTGCCCAGTGACAAGACCAGGAACATGTATCTTAGAATGAAATGAATAGCATCATAAAAGTGCCGTTTAAACTCCACTCACTTCAAAAAATACCCAGATATCTGGATCCAATGCAGATATCTGTGACAGAAACATCTAAATTTAGGTGAGCTAACTGCCCAGTAGTAGAATAAATTGGGGCAACACAGCAGACAAATATTTCAAGATAAGTGTTCCTCCTTTCAATTGGCTGAACTCATACAAGCATGTACAGGATCAAACCCTTACTGAACTGCTTGGTTTAGAGCCCTTCTGCATATTTCCAGCAGCATTTAAGACTTTCAAGCATAGGGCTGCTTTCTTTGCCTCCAAACTGACAGGATTACTGAAATATCATGCCTGAAGCTAACTGAAAAACAAAAAGCTAGCTACAGTGGAAATCTTCACAGAAGATTGTTTCTCAACACTTATTTTTCCTTTCTACCACTGCAGCCCTAGGTCAGATCAGATGTTGATGGACACTTCCACTCAGATTCACCAAAGGAGGTATTTTTTCCAGAGAACTACATATTTTTCAAAACAAGAGTATGCAAAAGACCTGAGCAACTTTTATGTGTTTGCATATTACTAGTTCCTGAGCAGTGACTGGATAAAATTTAGGCAACTGCCTCTATCTGAAATAGCAGAGTGCATTCTGACAATAGGACACAATGTTGTTTGGCTGTTAGTATGTTGGACCAGTGAAAAAGAAGTTTTCTTGATGTTTAAGAAATTATCTGTTAAGTGGTCATGTTCACATGCTACCTAAGCTTATGCAGGTAGCTAACAGGTAAAATCTATGTACACCAGAAATCCTCTGAAAGTCATTTGAAGAGTCATTTGAACCAAGAAACAGAATGCTTACTCAACAGGAAACTCAAGGCATGGGGCCTTAGTCAGAATTTAGGCTGAGTTAGTACTGCAACTGACTAGGTCTGGTTGATGATCTGGTGGTTAACAACTTTCCTGTTATATTCTGCTCTAGTCCTGCTTGTGTTCTGCCTTACGTTCAAAGGAGACTAAGCTGACATTACAAGGAGCCATTTCAACAGCTCAACAGCTCTGTAACCACTGTGTGGGTTTAAATGCAGTTGCATTACAAGCACAGAATAAAAGGAGGGGGGAGTTCATAATAAAAGAGGTTTATAATTTATGCAGAGCTTTATTTTATGTAGAAGAAAATCAATTTGGGCATAAAGCCTGCCCAAGAGCAGTATATATGGGAGACATATACAATGGTGAACAGACTGAAAGTTATGCACAAAAACCCACTAAGAGTGCTGTGCAGGGCAATCTCACAGCACATGTGATTTGAATGATCAGCATCATTTGGATAACTGAACAGATCATTTTCATTTTATAGCTTTTTCAAATACATTTTTATATTATAAGCATTAGAAGAAATGCCAACACTTCAGGCTTACTGATCTAGCAGTAAATTATTGTGAATATATATCCAGCTTCCTTCTGTTCCTTTAGGACAGAGACTATGCTTTTCCGTTAATACAGCAACATTGGCAATACAAGAGTATGGAGTTACTTGTGTATTTATTGCTTGGTCTTTTCTAGTTCTTTAAGAAAATGATTTTCAGACAACATCAAGGCCTTAACTGATTACATTTTTTTTTTGCATGCAGCCAATTTAATATCAAAGTAGCTTTCAGGTAAATGGATCAACAAATATTTGAATAATCTTTTTCCTAAGGAATACATGCTAAAACTGTTTTCTACTTAATCATGCCTTATTGATACTACAGAAATGAAAAGAATTGTCAGGATCAGAATAGAAATATCTTATCCAAATAAGACTTCATAACAGCATTGGATTTCTTCATGTAGCATGCATCTGTATTGACTTCTGATGCACTGAGCCTACAGATGTCTGTATTTTCTATTGTTTCCTCAATTTTTTCCCCAACAGATTTCAAGGGTTTGGGGATTGTTTTGTTGTTCATTATTTTCCAGCTGGAGGTATTTTCTCACATATTTCCCACATTCCTTCAGTTTGGTACTTCTTTATTCTGTATTTCAAATTTACTGTCATCAGTTTTATTGACTCTAACTCCTGCACATTCCATTCAACCTCACTTGTTAAATGAAAACTTCAAAGCCATAGGGGGATTTTTTTGTTTGTTAAACACTGTGTATTTACATAACAGCACATGTTGGCACCTATTAACATCACATTTTTAATTTAAGGTCTGTAGCTGAAAACACACTGAAAAGCTAGGCCACATAAATTTTAGAAAATTCTAGATATTTTTCATCTTTTGACATTTGTGGTGTGTTTAGGTAGTGTCCATCATCAGTGTTCATAACACTCAAATATTTAGGTTATTATATTTTATTACAAGGGATTTTTTTAAAAATAGTTATAAACTCACAGATTTTTAAGAGAGAATCTAGTTTTAAAGTGAAGAACTTCAAACTGGCACACACTCACTCCTGTGATGCTTCTGCTTTAAACTGGCTTCTCTCAAGTACATGTGCTTCTCCAAAAAGGTGGGACTTGGCAGATCCTTTTTACTCAGTGTTAGACCCTCCTCTGTCATCTCTCTGAAACACTAGCAGCCTTTGCATTCATTCTTCCTTCTCAATGTGTCACATTATATGGAAATCTGACTTTTAAGAAGAATCTACTCTAAGAGACAAGCACACACTGCCTCAGCCTTTATTTATGGACTCTGTACCATTTCCTCTAGACTCATAGCTTACTGCACAGAACTAGCTAAGCAGTCATCTTGCACTGGCAGCTCATTATGCTCTTTTTTTCTCCTTGCAAAACCATTGAGCTGTACTGAAGAAGCTGTACTGCTGTTAATGTGAGTATTGGCTCCCTGAACTTGTCTGAAGCCTTTTTAAAAGATGATGTTCCTTCACTTCTGTGGTGTCCTGTTTTAACTGTTCTTGTATTCAGCAAAGGTAATTAACCTAGGTTGTAAGGGAGACAACAGAGATGTAGGGATCTAACCATGTTACTGGCTTAGACAAAGTACAGCTGTGCAATGCACAGCTGTGAGGAGTTTGTCAGAATATATCTGAGCTGGTTCAGAACTGTCTCCGTGACTTAGCAGGAAATAGCTGCAGCAGTAAAGAGATCCATGCAGGCTGCAAAATCTGTTCTAGACCAAGGCAAATATTTGAGATATTTCTCAGCCTGAGGTCTGTGTTGCAGAAATGACTTTTAAACCTGGTTCAGACATATCTGCATGGTATTTGGACATATCCAAAGGCCAGGTTTGCAAGACTGTGCACATGAATATACACACTGAACACAAATGATGACAATGTCATTGAAAATCTACATTCAGCTACAAAATCTAAGAAATACCCTAGTATTCCTGCTAATGATGGCTACGGCATTGCCTCTGTTGCCCTAAAAAAGGAGAAAAAATGATGACAAAAACCAAGCCAAAGTCCTGCTGTTTCTTAGAAATTCAGTCCCAATGTTTTGTTTAAGCCAATTTCCTGCTTTAAGTAACCATCTAAGCCCATACAGAGATCACAAAATTTTGTGCAGTTTATATAAGCAGGAACATAGAATTAAAACCAAATAGTTTATAAAAGGAGTTTGAAGATACAGACAAAAATAAATACAGTCAATAAATTCATAGCTTGCTTTAGAATTGGTCTATGAGTAAATTAAGTACGTTAATTTCATTAGATTTACATTTGGAAAAACAAATCTATTTCTCACTGACATTATCTGTATTAGACATTTAAAAACACAGGCTAAAGGTGTAAAGCAAAGCTATAAAACCTGAAATTTTACTTGGTTTCCCAGGTTCTGGATAGGACTGTACAGCTTTTATTTTTAAATTTCTAAATTCTTTATATGATTCAGCAAGTAAAATATTATAGTAACTGCTATATTTACCTAAAATAGTACAAAATTATGTACTATAAATGGAGTATAAATATTTGTATTTTAACCAATATAAGTATTTGGTTTATGTATCTTTATTAAGATCAAATTAACTTAGTTCTGAGATCTACCGACCCGGTAAGTTCTATGAGAAACCTTAAAAATTTGATTAGGCTTATACAGGTGAAGAAATGTAAAGCTAAATACTGTGCTTTTTTATTTGCTGGCCATTGATTGAATAATGAGTGAAAAACAAGATTAAAATTGCTAACAGTCCTGTGCTGCTTGCCTTTGTGCAATTAAGTTCAGACTTGTCTGAATTCAGAAGCCATCCTTCAAGACAACTTTTCACAGAACTGGGCTTGCAAGAGCTGGTATTACCAAGAAGAATCTTTTCTTGGCTCATTTTCATGGTGGAACAAAGTTTAAACTGTTGTAAGTTTGCTGACTAACAGCAATTAAGTTTCTTTTTCCCTAAAAAAAGTCTGAAGCAATACTTCCTTTTAAATGTAAATTGGAAACTATTTTGATTACATGCTATTTAGAGCACTATTTCTGTTTCTTTAAATACAGTTCTTTGACAAAAACCCAATATTCTGCAGGATCCAGAAAATAGTCATAACCATCACTCTTCTTGTAGGCCCTTAAGGTTTAAGAAGGTCAAAATAAAAAAGTAAACCTTAAAACTAGCATTCAAGTGTTTTAGTCAACAGGACAGTCCACATGATTTGTTCATCTAAGTAATAAAGTCCTAGCACTTCTGAAAGACACATTTTCTCCATTCAATATATATTCTGTACAAGAGAGTACAGGAGAAATATGGACTCAGGGGAGAGAGTCTAGCAAAGAGCCACCAGGGTGAGGAAGGAACAGGAGCATCTTTCCTGTGAAGAAAGTCTTCAAGATCTGGGGCCTTTCAGCCTGGAGCAGAAGCCGTTCAGGGGGGATCCCATCAATGCATTTAAATACCTGAAGGGAAGGTGGGCAGTGGGTGGAGCCAAGGCTTTTCTCAGCAGTGCTCAGTGACAAAACCAGGACAATGGGCCCACACAGAAACACTAGAGGCTCCCTCTAAACACCTGGATTTTCTTTTTATTTACTGTGAGAGTGACTGAGCACTGACTTAAGTTGCCCTGAGAACTTGTGGAGACTCCATTCTCGGAGATATTCAAAAACCCTCTGGTCCTGGGCAGCCTGCTCGAGGTATCCCTGCTTGAGCAGAGGGGTGGGCCAGATGGCCTCCAGAGGTCCCTTCCAACCTCAGCCGTTCTGTGGAACCTTAAGGAACATTAGTGCTTGCCAATTGCTTTGCATTATAGATTAATAGTATGCCATGGTCAAGACCTCTGGAATCAGACAGTTGAATTACAATATACAGATTATACTATTTTGAAAACACAAAGACCTGAAAGAAATGCACAATCTTCCTTTTTTATATTTTGAAGTTCCAGAAAGAATAAGAATCAAAAGAAGGGCATATTTAAAGCCTAAATTAGTCACATGGCCTGCTTTGGTGTAAGTCCCATAACTACACTTATATTCCCAAAGTAAAAGAAGTTTGGTCTCTGTATATAAGCTAGACCATCCACCCAAAAATTGTCCCTAAACATGTAACTCCCTCTCCACACACAAATCTATTACTTCTACTGAATCTGCTCCTGCTTCTACTGACTCTTTTCCCAAGCACTATGGAATATTTTTCAATTTTCCTATTCCTTTGGTTCTCACCTATTGTCCTTTCCCCCCTTAAAACATGAATTAATTGCACGAGTTCAAAACTGAAGGTTACATCTTAATAAATGCTTTCTTGTATTCCAACATTTGCAGTCTCAAATTCCATTTGGCAGCTCTTAATTGTTGAAGTTTCTTGGGGAGTGTATTGCAGAGCAGAGACACAACACTTCAAAATCCACGACAACTTCAGGTGACAACTCCCTGAACTGAGGAGCCACATGAAACACTTCAGAAAAAGTTTACTTTGGAGATGATTGTTGCTAATTATACAGAAGGTGTTAAACTGATTACACGAATGGTCCAGTTTCCATGTCCCGTGAAATCTGGAAATATAATTAAGAAGTTTTGGTAACCGAAACAGACTGCAGTACTCTGTACAAACTTTTTAAAACTCAAGACAGCCTTTATTAATACTTTTTTTACTTTTATAACAGAATAATTAAACATTCATTATGTATAATGAAGGAAAATGAGAAAATCCTGTTAGGAAAATAATATTAATCCATTTCTAACCTATATTCCTCTGCCAACTCTGTTTCCTAACTGCTGGGGCTTTTGATGTGCAACAGAGTTGTACAAGAAACAAAACAAAAGCAACAAACAGAATAGACCTGAACTTTCCAAACATGTTTTTCTTTTCATTTGGATTGCTTTAGTCACTGCTGCATTAGCCAGGTATGGGGTGCAAGCAAAGTCCCAGGCACACACACAAAGTCTCACGCTTCCACCTCCTCCTCCTTTATAATCCTGCCTTATCTTCAGTCCCATCCCCATCTCGAAAGAACTCCAATAATGGAGCTCGCTCTCCATCCACTTCTCTGCCCTCCCACGCGCACCTCTCGCACTTCACTCCCGCAGGTCCTCACCCAGCTCGCCAGTGATGACTGCCTGCACAAGAACACTCACCCTGCTGCTCAGGGCAGCAAGCAGCTACGGAATGGTGATGACCCGAGCTGCAGGATAAAGTTCGGCGTGCCGGCCATTAGTGATAGCGAGAAGCCACTTTTGTGAGAGCATTTGCTTTGCAGTTCAGCTATAGAGCAGCACACGCGAACACTCTTCTGCAGCAAAGAGATGCACCTACGGCTGTCTAAAATTGTTGCGTGCCACAGCACATCTAGCAGCCCGGGAACCTAGAAATGAGTCAGCCTCATTCGATACACCTTTATGAGTGCAGGCGTTTTTAACTGGTTTTACTCCAGGAGTAAAATAAACATCTGAACGTTTAGTTTTTTAGGAGGAAGAGAGAAGAGGAAAATCACATCATTTCCTTGCCACAGAATGGCGCTTTGCCGCCACAGGAACAGCCAGCAAACGGACTCAGGATTCTTAATCTGTTAGGTAAATGCCTATTCAAAATCGCTCTCCGAGTCCCCAAAATGTCTTCTGTGCCATATTGTACTTCTTCTTGCCCCATGGGGATCAGCAGCGATAAATATCTAAGCAAGGCCTGGGCTTGGGACATACCAGCTTTACAGAACAGGGCTGCCGAGCGAGGAGCGGGGAAAGACGAAGCCTGGCTCCCGGCAGCCCCGCTGGAGCCGCCCGGAGCGGAGCGCGGCCGGGGCAGCGGGCGGGGCCGGAGGGCGCACCCCCGGCCCGGGCAGAGCCAGCGCGGCTCCCGGCGGGGCGGGGCCTGGGCCGGCTCCACCGCCGCGGGGGCGGGCGGGGGGCGGCCGCAGCGGGGCAGGGCCGGGCAGCGGCCGCGCCGGGCGAGCGGGCGGGGGAAGGAAGGAACGGAAGGACGGACCGATCGAACGAGCGAGCGAGCGACGCGGCGCCAGGTCGGAGGAGCTGCGGCCGCGCCCGTGCGTGTCGGCGGGCGGCCAGGATGGATCACCACCAGCCCGTCAGCCGCTACCAAGTGGTGAGTGCGGCGGCCCCGGCGAGGCCCCGCTCGCCTCCCCCCTCCGGCCGGCGGGGCACGGTGCGAACGGGGCGCCCTACCCCCGCCCCCGCCTCGGCTCCTACTTGCGGAGGTCTGGCAGGGACCAGGACCGGAATCGGGGCCAAGCGTGGCCCGTCCCACAGAGGGGCTCTGATAGCCGGGCCTTGTTCGGGCGGCGGGGGCTGCTCCGCTCGCCCTCCCGGCTGCCCCGGCCTCGGAGTGGGTGGCTGCCCGGCCTGCTCGGGAAGCCGCCTTTGCCCGCCTCCCTCTTCCCTCCCGCCGGCTCTCGCGGCGGCCTGTCCCGGCCCGCTCTCGGCGGGTTTCCCCGGGCGCCTCCCGCTGCCGGGAGCGGTGGCGGCTCCCGGGTGAGCGCGGCCGAGGAGAGCAGGGCGCGCCGCGGCAGTGCGGAGCGGCCGGGGGAGGGAGGGGCAGCGGTCCTTGTCTCTGCTAAGTACGTGCCGCGGAGCGAACCTCTGAAACCTTGGGATTTCTAAAGGCCCGTAGCTGTCTGGCACAGCGATAGAGTGCAAGGCCTGTGTGAAGATTAGAGGGAGGGAGGGAGGGAAGTGTGAAATGCAGGGAGGAGACTGACCTTCAGTGTGTGTGTGTGTTTGTGTGTGCCCATGCCCGAGCACACTTCTCAAGAACGGTCTGCAGCTTTCTGGGTCACTGAGACCAATTTTTCTTTCGTTCCTGAACTTAACCACGGAAGCAATCATTTAGAATAGAAAGATTTTCGTCCTGCCTGGATTCATTGTCCTGTTTGTTTCTCTCAGTCGTGAGTTTAATGTCAGTTACATAAATCTTGCAGTCATTAGCTTAAGGTCAGTTAAACTCAAAATATGTAAGCTTTTCTGATTATCGGGTGTAAAAATGACTTAGGTGCAGTCAGTCTCCTCAAAAGTTTAAATTTTGTCATAAAGTTTCTTGTGCTTTATAGGTTTGCTATGAATATAAAGATAAGGAAGTCTGAAATCTTTGTTACTCTCTGTGATTCAAATTTCTACTGCAATCTTCTAGCTAAATCCTGAATTATTTATCTTAGTATTTGTGTTTTACAGCTTGAGCAGTGAAAAGAATGTCCACATCTGTGCATATGCAAATACTGGTATTTATATTCAGATTGTTCCTAGATTATGATTTAAGAAAAAATAATAGGAAACGCTTTTATTATATTTGGAATATTTATTTTGATAGTCTTCGAGCACTGTAAATTTCTGTATGCTTTTGGACGCTTTGATACAGGGATTGCCACAGAGGTGATGAACACACCACGCAGCCTGTGACGTTTGCCTTTAGGATGGTAGTTGGTCACCAGCTGCTATATGGGTCAGAGCTTTCTAGCACACTTCTTTTCTGGCACTGTGCTTCCATAACTTGAAATCAGTAGAAGTCCTAAAGTAATTCCTTCTTTTCTGCAACAGAGAAGGAAAATGCTGGCAGAGCATTTTCTTGAGAGCCTACAAGCATTGTCTTCCTCGAGGCCTGAGGTAACCTGGGTATGTTTTAAAAGGCCTTGAAAGCATTTGTTATTAGAGGTCAGACAAGGTGAAGACAAACTTTTATTTAGTTACTCAAAGGAGTACAAAAAAACCCAAACACATGAAGAAATAATTTGTCTCTGTAATGTTTTTATCTTATGCTTGTTAGGAGCTTCTGGTGATGGTGCTGATGCCCAGCTTTGGGTAAACACTCTTTGGTGTGGCCTTCCAAAAGGGCTTATCTTAATGTCTGACTGAGAGAGTTGGCCTCCTCAGTTTGCTGTGTATATTAAAATGCGTAGTCATTTGTTGTAAATCAGTCTGCTGTGCTCCAAAGTTTAAAATGCAGTCGTACTGATTACAGCCCCATAGGAAGGAGTATATTGTTTTAGTTTTCTTGTTTTATCTGACTACTGAAGACTGAGATTCTCTGTAATATTGTTTACTTACTGTTTTGGGTCAGAGAAAGGAAGGAACAAGGCAATTGCAGATATACTTAATTAGCAGCTGATTATTCAAGCATGTGATCTTAAGTGTTCTGATGTATTTGCTTACATAATGGCTATGATAGGTACTGAGCAATACATCATTGCAGATTTTATGGTTGTGTCCTAGTTTTTAAAGACAAAATGCAGGAAAAAAAGATGACTTAATACGGCTAATACCACATTTTATGAATGTTCTATGAATTTAGTTTTATGAAATCTGGCCAGTTCACTGGCTGTGTTCACTGTTTTGTTTTGTTTTGTGTTTTCTTTCTTCTTTCTCCTGTGATTAATAATAAATACTTTTTGGCCCTGCTTGCACCCATTCTGCCTATACTTCTAGCTGATCTCTTTGACTCTGTTCATGGCAAGTTCTCTTCTAAATAGAAAGATTTCTAGGTGTATATTATTATCAAAAGAATTACTGACTTGTGTTTCTGTTCCTGGCAGTAGCACTTCAGTGAAGTTGAAGGAGCAACCTTTGTCTTTTTATTTGTGGTTTCTTCAAGTAAGTTAAACTAAAAGACTTTAGATTGGCAGGCAATTTAGTTTTGAGTTTTAGCACAAAAAGCCTGTTCTATGACTTCTTATGAAACAGAAAATGTCTCATCATAAAGCTAACCCCCATCTTTTCTTATTTTTATCTCTGTTGGAAATAGCTCTAAAGCTTCATTCTGTATCTTGTTCTTCTTTGTGTGCCTGCATTTTATTTACAAAGCAGTTTAAAAGTGTTCAAACTGGGCAGCTGTTAAAAGCTGGTGCTTGGAACTGCAGCAAAGTAAGTGTGAGCGAAGAGCAAGCAGTACGTCAGCATTACGTAACTATCTGCCGCGGGCATGTGTGATTTGTATTGCTTTCTGGCACTCCTGTTTTGTCTCTCTTCATAGGGCAAAAAGACAAATAATTGATGGGTAAGAATTTGTCATGCTTCCCTGCTGGAGTATGACATTAGAGGTAAATTAGCCAACCTTTGTTGTCTTGCTTTACTTCCTTTTTTATTTTCCTTAGTCACTTGAATGACTGCATTCCTGTTGGTAAATGTGTCTTAAATGTTACATTTGACATTCCTTGCAGGTATAAATCAGTTCAGCTCTATGATTTACTTATTGTTTTATTTTTTTCTATTTTTTCCCCTATTCTTCTCTTTGTTGGACAAGGCATCAAGTTTAGGAAAACTATAATAAAAATTCTTCAGTAATAATTCTCCTGATTGTTTTTACCTTCTAGTTCTTTGTCATCTGACCTTAATAGCATTACTATCTTGTCTGAAACATCTGCTTCTAGTCCAGCCTGTTTGCAGAAAAAGTGATTGGAATGAAGCTTTGGGAATCTGTACTGAAACAAAGAGGAGGAATTGCAGCTGTTTTCTGCAGCACATAAAACTGAAAGCAACTAAACATTAGAGCTTGAAATTGCCTTTTTTTTACTTAGAAATGTGGCTTTCCAGATAACTGAGTCATGAGGGAAGACTTCACGTTCACGTGAGTGATTTAGGCACAGAGAGTGTATTGAAGGATGCAGGACTTACAAGCTCTACTGCTCATGAATTATAATAACCAGTCTTTCTTGATTAAAGTTTTGGGTAACCAGTTTGGGGTCAAGCAATCTTGAGTCTTTGACTTAGGGTTTGGTCAGAGCTAAATAGGTAAGTGGTAAAATGGGAAGGTAAGAAACTGTTTTGGGTGGAGCCAAAGGCAGCTCTCCACAGGGATGTCAGTTCAGCTGTTGCTGAACTTGCCATGCCACTGTAGCACTTGGTTTTGGTGAGGTTTGTAAGTGATGGTTGAGATTAGCCTCTGATGGTAGCCTGCTCTTTTATGGCACTATACAGGAATAAAAAAATTGTGGGTTTTAAAAGGGATATTATTCTTGTATGAGTGTAAGTTGTCTGTGCTTATAGAAATGGGGCTAAGAGGTGAAAATTTGTTCTGTAAACACTATAGCAGAGCACAAACTCAGATAGGGCTTTATTTTCTGTATCTGTTACCTCCATTGTCACTGACTCTTTGCTCTGCCAATGTTACTTGGTTAAAAACCTCGATCTAAGTCAAGTTGTCTTTGTAACTCCCATGAAAGTCAACCTACACAGGAAGTGTGAACAAAGAAAAATCTCTTCCTTCTTTTTTTTCCAAGGACTGAGCCTTATAATGATTGGCACGTAAACTCCCAAATTTAGGTAATTCTATGGCTTTGATGTAAGACTGTCAGCTTATATATACTATCTACTGTATTTTCTACAGTATTTGTCCTAGGAAAACTCTTATGTAATTGGTGTTACTGAACAGCTCAAGCTAGCTTAGGGAAATTGTGTTGCTTTCCACAGATACAGGATGATGTGACTGGAAGATAAAATTCTGCATCTGGGGTACTAAGTTTATAATACTGAAAAGTACTGAGGAAAGATGCATTAACTGATAAGTGTTACAGTTCTTTGCTTGTGACAGTTGCACAGATATTTTTAGTGATAGGAGCCTCACTGGCTTTTGGACTGACTTTGCACATGAAACACCTAGTTTAGACTTTTAATGGCTTAGAAAAGCAAATGAGGATCTCCTGAAATGAGGTATAATGACGCCTTCAGACAATGATCTGTCCTTGCATCTTAAGTGTTTTTTGGACTGTAATATTCGCCATTTTAAATTTTTAATTTATTTGTGTAGCACTTACCTGTTACAAATTTCTCTATTAAACAGTAGTTTCTCTCTTGAAGGAATAGCGTTAATATTTTTGTAAATACTTTTTCGCTATTTTTAATCAAGAATCCTGGTATAAACAAGAAAAATTATAGCTGTTGAGACACTTGCATATACAGTAGGAATGCAGTTAATATGTAAAGGACTACATTTTACTTTTTTTTTTTCACTTTTTAGTTAAATTTCTAAGTACTTTCTCATTTTATATGAACAAAGAAATAAACTTCAAATCTCTCTGCATGTTGCTTCCAAGTAGAGGTACTGGGCAGGTACAATAGTTTTTGTATAAATTTAAAGGGATTGTTTAACTGTGTATTGCTATTACTCTCTGATTTTTGAATCTCTTGGAGAGCCTCTGACATAACAGCCTGTTCTGCAGCTGATTCATAGGAGGAAACCCTGGCTTACTGGTACATCAGGAATATCAGTGGTTACGGTAACTTTCTGGGTTTTTGTGTGGGCAGTTTCCTTTCTTTTTGGCCTGGGCACAGAATGACCTAAGTAATTTTGTAGACAAATTGGCTGTTTTGTAACTTTTACCATATTGAGGAAAAAAAAAAAAAAAAAAGAGCAAAACCAGCAAAATGTATCTGGGGTGCTCCACTCAGGTTTTTCACCAATGGTCTTGGTAGGCCAGAATCTGAGGTGGAACCTGTGCAAAGTAGTACAGGAAGAGAGGTTGGGACTGGCCTTTCTTGGTGTGGCTGAGCCCATCTTGTGAAACTGGGGGTTTTTAGGTTCTTGAATGATGCATGAAACCTGAAGAAAGAGGTACCTGATCCATGCAGTAACATGAAATCACATAATGTAAAAAGGCAGCTTCAGGCTGTGGTGTGCATGTCACATCTAGTAAGCCTTCTAATCCTATTAGGAAAATTCAGTAACATGAATAAAATTACTTCAAATAGCAGGGTTCTGACAGGAGTCAGCTGTGTTATTGCCAAACTAGATGTTCTTTCCGTGGGACTTGAAAAAGGAGAAACTGTAAGCCTTTTCTCAGCTTGTTTGTATCTGAAAAATGTAGTAGGGACCACATCAGGATAATCTCAGAAATCAAGCACTGCATTAATACAAAATGTTAGTAGTCATCTTCTCAGTGGGGAAAATGAGTTACTTTTGACAAATGGCTAATTACAGGCTTATTTTGAAACTTTCTTCTCTGTGACAGTGTTGACAAAACGAGGAAGATGTGGCAACCGGTAACATCATCACACACACCTAACTGTGGGAGACCTCAGTGTTCAACTTAGTCATAGATTTCTGTATTTTCTAGTTTCATAGCCTCAAATCTCCCTCTTGATTGCCATCTGTTTTGAAAAGGGGAATGAACTTATACCAGTACATTCAAATCAGGGAAGCCATTTTCAAATGAAGAAGAAAAAAGCAATCCTAAGAGATTAGGTTAAAAAATTAAAAAAAGAAAAAAAATTGACAACTTGTTAAGTTAGAGAGGCACTGCCAAGTTTTCCTACTGAAACTGAACTACTGCAGAGCCAAGACTGTGGGTTTGAGTTGCCTCAGGCTTAGGTCTCCCACTTCCTGGGCAAGTACTTCACAAGTAGCTGATTTTAGTAAATTGGGCACCCCCTTCACCAGCTGTGTTTTTTAATGAGCATGACTAACTTTTTCTGGCTTGTGCTTAAATCTTGTCAGGCACAGCCCGCACTCAGAGCATGTCTGATTGACAGTGAAAGTGAAAAATATATTTCCATTTTAACATTTAGCTGGTTATTCCACTTAAGTATTGTTTCCATTATCTTAGGCTAAGATTAGCCTAAGACTGAGATAGTCTAACTTACTCCTCAACCATTCCATAGCCAAAACATTAGATATTGAGTCATGCCCCCAGCCTCATCCATGGCTGTTCCTCCAGCTGTGTTTGGAATGCACAGATCAATTAAAAAAAGTCCTCCAAACTTTGAGTGGTGTAGACACAATATCTGCAATAAGCTATATATTTCTTTATTTTTCTTTGTAAACCTGCCCTTCTTTTTCTTTAGTGACTAGGTGCTTAGCAGAGATTTGTAATCTTACTTGTAAAATGTGGATTTCCTGTAAAAAAATAAAGAAAAAGCTGGTCTTCCCACTATTGCAGGGTAACTTAACATATTCATACACGTGATTTTCCATTTTAGCTTTGGACAATATTTTTCCTGTTGAAAGTAGTCCTATAAATGTTCACTGATTGTGCTTGTAGGGGAGGTCAGAATCCTGTCTTTGGTAAAGATGTATATGTACCATGAGCTACTGAACATGCTTTTGCTTTTCCCTGATTAATCTGAAAAAGTTATATAGAGCAGCCTTGAGGAAAGGTTATTGAAAAGAGGATACTTACAGTTACAGTTGTTTACTTCCTGCAGGAAAGTTTAGGGTTCTTTTAAAGTGGTGTAAGCTCATGTTTAAACATTGCTTTGGTAACGGTTAGAGTAATTAACACTTGTCCTCTTTGAGGAGTAAATGATGTCTTTGGTAAAACATGAAACAACTGGGATAGGGGTCTTGGGTGATACTGAGGCCAATTGTCTGTTTTGACCATGGTACTTATGAATCAATTGTCATATCTTGGCATTTAACAGAAACAGTCCTTAAGGTATTTTTCAAGGAATGTACTGAAGCATTAAGGCTCTTAATTGAATCTCCAGAATTGTGGTCATAAAATTTACTTGCATCAAATACATGGAATAAATGATTAGCAGGAAGACTTGCACGAGCTGTTTGCTCTTAAAAATCTGTAACAAATTCTAGAATGAGTGCATAATTCAAGTAAAGGAGCTGGCCACTAAAGCACTGCAGTGCTGCGCCACAGTTGATGTTCAGTGGTGTGGCTTACGTTCCTTTCTTGTGTGCCCCAATATCTATTTTTTTTTCCTGTGAATACTTTATATGATTTAGTGGCAGCACTGATTTGGTCATGTTTTGCTGTTTTCCAAAGAGGTGAACTTCCTGGACTGCTGCTTTTTTGTTTTGTTTAACTGCCTTATAGTCAACAATGTGCTGGAAAGTGCCTGCTTTCAGGTGTGTACATCATCTCACTGGCAATTGAGAGGTCCAGAGAATTGTCCTTTGTGCCACATATTTTTGTAGGATTGCTTTAAAATTCTCAGTCAGCACTCTTTAACAGTAGCATTGGAAAAATTCCCAACTACCTGTTGAGACCTACATATACTTTTTTTTTTTTTTTAAAGAAGGACTTTGAATGTTTATAAGTGTTGTGTGTATTTCAAATCAAAATGAAAATATTTTCAGTAGACCCTTTTCTTGCAGTTCACAATAAGTGTGTTCAGCTGATGTTGTGTATGTGTGTTTTTTTAAGCTGTTGAAATTTGTGTGTATTATCTCTGTAAGTTGAGAAGCTCAACTACTCCATTTCCAGTTACTAAGAAAATGAGTTTTACTGAAGAAGTCAAGCATGATTGGCCCACTAATAGAAATAGAGTTTGCTCTTATTAATTAATAGTATCCTCTGATTTATATTTTATTTAATTAATGATTTCATTTGTGGCTACTGAGTCATATTGTTGAGTAGAAAACTGTTCTGCTGGGCTGGCTTTATTTGAGTACACGTGCAATAAAATTCCAGGGTTGTTGATAAACTTGAGACTTTTAAAATTTTTAATAGTTTTTCTGGAGAATTTTCAATGACACTTATGCATGGTACAGGAGACACAAACTTGAATCCTTTTTTTTCCTACTTTTTTCAAATCAGGGGCTTGTGGTGAAACTGCGTGCTGCTTCTGCAGTTCAGTTTCCATAATGCATTTCCAGGAAGAAACTCTTCCTCATCTTTGTTATTCCCTTGTAAAATAAATTTATCATTTTAGCATCCTCCTGCATTGTCTTTAAAAAAATTTTGTGCTTGACCTTTCCCATTGTACTTTAACGAAATATGTATAACATTTAGAGTAATATTCAGCTTTTTCAATCAACATTGAATTTTGCAGCCCAAATGAATGCAGGTGAAAATGGAAACTGGAACTGATAGTTGAATACTGAGTCTGCACTTGGTGGCGTTTCCTGATTCTACAGGCTTTCCTGTTCCCTCTACTTTTACAGTTTATATGTTGTGTATGTTCTCTGTGACTAAAGAGTGACCCAGATCTACTTTCTGTACTGATTCTATAAAGCTGCTGCTGAGTGAAGACATGACCTGTGGCTGGTGGTTTGCTGAAGCAGTTGGTTAATGGCAGCTGCCAACAAATCCTGATGCAACACTGTCCATCGTTCGGGAATGTAGGGAGAATGAACAGTGAGTATTATTGTGTGAAACACAGGACCTGCCCGTGTGTTGGGTACTGTCCACAGTTTTGGTGGCTCACAAGGGGAGCTGCAGAAAGGAAGTGGGAAGCAGACTTCTTAAAAGTGGTCTGAAATAGGTGGTGCGAGCTGGAAGTGACCAGCACAGAGTCACCAAGGTGGTGGCTAAAGCAGTTGTGGAACTGTTATTCACCAAACGGTGCAGTATTAAAATTGTAGAGTGCTCGCTGAGGTTTGATTTAGAAAAGTACACAAGGAGAAGCAAACATACGCACTTTGTTGGTACACAAGATTACACGGGCAGATTATACCATCAGATTCAAGAAAACAAACTCGCATCAAATCTATAACAGATGCAAGTGAAATAGGCAGAGATGTACACTTTACCAGCTGTAATGAAACTGCTGTGCATTTTGGGGGATCTGAGGAAAATTGAAGTCAAAAAAGTGATTAAGGCTTGTGCGCTGATGATTGTCCTGGGAGTCAGAACATGCCCTTAGAATGACCTCTGGTCTCGGTAACATGCTTCTGTTTTGTTACTGTGTTTCTTCTATCTAGAAAGTGTTTAAGGAGGAAAACCTCGTTTTATACTTTGTTTGTAGAATTTAAACCAGTTCCTCTAGCTGTTTTCAAGTTACTGTTTGACAAACAGAAGGCTACGTGATAGGTGGTAATGTTCTCAGTAGCTTCTACATTCTGGAGTAGGTCAGAGTTGCAGTACCTCATCGTGTGCAAGCTTTAGAGTAAGCTTTTAACAACATCTTTTTCCTAGAATTTTTTTTATATCATGTGTGAAGATTTGAAAATGTTGGTCCCAGCCATTGTTGCTATTAGTATTTAGACATATCAGTTTTTGTTGGCAAATTTCTCCATTAATTCCTATAACTGTGTAATAGGAAGAATCCTAAAAACAATGCCCAATTTATAATTTTACAATAAATATAAAGCCTGTATCTGTTTGGATCATACCAAAATTCCAGCGTTTAAATTCCAGTGTCAAAATTATTGTGACATAATTCTTTAGCAGACAAGAAACCTTCAAGAAAAGGGGAGAGACATGGATATACTTTGAAGAATAGGACCATACTTCTAGTATCATTAGTCTTAGAACATTTACTTTTCTGGAAGAGTTCACACATTTACACCAGGTATATTCTCATATTCACTAATGGCTCTATTTTACTGTTAATAGGAGAGATTGGGAGGAGTACATCTCAATAGAAGCCATAGGGAATGACTGCAGATGTGTGTTTTGTGCTACTAAATGTGTAATTAATTGGTTAAATCTGGATTATAATCCATATAAAATGAAAGGGCAAGTAAAATGTTATATATGAGGTAGTCATTGGGATGGACAGACACATCTATATAGATCTATCTGCACACAGATTATAAGGTTTTTATTTTCTTTTCCTTTACAAAGTCCTGATCACCATTGTTTTACTTGGTTTGTTTTTTTAATCAGACTTGTAAGATTCTTTTAAAAAACCTTGAAAACTTCAATAGCCTTAAGATCCCTAGTTAAAAGAGAGCTGCAATAATTTAAGTATCATTTAAATGCATGTGAAACAGTTTCGCTTGTTACAGGTTACTTCATTTTTGCACAAGGAAATCACTGTGGTAGAAAAGCCATTCTTTTGGCAACTTATTTTTCAACAACATTCAGTATAAATCTCTGGATTCTTTTCAGTTGAAGTTTGCTTCCAGAGGTTCTGGGTTTCCATGGTATCTAATCCCTGTTTAAGACACACTTGGTATTTCTATACAGCTGTGGAATGGCAGCAGTGGACTTCTGTTCAGCTTTCCTGCTTCTAGTGCTGATTTTACACCTTTGACCTTCTGACATACTAACTACTGTTGAAAACTTTCTGCAGAGATGCTTGATTAAGAAAAAGCCAAAAAATCAATAAACCAACTCACTTCATTATCATGAACGGATATTGCTAGATCTGGGTGTTGGATAGTTGATGCTTGCCAGGTGATGGGATGGTGAGGAAAAGAAAATGATGTGCATCTGTTCTGTGCAGTCAGAAATTCTTATCAGATTTGATCACTTAGTTTTGAATACATAAAAGGAAAAAGTAGCTGAAAATTTCTATACTTCTGCATTTTACTGAAGTGCCTTTTAAGCTTAATTGCTTAGTAGTGCAGCGTTTATTGATCTGAGGGTTCACCAATCTTTAGAGGATGATATTTCTCTGGAGTGCTGTGGCTGTGGCCAGAGCTATATCGCAGCAGAGTATGCCTATGGTGGAGAGCTGGAAATAGTTGCCTTCCTGCTAGCTGGTCTGCATGGGTTCATGGGACATTGGTGTTAAAACACGCATTTGAAGAAGAGGGCATGTTGTACACTACCTTATTTGTGGGGGATAAAAAAGTGATACTGAGGAGAAAGCTAGTAAGCTTAAATACATTGTGGTTTGTTTCATGTATTTTCTCAAGAATCCTTGTATTCTAGAAAATTGTGAAATATTTCTTTCAAAAAGCTGTTGTGTGGGTTTTTTTCCTAAATAAGCAACAAAATGAAAACATTTATTTTGCAGAAAGATTTATTTAGTTCTTCTACTCTTAAAATCATTCTCTAGGTGTAATTACAGATTATTGGTTTTAGTTTCGATTTTTCAGTGGCTACTAGAGACCTAAATCGGAGCTGATTGATCTTAGCACTTGCCTTCAGCAAGTTTGCTGATGACACCAGGCTGTGTGGTGTGGATGACATGCTGGAGGGAAGGGATGCCACCCAGAAGGACCTTGATGAGCTTGAGAGGTGGGTGGGTGCAAACATAAATTTCAGCAACGCCCAGTGTATAAGGTCCTGTGCCTGGGCTGGGGCAATCCCAAGCACAAACACAAGCTGGAGAATGAACAGATGGAGAGCAGCCCTGCCCAGAAGGGCCTGGGGTTCTGGTGGTGAGAGGCTGGACATGACACAGCCATGGGCACTCCCAGCTCAGAGTGCCAAATGTGTCCTGGGCTGCATCCAAACCAGCGTGGGCAGCAGGGCCAGGGAGGGGATTCTGCCCCTCTGCTCTGCCCTGGTGAGACTCCACCTGCAGGGCTGCATCCAGCTCTGGGGTCCCTGCACAGGAAGGACATGGAACTGTTGGAGTGGGTCCAGAGGAGAGACACCAAAATGATCAGAGGGATGGATGGAGCAGCTCTGGTATGAGGAAAGGCTGAGAGAATTGTGATTGTTCAGCCTGGAGAAAAGAAGGCTCTGCAGGTACCTTATGGCAGCCTTCCAGTGCCTAAAGAGGGCCTAAAAGAAGGCCGGAGAGGGTCTTCTTACAAGGACATGCAGTGGCAGGACAAGGGAGAATGGCTTCAAACTGGAGGAGGGTAGGTTTGTATTAGATATAGGAAGAAATTATTTTTCTGTGGAGGGCGTGAAGCACTGGAACATGTTGTGCAGAGAAGCTATGAGCACCCCATCTGAGGAATTGTTCAAGACCAGGCTGGAGGGGGCTTTGAGCAGCCTGGTCTAGTGCAAGGTGTCCTTGTCCCTGGTAGGGGGTTTGGAACTCTGTTATCTGTAAGGTCCCTTCCAACATAGATCGTTCTGTGATTCTATTCGTGGTGGTTATAGTTTAGTGATATAGGTTTTATGTGTTTTTCCTAAAATTAAAAAAAAAAATAGCTGATAGTATGAGCTGTTGATACTATTAGGTGGCATTCAGAAAAAAGAAACATCATGATATGTTTTTCTAACAGGTTCAGGATCAAATATTTTTCAACTTTTTTTTTTTTTTTTTTTTTTTTTTTTTTTTTTTTTTTTTTTTTTTTTTGCCTTGAAGATCCCAAGATTAAGGTTTTGCTATTTACAGATAAATAAATCTTACTTTTAGACTAGTAAAGCTGAAAAATGCAGTAAGTGGTTACAAAACAAGCATTAAATTTGCAGTCTGTATTTGTTGAAGTGAAGTTATATTTATGTAGCAAGAGATCTCTGCTTTCATGCCTCATTTGTAGAGAGGAGTTTATTGCAGACTTACAAATCACTACCAGTAGGCAAGTGTAAAAGGACTTGTATTTTTCAGCAAATGAAAGCATCAGGTGAAACACAGATGTGAAAAGCTCCCTGTTAGCTTTTTGGAGAGGATAGCTTTTTTTTTTTAACCCACTGTTAGTTGCACCTATTGTATTTACAATGTTTGATTTCTGTGGAATAAATACATATGTACCAGTATGGAAGATGTCATTAATCTAATGCAGAAATGTCAGAGTTCTTTTTGTGCAGTGCACCAGCAATCTTGAGGTTGTCATGGCTTTCCCTCCAATGCTAGAAGCTGCAATAAATGAATATTTTTGGTTGACCTTTTGTCGTAATCTGAAAAATTGATAATAGAAGACCAAAGTAACTTCTACCAAGCAAAGAAGATAAATCTCAGTTGCCAAGAGTGTTGCTTTTTATGAACGAAGTGTGTCAATGGAATTTTGCATACGAAGGTTGAACTTGCATCATCTACTTGGTTGCCTCCAGTTTTACTTGAAGCAAAGTATTAGGTCCAACATCATGGAATTTGTGTGTTGTATTAGTTATAATACAGTTTGGTAGAATCTATGAACTCATCAGCATAAGGTCAAAACTGGACGAGTCAAAGCTTCTTCATAAATTTAATTTCATTTGAAAGGTGCTTTGTAATTTGTTTGCTAATGAGAATTTTATGTAGCTCTGCAATGCCCCAGACAGAACCATCACTGCTAAAATTTACCTAAAAGTCACATTTTGACAAGATGAATTGGTAATAAAGGTATTAAAAGAAACAGGAAAAGAAAGCTGGCTAGTTGTTTGGGAAAGCAAACTTCTGTAGGTCAGATAAAGTTACTCTCTGCAGATAGATGAAAAGTGTCAAGTAAAGAATATCTTCTACTTTTAGTTTTTCTTTTGATAAGCCTAAAGATTTAAAGTATCTGCATCCATCCCCTCAGGTAAAGCTTCTGTTCTAAGCACCTTCTTGTGGGTCATGTTTCTTTGTAAGCTGTCAGCTGATTTCAGATATTGCATCTGATTACTTTGGGAATAATTATGCAAAATAACAGACTTAAGGAAATCAATTGTAGAAGGAATAATTGTGTACATTGTATAAGAATAATTTCTTTTCAAAAGACATTGTTAATGTAGAAGTAGAAAATAAAGATAGTTGTGTTTTATACAATCTTTTGGTGCTGAAAGGTCTGGCATGGATTTTAATTTCTGAAATGAAGTAGTAAATCACTGTTTCGTAGATCTTTTCTGGGAAGGAAACTGAAGATAGTATAGGGTAAATATCATATGAAGGAAACTATTGTGTTATCCTTTGCTGTTCACCCTTTTGTAGTTGCCATGAGACTGAGTTGTTGTCAGCAAAACAGCCATTGCTCCTCAATTGATCTTTGAATTTTACATGTCCTATCATAGATGCTTTTTGACAATATGAGCCTGTAATGTACTGTAGTTTGCAAAAGCAGGGATTGAAATAATGGCATTAACAGTTTAACAGTAATGTGTCTGATAGCAAAGTACTCACTTTTTCTTTTTATAGTGAAGCCCCATATAGTCAGCCAGATACCCCAAGTACAGACTAAAACATGAAGGAAAAAATTTCAGTGTCACCCACTTTTAAAATGTAAGAGAGGGAATAGGGGAAGGTACTAATTTACAGTTGTCTGTGGCTTAATAGGCCTTGGTAGTTGTTTTGACCATAATCTTGACAAAAGCAGCTGTTTTGCCAACTACCAAATAACGGTTCATTGGAGGCTTGGGAGGGGCTGAGATGATGAACTGTGGGTTCTCCTTAGTCCTTTAATTAAAAATTAGGTGAAACATTCTTACTGTTGGGAAAAGAAAATCTTGGCTACCGTTTATACACTTTCAATGTTAAATGCTGCTTCAGGTGACATTTAAATGCATAGCATAAGTAATGCCTTGAAACAGACATTTTCTGTTCCTTTCTGGTTGTTTTTAGCTTGGTTTCTATGGCAATGAAGCCTATGAAGAGTGTCAGGCCTCTTTATCCCTGTCTCCAGAAATAAGTTCTAAATTTACTACCAGAAGAAGCCAAAATTAAACGTGAAGGGGGAGGCTCAAAGGTAGTCAGATTCCTGTTGACTCCAGAGAGGAGAGTCAGTGCTCTGTGAAAAAAAGGCAGAGTTGCTACAAGACAAAAATGTTACAAGCACTGCTGTCTGCCCTGCTGGTGTGGGTAAAATTTCCAGTTTACTGGGGCAGGTTCTGCTGCAGTTGAGGGGCTTTGTTTTGTTTTGTTTTGTTTTTTTTTTAACCCAGCAAAGTAGTTCTCTGAAAGCTGCTTAGTTACTGCCTTGAGGAGAGAGAGTAGCATACAGGACACTTGAGCAGGTGCTAACCAAAGCTAGTTTGTGTTCATGGAACAACTTGTGTTTATTATTCTATCTGTAAACACTCAAGCTACTTAATCCAATTATTGTGGGTTTTTTAGTTTTGGGGTTTTTGTGTGTGTGGGTTTTTGGTTTGTTTGTTGGTTGGTTTGGTTTGGTTTTTTTGTTTTGGGATTTTTTTTTAAATAAAAGGGGTAAATGTTACCAGCCACTACCACCACAGGTGAAGATTTTTCTTTAAGTTGCTGCATTAGGATAACCTTTGGTGCTTTTCAGAATTTCTGAAAGGCCTCTATAATAGAAGCGAGGATAAACAGAAATACTTGGTTCCTAAATATAAGTCTTACAAAATGAAAGCACTTTGAGTGGCACTAAAGGGTTTAACAGGTCTCAATTTTTTGGAACCCTTAGGATGGAATTTTTCCGTTTCCTAATTGCAGTTGGTATAACCATTGAACGACTCATTAACTTTGTCTTTGAAGGCAAGAAGTCTCATGTACATGTTCGTATCTGATCTTCATGTTAACTCCATCATCTAATAAATCACTCCACTAGTTAGTTAGTATATTACAGGTAATTTGGAGTCAAACAGCTTTCAAGAGACCATGTTGAAGATGTAAAATTGAATTCCTTGGGAATGGGGAAGTTTTTTGTTGTTTGTTTGTTTGCTTTTGTTTAGGAGTAATATGCTCCTTGACCAATGACATGCTTGTGGGTCTCTGTATCTTCAGATCAGTGACACCATTTACTGTGGTGTGATAGGGAAAAAAAGTTGTGGTGATTGAGGAGGAGGAGGGCAGGAGAGGAAGAATGGAAGTAACAGAAATCTATTTAAGTTTGCTTTAGTTTTTCCCCTGCCCAAAGAGCAGGTTGTTTTGGTGGGGTAGTCAGAACTACACACACATCCCAAATGAGGGTGAGTGTACTGGCCATTAGTGTAAGAATCATGCCAGTAGTGTTTTGTTCTTTATACCTTAGTTAATAAAATTAGTTTTATTTAATAATGGGCTTATTTTAGCTATATCCATTGTAGTACTAGATTTTTCTTGTGAATTATTGTACTTAATTTAGAACCATAATATTTGTATCTCTCAGCTTGCTTTTCTGATCTGATAAACTTTTTTAGAGCTGAGTGGTTTGTATTCTCACTTGCCTTCTGTATCCCAGAATGTATTAGGTTATTTTGAAGCGCTTTTGTTTTCTTTGACTTTAACTACTTGAAATGGCTAAAATTATTTCTCCATATTACTGCTACTTCTGGATCACTGTTTAGGCATTAAATGACCTGATTGCTCAGGACCCAGAAACCCTCATAAACACCTATCATTTCTATTGAAGGTGACCTCTGAGCATCAAGAAACATTTTTTTTTCCTTATTTTCAGTAGTGTGAAGGTGACTGAGCACTGAAACAGGTTTTCCACATAGCCCGTGTAGTCTCTATCCTTGAGGATACTCAAAAGGTGTTTGGGTGTGGTCTCATACATCCAGCTGTAGGTGCTTCTCCTTGAGCAGAGAGGTTGAACTAGATGGGCTCAGAACTCCCTTTCAACCTCAACCATTCTGTCAACTTTGATATAATCTGCATATTAAAACAATTTTGGTGTGAGTGTTACACTGCTTAATAAGAAATTTAGCGTTCTTCTCAGAAGGCACTTTTTCCAGTAATTGATTGTACTTTGCCTAATAGGAAATAATATTCTTAAAATTTGTTACTGAAATAATATTTTGCTCTAGGGTTTTTCCAAAAAGTACCAATTTGAGGTTATAGAATTCTTTTAGATATGTTTAAGTTAGTCTTATTTTTTGGTCTGGGTTTTACATGTGGTGCTTCAGTTGTTGCCTTCTAGGCATCTTATCTTGGAGTTCACACTGCTGGGAACTAGCACTTTTTAATTCTTGTACTCGTTCTTTTTGAAAGCTTGATACATTCTAAGAACTGTCAAGTTAGCTAAAATAATCAAAAATGTCTTCTCTAAGAGAAGATATTAGGTACTGGTTCTGAATTCCACAGTTTTAGTCAACATTCTTCCTTACCCAAATTCTTATTTCTGTATATGCTTTACTGGATATGTCTTTTTAAAACTGCATCTTAATCAAGAAAAAAACCAAACCAGCAACTTGAAGTTTTGTAGGGAAAAGATTGTTTCCAGAGTATAAAGAAGAGCAGAATATTTTGAGAAGCCTTGGAATTAGCTCTTTGACAAGGTGCAAGAGAATGAAAGTCCCAGTTACAGAAGTAGAAATGTGTCTTAATTCTTTTTCTTCTAGATAAATACAATAAACAATAATATTTCTCACATGATGTGTTTTAAAATAGGTTAATACATTTTATGACTGTACATAAGATCAAAAATATAATGGTATTAAAATATTCATATAATAGTATTTTGCCTTACAGTAAAACTCCATGAATCATGGAAAACTCCAGATTTTGAGAACTCCCTCAAAATCACTGAGAAGAAAACCATTCCTGAGGGGAAAAAAATGCAAGGCAGTTAAGATAATCTTTAGCTGATTGCTTAAAAGAATTTAGCTGGACTACTTGAAGTGGTCACATGCTGTTTTGTAAATAATTTGTTTTGACGAGAGTAATCTTGTCTCTCTTTGAACATGTCTCTGCAAGTATTAGGTTGTCATGGGAAGTATTCCCTGAGTGCCTCTGAAATGTGTGTGTTTTTCTCCTAAGCTTCACAATGAGGATGACCCCCCAGAGTCTTCGGCAGCTGAGCAGCCTTCGACATCTGCAGAGACTCCGCAGCCTCCACAGACAGCAGCCTCACCTGAGGCAGATACTTCCCCTCCTCCTTACTGTAGCATAGCTGTGGAAGCTGCTGCAACCTCAGGTATTTTTCTCAAATAGCAGCTTGTCAGGGATGAGCGTGTATGAATCAGCCCTTGGTTCAAAGTGGTCTGATGCTGCCGTGTATTTTTTTTCCCATACACACAGTTGCGGTAAAAGGCTGTCCTTTGATGTGCAGCCCTTTGGTTTGTGCAGAAGAAGCACGCTTCTAAATTACACTGATTGTTTCAAATTGCTAGACTAAATGGATGTTCATTAATTAGTTTAATAGGTTTTATTTAAGTCTGCTTATAGTTCATTTCCACATTTAATCTACATCTTTGAGTAGTGCTCCATTATTAGACCTCATTTGCAATTCTCATTGCCTCTTTATAAAAAACTCTTCAGACTTCCTTAGTGTGTGACATGGTTTGGTGAAAACATTGCCATGAAAAGGTTAATTTTGCTTTAAAGGGTCTTGATAAAACTTCTCATGAAAAATGCGTAATGGGTCTCTTTATCCATTTATTCGCTGCTCCCTTTCTTAGGGATTGTGACTTTTTTTGGTGATATGGGAGACTTAACAGCAGGCAACACTGAAGTTCCTGTTTAAATAAAGGTGCATGGATTTGTATCTCCTATGTGCCAAATAAATATTTTAGGAGTAACTGCCAACCTATTTTTTTTTAATGTTTGTTAAAAGAACAGTTTCCTGTCCCTGTTCTTTGAGACAGTGTTGCCAAGTATAATACATAGCTGTGTGGAATTATCCCTATATATAACATCCTTGTGTTGGTGTGCTGACAAATCTGTTGACCATGTGACCTGTGCTGACAAATCTTTACCACGTACACAGCCTTTTAACGAGCTACTGCTGGCTGTAGGAGGAAGCTCAAGGCATATTTTAAGTACTTTTAATTAATATTGTTAATAATTCTATATGGTGATGTCTTGCTGTTACAACACAAAAGAATGAAGTCTGTAGTCCGTTTTGATGGAAGGAACAATTTTGAAAGAATGTGTTGAAATTGAAATCTTGGAAAAACTGATTTTCAGAGAGCAGCTGCAGTTGGCAACAAGGCCACACTGATAAGAATACAGCATGGCTATTACCAGACTGAAGTAACAGATTGATACTGATATTTGAAAGCTTAAAAAAAAAAAAAAATTTGTGTGTATGTCTTTTGTATGATTGGTTAAAAAGCATTTGGTAGGAGTGCCTGGGGATATAACTTAACTAAAATATGATTTTTGTCTTCATAAATTTGTTGGCTCCTTGCCATAATCTATGTTAAGGCTTCTGCCTTGGGTAGCAGCTCTAAGTAACATCAAGCTATTAAAAGTTTTTCTTTATAAATACTTTTAAGAGCTTAAAATGCAAATATCCTCAGTTTCAGCCTCTGTAAAAAATATACTTTAAAGGTAAATGCTTATGTGTATGTGAAAGTTAAAACTCTTGGTGTCTTTTTGGTTTAAAAATAAATAACCTCTTTATTTTGAACAGACACACACAATGAGTTTTATCCTGTACCACCTCCATACAGTGTAGCTACCTCTCTTCCCACGTACGATGAAGCAGAGAAGGCCAAAGCTGCAGCCATGGCAGCTGCTGCAGCTGAAGTTGCCCAGCGAGTAAGTGATACAGTTCTGCTGTATTTCAGTTTTGTGAAATGTGTTAGGCTAATTATTTATAACAATTGGGCCTGTATTATGACCCACTACTATTATAATGGTGGGCTGATGATTTTGGATGAAATATTTTGGATGTTTAGGTTTATATAGATAGTGTAAGCTAGTTGTTAATACTATAAAAAGAACATCATATTTAGTCTTTTGAAAGACATGGCTGTCCAAACAGCTTTAAAAGCCAAATTTTGCCTTGTTTTAATAGTTTATCCAGTATTTTATCAACTTTTAATTAGGTATCCCATACTAATGTTATTCTGTAGAGTTATCATTAATGTGAACTGTTTTGGATGGTAAAACCAAAAGAATTACCAAAGACCTTTTGAGAGGAAGGGAGAATTTCAACAGTCTGCAAGGGTCATGACCCCAAATCGTGTAGATAACTTTTAAAAGGAAAGGTTCCTGTTGTGTGATCTATGGAAACTTAAATACTGAAGTTCAAAGTAATGTTCCAAGTACTTAAAAAAGCCCCTACATGAGTTGTGGTAAACAATTAATAGGTGTATATTCAGTGTTTCTAGTTTTGTAAGAATTAACCTTATGAAGAATACAGTCTTCAAAATAGTATTTGCAGTTAGTGGTAAATGTTAGTTTTGTAAGCAAGTTTCTTTTTTTCTCTGAAGTTTTGGAATGTGGAAATTCTGCTACTTGGTAGTATTGACCATAATATACTATACTCAAAAATGGCTTTCAGTGCTTTCATTAAAAATCTCCTCCTTGAGATCAAATGTGATTACATTTGATATGCATTTCCAATCTTACTGGCTGTGGTGTGCTTGTGACTGGGAAAACACCTTTACTCACCCAGCAGGAGGCAGGTCCTTCCTTGACTGCTGCACAGTGCTGGCTGTGCACAGCACCCACTTGCAGGTATGCACAGCTAATGTTAAAGTGGGTTTGTGTAGCATCACCAGTGATGGTGTCACACAAATCCTTTTGACTGAATTTGGTAGGAAACCACGGAGGACTTGCCAAGTTTTGGCAGTGAGGGGATGATCTCCATTGTCACATTTTATCTGCTCTAACTGGAGCATGGATTCTTTGTAGTCTGTTCTTACTGCTTGTCACATAAATAAAACTTTTGCTGTAATACTGGTCTGAATGAAACCCTTATTGTAAAGTTACATATTTGGGGAATTAACAGCCCAAACCCTAACTTTTAGAGTACCTGTGACACTGAGACAGGATGCGCAGCTCTCGCCAGGTTCTTGTTCTTACACCTAGAACTCTCTGAAGCACCAATTTCAGCCATACAAGCAATCTCCCTTGACAACTCAGCCTGAGGTTCAGCCAATTTCCAGAGTAAAGCTAAGTGAAACAAACAAACAAAGCCCCAAAACAGAACAAGTATTTTTTTGTCCTGTCATTTTAAACTTTTATTTACTCTTTCTTACAAGTTCAGGTCACGGTGACAGAAACATCTTTTGTCCTTCCTCAAACAGTCTGCCTGGTTTTGGTCAAACCACAAATTTTTGAAAAAATGAGTTTCCTCAGTTGATACATACAGCTTCAGATTTTGTAAATGCATGGAGATGGTCTTGCATGAAAAAGTTTAGGCTGCTCAAAGCTCTGAAGGGGATGGGGCTTCAGATGTGCTGTTCCCAGAGAACATCCGCAATTGTTCTGTATCAGAGTAGAATTACAGAACTAAAAGTAGATACATCTTATGGCTGCTCTTGGCTGCTTTTGGTGAAAACGTTGGACCTGAGAAATAGCAATTTCTGGTGTGCCCTGAAGCAGTTTTATTATTCTTAGCCTTCAGTTAGAAGGGAAGGGGAAAGCCACTAGATTCAGCTCTCTTCAGTGGTGGGTGGAGGGAAGAAGGACAGTGGCTGAACCTTACATGTTGTGGGAAGAGAAGTCTGATTTTGATTGAACAGGGAGGTAACTGGCTCTAGCAGGGTTCAGAAAGGATGGGTCTAAGTCAAAAATAAGAAAAGGCAAGGATGAATGGAGGACTATGGTATGGAGAGAGTAGAAAGACTTAAATGAGAAACAGAAGGGAAATGGATTAATTGAGACTGGTGGAGAAAGGAACCCAAGTGGGGAAAAAATGTAGTACTGGGAAAGGAGCTGAAGCTGGTGTGAGAGAAAAGAAGACCAGGGAGGGAAAAGGAATCTGGAGGTAAGAGGCAAGAGAGTTGGATACAGTGATGAAGTGAGATATAAACTTTTTCACAGTCTGCTTTGCTAGAACATACAGGAGAGCCTGAAATTCAAGAACTACATGCTGACACCACAAGAATTTCACTCATGAAAAATCAGTAGGAGCACACTATCATTCCCCCAAAGCAGAGATTGGCTAAAAGATTCTAGACTTATGGCAGTACTAAGTTAGTTTCAGAAATGTATCTGAAAGTCAAATTCTTGCTGACTGCTGAAGAGCTCAAGTTTAACAGTAATTCTGCTCAGTTTGCTTCTGTTTTTTTTTCTTTTTTTTTTTTTTAAGCAAATGTGTGCACACGCACAAGCTGTATTAGAGAAACAGCATTAAGGTTGCGAAGTTGGGATTTGGGGAAAAAGTAAGAAATGCTGAAGCTGAGTTTCAGTTTTGTAGATGATATTAAAACTGTGTGCCAGTGCAGTTTTAATTTCTGCTGTTTTAATTATCTTACCATGTGATGCTGCCACAAAGTCTCTACCTTATTTAATACCTCTGGACTTACACTGAGATAGACTAAGACTGTGTAATAAGGCTGTCTTAATGTGGCAGATGGCTGGAATAAGAAAGAAGGCTCTTGTTACAGTTTGAGTGGTGGTTTGCCGTCTTTAGGGGAAGGGTTTATGTCTGAATACTTATGGAAGAGCATATAAGTAACTTAATTATGTAACAGTAGTGCAAAGTTCAATTATTTTCTCATTTTCACAAGTGACAGCTGCAGACATTATCTGACCTGCATGTTACAGTGTGCAAAACATAGATAAATGATGTAACATGCAGATTTTTCAGTTTTTATTTTCAGCCTTATGAAGTTAGCGCTCTTACAAATGTGAACTCTGCTGTGTTCTAAACTTCTGGTTTCTTCCTGGTAGACGAGGATATATTGCCTCTTTACTGCAATAATGTGAACAATTGGAAAAAGTTAAATGTTCTTATGTTACTTTGAGTGATGTGTGAAGGTGATAATTTTCATGGTATACTCCAAAGTGTACAGTGAATGTCCAAATCTACTCATTAAGCAAAAGAGAGGAAAATGACATGGAAAGGCAGCACACTTATGCAGCTTTCATATTTTTTCCCCCAAATCATGTAGGCCACTTTAAAAGTGGTCATAATGTGGTCATATTAAATACTTCATCATAGGCCCTGTGTTAACAGATAATAAGAACAATTTAAATTCAACATTTACTGAAACTTTCAATAATTTTATAATTCTTTGTGTTGCTCATCTTAAAGGAATAAATTATGTATAGACGTGTATTCCTTTCAAATGCTCCCAGATATCTCATTTTATCAAAGAAATTATACTACCCCTGTGTCATCAGTAGTGATAGCATTAGTTATCCTGCCTTTTTCTTTTCAAATTCTCAAGGTCAGTTTTGAAAGGGCAATTTAAATGGACAAAAATACTGCTAACAGTTTAATGACTTTGTTTGTATGTTGCAATGAATGGCTTTTACTTAATGCTTTTCAGTTGCATTTGTCTTATGTTTTTCTGTTTTTACATGCTTAGCACGCCCAGTTTAGGGAATCTAGGAGTCTGTTTGATGAAATATTCCTCAGTCGTCCAGAGGTATGGTATAGTTCTCTCTAGTTTAGACTTTGCTATGAATTTTCCTGCTGGGAAACAAATGCTTCTGGGGTTTAATTGTACCTTTTCCCCCCAACTATTAATTTCTCCCTATTGGTTTGTATCCTGAAGGTATAATTTATGGGGTTTATTAAGTAATTAACCCTTTCCTCAGAAGTTTCTCTGTAACCACTGCATTGGGAAGAGTTATATCAGTTTAGTCGTTCTTTATTTAATTAAGGTGATTGTCTCCCTATAGGCCATACTAGATTTCAGTTTGAAAAAAAACTAAAAAAACATTGAGGACAAAAACCAGTCCTCCTCTTGCAGAATACTACAGAGAACACTTTAGTTTATGGGGATTTAATATATTCAACTTCAATAGATACTGTGTACCATTTGATGTTCTTTTGTTTAGAGAAACTACTCTGTGTGACGTGCCATTTATGTTGATGATATAATTTGCTGTTCAGATGTTTCTCTGGTCATAGGAGCAGTAAATTTTCTGTTCCTACAGATGTCAGCTTATTTAGAAAGCAAGGAATGGTATCCATCTTCCTTAACAGTGGTCAGTTAGTGTTTTCTGTCTGCAGGAATCCTCATAAAACCTCATAATCCTAAATGATGTGGATATAGGCTGATTTAATTTCTTAGTATTCTAAGTATTTAATTTCTTAAATACTCAGTTTTTGTATGCTGGTTTTTGGAGACAGTAAAGAGAACTCAGTTTCATCTTCCTTTTTGACATGGAGTGTGATAAATTAATACTTGTTCACACTTAATACGACAATATGGAAATATCTGCTCTCATGTTCCTGAGCTGTATTTATTGACCTCTGTTTCTCACATGTGTAAGCCTCAGAGAAGCCTCTGCTAAATTTGTTACTGTCATTGAGCAAAATTTTATTTTTTCTGAGGCAACTTTTACTTGGAGAATAATTCACTAATTGTTTCAGAAATGCCAGTATGCAGTACAGTAGTTAGCAGACAGTTTTTAAAAAGTACAAAGTTATTATGTATGGGGTTTTGTAGACCTTGTGAAATTAAAATTGAAAACAATTTTTTTATCCTGACTTGAAAAAGGAAGTTTTATGGCATGCATTTCAGAGATAAACACATTCAAATGCAGTTCTTTTTTTTAAATGCCTTTTCAGCCCTTCCTTCCCTCCCATTCCTTTCCTCTCCATCAGTCTTGTAGCTGAAGCAAAGTTGAGCTAAACAAACTGATGCTTTCTTAGTCACTTAAGATGACCATTTAGGAACACATAAAATTATTTGGAGTTGAGTTACAGTGCCTTAGGATTGTTGTTCAACTGGCTTTTTGTGCTTCCATTGGAATTGTCTGTGTAAATAGTAGTGTTTTTTAAGTAAGTTATCTGATAGTGTCTCGGTTAATTAATCTGAAATACAGAGCATAGCTGGAATTTCATGGCCGTGTTACTGAGGGTGAAGCTGCCTGCTCTGAGTTGCTACAGCAGTTTTTAACCTAATTGCCATACCCTGGTAAATTATTTTGCTCTATTGACAAAGGGGAACATATGACAGAGCTTTAGATCGCTGTGCTTGTTGAATGCCCTTTAAGTCATAAATATTATTTCTGTAGTAAGTGCTTGTAGGTGAAACAGCCAAGTAAATTTCTCTTGATCTGTTTTGATCTCATTTGTTTTTATAGGTAATTTCTTATGTCAGTTCCAACACATTATGATAATAGGAGGAAAAATTAGGAAAAGAATATTACCTGTGCTTCTGTTTAGACCATTTTACTGCTGCTACTGACAGCATTATTTATCTTGGGTCATCCTGCATAGCTTTGATGTTACTCATTTAAGTATAAAAATGGCATTTAATTGGTCTTACTTTTCATCAGGCTCTTTAGGAAGTGCTGTCATTGTGAAAACTTTTGTGCTTGCCAGTCTACGGCTGAAGGAATGTTTCACCTGTGCATAGAACTGCATATGCAATATCTGCCAAGTTCTGTTGAAAATCTAGTGCTGAGAAACAAAGCAACTCTCACTTTCAGTATTTTAAGGTCCAGCATTTTGACGCAATGGGAGAAATCTTTGGATCGTTTTGACTGATGTCTCTGTTTGCCTTTGTTTGACTTCAAGTGCTGTGCTTTTTTGAGTTTAGAAGCCTTTTAGACACTTTTAATGTGCTCACGCCCTCTAGTGACCCTGGAGGTGTTCTTTTCCTTGCTTATGTTTTGCTGTGGGTTATAAAATTGGTTAGTGCAGTGCTGTTGCATCAGCACTTGATTTTAAGATACTAACCTTATTCTATAACTTTTATTTTATATTAAGGAAATCATTAGAAGACCTTTCCAGCAGGAAAAGTATAGAGCATACTGTGTGATGGCTTTTCAAAAAAATACTTAATAGTTTGGCTAAATATCAAGATAGTTACAGTAAAAGAAATGTATGTTGGTTTTATTGTCAAAGTACTAATCTGAAATAATTCTTCATTTAAGATGAATAGACAGTATGTACATATCTTCTACAGAAACTTTTACAGAAAATTTGGGCTCTGTCAATATAAGCAACAAATAAGACTTGTTTTATAGTTATAAATTACTTTTAAAAAACTTCCTTAATGTGGAGATGTTACAGAAATGTCAGTTTTCTTCTAGCATTAGAAACATGATTAATACTTTATCCTACAGATAGTTATTCTAAACTTTTCACTAAATTATCACTAACCTGTAAATCCAGGAAGAAGAGTATCCACCACGGGATGATTTCAGTGATGCAGATCAGCTTAGAGTGGGCAATGATGGCATCTTCATGTTGGCATTTTTCAGTAAGTTATCTTGTATCCCAGACCTCCTGAGGTATATCTTAATTGTACCTTTTTCCTATGGAATATAAAAGAGAGCTGTGATAAATTGCATTAATGTACTGTAATGAACAGATTTTTCTGCCTGTGCACCAATATAAACACTTCCTGTTCCAGATACAGCAAATATGTTGCCTTTTTTTGGTGGCATCTGTCACAGATAAGGGGACAAAGCAAAATCAGAGTAAATACTTGAAGATCTAGCACTGGAAATTCTATCATCTTCTAGTTGGACCACCAACTTGAATTAAAGGCCAGATGACAGGAATCTGGCAATTGATTTTTAACTAGAAAAAATTTGAGAGAGACAATGTGCTGTATTAAAGTTGCTGATGTTAGTGTAGTGAATTAGGCAGCCGTGCGTTATTTTTGGGACAAATCCAACCATACTCATTTTCAGGTTGAACTAACCACTGTCATATAAAAATGCATTGTCTTTGGATAACCTGTGATTTCAACCAGCCCTCCTGTAGCTGTACATCCCTTCGTCATGTACTGTGTGCACACTGTGCATGTCTTGTAACTTGTGTACTGCATCAAGCTAAGATTTAGCAACCAGAACCTGTTCTTATGAGGAAGCTGTGTTAGTTTTATCAATTGCTTATTTTTTTCTAATTTCTGAGGGTTTCTTCCCTGTCTGAAAAAAATGTGTTTGGCAATCTGGATGGAAGTTTGGTGTTGGGGATATATCTGTTCTGTTGCGAATTCATCAGGATTAAAGCTGATTGATTATTCACTGAAGTCTCCATTATGTCTTTCAGCCTAGGTTTCATAGTAGTTGTTTTTTTCTGAAATCTTTTTTGCAATCTTTTTAACTGTTGCAGACACATGTTACAATGCTTTCACAAAAGGTTGGTGTATGATGCAGTGTTTGCATCCTGGGATAAAAATAGACGTGTCTGCCTCACAAAGCAAATCTGTAAAGATGCTTATAGTGAGTTTTGTAGTCTGAGCTCTTTCTGTAGTTAGAGCCTAGAAAAGGTATATTCTTGGGAGCAAACGGAGGTGTGACTTAATTTTTCTTTTTTGCCTTATTTTTCTCTCTCTTTTCTTTGTTCCATAACTTTTTTTATTTAATCTATTTAGATCCTTTATTGTGTGAACTTGTTCTTCCTTTTAAATTCTGGTTCAGGCCTTCATTAGCACTGCGCTTGGAGGCCAAGGGGATTGTTGGCTTTAATATGTCTTAAGTCCTTTAAGTCACAGATCTCCAAAATTGCATTCCCAGAACCTTGTGTCCACCTTCAAGAATGAAAGTATTTACTTGGATAAACTGGCAACCTTCTCTTCAAATAGGTATTTAGCTGAGTCTGACTGCACAGAGCGGTTTTCTTACACATTGGGCAAAAATACTCTGTGGATCATAATTTTTCATGATTATTCTGAGGCTTTTTTATTGCAGACTTTGCTGACCTATGAAGGAGATGCATAAAATGAGTACTTACACATTGTAAGGTATTTATGTGTGTGTTTAATTGGAATGTGTTGGTTATTATGGATACTGGTTACGTAGGGAAATTTATAAACTTTACTTGCTGTTTGTGCTCATAGTATGAGGAGTTCACAAAAACACAGTTATGGATAATAATAGAACTGTAATGTTAGGTTTTAGAAGTTTTTCTTAGGAAATTGGAGAATTAAATGAAAAATCAGCTTAACATAATGAGGGTATATTATATATAGTGGGCTGTGTATTCACATTTGTCCAATAAGGAGAAAAAAGTCTCCAGAAAGTTGATGTATGAAGATTTAAGAGAGCAGCAATTAAAATGAAATTTACACTAAGGCTATCTTTTGCGTTTTTTTTCCCAGAGTGGGATATCTTTAAATGCTGGAAGTAGAGGTGGCAGATCACAGAAAGCCTCAAATAAATTCCCTCAGATAGGTAAAATGTGAGAGAACTGTATCAGGAATGGTTCTCTGGTGAAAGGAGAGTGAACAAATGGCTTGTTCGAGATGTGCTCTCCCACCTCCTCCCCGACTGTCAAGTACAGCTTTAGAAGATCTTGGGGATGGAAGCAGGGGCAGATAGCTTTGTTTTAAGTATAGCAGTTAGTTAGCATTCTTTAATTTCATTTTATTCAGGTGAAGTGTAGCAAAATAAACTTTTTACTGAGCTTACCTGCATATTGCAGTCACTTGGTGATATGTAGCCACCATCTAGTGGTGGTTGCCCACGTTGCATAAAATTGCAAACTCCAGGCCATCTAGTGGTGAGACAGTTTCTTGGAGGGTTTTGGTTTAGGAGCCCGGTGCATGCCTGTTACAGACCTGTCTCCCATCTAAGCTCTGAAGCGTTTTTCTCTTTAGCAGGACTAAACAGAATAAGACAAACCACACTAAAGAAGTGACATCCTTTGCATGAAGAGGTGGATTTTTTTTTTGCTTGTTCCACAAACTTGGTGAAAAACTTTGGAAAACAACCCATTTTATTTCTAATATGTGGTAAAACCATGTTTCAGGAAATTGGTGTTGCCCTTAGCCTGTGATTATGTTGGTGAGCTAAGAATCTGCTCTCTAATAGTTGGGGCTGGTGTTGGTCAGCTTCTTGTTTTAAGGGAAATGAGTATATATGTGAATATATTCATTTTGCTACGAGTGCAAAATGGAAAAAAAAAATTGCTATCAGACCACTTCATGTATTTTTTTCTATTTTGTATTTTTAAGTCAGCTCTGACTTATACAGCTTAGTAGAAATTTTATGGAATGCCAGAGAAAGTTAGAAGTTGAGTTTCTCAGAGCTTTTTTTTTTTGTATGCACAACAAAAGGGAGGAATTTCTGATCTGTATCCATTCCATTTTGAACACAGCTGCAATTGTGATAGAGCAAGTAACTGTCAATGGACAAAGGTTTTGGTTTCCATGCTTAATCTGCCTGTAGTGGAAGTATTTTCAATTATGTCTGATAAACTCATACTGGTATGTTCTCTGAAGGAGATCCTTTTGGACATTATTAAAAGGCTTATATGGTTTTCCTTTATGTTTAAGGAATGCTTTAGAATCAACCTTTTTCCTATGGGGGCCCCAAGAGGAGTTGTGGAGCTTATCTGGATCCTTTGAAACCATGTAAGGGAGTTTAGAGTTGTCCCTAGAACATAAGAAAAATGAATTCAGACTTCACAGATGGGTTAATAAGGAGGAAAAAAAATGGAGAAAAGTGTTCAGTAGTACAACTAAAGCTTAAATTCTCATACAGAAATCTGACCTGTTCTTTCTGAACATCTAGGCAATTTAAGCACTGTATACAACTCACAGCAATAAAACATTGTTTTATGGGGAAATGTAAATGTACGTGGTGTCCTAGACACTATATTGAACTGAAAATAACCCTACCAAAGTTTTGTAAATTAGTGTTCATACAGTTTTCAAAACTGTTAAGTGCATCAAACAGTCAATAACCGGCACACAAGCTCAGATACTTGCTTTTGGGATTTCAAGGGAGCCCAAGTTGGAAGGCACAAGCTCAGAGTGAGCACAACCTCCTTGCGTATGCTTCCTGAAACTCCTCAGTATGGTAAGCATGGTTGAATTTCCCATGGGAGGCTTCCTCTGTGTAACTTTAGGAAGCCTGACTTCTGTGTGTCCACATCACTAATGTTATCCAGGTTTCCTTTAGTCATGCAAGAGAATCTGAAGGGAAGTCACTTCATTAAAATTTTAATGTTGAGAGATAGAGGAAGTGTTTTGAGTTCTTATTTCTCTCTGGTTATTATGGGTGGGTTGACTTACCTTCATACACAATCACCTAACTTCTTTCTGTAGAAACAATTTGACTTGTGTTTTGCCTTAGGTATAATACAAAACAATTGGAATGAGGAAGCTTCTAATTGGGTAGTAAGAAAAACATAGCAACAAAAAGTAGGAATAAATTGCCAAGGAATGTTTCTGAACATTATCTGCTAGGAAAAATAAAATTGTCTCTTTTCTGTGGAAGCTGATAGCCAATACTTTTAGTGATCATCATCACTCTGTAACTGAACCTTCAGGATGGAGCAAAGATGTATCCCAGTTAAAGAATGGAACAAATTGTATATGGGAATGGGAAGAACAATTCCTAATGGTGCATGAAGATTTGGAGAGGATTATGTATTATTGTATATGCTTAGTAAGTCTAGACCAGGTAGAAAACATTAAGCTCTTTGGTGTTTGCTATATATTAAAATAATAAATGAACGAACAAATTGTAGAATAAAGGCTATAACGGAGCATAAGATGCATTATGTATATGTAGTTGCCAATCTTATTACAGGCTTGAGCCATGGCTAAAATTTGGAACATAAGGCTTCAGATCAGTTTTACTGGCTTCTTTTCATGATACTGAATATAAACTTAAAACAGGTGACTAATGTGTAGTTGTGGAAGGCTAAGTAAAAAAGATCAGCAGGTGAAGTGCTGGAGCAACTGGGGAAAAACCACAGTGTAATACACTTGTCATTATAATTTCATCTGATATTTTTCAGTATGTACGACTCAAAAGTCCTGTACTTTGTATTTTGGCTGGGATTATCTTACTGAAAACCTTAAGGAGAAATACAGCATAAATGTAGGTTCTGTGTTGGATCACCAACACTGTTTATTAAAAAGGACCTTTACTTCAACCCTTCTCTTGCCGAAAAAACCAATTTCTTATGTGTTTCATTATGAGTTTTGTTGTCATGAGGAGATAATGCAAATGTTTATATTCTTTTTATGTAAATTACATTTATATAGACTTGCTGTCTCCTATTGTCATCACCTCAGGAGCTACAAAATTCAAAAATCATGCTTATATCAGTCCCACTTCTCTGAATGGTGCTAGAGTATCAAAAGTAGATACTGGAATCATGATGACAGTGCAGTCAGTGTGAGTTTCACCTAAATGTCTGAAATTTATTTAAAGAAAGTTGACAGTAGCTGAAATTTGGGCTCAAGTAGGGATGTAATTGCTTTGGGGATAGAAAACAATTCTTGTTGCACAGTGGTTTGATTTGCAGTGGAGATCTACAGGGTGCACACAGAACCTGGCTGCGTGAAGAAGATGGGCAAGCAGAAGTTAAGAATTCTTTTTTAGTTAGAATCATATGGTTGCAGCAACTCACTAGATTTTTCTCCCTCAGATTTAGGAATGGTTTTCCTTATGATAGCATGTTATTAGTGTCACGCCAGGTACATTGTCTGTGTGGGAATGTCATGGAATCTGGTGTGGTATGAAGGATGAGGTCGTCTCTTGAACAGCTGGGCAGTGTCATTTATGTTTCACAAACTGAGTGGATTTAGAAAAATAGTGGAGGGTAGCATTTGTTATAGCAAGGAACTTAGTTGTCTCTAGTAGATTGAGAAAGAAGTTGGTAATTCGAGAGAAATTAGCACATAATTCCTTTTACTGGTCACTCCCCTCACCGGTCTGTTTTATCCCTCAGCTTGATGGGAGAGCTTGTGCTGTGGCTTCTCTACGGCAACATAGGTATGAGAATTATGAACAACTTTTATTGCAATAGTAAGTTGAGACAGGAATTATACAGGAATTAACTGCAGTAACACTTAGCAGATGCAGTGTAAAGCTCAGAGCTTGCATGGCTGACAGAAGATACATATGGATGCACATGATGGAAAAAGATACACGGGTAGGCAAATGAGGCTGATCTTGATGTAGAGAAAAGCGATTGGAAGGAATTGTAGTCTGTTCAGAAGCTGGAGATGCATTTCTGAAAGCAACTAGTATATTTTGTAACCAGAATGAGACAAGAAGAATGATTTTCAAAATACTAGTAGGACATGGGATGTAAGAGAGGAGTAATGGAAAAGATGGAAAACGTGTAGACATTATTGTTGCCCTTCTTAAGTTTGTTAAAATGATGCAACACCAAGGCAGTGTTGGGAGAATCTCCCTAATGCATTGCCTGAGTTTTAGAGAGGTGGAAGTAACACATTCCTTGTGCTGCTGAAGACACAGATTTTTGATTAGGTCCTCACTGTATGATTTTTCTAGCAAATGGTTACAGATAAAAACTTAAATAATGAGATTTTTCTTCTGTATGTACTTCAGTTTTATTGGAATGCGTGAACTTGCATAGTTTACAACTTTTATAAAGTTTGTGTCTTCTCTGCTTGCATTAGCTGCTTATGTAACTTAATGGAACAGCAGACTGATTAGAGAGAAGAAATCCCTTACTGTGAACAAGACTGGAACATGCTGATGCCTTTACTTTCAAGAGTTGGACAAATACCTTGATGTTAAATATCCATCAAATACTTATGCAGTGTCAGTGGATTCTATTTTGAATATTCCTTTGGTTTGAGTTGAAAGTAGGGTAAAATTGTCAGTGCTTCTCTTCAATTATAAAATCTAATTTTCTCCCCTTCTGAATTTATGATGGAGAAATCTCTAATTTTTATAATGCATTTACAAATTAGTTGAGGCAATTAAAAAAATATATAAAAATTGTACATATTCTGAGAATTCCTCTAGTCCTCATAGACCATTAGTAACATGTGAATCCTGTGTCCTTTTTTAAGATACCTGTGTTTAGGCATACCTAACCATAATTCAAGTCACTCTCTGTAGCTTGAGTAGTGGGGAGAAAGACCCATGAGCTCCTACACTGAGACAGGATCAGAGAATGCTTGGAATAAGGAGATTTTGAGATCTGTTACTGCTAAAAGATGGTGTGTTTGGAGAGTTTGCTTAAAGTAGGGAAATCAAAGCAGTTTATCTAGGCTCTCTAAAATGTAAATGTGTCTTGGAAATCTAGGTAAATGTTAGAGTCACAATGTTGTTCTCTAGGGTTTTTTTTCAGCGGGGATTGGATTGGTTTTGTTTGTTTCTGGTTTGGATCAGCATCTGTTCAAAGTTGTGTGGTTTTTTCGATTGTGGGTTTTTTGGGTCCTTTTAGATTAGTAATTTGTATAAAATGAGTAATTTGTATAAAAGTAAGATTTCTTGTTGCCACCATCTGTTACCATGTCTCTGACCGATGCAAGATATTTTCTCACTTGTACTGAATAACTATTTTGATGTGAAGCCTTCCAAAACTTATCTTGGAACTTCAGTTTATTTAAAGTTCATGGAATCCTGCTGCAGTTTTACAGACTAATTTTGCATTTGTGAGCATATCATTGCATCTTCATGTGGATTATTGGAAGAATTGTAAGAAAGTTTTACAGTATAAAAATAGAAGTTTTTTATAGATAGTATTTCAAAATGCTTTAATTAATGAAAACTATTGTGCAATTTTCTGTCCCTGGTTGAGGAAGAACTTTAACTGAAGCGACAGACTTATTTTCCTCTGATAATTTAATGTCTGAATTTTATGTAGCTAAGGGCAGGGGTTTGGGATTTTAATCAGTAAGGATTTGTGGGCAGGGGTTTTGTTCCCCTCTGCCTCTCCCATTCCTCTTTCCCTCTTCTGTGATTCTTGTGTTTACTGTGGAGTTTCCTAATGTTTTCAAGTTTCCACTGTCATGTCCTCTCCAGAATTCCTTGAGTTGCCTTCTTCTACCAGTTCCTCCAGCTCTTCTGTTTGTTGATTTTCTTTTTGGATGCCCTGACTGACTCCCAAGCTTGCCCATTCCCCTTATTGTGAATTCTCACACTCTGATGTAATGCATGCAACCTGAAGTCAATACAGATGATGATGCTGATTGCCAAGTACATATGCAGATAGGAAACTTTAAGTTTCTGAACTTGGTGTTGTGTGAAAGGGTTAATTGAAGCAATAGTGGTAGTTATACTCAATGTCCTTTTTGTTCATTGATTTCTTAAACTTCTGTGTAAAGCTTCCAAGGCTTCTTATGTCTTGTGAATATAGATCTAAAAGAGAAGATATGAATATAGATCTAAGAGTGACCCATGAAACATCAGCTTCTCCACATACCTTCATTTCCACACTAAGTTTATGGAGCAAGAGTGGATACTTTTATTCTGTTCTCTCCAAATTGGCTAAAACTGAACATGCAGCCTTGATACATGCACGTATGTGTGCATGTAACTATATTTTTGGTTATAAAAGTGTAGCAAGGATTTTTCTTCTTTGTTTTAATCCAAATCTTGTATGTTTTAGTCCTTTTTGTGAATTTACTTTTCATGTCCAGTATAATCTGGTGTCTATTGCAGTGTAATATTTTCTTTTATGTTGGAATTTTCTCTTGTGTAAAGTAGTAGGCTCCAGCCTGTTTACCATTTGCCTTGTCATTAAGTGACTATACCATGGGGAATGTCTGGGTTCAAAGCCTGAATTACTGGAAGGGAATTAACTGACTGTGTAAGCATGTTCTTAGTAGTTTAAAAGTGAAATTACTGTTAAGTCTGTTTGCTTAGCTATACAGATTAACAGAAGCTACTGTTTCTTTTATTTTATAGTGGCGTTTATTTTCAACTGGATTGGATTTTGTTTATCCTTCTGTATAACAAATACTATAGCTGGAAGGTATGGTGCAATCTGTGGATTTGGTCTCTCCCTGATCAAATGGATTCTCATTGTACGGGTACGTTTCTTGATTCACACTCTGTACAGACTCTGTAGAACAAAACCATAACAGTTTATTCAAGGATATAATAAGGGAATTAAAAGCCATTTTTTTTCTTTTTTTACCTGACATAGCATTTGATGTTCACATTTCCACTAAAATAAATGCTCACTAAAATGAGAATGACTCATTCCTTTTACAAGTATTTAAAAGTCTACAGAAGAAGTGGAGCAAGTACCTAAAATATCACCGGTATTATAGTGTCATTTATAAAAGATTTATAGATGTCTTGGCCTGTTGGGAAGGGAATATAAGAAAACATTTCTTCCTTGTATTTGGTTCTTTTATTCCCTGTAAGGTACATATGGGACCGAGTCTGACTTAAATATGAAGTTAGTCACATTTTTACAATCTTAAATGCTTGATTTCTAAAATGATTGTTTTCACTGCAAAACTAGATACTTTTCCAAAAGGCACATAAGCCAAATGCAAGTTACTTAGCTAAGTGGATGCTAGATGAAATGTAATGCTGCTTTCTGAACTTGAATTCTACGTATCTGTGAGATACAGCATTTAAAATCCCATCCCTAACAAAGAAAAAGACCTTGGTTGATTTACATATCTTTCATATTCTGCCACCAGTGATATTTTTAATTTTTTTTTTCCTGTTTGTATTAATAACTTGGTTTAGTTGTAGCATGATAGTAAAAATATTGTTGAAAGATTGCATGGTCCTTCCTGGATGTGTACTGAATCCTTCTTAGAGCTTTTTTTTTTAATTTCCTTTTGGCTCATTCAGAGCAGGGAAATGCTTCTTGACCAGATGTGATTCTGGTGTATTTGTTGGAATTCAGGGGCTGAGATGGAATTCATCTTAATGGAGAGAGAAGGCATAAATTTTTCAGTCATGCGTTGGTTTGGATATTTTCAGCTTCCCTTAAGGCATATAAACAGAGGGCAGAACTTGCTCATTATGTCAGTTTTATTATTCCTCTCTCCTGGAAAACGTGCTCAAAACAAATGTAAAAATTAATATATGCTAAACTTCCTTGCAGAATTACTGTGTTCTAGACTACAATTAAATTAATGCATGTAATCCATTACTAATTCAAAAATATTAGAGCTGGCCAATTCCAAGACCTCAGGGGTGGGTTTTTTTTCATAATGAAGATGGTCACATTCCTCTGTTGTGTCCCTTCCTAGGGACAAGAGCAGAAAACTTGTGAGGTGTGTGTTGACAGTCATTTTAATAGTGACACACAAGCAGGACTGTGTGCACCAAATTGTTCTGTTCTTTTCTTTCAAGATCTTCTAAAGGCTTGTGTCACCCTTTTTCACACAGGGGCAGTGATGCAAAACTTTTTAGTGTCTGAACAGCCTGAATTCACATATGCTTGATCTGTATCAGTTTTACCGGGGAGAAGGAAGAGCAGGGGGAACAAAAGCACAATTTTACTATAGGGGAAATTCTGAGCCATGGCTGATTCTGCCCAAGGAGAGAAGGAGAGGAGAGTAATGTACATGGGCAAGTATTTGATTGTTGGTTTTAGTAAATCTTCTTTCCAATTAAATGAAATTGTAACTATTGAGAAAGTATATTGATATGTTTGTGTGTGTATATATTTATATGCACACACATATATAATGTCTAGAGAATTGAAAATATTGACTAACAAGTGAGATGGGATCGATATCAATGTGTTGTCAAAATCCTAGGAATTGAGTATTAATATAGGGATAATGTAAATACCAATTCTTTAGTTCAACTTAGCAATTCTATTTCTTACTGTTTTTTCTTTGATGGTGATAGAAATGAATACAGTCTATAAGAATAAACTGTCAATGAATTCACATGATCTGGCGTTATTCTGGAGAAAATATATGGATTAATTGAAGAAAAAATCCTGCTTTATCTAGAGTTCTTTAAATGCCTTAGGTTTTCATCTGGTTGCATGTGTGGCCTGGTATCTTTTGGTTGGTTGGTTTTGGTTGGTTTTCTTTTGTTGGGTTTTTAAATGTTGTTGCTGTGGGGTTTTTTTTTTTTGTTCAGGGTTTCTTATTTCCCCTTCATTACTACTTGGTTGATGTACTGAAATGTCCTAGAAAGGGCAAATGGGAAGCACTGTCAGGATGCGGTAAACATAATGAATGATAGCAGGGTAAAAGTGTATAGAAAGTGTGCAGAGCTGCTAAGTAGGTTATTTTATTCCTTCTGGCAACTCTTCACTCATCTCCCCGTTTCTACTTTTTGTGTGGGTTTTGGAGACATTTGATTAGCCTTTTTATCAGTGAAGCATGAAGTCTGGAGTCTGGTAAAGGCACAGATACCTGTCTCCAGTATGATCACACCCTGCCCTCCAGCTGCCTCCCACTTCACAGGGAGGACAAAACTGTCTGCCATGGTCACTCGAAGGAACAGTTGAAATGGCAGTTCAAGGTTCATTTAGTTGCCTTCAGCTCACTGCTGGGAACTGAATGCTGGTTTGAAAATGAAAAGACTTTAATGAGTTGGGGGTCTTTATGGGGCTGGTATTCGTGGCAGCGATTAACAGTAGGGGGTATACAGAAGGTCAAAAGCTCTTCTTTTGTGGGGTCAGCAGAACATCCCTGTCTGATAAGATTAAACTAATGTGGCTTTTCGTGTTAATATCTGAAGCAGCAGGCTGCTGTAATGTGTTTGGGATGGCAGGCACTGGGGGGAAAAAAGGAAAATCAACAAGTGGTGATTCATTATAATAAAAGATGTCAGATTACTGACAAGTAATACAAGGGTATTTTTCATATATATATATTTATATGGGCACGCACATTTTTTGAGAGATTTTTAATTGCTTTGCTGCAAACCAACTGACACCAGAAGTGTTTTATTTGTGTATTAAACTACTTTACAAGTACTAGTGTTGCATTTCAGTAGGCTATGTTACTTTTATTTTAACTTACTTTTTCCTCCATGCTTTCTCTATTTGCATAGTGCATTAAATATTTCTAAGTCATCTATCTTACTGCAGCTAAGCCTCATGTATGAATTTCAGTTTTCAGATTATTTTACTGGATATTTCAATGGACAGTACTGGCTTTGGTGGATATTTCTCGTACTTGGTAAGTGGCAGTTGAGTTCATTTCTGTTTTGGTGTGGAAGTAGTCCAAGTTGAATCATGTAACTGTAAATAAGAGTTTTGTAACAAGTTTATCTATGTGCTTTTCCTTAGCTGCTGATAGTTTAGTATATTGTTTTTATTTTCCTAGTATTCATTGATTCCCATAGTGGTATTATTGTGACAACTCTGGACTATTCAAATACCCTTCAGCTCAAAAAAATTTGTTCTGCATATGAGATTATGTGTAAAGCACACTTGTAATTTGTGCTCTTTAAGCTGCTTCTACTGATACAGGGGTGCAGAACTGTGTAATGAAACTTTGGCTTTATGTAGAGAACATATTGAAAAGTGAGTGATAAATAGTATTTACATGTAAAAACCTATATGTCAAGTATTAAATTTTAAGAAATGTGACTGAACCCAGGAAGGTGGAGTCTGCTGTCTTGTGCACAGGTCACAGAATGTCCTTTTTGAGTCCTTTGAAATGCAAACTGCATCAGCAGTTGCTCTGTAGGATGAGAGAATGGCTTCATGCTTGCTGATCACAGCAGTCCCATGATGTCAGCTTTCTCTTAAGAGCTCTGCCTACCCATGTTCAAAGTCTTATGCACATCAAATTCTGCTCTCCTGGTTTTTTTAAATGAGAATATACCAATCCCAATCACTATAACTTTTCTCCAACTGTGGATTTTGTAATTTGGATATGGAATCTGGAACGATTTTCTTTTACAGAAGTGAGTGCTGCTATGCATTTTAATTTCTGTTTCCAGCTCTGGAAGCATGGTAAACTGTTGCTGGTTCAGTAGGTGGCACTCTTCCCTTTAAGTCAATTGATTCAAGTGGCTAACAGCAGATGTTAGAATGAAGTGTTTGAGTAAGTTAAGAAAAAACACCAGCTCTGAGATCTTCACTGTTTGTGACTTGCTATTTATCTTGCAAGAAATGCCAAAAGTCTTACACAACATTACCTGAAAATTTCTCTATCTGCCTTTTAGTAGTGTTTGTGGACATTGATCAGACTTTTTAATGCCTGCCTTGCTCTGCTATTGTGCACTTGGTTGCTTGAAATACATAAAACCAGCAAATATTTAACAGATCGCAGCATCAGTCCCTTGAATGTTTTTCGTGTTGTTTGAAGTTATTGTATTGAAGTAGGTGAAATGACTCTTTGCAGACACAAACAGACATTGAAGTTAAATGACTCTTTGCAGGCACAAACATCTCCAGATAAGTTTTTAATTAAAACCAAGCCCTGTGCTGCCCGAGATTGAAGTTTGGCACCTTTTTTCACTAGGATGAAAATAGTGTTCTTCCCCTAGCGCTCCCCCTGCTCCTGCATGTCTATGGAAAAAGCTGCAGTTGTTCTTTTTACCAATCTTTTTCACATGTTCAGGAAATAGCTCACTTTAATTTGGGAAAGCCTTATTTTTTGTCTGAAGTGTCTGAGGATTTTTTTATTTTTTCTTTAAATCACAAAGTTTATAATATGCCTTGGAATAAAAAGCACTCTGAGGCATACAGTGTGCATCTGGCAGTTAGCATTCCCTTGTGTTATGTATGTTTTGCATGAAATATGCCAACAATATTTTTAAACTGATAAAGTGGCTATATGGTGTTGCTAGAACATCATAGAAGGATTGTACCTAAAAAGACTCCTTAGCTTTTGAAGGAGTATTATCATGTCATGGGAACACTCCCAACCAGATCTGTGTTTTGTTGTTTTGGATAACCTTTTGTCAGAGCACACAAAGTAGTATGTCCAGCATCTCTCTGGGAGTGAATGAGTTGGAGTCCTTCTTTTGCATAGCCCTTTGACATCCTTCAGCCCACCTACTGCCATCTCCTTGCTTCTGGTGTTCATCGATCTGTTTCTGCTCGCTTCCCTTCTTTCAACATCTGGAAAAATGTGCTTAGGCGTCACGGAAAAGTAGAGTGCTCTACTTCCAAAGAGCTGTCATGTACAGTGAAGAAATTGGAGAGACAATTCTAAATTTTAAATTTAAATGTTAGCCAACGTTTCTTATTGAGGAACACAATGGAAAGTGGGGTGGTTTTTCTTTCTACTCTTAACAGAGAAATGTAAAATATGGGTTGAACTTGCACTGGTTTTCCAACATGCAAAATGCAGAAAATATGCTATCAAGCACCTAAAGAGCTGCCTGCCCTCATTTTGCTGTTTCAGCTTCTTTTCATTTGAAAGGAGGACTATGTCTTGTAGCCTTTGGTTAACAGGTTTTGTAGTAGACTTGAAGTCAAGATCTTACTGCTTTCTTCTGTATAGAGAATTTGCCTTAATCACTGAAATGTGTCTGGCTTAGATGACATTTCACTGGTTAACAGAGCATTCTCTGTTGTAACTTCTTTTTTTGCATGCATGCATGTCCTAATGAAGCTTTGGTTTAAAAAAACAAAAAGAAAGTTTTAAAAAAATCACAAACAAAAATAATTTAGAGAAGAAATGATCATTTGAAAAAATCAAGGGCTTATCCAGGACGCCAGGAAGAAAAAGTATATCATGTAGGAAAGAAAAGAATTAAATCCTTTGCTAAACTTGCAAAACCCCAGTTTAGATTTTCATTTGAACCTTTGCAGTTTTAATACACATGTGCATATTCACATAAGCATATATCTTCAAGGTACCATTATTGCAAATGTGATTTCTCTGTGACTATTGTGTATGTCTTTTTCCACTTAGCTGGAATATTCTTTCAAATGCAGTGAAATGTAGATAATCTAAAAGATTTTGAAATTTGGAGTTGACAAAAACTGTAATATTGACATATGTTGAGTAATTTTCTTTGGCAATTGTTCTTCCTCCACTTGGATGGGTGTTTTTCCATTTTTTAAAAGCAGATTATGTCTGGGGTTAAATCCCAAGTCATAATCTGCTATAATTCATTATTGGCTTCTTGCTAGAGCAATCCTTGCTTTGTCTTTTTTTTTCCCTCTTTTGACTTGCAGTACATTTATTGTGCACATTGTTAAAGGTACATTTTGTAAAGCAGGTACGCTTCTAACACACTAATAATTTATTTTGAGAATTCTGCTTGAAAAGAATTTGCAAACCAGATTCTTTTACTTTTCAGGATTTTTTTTTCTTCTTTGTAGGTATTTTCATGCAGTCTTTTTAACTGGTGACATTTGAACTGAAAATCACTAAAATTTGTGAAAAAAAATTCACAAATTGATCCTTTATTAATCCTTATTAATTCAATCTTTGTATCACAAGATGAAAACTGATTTGCTTGTTGAATTTGTGAATGATAAACAAAGACTTCAGTTTGCATTGTAGGCTAGATTTTAAAAATTATGTTAATAAGAATAATGTGGGATAGTGTGTATTTATGTTAATATACCTATTTTTGTGCATTTTCTACACTTTCAGGACTCCTTCTGTTCTTTCGAGGCTTTGTTAATTATCTTAAAGTCAGAAATATGTCTGAAAGCATGGCAGCTGCTCACAGAACAAGATTTTTTTTCTTGTACTGAAGGTAAGCCATTTTTAATGATGAGGTTATCTTTCCCAGGAAAATGGAGAAAAAAGAAATATTAAAAATAAGTAATCAAATATCTTTGAGGAAGTAGGAGTTGCATGGTTTTTGAACATTTGTCATGAATTTTATATATATATATTCTTCATGGGCTTGGAAATGTATGAATTCTCTTACTTGAAAGCAAATAATGCATCCTCATTGCCTCCAGTCTTCCCTGGAACAAATGTTTAGCAACAAAAATTGGGAGGAACATGTTGTTTTTCCTAAGAAACAGTGTCTGCTGCTGTCAGGATACTGTCCTTTGTGCTGGAAAACTGGCTTTAGTAGTCAACCTGTTGTCAGCAAGTTAGGAAGCACTAATCTGCCTGCATATTAAATCTGATTGACATGGGTCTGAACATGCAAACAATAGTTGAGTATTGTCTCTCTTTACATGACTGGATTAAGACAGTCATGTAAAAGTATGATTATTGTGTATGCAACAATGTGCATTATGTATCCTTCAGGTAGCTGACGAATCAGTCTGGCACATATCCACTCCTCTTTTTTTAATACTATTTATCCGTTAAGTGGATTTATTGGACTTCACTATGTAACTTAAACCAGGGGTCTTTATTTGCATTCAACTTTTTTTTTTTATTTAAATTGCATGACAAGATAAATTTAAGCCTAGAAATAAGTATTGCAGCATTTTCATTGCCCTGCACTTTACTAAAAGTGCCTAAAGACTGTTTTTTGACATACCTGAGAAGCTATGTTTGCTGTAAAAAAAAAAAAAGTATTTTGTAAATTTTCTCCAGGATCAATTTGAAGTAATTTGCAACACGTTTTTAAAGCCTGAAAACAGAGAGAGTATGTGGCTGAAAAAAACCCCAACCTGGTTCTTTTTTATATAAGACAGTGCTAAACATTTAAAAACAGCCAATGATGAATGTGTTTTATACAGTATACACTTGATTATATAAAAAATCTGTTAATATAACTGTGATATAATATCTTTTAAATGTGCTAACTTTTTTTCCAAGTTTTGCAGTAAGTTAATTAACTGAGGTGTATATTGCCTTTTACCAACCAGTCTAAATTGGCAACTACATGGCAGCATTGCCTTTTTGCAATAGTTAGATATGACTTCTTTTCTTAGTGTTGTGGTAACCTCTTCAGAATACTGAAATCTGTAGACGTGGCTGAAAATATCTTTCAGTACAATAAAGTTTAAAAATACTATTTTGAAACCAGTTGTTAGGACTAAATCATATTTGAGAACTGTAGTTTGAGGAGAATAGTTAAAGTGTAGCATAATGCAGTCTGGGATTCCTTGCTCTTCTGCAGTTAAAATTCTGTGTTGGGACAAAACACTGCTTAACACAGGATTTACTGGAGTTAATGAGTTGTCCTATCAGAGTTCAGTGGCCTTGAATTTTTTTCTTTACCTGTAAGCACCACAGATGTGTGGGTTGTGGGCTCAAAAGGTCTGTGGGGTGTTTAGAGAGATGAACATGTAAATATTAGGGTTTTGAAGCATCTAGCATCTGATAGCCTCTGATTGCTATCACAGTTAAATGTCCTTGTTCTTGCATAGACAAGTGAGCTCCTCTAAAGTGACTCCTCTACACTGATTATTAGTTTTAATAAATAACAAATAACACCCCTACAGTTAGAAATATTCTCAAGAGTTCTTTTAAAATCATAACAAATAAAAGTAAATTTTGGGGGTTTTTCTCCTATCGTGATGTGGGGGATGGGGAGTCTGCTGTTTTGCTTGCAGTTCAGATTTGCTGGTCACTTAGCAACGCTGCTTCTGGTGAGTCACGGCGATGAACTGAAGTACAACTTTTTCTTTATCTCCAGACTGCATCGAACAGACATTCCTTTCCTATGCTGGTGTGAAACTTCCAGATGATCTGTAACCCTCCAAGTTAATAAGATAGAAGGCTACTAAAACCAGAAGACAAATTAATGAAAATATGGCTTCAAAAATTAATGACAGGATGGTTTATGATCAAGTACCAGTTCTGGTCATTCTAGTAAATATTTATAATTGTTGCCTTTTGTTTTAGCACATGTGTATATGTGCTTGTTAAAAAGATAGTATTGAAGTAAAAACAATCTGTAAGTATAGATTAGGTACAGTCAGACTCAGTTAATCTGTGCTTGTTGTATCTGAAAGACTTGAGTGGTAACTTTTTTCACAGCTTGTACGTACCACTGACTTGGTGATCTGAACTTCTGAGTACAATAAAATGCATTAAATGATTTAGATTAACCAGTTCAGACAGGTTTTTTTAATATAATTTAGATTCATCTGATGATTGTATAGAACATTTTTAAGTTTACTAAACCCCAGTTCTTTGTCACAAACTTATATTCGCCAATATTTTATCAAATTCAAACCAATATATTGGTTTGTGCTAAAACTGATACACTTTGAGTCCCCTGTAAATAACTCTGCATAAATGACTGTTTTAATTGCTTCTTAGGAAATACGTCAAAATATATTTTGTAACAGCATATTCTCTAAATTTTGTTTAATCTTAGAGCTATATACATTTTTTGTTAATTGGCTATTAAAGGTTTAGTTAGTAGTAGATGTGATTTTGGAGGTTTGCATTCTTGAGGTCACTATAAATACAACATCTGCATTGAGTGCTTCTCAAAACAAAAATCATACAACTACTTTATAATGCTTGTTTAGAATAAATACGTTGCCTAATTTCATAAGAACAAACTAGTTAAAATGCAAGGTAATTTGGGAAGTTATCTATGAAGGAAAAAAATCTTTTAAAGCTCTGAAAGTAGAAAATGTGTTTTACCTCTCCCTTTATTCATTTCAGGTATACCATTACATTCTTATAAATATCATCTCTTTAAGGGGTACTGTCTATCATTAATGCATGTGTAGGTTCTTTTAAATTTTGTAAAATTTTTGCTTCTTCTTTAAATAGGAGAAGACATCTCTCAGACCTTTTTACAACTGGAATCTCAGTTGCAAAAATACATTGGCTGTTGGTTGCACCTTTGAGGAAAAAAGTACAAATAGTTTCCTCCATTTTTATTTTTAATTAGAATTCTGCTTTTTTATTACTAACATTAAAAACGGTGAGGTTTATGTTGTGTTAAGATAGTGCTGTATTGAGTTTTGTGTCTATAATGAATGTTTAAAATATACATATGTAAACATTTTCATTTTCCTAATCTTTCAGAGATAACTGATAGTGACTAAAACTTTAGGGGCACCTCTACTCAGCTTTTTATGGCAAGAAGAAAGTTAAGTATTATGTTCAATATCCTTTGGGATTTCCTTCTAAACTTCTATTTGTTTCTGTGTTCTTTTGCATTCATTGTCCAGATGAAAAAGAAGCAAATAATAAAGCATTGCTTTGTTTTGCTAATTAAGACTTAATGCTTTTTGGCTTTTTTTTGTACTTCATGTCGAAAAATGCACACTGCAGTATTTGTGTCAACATGGAATTACAGACAAATTACTTGGCAAAATAGGTACTAACCAATCCTCCCTGCTTTTTTTCATCCATGTTTTATGGCAACAAACTCTGAGGGTATTTCTTTTAAGGAGTTAATGCAACCATGCAAAGCCAGCAATATTGCTTCATTTTCTATGCTTGCCAAAATCAACTAGCACTATTTTTCAACTATATCAATTTTCTCATATTAAGTAGCAACTTCTGGTAGAATTACTTCTGTTTGGTCCATGCATTTTATAGGAAGCTTCATACACATACTTTGTGTACTACCTTGGAAAAATTCTCATTTGGTCAGAAAGAATATGCAGCGTTAAAAATGTACACGTTATCTAATCCTCTAGTTGATGCATCAGTTTGGAAGCCTGAAATCTCATCAGCAGGAGGAAGAGAACTGGGACAGTATTTTCAAAGATTCTGCAATCTATTCCAGATGTGTCAAATGCTGCATATTTTCCTTGCTATTTCCTGTGAGCTTGGTTTGGAGCAGCTGGCTCTGTGGTTTAGAGACACCTGGCCAGCTTTGCTTTGTGTCTTGGGGGTGTGGGGGGGAGAAGCTCCAGAAGCACAATGAAGTTGACTGTAAACAGATTTTGTATGAATGCAAATAAGGCTTTGAAGCTTGGGACTAAAACAGCTGGAGAGGGGAGGTGAGGTCAGAAAATTCTGGTTTGAGTAGATGGCATTGAAATTTTTCTAGTTTTGTTATCTACTTCTATTGATGTAGACACCACAGGAAGAATGGCATCTTGAATGTGATTCAGGTAGCCTGTGGGACTCTATTAACACATTTCAGAAATGATCTGTCACTCATTTTCAGTCCCCTTACAGAGCAGAGGTTGTCTCCAAGCTTCTGCTTTGCTGTCTCACCTAAGGTACGGACACAGTCCTCATCCTGCAACACCTTTTAACCTCATTTCAACAACCTGCTCTTTCTGTATCTGCTTCCCTCCCTTTGAATAATGACAACAGGTGAGGAAAAGTGGCTTTATTCGTGTGTTATTGTAACATCAGAAAGCTTTTAATCTCTCTTCCACTTCTTGAGAATGTTTTCCCAAAATGATACTCTGCATTAGTTCCTCCTGTGTGGTTGCTTACATTGTTCACCAGAGCAAAAAACATTCATCTCGTGAAATGACAATGGATAACTTCCTGGACTTTTGAAGAGAAGATAAATAACCTCTGATATGGAGGTAAATATCTCTCAATAAGACAAGAAAAAAATCCTAATCATGCTAAAACATGATTAACATGTGCACAGTTACCCAGAAACAGCAGAGTCCAGGCTATTTGTTTCTCCAGTGTATGTTGTTCTTTTCTACCATTCAGAGATCCTTATCTTTTTTCTTTATAATTCTGAGTATACTTTTACCATCTGTATGTTCTCTACTTAGCATATGCTTTCCAGTTCCATATCCCTTCTCCTTTCTCTGTGCATTGGCTGTGCTCCCTGCAAGGATAGGCAGAAGGCTGCTCTACTGCATGTTGGCTGCAGTTAATAAATAAAGTACCTAGAAATTCTGAAGGGTATTTTTTATTTCTTACAATGAGGGCTTGTATCTCCATACATCCATATTTTATTATTATTTCTGATATGTAATTGCCTTTCCCCCTCAAACCTTTTCAAATGAAATAAAGTCAGCTTTCTTGGATTTTTACTTGTGGTATATTTTCTACTTGAGGTAACTGGAATTCAGTGAGGCTTGAAAGTATTGCAAATAGCATCAGATCTCTGGCTCTTGTTCCTTTTTTAGGAACAAAATGGTGTCTATTCAAAAAAAAGTTAACAATGTTTTGCTTCTTTCATGCTGAGTTATTCCCATGTTTTTACTTCTCTTCTTTTAGTCTTCACTCCTAATCTAATCTTTCTTGTGGTTAAAGAAACACTGTGTTTGTGTGGGAATCTTACTGTAATATGAGAAATTCTTCATTGATTCTTCATTATACACAGCTGCACAGATGCCCATCCTTCTTAATTTTCTAAGGTGGTGTAGTCCCGTGACTTCCAAATGCCCAGTTGCGCATGGAACACGGACTCCTACTGCTATAAATTGTTTATGAGTTACATAACTATGAAGCATGCTTCACTTGGATGCATTCATTAACTGAGTCTGGTAATTTTAATATTATTTCAGTAGTGTTGCTGGTTAGTCCACTTCTGCTTCTGTTGTACACAGCTTTTTCCTAGTGTCTGAGGTCTTAGGTGTATCTTGTCCAGGTGTTTGAACAGAGTTTGCTGGTCTTACTGCTGGAAGGGTCGCTGGGATAAAGCCAGTGCTATTCATTGTGTAATTGGTAACATGAGCACCTGTGGGACCATTGCTGACATCAAGCAGCCCTACAGGGGAGCTGGGTGGGTACCTTCTATGAGGGGGTGTGGGGATAAGGGCTTCATACTGAAAGAGAGCATGTTTCATTAAGATATTAGGAAGAAATTCTTTACTGTGAGGTTAGTGAGGCACTGGAACAGGTTGCCCAGAGAAGCTGTGGATGCCCTGTCCCTGGAAGTGTTCAAGGCCAGGTTGTGTGGGACTTGGAGCAACCTGGTCTAGTAGAAGGTATTCCTGCACATGTCAAGGGAGTTGGAATTAGATGGTCTTTGAACTCCATTCCAACCCCAAACATATATGATTCTATAATAGTTCTTTGATTCTTTGACTTCTAATTAATTAATTTGACACAATCTCTTGCAATTTTCATAGAAAGTCTTTATAGGGACTTTTATTTTAGAGAATGACAAGCTGTTTTTGATGGATCAAATTTACCTCTACCTCTAGAAACAAGAAACTTCTGAAGACACCACTATTGGGTCACTTTTCTGTATACAGAATGGTGGAAATGATATCTTCTAATTAAATTGATAAGCCATTTCTACCTGAAATGTAAATCAGATCCCAATTTAAAAGCTGTTACTTTGAGAACAGTGTGATGCTGTGGTTAAGCAAAAAAAGGAATTTCTGTTGTAAATAGTTATTGTCAGTCAGTTGTAGCATTACTGTGGTTTGGATTCTCAAGTGCTTTTATTTTTTCCCTGAGAAGTCAGTTTTTGGAGTTTTGTTTCTGTTTTCTGGTGGATTTTTTAATTTATTTTATTTTTTGGTAGGTTTTTTTTTGTTTTGTTTGATTTTTTTTTTTTGTAGTAAACTTGCGTACGTTAAGTGCAAGAAGCACTCGCAGCATAATCCTGTGGTTATCAAACTAAGTTTATACATTCAGGAATTGAATGTTCCTGAATTCTGACTGAAAGCTGGCATCATGTGTTGGATTCAGCAGGTTACGTATGACTGGGCTCAGGTCTCCACCTAATTCTTCCTTCATAATGATGGTGAGTGCTTGCTACACATTGTGCTCTGGATACGTCATGGACTCAACTCTTTCAACACTGAAATTTACATTAATGAAGAAATCAGTTTTTTCAACTTTGTATTATGTCACAAATCTCATTGTGCTGGCACCTTGCTTACCCTTTTGCTTAGTGTGGTACCTACACAAGTTTACGGTTGAAAAAGGTGTGTTCCCTCCCTGAATGCTCTTTAAAATCTCAGAGGTGGACACGATGCATTCATTAACACTTGTTCCTGATCTTGGCAGGATCTCTCTACAACTACCTGGTGCAAAGAGTCAATAAATTTTGTGACAGGCTGCTTAGGAATTAGCATTTTAGTCATAAAACGTGCACTTTTTAAAGAGAAACTGCTGCTTACTAGAAATGCTAGCTTTTCAGTAACAGCAGCAGCTGTATGGGGGACACAGACCAGAACAATAATACTTCTTACTGATTGTGTCTAATATATAACATTTTTCAGTGAGCGAAAAATTTTGAGTACCATGTTGAATTATTTACGTTGCAGTGTTATTTTACTTCTGACTTTGATTTTTCACATTTAATATGAATGGAGGATGGACATATCTAAATGGTGAGTGTTACAGTTCTCAGAGGCTGAGTCACTTTGTTTGTTCTTACAGGGTCATGTGTCTTTGAGGTGTGAATCTGAAAGTTTCGAGAGCAATAATTATCAAGAATTTAAGAATCAAATTGGTCAAAGAGGTATACCTAAGAAATAAAGCAAAAGTCGTTGTGTGTTGTTCTCTCCACTCTCCCAAATAAGTAAAAAAGTCTGTCAACTTTTTTTATTTTTCGTCATTGCTGGTTGTGAAAAAGTATCTTCAGTTCTGCAATATCTTGCTTTGCACATCATTGAACTTAGTAAGAACTCAGCAGAAGAAATTGTCCTGCCAATTATGCCCTTACAGTTGAATTGGTATTTAGAATCTTCCCACAGTGAGCACACATGTAATTTCATGATATAAAAATTCCCTACAAAGAAAACTAATGGTTTTATAACTTGAAAAGATATCTGGTTTATGATAATAATTAACTTGAAATTTTGTAGACTTGCTGTTAGTTCTAAGGAATGTCTGGGGTAAAGAGTTGTTGGGATTTTCTTTTTACTTCCATCATCAGACTCTTCAATGGAGTGTCTTGAGGCCAGTACAATTCCTCAGGCTGGCTATAGATGTTAAATCTGACAAGTATGTGTGATGCAAGACATTAACATGATTCTTGCCTTCCTGAATTCTCTTAAAGGCATATAATGCAAGAAGATTCTGCACCTTTGTTAAGTGTAATAAAAAAATTAATAACTCACTAGATACAATAAGATACAATTAATAACTTGGTAGATACAATAATGCAAGATACATTATTCTTTATTTGCTGTTTGCTTTCAAAAGCTCAAATAACTGTAAAAGGTCCTGTACCTGGGTTAGGGCAACCCTTGGTGTCAGCACAGGCTGGAATGAGCAGATGGAGAGCAGCCCTGCCCAGAAGGACCTGGGTGTGGTGGTGGGTGAGAGGCTGGACATGACCCAGCCATGGGCATTCCCAGCCCAGAGAGCCAAACGTGTCCTGGGCTGCATCCAAAGCAGCGTGGGCAGCAGGGCCAGGGAGGGGATTCTGCCCCTCTGCTCTGCCCTGGTGAGACTCCACCTGCAGGGCTGTATCCAGCTCTGGGGTCCCTGCACAGGAAGGACATGGAACTGTTGGAGTGAGTCCAGAGGAGAGACACCAAAATGATCAGAGGGATGGATGGAGCAGCTCTGGTATGAGGAAAGGCTGAGAGAATTGTGATTGTTCAGCCTGGAGAAAAGAAGGCTCTGGGGAGCCCTTATGGCAGCCTTCCAGTGCCTAAAGTGGGCCTACAGGAAACATGGGATGTAACTATTTTGGCAATGTCTGTTGTGATAGGATAAGGGCTAATGGCTTTAAGTTGAAAAATATTAGATTTAGACTAGACCTAAGGAAGAAATTTTTTATTATGAGGATGGTGAACCTCTGGAAAGGGTGCCTGGGGAGGCGGTAAATGCGTCATATGTAAAAATGTTCAAGGCCAGGTTGGAGGATGTTCCTTCTTATTGCAGAGTGGTTGGACAAGATGACCTTTAAAAGTTTCTTACAACTAACTTTGTAAATGCTATCACAGCATTTTTTATGTTTCTCGTTATTTCCCTGTGGCTTTTGTAAAGACTTACTCACGGTATTTGGGCTATATAAGTACTGTATATAGAATTTCATCTCTGTCTATGGTCCCTGCTTATAAAGTGACCCACTGTATTTTATGTGTGGGCAGTATACATTTAAGTTATCAAGAGAAAAGATGGTGTGTGGGGTTTTACAAATAAAAAATCTAGTGAAGTTTGCTTTTGTTTTGCTTTAGAAGTTTCCGCAGACTTCAGCAGTTTATTACTTCTTCATCTCAGCCCTAAATTGTTAATTGTAGTGGTAACAGTGATTTTTACATACTTATTTCCTAGGGTTTTTTCTTGTTCTTTTCTTGATACTTGTGTTCATGCTTGTGCAAGTGTTTAGCTGAGTCCCAATCCCCATCTTTTTCAGAGATTCTAATTATAGCGCATCTGTGTTACAAAAGTGATTAAACAGCTCTCGTTACAAATCACGTGATTTAATCCAGATTTAGGGCTTGTGAAATGCATAGAATTCATTCCAGTATTATTTGTACTCCTAATTAGTACAAAGGTGTTTTGTACTTCAAGTATTAGATACTAGTAACTCTCAGCTCTCCAGAGGCAGCTTGTCTTCATGGTGAATCCCACAGACTGACTCCTGCCCTGGTATTGTTTAGCACCCAAGTCTGTGCTTGGATTTGTTAAGTCACAGCTATGATGCTAAGAGCTTGGATTTAGGTTTGAGTTTGGAAAAGTTACCACAGCCACCCAAAGTCCCTGATCCTGAGCTAATAAGTCCTTTGTAACTGTTCTAACTGCAGCCAGAGCTATCTTTAATTTCCTAGACCATGACTATTATCATCAGGACTGCTGGGAATTATAGTGCAGAAATTTAGATGTGGAGCCGGCTTGGGTTTGACATGGCTGGTTGTAGTGCAAGTAGAACAGATTTAGTGAGGCTGAAGCACTTGCCTTTGGGGCCAGGTTGGGCATGAGCATCACACTCTTCAGCTAATCTTGACCATCCATATTAACCAGTTATTTTTTAATGATAGTGGAAATGAGTATCAGACTGATGTATATTACATTTAAGTTCCTCTATGAAGCCAGATTTAGGTGTATTGCTTGGTTGTACAATGGATTGGCCTGAATTCCTTCTTCCAGGATTATTTCTACATTTAACATAAATAAGTCACCTTTCCCAAGAATCCCAACTCCTATCTGAGTGCTATAGCTAATTTACAGGGTTGAGCAGCTGCTTACCTGCTTTCCTTTGGACCAGTAGTTTTCACACTCAGTGCACAGTTAGTTATTCAGGTTAGAGGGGACCACAGGAGGTAATCTGGTGTGAGCTCCTGTTCAAAGCAGGGCTGGTGCTGAATTCACACTACATTGCTTAAGACTGTCAGATAGATCTTAAAAACCCCAGAGGACAATGATTTTCCACTCACTGTGGGTGACTTGTCCCAGTGCTTGTTTATCCTCATGTGTTGTCATCACTGACCAAGTCTTGATGAGGGATGTGCTCAGTGCCTCCTTCCACAGCACCCCGGAACTCTGAGCTCTCTCTTGACAGGGGAACCCTGCCACGATGAGAAATGTAACCTAGGTCTCTGGGTTACTGAGCAGCCCTGAAAACTGCTCTGCTGTCAAGTGACAAAGGGCAGAAGGCATTTGGAGTGAATGTCCAAACTCTAATGAATTGCTCACATTTCAAACACTGAAAAAAGATTGAGGATCTCCTACTATTTCCTGCCAACTTGTTTAAGCATTGTAGCACTCAGGGCACTGGATGCTGTGAATGCTCTTAATTGTTCCTGAAATTATCTTCCTCCTGAGGCCTTTTCCTCAATACACGGCATCTGGGTATTCTCCCATGATTCCTGTTTCCAACTAACTGTAGGTTTAAGGGCCTGGATCACTTGCCATAGGACTCATGTAATTTAATTTCATTTGCCTAAAAGTTTGTATTCATTCGCCATCTAGTCTAAGCTAGTTAACAGGTATTACTCTGTTGCCAGATCAAGAAATGTGAAATTACATTTGAAATTAAATGATGCTTTTTTCTACCCAAAGCCATATGTCCCAACTGGAGTCAATGGAATCGGCATTTAAAATACTGGGAGTGAAAACTGCACCTTTCAGTACCTTTCAAAAAATGTGCCTCAGAAAACAATAGCTTTTGGTCTCTCTCACTGGAACTTGCTGAAGAGTTCCTCAATTATAGGAAAATCACTTTTCTTTCTGTGAAATTCAGTTGTGCAATTTTCCACAGTTTCCACTGTTCCTGCCCTTCGGGAACATCTGTCCTGTGGCTGAGGATACCACAACTTCCAGAGCTGCCAGTCCCCCGGGTTCCTCCTGGATCCTGCCTTGTATTTGGCAATGGACTTCACTCTGTGGTGTTTCGAATGAAATGGTTTGGACTTTGTGAAATCCTGTTTTCCTACAGACTTTGTTTCATAAGCAAATAAGGATCAGCTGTTTGCTCCCTTCTAATCCAAGAATTGTCAGGACATAATGAAGCAAGTATACAGACGTCAAAATTTTTTTCACAAAACATACCATTGAGCTGTGGGACTCCTTCCCCCAGTATTTGTGTATTGTGATTAAAGTGGCTGAGTTCCTTGCAAAGACCAGAGAAACCAGTTTCCATGGCCAGGCTACGTTTTGGTATGGCTTGTGAGGGCTGTATGTTTCCATGACAGAGCTGGCAAGGTGTGTTAAGAGTTCCACACAGCAAGCTACTGCTCAAAAATTTTCATATTCCCAGCTCATTTACTTAGTTTATGAACAGTCTTTCTAGATGTTATTTTGGGATTATTTGCTACTTGAGTAATTTTGAGATTTTGAGTGGTCACTCAAGTGCTCCGCGGCCTACAGCTCCACTTGATACTTGAATCTTTCCTCTGTAACAGCAAGAGTTCCACCAGTTCTGAGTTTTACTTAGACATTTGGCACAAAAAAAGAACAGTCTTGCTGCAGGAGTGCTGCTCAGCCGCTAGGCTACACTTTCCAGATGGGGCTTAGGAACTTGCACTCACATGGATTAAAACGATTCGCAGAGGCAGCCTGAGTGCAGTGCAGCTGCAGAAAGAGATCCTTGACACCCAGGCCAGTGGTGCAGAACATTTTGCATTTTTGCATTTGTGTGGATACAGCAGACCTGCAGCAGACTGACTACGTCTGTGCTGCATATATGTATATATAACACTCAATTGTCCTAGGACTTCTGAGATAGTGTTTGGAGGACTGAGATAGTAGAAGAGGAAAGAGAGTCAAACCTGGTGCAGTCTTAGTCATACTGGCTGTTGAGATCCTCCTCTAGAATAATTTCATGCCTGAGCTGCAACCAAGTCCAGTCAATGGGGAGAGAATTTACACAGAGCAATCCAAAATTGCACCAGAGAATGATCTAGCAACCCCTCTGTGCAGAAGATTGGGGCTTCGGTGTTTGCTTTCAATCCATGACTCCTTCATTGAGCAATGTGGGCATAACCTTAAAACTTATTTTTGTGACATCACAAATTTACTTTGATGCAAGCTCAGTCAAGTAAAGGCTGAGAAAAACCTCCATATTGTTTACGAAGTAGTGGAGACTCCTTCTGTCAGCTCTGGGAAAATGAGTCAGTTGCTCCAAAATAAGCAAGATTTTCTTATGATTTGGAAGGTTAAGCCTGAATGTTTTAATCTGTTACATGAAATGAGAAGTGATCCACAATAGGGAACAGAAGAGTCTAACAACACTTGTAAGCTCAAACTTACCCTCACCACCACTATACAAATTAAAATGTTGTGACTGTGCGACATCCAGGCAGGTAGCAGAAGGGGCACGTTAATATTTAATTTTCATTCTGTGTGACATAGGAGTACCTGCTTGCTCCCACCTCCACTCCACGTCCCATCTTCTGGCAGGGCAGTTTCCACACAAAGGAAGGACTTTTCAGAGGGCTCTGAAAATATCCTCGGGTCCAAACAGCCATGAAAGGAAGGTGTGTTTCCAAATACACTCACCCTGCCCAGGCAGGGAGACCACCCTTTGGGTAGTTTCACAATCTGTAAGGCCTCAAATCCCACCAACATTAGCACATAATATGCACTTTGCATTTGTAAGTGGTCACCTTACTCTTGAAGAGTTGGGGGAGTTTAGAAGAGATGCTTTTCTTTGTGGGACTGAGGTTTTCTCTGATTTTGTATAAATCTGAATCAATGTTTTTGGTTAAGGACCCAACACTGAAAGTGTGACTTCTTTAATATTTTAGTCATGTTTTTCCTCCTTTGGTTTTCTGTAATGAGTTACGGAAAGGATGGCAGAGTTGTTGGCACAAGCATAAAGGATAATCGGTTGCTCTCTGAAGGGCTGGATGGGTGTCTGGGAGGTAACGCTTCACCTGAGCTTTATCTTCATCCTGGTGGTTGTGCCTACCCAGAAGGCTCAATAAAAACCTGTTTTGTTGGGTTTCTTTCCTTTTGCCATTGTTCTAGTGAGAGGAGGCTTCCTGAATTCAGCTATATAAAGTTTTAATGAGTGACCTATTTGTGAGACTCCTTTCCACATTGGCAAACAGTGTGGATGGGAGGCAGCTCCTCCTGCTCTCTGCCCTGCAGGCCTCCCCTCCTCCCCATCCCCTCTCCATGGGGCCTAACTGAGGCAGTGAGAGCCTGACCCAAACTCACCAGCTGAGAAATACAGCAGCTGGACGTGGGTGTTTCTGCACCTTGCTGTATCTACACCAAAACAAACAGGGGCCTCGTGGTGAAACTGGTGGTGTGTGCTGTCTGTCCCGGCTGATGAGAAACTTCTCAGGTCCAATGCAAACATCTCTTGCTGAATGCTGGGGCCCACACTGTTGTTGACATAGCGATAAAATCGCGTTTGCACCATACACCGTCTTTTCTTTCACTGCTTGTGAAAGGTGAGGTGCGTCCAAGCACCAAAAAAGCTGTGGGTTGGGATCTGGTGTGTCACGCTTCACAAGGAGGGATCCCAGTGTTGGTCTGGATGGAGCATAACATGCTCTGCTTCCTCCTCCTCTATCTGCTGTTTTCAGGTTTGGGGTTTTTTCTTTAAACACAAACTCTGGATTAATTTATCCATAAAAAGAAAAGACAATTCCTTGAAATAATACCTTTTTCATGCTGATGTTATTGAGGCATACTGTATTCCTGAAAATGGGATTAAGAACTAGAACTGGGGGAGAAGCCTGGAATCCAAAGCAAAATAATGAGTGATGGAAAAAGTGAAGATGTAACTTTGCACATTCTTTGAAATCCATATGAGTTCATAGTACACAAGACAATATTGTAACATTTTTTAGTGAATAATCCAATAATAAATTAATCATATGGTATTCCAGTAAATACTGGAAAAAAAAGGATTATTGCTCAAGGTTATGAGGCCAGGTATTTTTTATGAAAATAGTGCTGAGTTAACTTCCACAGAAAATTCTGGTTAGATTTGTTCCTCAGACAGTTAGCAATGACTTTTTGAAGAAAATGCTACCAGTTAACTTTAAATACTTAACTTTTGCTCAAACAGAAAGGAATTCATGGTCTGTACTGATGACAACTTAGTCCTCCATCCCTGACAGACTTGTAAGATATTCATACTGCTAGAGTGAAGATGAAATATGTACATTACATATGTTGTAAAAGGAGGATAAGGAGGCATCAATTAACATCTGGTTTCACCTGAGGCAGATGTGGGTTTCACATCTTGGATTTGGTTCCATTAAATGTTCACATACAGGCTTTGTGAGAGACCAGATGCATAGGGTGATTGCAAGCAGAGTACATCTTTCATGTCTACATACCTTAAAATGCAACATTTAATGCTGTATGCAAGGAGAGGGGCAAAACCATTCATGTTTGTCTTGAAGTTGTACTTGGAAAGTGAAAATGCCCATTTCGAGTCTGCAGCGTTGCTCCGTTTTCCATGGTTTTCCAGCAAGCTGCTCTGTAAGCCCATCTACATCCCCAGTATTTCATCTGCTATTTCTCCACAGTAAGTCATAAAAGCTGCAAGAGTGAAATCCAGTGTCCTTGAAATGCCCAAATTTGGCTGCAGCAGGGTTCAAAGTTTGTGTAAGTATCTTCATCCTGGAACTTGAATTCGAACATTGGTTTATTCAGCATGTTGGGTAGTTTATTTGTATGCGTCTCAAAACCACCGCATAGTTTGGCATGGGAAGGGAACAGCAGCCAACTGGCATGTAAGGAGTGAGGTCAGATGGAAAAACGGTGAGGAAGCTGGCACAATACCTGCCTGCCACTGGTTTTGCTCCAGCTGATACTAATGCCCCGTGCCATCAGGAGCTCTGAAGTCACCCACAAGTCAAACAACGTTAAAGAAACATTGTAGATATTTATATAACACTGTAAACATGAATCAGTTTTTGGTAATAGAATGTGCTTTATCAACGGAAATGGAAATCCAGATTTGGGGGAAAGGAGACTGGTGGGTGGTGGGCTGTTTCTGGGGATGGGGTGAAGAGGAGTCTTTTCTTTCAGAAGAGTGAAATTCTTTCCTCTGGAAGGTCCCCACCAGGTGTTTTGGTGAAGTCCTGTGGAGGAATGAGCAGTAATAAAAAGTTGAGATTCAGTGAACAAACCAGGAGGCAAGGATAGATTTATGTCCTTGGCAGCTCAGGCCAGTCTCCATATGTTGTTAGCATTAGATGGCGAGAGAAATTAACTGTATCATACACTTTTGCACAGCCTGCATGTTAAGCCTCTCCTGTTTGAAAATGATTTAATACAAATGGAAAAGATACAATGAGAATTTTTCTCAAGTGAGAACAGATGACAAAGTTTTCAGGCTCTGGGAGTCAGAGGGAGACTTCTCCATGGCCAGGAAAGAGGTGGGACAAGGACCTCTCAGGCACCATATCACCACTTTCTACAGCAGGAGTGTCTAAATCCTCCAACAATGTGCATTGTGTCGCATGAGCTTACTTTTGGAGCTAGCCATCCTCCTTTTCTTTGTTGTGCTTTGAAGCTGAAAGTATTGTGGGCATAAAGTTCCGTGACAGACATGGTCACTTTTCCTGATGACACTTAATTCACTAAGCTGCATTTGCCAGTTCCTGCTTCAGGAAGGCTTGGGGAGTATGATGTGGCACTGTTGAGTGTCTTGGTGGTCTTCCTTTCTTATATCTCAGGAAATGTAGGACCTTATTATCAAATTTTGTGGTGTTTAATTTGCCGTCAGACCATTTGTCTGTCTCCACCTCTTCCTGGGCTGCAGTGCCAGTGAGCAAAGGAGCTGTAACAGACATTGGTGGGACCTGGAGGTATCCTGCCTGGAGTCCAGAGCCTCCAAATAAAGCAGGGAGGATGCATTTAAAACAATTAGTTCAGGAACTCTGCAGTTTATTTAATTGATTGAAGATGTGGTCTGACTTGAGTTCCTTAAAAGCCTTAGTTACAATTCTCTTCTTTTAAGATGTGAGCCTTTTCAAGGCTCTGAAACAAGCTCCACCTCCCATTTTGTCCAGAAATTGTGTCACTAAAACACCTGCCAGGGGAAGCTGCAATTCTCATTTTACCTGCAGGGGATTTTTTTAATCCGTATCCATTCGTAGCATGACAGTTATGCCATGCTAAAACAGCACCCCCAAGTGACAAGATGTCTGGGGCTATTTCCCCAGTCCCTGATGATGGCTTTTTTCATACCCAATAAAAATTTATTAGGTCTCTGAAGTAGCAGCATCATTAATGAATTATTTACTGGTTTGCTTTACCTCCCAGCAGAGTGCCCTAACTGATAGGCCTTAAAGTAATTTCCCTCTCTCTTTGTTCAATGTATACTTAAGTAATTACTTTATACAAAAGAGTGGAACTGCTCCAGGAGCAGAGCTTGGCAGAACAGGGCTGCTTTGTCAGGGCAGGCAGGATCCTCTCCCATGAGATGACTGCTAAGGATTCCACATCCTGAACTAGTATCTCCCAAATCCAGCATGCCAGCTGTTGAATAAAAGCACTACTGCCTTCATTTTGCAGATAATGCTGAAGCTCAAGCTGCTTGAGAATTTCATGTGCCCCAAAACAGTTTGATTTGTTTCAGTGTCATTAAGGACACTGCTTTTCAAGTCCCATTCTGCTTTGGAAAAATGCCTTTTACTTTCTTTCAGTGGTTTATTTTCAAGACTTCAGTAAAATGAAAAAAAACCTCAAGGAATTTGTTGACACATCTACAGCTTGCTGGGCCTTGCAGAGAAAAGGCAGCAAGGGAAGGGCAGCTGCAGTTTGATCCCTGCAGGGCAAGGAGATAAGTGCATTTTCTGTCTGCTGCAAGGTGATGAATTTCAGTTCATCTGGAAAATGGTCGTGGCTGTAGGATCTCAGCTCAGCTCTGACCTTCTGGGCGGTTCCTATCATCGCAGAGCCCGGGGGTTTGGTTTGGTTTGTAATCACTTTTGCACTGCCTTATGCTCAGTAAACATTTTGAAAGCTGACTGCAGCTCTAACTACTAGAGACTTTATTTTCCAGTGTAATCTGAGATCTGAGGCATGTTTTGCAGAAGGGTTGAGCTGTGGGCACTCATGAAATATACAGCAGAGGCTGCCATCGCTCATGCCTGTGTTCCTAATTGCTGTCAAACCTGGTAGCAACTAAATCACTTTATAGCCTCTGCAAATAAGAACAACTGAAATACCAGGCCTACCTAACGTTGTGGTATGACTGCAAATAAACTGCAGTGTCTGGGTGATTTTGGGGTGGATTATCTGACTGATCAAAATTTGTAAGGTGTAGTCTACAGTACAGAGTCTGAGTTTCTCAGCAGCAAGTCATCAAAAGAATTGAATGATTGGCCAGGAAGTTAATTGTTTACACTAAAACAGCTTTCTTTCAAGACTTTGGGTGTGGATGAAGCATAATATTTATTTAAAGATGGAGATAAAACTTTACCATTCTCACATAATCTTGTATGTTCATCTCTGGTGTAAATACCTTCTTATCCCTAATGCCTCTGACTGCTCTAATTGTGTATTGCACTATTTATACAACCAGGAAGAGACAAGTGAAAAAGAAATTCCTGTATGTCTTTTAGGGGTACACAAAAGCATCTAAATCAGGGAATCAGAAACTTTTTTTTTTTTTTCACATGGATTTTGTAGGTTTTAGCAAAGAAAGAGACTTCTAAGCAGACATGTTTTCTTCTAGCCCCATAATTTCTAGCAGTTATGATGCAGTTTATGCCTAGAGAAGATCAATCTAGACTTTTGCTTCATCTTTGTAATAACAGTACAGCAGAGAGTTGTGGGTTTGGTACTTCATCCTTCGCCTCTTTGGGCTGCAGGCAGGGGCTCTGAGCTGCAGCAGCCCTGTGAGCAGTGAATGGCACAGTGATTCCTGCAGTGAGGAGGTGCTGAGCAGGCCAGTCCCAACACGACCTATTTCTCCCTTACCAAGGATTCCAAACTTGTTGACTGGGAACACCCTACTTGCCAGAACAAGATCTTTTTACACACAGCAAGAACAATCTCCTGTTGTCTCTGGGGAGAAAATGGTGCCAATAAAAGATGAAAACCCCATGCCAACACGGTGATGCATAAAACTATGTTAACTGCTTCACCACTATATTTAACTATGAGGTAAAAGCCTCTGAGAGAGGTGTTTTTTGGTCTAACAAATCCAAATAAATTGAATGTAGTAATTACACTGAAAACCCCCAAATTTTATATTCACAACTCTGTAACTATGCAACTGAATATTACCATGTTTTTGTCTGTTTGTTCTTGTGCCCTGGCTGAGTGTCTGTATGGTGGGGCAGGAGCAAATGTTCAACTGTCCCCTGCTGCCTTCCCAACTTTGTGAGGCTACTGTCAGAAGTGAAGCATTCATATTTTTGTTCTCCACTTCTGGAAAGAAGATGCAGTAGCACACTTCAGTTTTTCAGGGAATGTGCCAGTTTTTGTGCCTCCTCTCATGCTGCTTCTTCCCTCTGCGGAAATAGACCAGCCCAGCTTTGTATGAGCAACAGCTCCCTGAGGGTACCTGTTTGGTATAGCTAGGAATTTTTAGGAAGTGGAAGGAGACTGGGGATGGGTCTTATCTAAGACATGCAGTGACTTGAAAACTGTGGAAGCTGGTCTGATATTTCTGATTCCTTCTTCTCAGCTTTATGCCCTGACAATGAGCCTGAAGAACAGAGTTTTTTCTGCCCCCAACTCCTCTTCCTTCTCCAGCTCACACTCTTGATTGCCTGTCCTGCCAGGTAAGGTGCCCAGGGAGAAGGGCAAGTAACTTCCAGTGGCAAGGTACTTCTTTTCACCATGGGCTCCTTATGTAAGCTTTGTAGGTGAAGCCTGAACCGCTTCCTCCAGAGACCTCCACAGAATCACAGAATATTCTGTATTGGAAGTGACCCACAAGGATCCCTGAGACCAACCCTTCAGTGAATGGCCCATGCAGGGATTGAACCCACAACCTTGGCATGATTAGCACCATGCTCTGACCAGCTGAACTAAAATTGTGCACAAAAGGCACCAGAGATGTGCTCAGAGAGGACCCTGGATGCAGCAAGCACCTCTTTCAAGATGCAGAGCATTTTAATAGCCCAGGTGTGCTGTATTCACTAGTAATGTCTGCAATGAAGCAGCAGCTTGCAGAGCTCTTTGTGGGAGACAGGTGCCTCTTCACAGAGAGGACTGTGCTCAAGGAAAGGGATTCTGGAACCTCCCAGGCTCACCAGAGAGGCTCTGAGGGACAGCAGGATCGTCAGGCTACAGTGCTGCTGTCCAGTACAGGCTTTCAGGATCCTTTGGCTACTTGGAAATAGGTAGCCAGAAGGAGAATTTGGTGGTCTAAATCTTGACTGAATCTTGTCTTCACCTGCTTTTCCCTGCACAAAATGATAATTCTGCTGGCAGTTTTGAAACCAATCTGCTGCTTATCCTTTGATCTTCCAGTATTATTATTGTCCTGCTTAAGCACATTTTGTAAATTTGCTGGATCACAGTACTGGCATTGCCTTTGAGCAGTCTTCAGATGTTTCCTGAGGGGCAGTTTACTTTGAGCCATTCCAGCTCTTTCTTCTCTTTCTCTTCCCCACCTCCGCTACTGCAGCTTTCCTTCACTAATCTCAAATAGTGTATCTCCTAAGGATCAGGTAGAGAAGCAGTTTGTATTGTATGAATATGTATGTACAGTGCACATATGTATGTATGCATGGGTAGTGCACATATACACACACAGAGCATGTACGTATATATGTATGTATATATATGCAGATATAGAGTGCTGCAGAAGAGCTCTAAATGCTGTGCAGCCTCTAGATGCTACTGCATACAAACGACCAGCCCCTCTTTGAAAATCTCTTTTTTTAAGTTTGGGTGTGCTCATTGTGGAGAGCTGGCCCCATTACGAGGCTTACCCTTTTCCATTGATTACATGGCACCAAAATGTAGAATTGAATGCAAGTCTAGGTTCATGCTGAGAAAACCCTGCTAACCTCAGGGAGAAAGAATTAGTTGGTTTCGGAATTTTAATTTGTTCCCAACTGTATTTCAGCTTTATTTCAAAAATCTGAAAGCATAACAATCAGGGAAAACATGCCACACAGATCCAGGCAATTGAGTTAAAATGTTTGTTTGGAATAAATAAATTGAAATGCAAACCACTGCAAACAATCTGGTTGCAGATTGTTGTCAAAATTATATACACACGTGTATACATTTTCATTTCCTTCCTTCCCAAGATAAATTATTCTTTAAGCTTCTCCTGCGGAACACATGTGTCTCTGAAATTCCAGGGGACTAAAATGTGTGGAAATGCAACATGTGAAATCAGAATTACATCTGGTTATGTAGTTTTTGACTCCAGTATGGCTCAGTCCCTTGCTTCCCAGCAATGTTTAGATTAAGTCCTCCAAGATGGAAATTGATTCTCTTTGTGTCTCTGAATTTGCAGCCATGAGGAAAAAAAAAAAAAAAAAAAAGGTAAGGAAGACTTTTTCTGATGTAGTGTTTTCCTGTATTACTCTATGTTTTTGGTTTTTTTAAATTTTCTTTAATTAGTAAAAAAAGCTGTTATGACAGAGGCAGCCCAATAAATAATAAGCAGTAAGCTGTCCAAGCAAGAGCTTCTTTCTCACGCTATTTCCTGCAGAGTCAGATTGTATGAATGCCTGCAAATATCTAAACTTGGGGCAGCATTTGAACATCCCTATTACCTTTCCAAGCTTTAGATCCAGCTCTTTGATTTGTTCTCTTGAGCTCCTTAAAGCTCCTTCTCTGCCAGTTTGGATGATGTGTAGGAGTCTGTAATGAATACGCTCATTATCTAATACAAAGTGGCATAAAACACTCATGCCATGAACTCCACCACACAGCTATACCCCGCTGCAATTCTCTGATTCATGCTGTATGAGATTAATAGCATTTATGTTATTCATATATCTTGGTTGACCTTGATCTGTTAGAAACTCCCTCCTTTTTATCTCTGTCCCATACTGGGGAGGTTTTGTCCCACATTAACAATGGAACTTTTGTACTTCAAAGCACATTCTCCCCACGCCCAACATCCTGAGTTTTAATTTTCCTTACATATATAATATCTGTTCCCTTCTCTTTCCCTCTCATATTCTTACCTATGTTTAATGAGCTGATACTATCTCAAGAGCTGTAAGCTTTTATTTTATTTTTTTTTTACATATAGTAGTAAGTTAACCCTTTGAAATCTAATTGCAGGAAAATATTTAAATTCTACCAGAAGAAACAAAAACATGATCTAAGAAAAAACTCTATTTGTAGCTTTTCTGCATGGCATTTGTAGGGCAAATACTATCATTTCAGCTGTGACAACATGTAAGAAAATGTGTGTATAGGGAAAAGATGATATAGAAACTTGAATAAGGGAAAGATGGAGTCACATAGTTATAGATGTGATTTTTCAGAATGCTTTGAGTTTCTCCTTGGGCACTTTGTGAAACTGAGGCATGTTCTTGCCTCTTGCATTGCTCCTGCACTCAGACAAATGAATTGGCTCCCGTGATCTCCCACTTCTGCTTCCCACTGCAGCACACTGCTCCCTGCTCATGGTGATGTGAGAGAGACCCTTTGTCTGTGAGAAAATCTGGGCAGTGTGGAAAAAAGATGTCCCATGGGAAGGAGGTGTCTGTGGTCTAGTACGTCTCAGTCAACAGGTCTTCCTTTGCTGGTTACAGCCTCTCCCCACAGCTGGTGGTGCACAGGGAGGTTGAGCAGAGAGTAGGAGCTGGGGCTGGGAGGAGCCATCCCCTGCAGATGAGAAGCCATCCTTCCCTGTCCCCTGGCACAGCAGCAGTGCCCTGAGGACAGTTTGCTGCCATGCTGGTGGGGAATAGGAGCTCAGGATGGGCCCAACACCTCTTGTCCAGAGCTGGAGCAAGAGCTAACAAGGCTCTGGGGTGGATGTGCTGAGGAAGAGAGAGAGGGACAAGAGTGGAGCTGGGCTGGGGCTTCTGGCAGCGCATTGGGACAGGGAGGTGCAGAGGAGCACACAAAGAGATGCAGTGAGAACAATAAAAGAAAACAAGACAAGGAAAAGATCAAAAGTGAGATATGGTGACAAGCATGAGCAACAGTCTTGTGAAAATAAGAACAGAGCCCCTACGTATGGTGCAAGGAGAGATGCTACCTGAAGCACTGGTGCCAGACTCCCACCTCGAGGAGTCATGGCTCTGCTGTGCACTGGACATCCTATGTCCTCACTGTCCTTCCTGGCCACCTTTCATCCCAGTTGGAAGTGGGATTCAACGCTGTCTGCATTCCAGTCTGTCGATTGCTGCGACACCACAACAGGCAAGCAGGGAACTCCAGCTACCACTTGTCTCCTTTTTCTTTTCCTCAGCACATGCCAAGATTGAGAACTGTCAAAACAGGTGTACACTTGAGTCTAAAAACTGCAACTGGCAAGGACCATGGGGTTCTTAGGCTTATAACAACTTCCCAGTCTATTTATTTATTTACATTTCCCTCCAACTTGTGATTGGTGGCTTCTTAAATTTTATTTTCCCATCAGCTTTCTGGAAGGCTGGATTAAAAATGTAATAGTGAAAAACACTGACCTGGAAATACTTACGAACCAAGAGCTGCAAGGAGAGGCAGTGTCTTTTATTTAGGCACTGATACTGCTGACAAAATAGGCAACTTCCAGATATAATGGCTCAGCTTTAGGTCATGACATCTTGTCTTTATTTTTCTCTCCAGTGGTTAGGCGAAATAAAAGATATGACGTCTCCTTCCAGGTCCTTCCTTGACTATGTTCCTAGGCCATCATCACTCCAGCAGCACTTATCAGTAAATATTTGTGGCTGGAGCTGTGCTGCTTGGAGCGGTTTGGTCCCTCCAGCTTGGTCCCTCCAACTTCCTGCCTCCCCAGCTGTTGTGTCCTTGTGGCCCTGCTGCCACCGGCCTACAGCCCCTGTGCTGGGCAGCAGCAGCCCCAGGAGCACAGAGGTGTCTGGCTCTGCTCCAAATCTGTAATTCTGCATTTACTCATGGGTCTGTTTCCAGGGGATTTGCTGACAGGGAAATAAAACCATTGCATTTAATGCAGAGTAAATAGAGCAGATGCTACAACCTTTCTTAGTGATGTGTGGTGAGTTCTGTGTATTTTTTCATTCTGTTTTACAGGGTTTTTACACTATTTGAATAACCAGGAATCAGAGTTTCTAAGCAGACAGTGCTCAGAAATACTTATGGGTCTTCCATGTGTTGTTGCCCAGGTCTGGAGAATAAGATCCATCTCTGTTATGATGCATTGAATTAGCCAGGGGAGAAAAAAAGGTGCAACCAAGATAATTTTTTTTTAATCTTTGCTTTAATCTTGCAAAAAACTCCTGCCACTTTCTAATAGAATTCCAAAGTGATAACAACCTTACTGGTATTAGGCTTATGGTTTACCTATACTGTACCTGTGTTAAAGGAAAGCTCTGTTGACTCTGGATTTGTGGCAGAACATATCCTACTTTTATGGGATTAGAAGCCTGTATACTCTGGCCTTGTGAAATTGTTTTGCTTTCTTGGCATGTTCGAACTTCTTGAGGAAGTGAAGGACTTCCTCCATGAAGGGCTGTGCTTACTTCATTTCTTTGTGCTCCAAATACTGAGACAGCAAGTTCCTCGGGACATCTGTTCTTTGTTCGCCTTGGGTTTATTTACGACATGCATCTGCCTGCCTTTTCCTCTCTGCATTCAATACTAAGAAGAGAAGAAGACAGGAAAAAAAAAAAGGAGAAAAGTAACTCTCGGTGCTGCTACAAAACCATATCCCCTAGTCTTTATTCAGAGATAGACTGATACTTTAAAGCACAGTTTCACACTAAATTAAATTGCAGGGTGCAGTGCCAGGAAGTGTATCTGAATATCAGCAGGGAAAATATCCTCCCCACCACTATCCTCTTGGGTTTGGGAAGAGCTGAACTGCTTTCCTTTTTTTTTTTTTTTTTTTTTTTTTGGGTAGGCCATAAGAAGCAAGCCATGTACCAGTAAAGCCAAACATTTTCTAACCTCATGGTCTTCACCAGGCCAGAACCAATTAAAAGGTTTATTTTCTGGCTTTTTAAGCCTGAGTTTTTGTCTAAGATTTTCAGATTTTCAGGCAACTTAATGTGCCACATTCCTTGTTTCCATACAGGCCATGTGAATTCCCACAAGTACTACAGGACTCATGTATTGCTTGCAAAATTGTGCAAACAGTGCTTAAATAGGATGGGGCCCCAACATACTTTGGGTAGGATCAGGCTGTATTGCTGATGTCCTACAGCATCACATAGGACATGGATTGAAAAGCGGTAAAAACTTCCTTATTGTGTCTCCTAAAAAATCTGCACTTGAAAACCACAATTTTTTTTTCTGAAATAGATATGTCAAAGCACAATTTGTGATTGCAGAGTTGACTTCTGGGCTTAAAGTCTCTCTCACTCCAAATTAAACTCATTCTTTAAGGTTCCTCTGTGGTCAGGGTTGATGGATTCATTTCACTCAAGAGAAATAGTCTGAAGTAAGGATGGTTCTCTCTCTCCAGGGATTCTTCCCTCCTTCATTCAGGGGTAGCCCAAGCAGTATGCTTAGGCTAGCTGATTATATGTTAGATGCTTAATATTTAGACAGACTATATCCTACCATGAGCAAACAGAAGTTGTTCTCAGCTGAAAGTCAAGGTACCCAGACAATGACCAGGTTGATACAGAGGCACTTGCAACAGTTCCTCAAAACATTCCACAGCACAAAACCACACATGGGGCTTCTTTAAATGTCATATGGTACTTCTACCTTTAATACAACTAATTTACTTGCTACAACTAATTGCTGATTCTCAGCATAACATGAGAAGTGCAGTGGAAGAGGGGAGAGTGATTATAGCATTTAAATTTAACCTCCAAAAGGAGGAAATTAATTTTCTTTTCAGGTCCATTGGGAAAATAAATAATTTCAATAATTTTCTTAAACTAGAGTGGAAATTATTTTGGCCAAATGCCTTTCTGGCATAAAGGGAGACTAAGTGCTAAATTAGACTAGAGGCTATGGAAATCTACCACTAGAGGTTTGTGAATAAGAGGTTAAGCAAACTTCGGTTTGGTTTATATAAAGAAACAAGATCACTTGAAGAAAGATGGACTTGCTCCAAAGTTACAGAATGCATTTCCCAACACTGATCTCTGGGCACTGAAGTCTTCTTCCTACTGCTGCTGCAAAGGAAGGAGAGTCAAAGCAGGAGTCTGTCTCACAAAGAACTGGGGAGTAACTTAACTGATGACTCTGGACCTGGAGGAACTTTTTGCATTGTGCTAAGAGTGTGTGAGTAAGGGGTTATAACAGAAACCTGAACAGGCACTGCATTACTCAACAAGGACTGATGAAAAACCATTTGCGTTAAGGAGTTACATGACACAAGCCTGGAAAAAGGCAGCCAAGCCCAGTCTGATGTGAATTTGTGAACTCAGTAAAACTTCTTTCAGGATGAATGCAGAATGGCTAAGAAATGGTAAGAAATTTCAGGAAATATGAGGAAAGGATGTAGCAGTCAGCATGACAAAGAAACAATGTTGTGTATAATGTATCTTGCTTGTTTGTACATCCCTGCCACTCTATCCCCTATAACCATCGGCATTTGTTGCCTGCCTTGTTTGGGATCTGGACAGGGGTTGTATTTTTAGCTTGACTTCAAACATTGTCAGTGCTTGGCTCTGAGTTGCAGAGGCTTTTGCCATTTCTAATATTCTTTGTTTGGGACTGGGAAGCCTTATATAGCCTTGAGCTGGAAGACAGTGTATTCAGATTCTACAGTCACAGGAACCAACTGATTTACATCCACTTGATGTTAAAGATTTAGGTAAAGCATTCAAAAACCTCTTCATGTTGTTGAGTAGAAACTGGGAAAATTTCTAACTAGTTCCATATTTCACAGTTTCCTTTTACCTTATTTCTTTCATAAGTTTCTTTTAAAAGTGGATCCAGCCTGGCATTTGAGATGAGGCTGTTGGGGTAAGGGCTGTGGGTCTGTCTGAAAACACCAGTTCCTCTCTGCTTACCATAGAGGGAGCTGAGAGGGCCAGCTTGGATTACACATTCATCTTTCTGCCTGCTGACATTAGATTAGAGGAATCTGTGTCTCTGTCAGTAGTGAAATCAAACCACAAAGAGAGAAAGTGCCAGAAAGCAGATCCCCAGAAATCAGTATGGAGTGGAAAAGCTTAGCTAGCTTTAAGGAAATACCTTTGAGATAGTGTGGTTTAGGCACTACTTCAGAAAGTGAAACACCAACTTTGAGGTTCCAAAGAAACGCCTACTGCTGGTCAGGGTCACATCTATGAAACAACTCCCAGAGCTGAATTAACCTTTCTGCATTTGTTCTCATAAAGGCCAGCAGAGTATGCTCTGTACATGTCAGAAATACGAGGCCTTTCTTTCCTCTTTTGACTGCCATATGTGAGAAATGGTTGATTTAACAGCAGTCATCCAAGAGACAGTTCTTGGCCATAAATTTCACATGGAGGTGTGTGCACTGTGGTTCAGACTCAAAACTTGGAGTCTAAGTGCATCAGAAATCACAAAATGTGTCCAAGGTTAAAAGCACTGGTCCTTTGCCTGTGTGGACAATGGAAAGAGCAAGAAACACTTACAGAAAGAGGTATCCCTGCTCGTAGCTTGAGAAGGGTGTCTGGGACACCTCGGGAGTGTTTGGGTGGACACCTTGCCCTGTACCACTACTTCAACTTTTGCCACAGAATAAATGTAAATGGATCCTTACCTTATGAACTTTTATTTGCAGAGAAATCAGGAGCAAAGCTGTTCTCACCTATCATTAAACAATTCTCTTGTAGACAGTGTGAATTTGCACTTGTTCTAGATATAATAGGTTTTGAAACTAATCAAGTGTTTTGATGAGATCTGTTTCATAAATCCTGTTGTATCACATGATACTATTACTTATCCTATGTGTTTACTTTCAATTTACACTGTTGGCTCTTTTTATTGCATTTTATTAAAGTCCATCACACAGGACTTATTTTAAGTCTTGTTGTGAGAAAGATGAACTCCAACATATGGAATAACCTAAATGAGTAAACTGAAAGTACCTGAAAGCTTCTATACTCAGCAGTGCCTTATTTGAATTTCTTTACAAGGGAGCATTTGCTTGCAATAGACAGGATATTGATGGTCAAACATTCAGTTAACTGAAAGGGTTCTGTGCCTTTGTACTAAACAAAAGCATATTGGATAAAAGCTCTGGCAGTTTATTTTTATCTCTTTTTTTCACTCATTTAAATATATGAATACATATGTTTTAGTATGTTTTTACTGTAAGTTGACTAAACGTAGTCATACATTTGTTAAAGGGAAAAGATCAAGTTTCAATGACTTAAAAGCTCACAGAAGTGCTGATATAAATTGCTTCAGTGCAAGCTGATCTGCCCATATGTTATATTGTACTTGTTCATTTCCATATTTTAGTCACAGGGTCATTGAAAACATCCTATCAGATATCCTATGCAGTGTAGCCAATAGGTCAGTTTGCATTTGGAGTCAAGTCTATAGTCTGTATAGGAGCTTGAAAGCATCTCAAAAGACATCTCATTCACTTATAAAGACTGATGGAAGGATATTCTGCCTTAATATTACCACTCTGTCACGTTTCAGAAATGCTTTTAGGTTATCATCATCCTTCTGTGCCAGACATCCAGCCTTCTAGTGCACCTGTTTCTTTTCTTTTTTTTATTTTTTTTTCCCAGGCTCCTCACAAGTGTCTGCATTCACAGTTTTTGTATGTCTGTTTGTATTTTACTCTGCCATCTGACACCCTGTTTCTTTGCTGGGATGTACCTCTGCAGTCCCAGTCTTTCACATTTCCTGTTCAGTTGTCATTTTTATCCTACCCTCTACTCCCAGACACAGAGTTACCTTTGTGCTCTCGACATCCCTAGCAGATGTCTTCATTTGACCTGAGTGCTCCCCAGCACCTGTTAGCCTTCCCCCAAATCCTATCTGAAATAATGCCTTCCCTTTGCAATTCCATCCATCATCTTGAGTAAATTGGCTCCACTGCACGAAGTAATCCTTTTCTTGTATGATCGTTTTTGTCTTTATTCCTATCTTATCCAATATTCAGGATGAATAATCCTCCTTTTACATATATCTTGCAAACACTGGGATTTCCTTGCCAAATACTGCAAGGTGTAGTGATGCAGAGCAGTTCAGGATGGGATTTGTGTGGCAATTTCAGCCCTAATGACTGGGAAGTCATGCCTGCATGAAGAGATGTATTCTATGCAATGCCTTCAAGAATAAACTGCTTTAGTACCTCACTGATGAATTACGGATGAATAAGGTTGAGCTGGCATGTAGAACTGAAACAGTTCAAGACAGGATTTAATAACCCAGAAGTCCAAAATTTGAACCATATTTCTGATAATCAAAGCATCATTCCAATGATCTTTTAACACCTCAGCCATATGTGAGATACGAGACTGTGGTCATTAGCAGAGAAACGTATATCCCTGGTAAGATACCCTTCAATCTTGTGAGGCATCGAGTTACCCCAGTAAGTGAGGTCTAAGGACAGGAGATGCTGAGTCACAGTTGCTGCATCTGACTGGGTCAAATCCTCTTTTGTAGGCACACAGATGGCACGCTAAACAAGAATATGGCCTATTGTTGATTTTCCCTAGCTTTTCTAAAGCTCATGTGGCAGTGACCCAATTTGCTGCACCGCCTAGTGGCACACAACCCAAATTCTGACACACAAAAAGCGGTTGCCCTTTATTAAAGAGTGTCCTCATCTGCTGCTTTTTGCCCATTCCCACCCCAAAGTGAATGAATGTCTCTGAACTACCCTGTGCCATGCTGCAGATACTTGAACTGCTATATTCAAGTGAAATATTTTTCTTTGGTCCCACATAAAACTTGACCATATTCAGTTCCTTTATTTAATTGATCTGCAACCCTCGAAATCTTGTGTCACATCAACAAGGCATGATTTTCTGCTTGGGAACTGGTGACATAGGCAACAGCTTAGCACATGGAGCAAACTATTTGCTCTGTTTAAAAGTGAGGAAAACTTTTCTCTTTGGACTGTATGGTGTGAACACTTCTATTAAGAAATGTTTGGGTTTGTTTTTTTAGGGAGGAAGAGAGTACTTCATCCAGAAACCTATCAAAAAGTCTTCCCAAAATGTGCAAAATATGGTCTCTGCTACAATCTACCAGGTGTATTTGAATTCAAAGAGGATGCCAGGGTTCTCCTTTTGAAACTTATTTCTTATTAATCAGCACTCCTAAAATACAAGGCATAAGATTTAGCATGGTGGGATCCAGCTGCTTTCTGGACTCTTCCCCTCTTTCTTTCTTTCATTCATTCATGGATCAGCTTGCCATGTCTATGAGTTGCGCCATCAGGCAGTGGCTATACTTGACTGTTGATTCTTGGTAACACATTGTATGGACAACATTTTTGTTTGCTTTACATCTGGGCAGAGACCATTTAAAACAGTGCAAAAGTTCGTAGGGAAAGTGTAGGAAAATACTCAGAGCAGTAGCTAAACTCCTCTCTGAACTGTGGTGATTTTCACTGCCTGAGTGGCCACCTCTGTACGACAGAGCAGCCTACACCACATCTGTTCAGGACCTGCAACTGCATTAACCTCGGGATTATGACATCAAGAATGGCATTTGTACAATTAAAAATGTTATCTCACAGGGCAGCCCTTGTTGCCCTCGGCCACCTTTGGGTAAATTGTGTTGTAGGAAAGGTTAAAAAAAGCTGCTGGAACTAATCCTTTTGATGAAACCTTTAACAAGTATGTCAAGCTCCTCTGATCTTGGCCCTGGCAGAGTATAGCTGTAGTTAATGTCCCCAGCTCTAACTCACCATCTAAGACCCTCTTTCCTGCCGCGTGTTTTCTTCATCAGTTTATATTTCTGCCAGTCAGTGTCACAAAGCACTTCCTGCTTCATCCCCGCCTGACAGGGTTAAGCCACACTGATGGTCTGCAGTTGTGTGCAGCTTCATTTTTCATAGATTCTTTCTGATAACCATAACATGTACTCTGGAGTATGTGTTAGGAACTGAAAACAGGCCAAGTGTTTTGTATTAGAGCCTGTATTCCCACATTCACCAATTCTCCAAGGGTTGAAAATGCATCAGTGACATGTATGAGAAAAAAAAGGCTGGGACTAAAATCAATTTTCTCCCCTCTTGCCTACATGAAACAAAATTAAAAGCACAATGAACCTTATTCTTTTTTCATTTACTGCTGAAATTCCTCTGCAGTCTGTGAAACAACTCTTATTACACCACTGTAACTGGAAGTAAAATCAACCTCAGTATCTGCTGCAGATGTTTACACCTTAAAAAAACCAGGAGCACGCACATTTTCTCTATCTTAAAATTTTTTTGAAAAGCCAGTAAACATTTTATCTTTAAGGAGGTAGCTAGACCCCAGAGAACCGATTAACCAAAACTTGTAACTTGCTCTAAACAAACAATCTGATACTCCCTTATACATGACCGGCTTTCAATATCCTGGTGCGTATTGTGGCCCTAAGCTGTCAGTTTAATGCCTGTGTTAGCACAGATCAAAGGAGAACAGAAATAAAATATAAAAATACAGCAATAAATAACCTAGTGTGCTTTCTTATCTTTAGTGAACATTTTATATTAGGCTGGTTTATTTACTAAGTATTGCAGAGTCGTCTTTACTTCCGCTGAAATAAACTGGGGTGAAAAGCCACAATAATCCTTCAGATAAAATGGAAAAAGTTATTTATGATTGTGCTATTCATAGATGTCTCTTCTTAGAAACTGGCCATTTGTGGTTTTGGTTTTTTCTGTAGCATCCGCTTTTCTCCTTGAGATCTCACGACCTTTTTTATTTTTAATTTAGGAAAAAAATACTAACCATAATGCAGACCCATGCTAACAATTCTGCCATCCTGGCTGTCAAAGACATTTCCTGTGGTCTGTTTTTGGCTGTGCACTCAGCCAGTTGTGCTGTATGTCAGGCATTTTTTTAAAAAGTAAACAGCTACAGTTATCATCCACATAAAAATTAACCCATGATGTGCGGGACTTTTCACTTTCTTGGTGTCTATCCATGAGCCACCTGAAGACTCATTGCAAGGTCAACAGCCAAGAGGTTGAATGCATCTGAGGGAGGTTGTTGCTGCAAGAAAAGCAAGCCAAGTGTCATCGCCTGAATGCTAAACAGGGGTAACCATGGATTTGCTCATGTGATTTGTCCCTTTACGCTGCTCAGAGAAAGGGATGGAGGAAATGCTGCGGAGGCCCTTACAGCTGAGGACAGAAGGGGACAGTCCCTCCCTCCCTACCACCACCAGGCTGTGCAGGTACCATGTGCACCGTTAAAATAGATCAAGTTCTTTTTCTAAGAACAGATCAGCTATAGATTTTTTTCTCAGTATTGTTTGAAGAATAATTGTGGTTTCACGAGTTATTTTTCACAGTAACATGTGAAGAAAAGGCTAAATTATTCTACTCTGTTCAGGATGCAGGGGTGCGTGGAAACATTTTTCACTAGTAGGTGCCTTTTGACTTGAGAACCTAAACAGTTTTTGGTTTGGGTGTTTTTGGTTTTTTTTGTTTGGTTGGTGGTTTTTTTTTTTTTTCCCCTCTGCTGCAATTTTGACTTAAGGTGCCTAGTTATCTTTTAAACATCAGATCACTGTCTGGCTCAATCTTGCAGTTCCTAAGTATTAAAAATGTTTTTTGATGCTTGCCAAGAATGCTATATGAGTGAGTAATGTGATTTGACTCACTGAAAGGGTTCTAATGCAACATGAATTCAATGTAACAAACCACTCATGGAGCAGAAATACAGCTTTCTTTAAAAGCTGGTGAGATACCAGGCTATAAAGTTGCAACCATAAAGATTTGCAATGCCTTAATTTTAGGCTGCCTATTTAAATTTGGGCTGTATAGAGATTAATATGCATAATTTATTTGCTTTAAGAATTAATCAGAATTTATATTTCCTGTATTGGACTGTACTTTTAAAGCAAGTGTCATTGGAGATAAACACCTCTGTTTGCAGCAGCAGTGCTTATTAACACATCTTGCAGAAACTGCCTGTTCTTTGTGATACAGAAAACAAGATACTGATAAATTATGTAGAGATCCACAGGTTTTCATCAAGCTTGGAAAACCAAACCTTGGGTTATACAACTAAATTCTTTACATACAAACAAATATACCAAGGCAGGGTAATATGGAATAGGTCTCATGTAACTTTAACTCCTCAAAGGTAAGTCTTCAGGAACACGTGCTTCTAGTGGATTACACACCCCATCTTTAAAGTAAATGCTGCTCTCAGAGCAGTGGCAGTGCCTGGTTCTAGGAGGGCTTGTGAAATCACTTCACATTTGGGTGTCCTTTATGGGATGTGACATGAAATCACTTTCTAAGCTGGTACTTCTAGTGCTGATAATTATGCCACTGCAAGTCACTCATTTCTCAAATTAAGTGGATCCGTTATTTTGGCTCTCTGACCTGCCAGTTCCAGGAATGCCCTCGGCTTTTTTTTTTTTTTTTTTTTTTTTTTTTTTTCCTGAAGCTGTATTTTTTTTTTTTTTGTGCAGACCATGAAGTGGATTAATTTCTCTAAGGAACATGAATAAAGTTTGTTTTACTTAAATTCCTGGAAAACAAGTTGATAAAACCCATATGGATCATGAAGTTTGAAGCATAAGTACAATGTTCCTAGGGTGAGCAAACACTTGTCTTTTAAAATAGACAACTTTTAGCTGTGGAGGTTATGTATATACATATTTGAGATCTGTTCTGTGAGCCATCAGCTTGACTTCAAAAACATAAGACAGGAAGCTGACTGCTTCTGAAGGTGTTTTCCTTCTTCCTCCTGTTAAGCATACATGCTTTTCAGATAAAGGTTTTTAACTCAAATTTGTCGTTGTAACTTATAAACAAAGAAAAATTGTTAAAAACTGGTTTGAAGCTTTCATTTTAAACCCTACTCCTTCTCAGCCCAAATGGGTCAGAGTTTTAACATAATTCTTACTGTTGTGAAAATCCTTTCAACTTACACACACATACACACACCCACAGATATAACATGTCTCCTACCTTGGCCAAACTGCAGATGATTGATTCTACTCAGATTTTGAATCAATCTCTTTTCAATATGTTCTGTGCACATCTCCATGCCCCAGCCACACCTTGTTAGCACCAGTCGATCTGAGACATCCTTGAGTGCAGGCTAGGATGGGAAAGCCTCTTTGGGGGGCAAGTGCTTTGAAAGGCTGCAGAGAAGGTTCTGTGTCCCAGGCTGCTCAAAGAAAATCTATGACCTTCCCTCCTTCGGAAAAGAAAGAGGGCAACCAGCTTATTTAATTAAAAAATTCTTGTTTGTGAAATGAATAGAGTGAAATGAATCATCAGTTAACAGAGCTCTTCTGTATGTCCCTAAAATCTGTATGCTGCTTTCTTATCCCTGTCTGTACACGAAACGTAGCCGCTTCAGATGCTAAACCCTACGGCTATGCCACGCGTGGGGGATCATGGTCTTCCACCTCTGTACCCTCTTTGGCTTCCCCAAAACCTTTCCTGGGGGCTTCCACACCAGCCAGGTACTTCACTACCTTCCTTCATTTAGGGCAGGAAGAAACAGACATGCTTAGATGTATTCTCTAGTATCTTATCTCCTCACCTCCTCAAAAGACAGAAGTAGCAACAGCCTCAAAAGTGTGCACGGAGAGGCGGGCAGCTGCCCTTGTGCCTGGGGGCTGGAGGTTGCTCCTGTGGTGACCCTACACAGTAGTGCACAATTTATTATCAGTTGATATGCAAAATAAAGCATAAGCTTTTAGTTTAAAGCCTCAGAAACCTTTTAAATTGCCTGAGAGGAGAACAAAAGGAATTAGCAAAATATGTTTTTAGAACTGAGGCAGTTTCCGCTGATTTTTTCCTAAATATTTCTTTTGTAGTGGAGGGAGCAGTGTATAGTAAAAAAAAAAATTAATAACAGTGAAAAGTTTTCCTTGGCAAAAAGAAAGCATTTTGAAAGCAGCTGAAGATGAAATGTCAAGGCAGCTGCTGGATTGCAGTCTCCATGGCAATCATAACACAACACTTTGATTAGTTAGGCACATGGAGGAGCCTCTGGATGGGAGTCCGGGGTGGTGGTGGTGAAGGGCAGGTTATTGTTTTTTGAGGACATTTAAAAAAAATCAATACAGAGAAGGACCTGTCCTTTCTAAAGAACAGAGTGTATCAAGTTTTCTCTTCAAATGCATTTGTGCACACATTTTGGCACTTAAAAAAAATCTTAAAATAGGTAAGAGTCAGATACTTTTTGCTAAATAATTCTTGTAGAATAGAAAGATGATTCCCTTATCCAAGGGAATCCAAGCATCTTTTGTCTTTCATGCATTTATATTTTAACACCCTGTAGAACAAGGAATATGTGTCTTTTATTCACATATTTACTTGCAGGAAGAAGAAACCAGAAAGGCTGTGGTGTGGACTGAGGAGAAAAGGCAAGTGTTTGGACACTGCATCACCCCATACAGGCACATCCAAACTACTTGCCAGGTGAGCTGGGCTCACCTATGTCTCCTTTTGTGCAGAGTATTGATGGTGGCATGAACTGAACACGCTGGAGGCAAGGGAGAGCTTTCTCTCCTTTTGCTCCTGCTCTCCTCCACTTGCCAAACCCCAGAACTGAGGCTTGGATACTGTATTATTGGTTAGAAGTGGACAGTCCTTCCAGTCCACATTTCAAAAGGAAGGAAGGAAGGAAGGAAGGAAGGAAGGAAGGAAGGAAGGAAGGAAGGAAGGAAGGAAGGAAGGAAGGAAGGAAGGAAGGAAGGAAGGAAGGAAGGAAGGAAGGAAGGAAGGTTACTCAGCTTTGAAGTAAAGACCTGGCCTCCCAACTTCAGCGGTGGGTTTAGAAGTGGTAACATCTCCTGGTGGAGCTGAGCATGAGTATGTCTGGGCAAGGTTCCCATCAACATGCTGCCTCACTGCTGCCTCACTGCAAACAAGGACATTTCAGCTCTGTAATTGTGGGTTCTCTTCAGATCTTTTGCCTGTTGTGTTTCTTTGAGTAGAAATAGGGAGAAGGTGTGTGTGTGTGCAGGGACACACAGGATTGGCCCCTGTGACATGTGTGCACAGCATGGTTCACCTCTGAGGTGATGCTGTAAGGATATGTCGCCCACACAAACAGCACAAATAGTGTTACGTATTTCAAAGTGGTGAAATATGTGAATTACATAGAATGACACATCACCTCTTTATCCTTTGTTTTTTCAAAAACCCCACACAAATCAAGACCAACTTGTGTTGGCTTTTTGTTGGCTTTTATTTGTTCTTTGTTTTTTTTCATGGGAAAGCTTGAGCAGGTAGGACAGTACCAAATCTTGTAACATGTTTTCTCAGGACAAGTTTTCTTACCTCTTTTACAGCTGCTGCTAATTCTGTGCAGTGCTGTTCTGCATTCTCACAAATCATGGGTGTTAAAATCAATCCCTTCTTCATTTTGTTTGTTAATTAAAAATCCCCTCTTGCTTTTTTGAATTCAAGGGCTAATCCCTTTCTTTCACCCGGCACATTTTCCTGGGTAGGAGCTGGCTTCCTCCACTGTCACTTGGCACCATGGCATCTCCAACACTCTCATCTTGGGGAGCCCTGTCCCCAGAGCAGCCCCTTGACTGTGTAGAAACTTCTCTTGTCTGACTTCATGAATCAGCTTGCAGGGCAGAGATCTCAGCATACAGCCTGAAAGTCATTTTAGACTGAAAAGCACAGGAGTAATGCAGCGATGTAAAGTAAAGCCTAAACAAACATGCAAAACCTAGAAGGGAAGCAAGTCATGTAGTTGCCCTAAGCTTTGCTAATTGTGAGACCTCCAGCTCTGATGAAGGAAATTGATTTCATCAGTTGTCAGTCATCCTCCTTTTTCTATTAAATGATCAGATGTTCACATCTCCTCTAGGCAGGGCAAAGTCCTGCTTTGTTCTTCCCCTCTCTTGTCATGCTGAAAGCCTTGAGGATAGCCAACCCTTGCATGTTAGGCAGGGAATTTTCTCTCTCCCTGATGGTTTCTCTTGCTGCGATCATGCTGAGTCCCTGTCCTGACAACATCACTTGGAAGTTTCTTGTCAAGCATGTTCCTTCAGCCCTTCACTTATTAACTAATTAAGATATCTGACTTCTAGGGCAGAATTTGTCTGTGCTAGGTTTGAACTGGTTTCTGCTAAATACAGGAGGACACCCTGAGAGGAGTGTAAACTAACTATGATGGGTAGTAAAAAAATGCAGGACAATGCTGACTGTTTTTTAGAAAAGAAGGGTCATGCTTATTTCAAATTTACATGAAACTGAATTCAAACAAGCCATATTGTGAGTGAAGTTATTTTGTTTGACAACACATCAGGGAATGTTCCTTGTCACTTCTCCTTCACTCTAGCACAAAGCTAACTCTTAAAAGAGCTGTTGAAAGATGGAATTTTATCAGAAGAGAACTTGAAATTTTGCTGGCTACGTATCTATCAGTTCTTACTTGTTAGGGTTTCAGTTTCGAATAGATGTGTATTGGCAAGCCTTGGTACTGCTCTCAGAAAAATGAGAGAGTTCTTAAAAATAATAATAATAAAAAAAAAATGAAAAAGAAAACCAGAACAGGCATGTCCTCCTCCCTCTTCATTCTAAGCAAATGTTTCTGGCAGTGTTTTTCCAGCTGACTGGATGTGTTTAGAGGAAAAAGCTGTACCAGACCTTCAAACTGTCAGCACTGACCTTTACTCTCTGTAGAAAATCATTATTTTAAAAATTGTTGAAGGAACATTGGTGGGGAAAAGAATTTTTGGGGTCAGATGAGAGGTTTTGTTTAAATGCTGAGGGATTTTTTTTCTTTCCTCTTTATGCTTACTGTATTCACACTTGCCCATCTAAGATTTGGACACCTGCAATAGGGCATGTGAATCCACTCCTGAGGTCTGGTAGAAGAGCTGGTACTGTGGCATACAAGGGCTGCATTTAATCAGTGTTCCCAGGAAGTGACTGGGACTGAAGGGATGCTACAGGGGACACCACTGCAGCTTCTGTCAGAACTGTCTTGCTCCACAGCTGCTACCTGAACATTGCTCTTGACTTGAGGCAGTGTTAGCAGTTCTGGAGTCTGTGATGCAGACAGTCAGAAGTGAGGGAACAGAAATGTCAGCCATTACCATTGCTGGATGACTCTGGGTTGAATTTTTAATTATTGGGGTTTTTAGATGCAATTGACACAGATGCAGATTGAGTTAGGTGTGCTAAAAAGTAATGAGTGAGAAATTAAAAGCCACTTCCAAACTCTTTTATTTTCATCTACACTTTGGGATATGTGGCACAATTCCCCCTCTCTATAAAGTTTCTGTGGGACTTCCCTCTGTGCTGTGTATTTTAAAGGTTTTTGTTCTTGTTATAAAATCTTGAAGCTGTGTGAAGCAAGTGCAGTGTGTGAGTGAAGGCAGCTTGCTGCAACTCTGCCTCTCTGGCAGGCGCAAAGCCTGGTGTCCATTTGAAGACTGTCTGCAGGGGAAAGTAGATATTTTTGGAGACACCCTCCAGTAGTGATCCATTCAATGCCAGATTGTTTCTACGTTTAAACAATAATCAAGCTCTTCCTGTCTCAGTTGGTGATTCACAGTAATTTTGTACTGTACAGGCTCTAGATTAGATGAAGGCAGCTGTGTACATTTGATCAGGCTCTCACATCAGCTGAATTCTGACAGGCTGGCACTGTCCTGCTTTAGCACTGTCCTTCATGCATATAAATGTTCTGGCATGAAGATTTCCTAAATGTCATGGCTGAGGCTGGCCAGCATGGGAACCCTGCTACTGCAGAGAATGAATAAGTGCCTTGCCTATGAGGTTCAGGCTATTTTGTTTCCCATTTAAGTTGCTGCACTGGAAATGTGATACATGCAGTTAATCTTCAACCAGCAATCTCAGACATTATAGATCCACTTATACCTTGTGATGAATTACTTCAGTATCTGGAAAATATTAAATAACATTTTTTTGTTGACATGGAAGTGTGACCTGAAGGCTGCAGCTGGTCCCAATGTTTGGTTCTGTTTGTGTCCTGCTGTCTGGCTCTTCCTCCCTCTGTTCTCTCGGTATTGAAACTCAGCTGGTTTATGTCCATCATTATCAATGGAAGGGCATTTCCAAGCTGGTAATTGCTGAGTGGATCCGGTGCTGATGGTTTCTGGAGCTGCCAATCTGAGGAGCAGCCTTTGGCTCCTGCTGCATACAGTATGTCTGCAGTTTGACCATTTATCTCACTTTACATACTTGAACTGAGAGAAAGGTTTGTGCAAGTACCTGCTGCTCATTCCATGGGATGTCCTTTCCCCCCTCATCCCCTCCCTCCTGCTCTTGACTGTTATCAGCTATTGCAACAGCACCTGTGTCAAATAAGGTGAATGCTGTTGTCAAATTCAGAGGCAATGCTTCACAGTGACTCCATTCAGAGTCAGATGGGGACTTGGAAATAATCATGGATTCATGATAATGGGAAAAAAAACCAATTATGCTGGCTACATTCTGAATGTTGAAGACCCAGACTGTTAAACTGTGGTCTGTAAATGCAGTTGCAGAAAATCTAATTTGGAATTTTAAAATGTGTTTCTGAGCTCAAAAGCTGGTGAAAACTCTCTGTTAAGGAGACACAGAAGGTGGATGAACAAAGAAATTGGCCTGATGATGTAGGTGATTGAATTGCTTCATTTAAGATGTCAGATGATAAAAATGTTGAATGGGATTCAGTCTACAAAATCCTGCCTATGCTGTGACTTAAGTTCCTAAAAGCCACTCAGTTTTCAGTTTTGCTTAATCCCGTAGGCATCTAAAATTCAGTAAGCCATTAAACCTTACTATCTATTTGAAATCTTCAGTTCCTCTTTTGATTCACCTTCAAACACTCAGATTGCCATTGCTAGGAAATGAGTGTCTGTCAGCCAGTTAAAGCAGTTTGGGATTCAAGATCATGAGGACAGGCACTCAAACACTGTCCAAGCCCCTTGGAGAAAAAAATGAAGAATGAGATTTCGTCAAACCACTGATTACTTTTGTTTGACACAATGACAATGCCCATGTGCTGCTGGTTAGCACAGTGTCTTGCCTGCTGACAGAAGGAGGGAGATGCTGGCTGGTTAGCACACTGACAGAAAATTGACAACAGAACAGAAATGCTATTTAGCATCTTTCATCCACAGATCCTGTGAAGCCCTTAGAGCTTTTAGTGGAACCCAGCTGGACCCAGCTAACTGCAGTATGCATCTCCTTTCTATTAGACTATCAGTGGATAAACAACCAAAACTGACTTGGGGATCAGGATAGTAGGTGTCCATCCTTCCTCCTTTAGTTTCTCAATTTTTTACTTAGACAGAAATTGTACTGAAGAAAGCTCCTAAAACGAAAATGTTACCCCTTCCCTTCCCTTCCCTTCCCTTCCCTTCCCTTCCCTTCCCTTCCCTTCCCTTCCCTTCCCTTCCCTTCCCTTCCCTTCCCTTCCCTTCCCTTCCCTTCCCTTCCCTTCCCTTCCCTTCCCTTCCCTTCCCTTCCCTTCCCTTCCCTTCCCTTCCCTTCCCTTCCCTTCCCTTCCCTTCCCTTCCCTTCCCTTCCCTTCCCTTCCCTTCCCTTCCCTTCCCTTCCCTCAGCTGCTCAGCATATGGAAGGAATGCTGTCTTCCTGCTGTGGCAACTTCTTTGTTTAACTCAGCTCTTGGTGAACACTGCTCACATCTGTTTTCTTCTCAGGCTCCATGGAGACAGAGTATAAATCCAGAGTGAGGTGATAAAGACCTCATGAAAAGGTGTGTTTACTTCCAGACAGATATTGAGAAATATCTAATAAGTAGCCACCAGATAAGTGGAAGTAAACATCCTTCTGACTCTGTGGGATAGTTCACAATAATCCCTCTTGTTTCTTATGCCTTCAATGAGACATCACCAAATAGCAAGAATTGAAGCAAAACCCCACATCCTATTTTTCTCCTCACCATTTTCATCATAGGTCTATCACATCAGATCTGTTCTAGGTGCAGGATGGAGAACATCACTCACCTCTTTACAAAAGACTGGATTTAAATAACTATAATACTGGTCTGTGTAGAAGGCTTAGTCTATGTCAGACTTCTCTGTCTGTCTGTGTTCTGGTCCACATACAAATAGTGTGCCATGGTATTTGGAGGAGGAAGGCAAAAAGAAGATGTAGGTCTGCTCCCCTCTCTTGCACTCTGTGCCTGGGTGTGCACAACTCAGCTTTGCAAGGATGGCCCCCAGCAGGAAGGAGATCAGCTCAGTGCCGTGTCTGGTCTGCCTGTGGAAATCCATTCCTGATTCAGTTTCTTGCACTTGGACAAAAAAGAAAAAAATAAAAAAAAAGTTTTAGAATGACTTTCTGGCTCAAAGCTGGTCAGTCATGGAAATCAGACAAACCAGTATGGAGAGTAATTGATGATTAGTTTGACAAATGACAGAAATGATTGGTGGCACAATCAATTTCTATTTATTATTCAATTATATGTCTTAAACTCACCTAAAGCATATTTTAAAAGGGGAAAGCTCTTCAAAACAATAGGAAAAAAATATGTGCAAAGCCTTTCTGTGCTGTCTTTTTAGCAGCGTTTGGCAGCTTTTTATGGCTGCAGGCAACTTCAAATAGAGCATGACAGCAAATCAGCTGCAGCAAAGGATCAATGACAGCTGAACTGGCAGGCAGTAAAGGACAAAAATAACTCCCTTTTAAAAAATTAATAGATATACTGTGCTTTATTCCTATTTTCAATTGGACATGGAAGGTGAGAATTTAAGGACTTTCAGTATAATCTAGGACAATCTTGTTAGACAATTTTATTGATTTTTTGAATGGAAAATTTTGTTCTTTATTTTTTATCGCAGTAGGTGTTTGAATAGAGAAAACCTCACAGAGAGAACGCTTACAGCATTTCCTGCCATCTAAGACTTGCCTAAAGGAGTAGAAATTTTTGCCTTTATTTGCAAAATATAAAAAATGTAAATATATATTTTGGCAAAAACTATTCTAGTATTTATTCACAAGAAAGGTGAATAAATACATTTTAAAATAAGAAGCAGGTGTCAGTCAAGGTTGGAATACTCCTAAACTGCAACAGTTCTTTCACAGAATTTATTACAGCCAACACTGTCCTTAGGAGAATCATTGTGTATATATTCTTATCCAAACCAAATAATTCATTCACACGCAAGAGTGTGATATATTTGTCTATAGGTAAAAAGAATAAACTCCTTAAATGACAACACATTCATAAAACTGCAATAATGGCAAAGGAACTGTAGGAACTGATCTTCCCATTTTCATCAAACAACAGCAGGTGGATTAACCCATTTGAGCTCCTTGTGCTGATAAACACAATATATAACATATCCTCCCCCATAAAACTCTGAATTTCATTTTCATTTCCTGAGTAAACATGGGAACTCTGTATCAAACAGCAGGTGTCCATCACATTGCAGCCTTAAGGTCTAAATCCAAATATTTGAATGTTACATGAACATTGAGATGTGAATATGGCTGGAACTTCTTTGACCTCAGTGAATGAACACATAAGCTTAACTAGGGGACAGTCATCACACAGGACTGGTGCACATGAAGATGCTCAAAATGATAAAGGACACCTTCATAAAAAACTCAAATCACTAATTCTGTAACAGATGAAGAAAACGAAAGGCAAATAGTAACAGATGAATGCAGAATACAGATTTGCCAAATTCCATTGACAGTAAAAATATTCCTTGGCAGTGACTTTATGTGTTAAGTAGACAGTTCATTCATTGCAAACCTTAGACATCAACAAATATATATATACATATATGAACACACATAGAATATTACAGAAGTTTATCTCAGTTTTCTCTCTCCTGTGAACATACAAATACACTTGCTGCATTGGCCTCTCCCTCAGAAAATTATAACCACTATTTCTGATGCAGTTGTATATGGGGTGAGGATGAGGAAGGGTAAGGTCCTTCAGGATTCCATTAGCTCCTCTGCCACCCCCTGCCTCATGTCACCCTGTCCTTGGGGTCTATGGAGCTCTAGAGCTTCCCTCTCCACAAGAAATACTCTGGAATAGATCAGCTACCTGCTACTGATTTCCCCACCACATCCCAAAGCATGATTTTGGGGCTAACCCTGTTGTTTGATATAATGAAAGCTGCTGTGCCTTGTTACTTGACGGAGATCATGGTCCATCCACTCCTCCAGTTCCCATCACCCCATTTTCTTGTTCAGAAGTTAAGTGTGCAGTAAATTTGGAGTTTCTTGGAGAGTTATCAATATTTGCTTGACCATGACTTCTCAGAGAAAGTTGGGTAACCACATGCTGGGGAGAAAATTGAATTATGTTCTCTTCAACTTCCATATTTCTTGATTTAGCAAATACTCTTTCTCTTCTAAACTAAACAGTACTAAATTATAAGATTCTTGGTCAAGTTCCATAAGTTTCTGCAAATAGATTTTATGTTTTATTTGACCTGTTCATGATTGCAGCTATGTCCCAAGTGGCTGCTTCCTTCAAACTTCTGTTGTACAAGAAATGGAGCTGTCACGGAAGGTCATTTCTGAGCCTGTACTAGCATGGTTTGTCTTATATATGTAAGTTTCAGCATTAATTCACATTAATGGTTTGATAAACTATATTGTCCACTGTCAAAATAATGTTTCTTGCATAAAATTGTCTCTCTATATACAGTGTGCACTATGTACTTCACTGGTCTTTATCATAACTTTTTACATTCCTCCTATACTACATGGATACTTTTCTTCTTTATTGCATGCTAGAAAAAGCTGAAGAAGTAATTTCTAGCCCATCAAAACAGTACTTGGAACTCCTACCCTAACTTTAAGTGCTTAGACTTGCATCTCTAAAGTGTGAGCAGAGAAATAGAAAATGTTACCTGGAAGGTACATTGGGTTTGCAAAATTCTTTAAAATTCAACCAGTGAGAAGACTGATTCTCTGATAGCTGCACTCACTGGATTCTCTTGTACTGCACTGAGTTTTGATCTACAGTCCAAACTTTATTGAAATCATGAAAGACAAATCCACAATTAAAATACTTTTATTGTTTAATACAAATAACTAGAATTGATCATCCAGAATTTCCCTTTCAACCTATTTACTGTTCGCATAAACTGTATTCTCACCTCAAACTGTGAAATGTCTGACTGTTCCCTTTATATTTTTTTCACTTGGATTAGTAGGTGCAGGACACACTAAATATTTCATTTGTTATGCCCTGAATTATAGCATCTCACCTGCTTGACTAAGATAAATCATTAACACATGGGTTTATAAATAACTTGGAAAACATCCTGTCTGAGAGTATTTCTGATATAGTCTTGTCAGGTTGAATTCAAAACATTCCTATAGCTCTAAAAATATGCATACTGATGGTTTCTCCTGTTACAGATTGGTTATTACGCTTGGTACTAAACTCTACATGCTACACACTAACAGCTCCAACATGGAATTTTCTAAAGCATATTTATTTTCAGCTCAGTTTTAGACACAGTAACATTGGTTAATAACTAGTTGTTAGTTGTGCTTTCTCTCTAAAATATCTAGTGCATTTGCTGTCCTTTGCTATGATTACTGAAAAAATAAATAGTAGTAATGTTGATAAAATCTAACGCTGTTGGGGTTAGACTGCACAATTCTCTAAAACCTTCATAAATACTATTCTGAACATTTTGGAGGTTTAAATCCCTTTTTTTTTTTTTTTTTTTTTTTTTTTTTTTTTTTTTATACTAAGGGCTGTTTCATCCAACTTAACTGCAGAAAATCTATTTAAGTAGCATGGGCTAATAAAGTCTACCTCCATTCTTGTAAGTGTTTTCAGCTTGTTCAATGTAACAGCTTTACGTTTTTAGTGTGAGTCCTTGACTAGCAAAAACCAGATATCATCTTATGTTTTCATCAAGGTATTTCTGATTTTTTTCAAGACCACTGAAAATTTTGTGATCTGAAAAAAGAAAAGGAAAGAAGAAGTGCTTGTGGATCTCTGGTCAAAGGAAGAAGCCTGGGAATTTCCAATTCAGCTCCTATTAAACCAAAATCAGTGAATATGAAAGCTTTAACTGGGTATTTAGTTGAATAATAGCCCATGTTTAAATGGTGCAGTGTACTGACAGATCAAAAAAATTCTGAGTCACTAGATGGACAATAATGAACAAATTTAAGCTCTTTGAAAGTGAATTGGTCACTCCTGCTTGAAAAGGGTTTATAAGTTTTCCACTGACAGTGGAAATGATGAATCTACTGTGTTATAAATATGTTTCCTACATTCCTGCTCCCTCATAGCTGTTATTCCTAATGAAATACAACAATAACTAGTAATTATCAGTGACTATTCAACAAATTTTTAAATTATCTGGGTTCCCTTCCTACATATCCTCTGGAAGAAGAGGTAGCCTGTGGTATGTCTGATTTTGGATTTTGCACACTTTTGCTGGATGGATAGAAAGTACAAACCAAATAGTCAGGTTAAAAGAGGATTTTCATCATCCTTTATTAGGAAATCCAGATGGGAGATATGTGGATAAATGGAGTAAGAGAAATGACTTAATTGCTCTGGACTCTTCTGCATGTGCAGGGTTGACCCAATATTTCTGCAGCACACATCCTTTGCCTAGCATGGCTTTATCCTCATATCACCCTCATGGTAGAAAGAAAAGTGGCAGTCATAATTAAAAGAAGGTGACCTCTCACACTGCCAGGTCTTGCAAGGGAAGCTTACCCAAGCAGTGATGAATCTACTGTGAGCTCCAGCAGGTCCCATGGCATGAGCAGGAAACTTTATGGCGAACATCCCTCTGCCATTTAGATGTGTCTCGATGTGCCCTGTGCTAGGCAGTTGTAATTGCATTAGTTCAAGTTATGTCACATCTGGACTTGGAGCTGTTGCCTCTAGTTACCTTTCTGGGCAATTAGCTCGCTGCCATTCATGTCCTTCCTTTCTGGACTATGAGAAAGGCTATTTGTAAAATGGCTTTATCTACACTACTAAGACCAAGAAAGCTATCTCAAGCACTGAGGCCCCTGTTACACTCCTGGTTGTGCACACAGCTTAACTGCTTGCTCACTCCATTTCAAAGTGTCACAGGATCACACCGTGGTTTAGGGTGGAAGGGAGCTCTAGAGATCATTGTTGATGGAAATCTAAATAAGAGTCAGCAGTGCCCTGGCAGCCAGGAGGGCATCAGGCACAACATGACCAGCCAGGCAAGGGAGGGGATTGTCCTGCTCTGCTCTGCAATGAGGTGGCCTCACCTCAAGTCCTGTGCACAGTTTAGGGTGCAGCAATATAAAAAAATATATTAAATCATTAGCAAGTGCCCAAAGGATGGCCATGAGGATGGTGAGGCACCTTGAGGTGAAACTGTGTGAGGAGTGGCTGAGGTAACTTTGTCTGTTCAGCCTGGAGGAGACTGAGGGGAGACCTCATTGCAGTTACAACTTCCTTGTGAGGGGAAGAGGAAAGGAAGACTCTGATCTCATCTCTGTGGTGCCCATTGACAGAACTTGAGCAAATGGCCTGTAGCTGTGTCAGGGGAGGTTTATGTTGGATACTAGAAAAATGTTCTTCACCCAAAGCATGGTTGGGCACTGGAACAGGCTCCCCAGTGAAGTGGTCACTGAACCAACCTGATAAAGTTCAAGAAGCATTTGGGCAATGCTCTCAGGCACATGGTGTGACTCTTGAGGATGGTGCTGTGCAGGGCCAGAGGTTGAACTCAATGATCGTGATTAATTCCTTCCAAATCAGCAAATTCTATGTTGATGGTTCTATGATCTAGTCAACCCTCTCTGCTCAAATACAGTCACCTAGAGCAACCTGGCCAGGAAAATGCCCAGTCAGGTTTTGAATATCTTCAAGGAAACTACACAATCACTCTAGGCCACCTGTTCCAATGTTTGATCAACTTCAGAGTAAATAAGACTTTTTTCTTGCTTTCATTCCATTCAAATGGAATTTCAGGTTTGTTAACCTCTGCCCATTGCCACACGTCCTATCACTGGACACCACTGAGAAGAATCTGCCTGCCTTTTCTTCATCAATATATCAGTGTATACTTTTTATCACATTTGATAAGATCCACCTCCCCCTGCCTCTGAGCTTCCTTTTTTCCAGGCTATAGTCCCAGCTCTCTCAGACTTCTCTTTCACTCATTATTGTTTGCTAGGTGCATGCTCTGGCTGCAGAATTCATTCTAGTGCAGTTTTGCTCTTTCACCTTTATTTGCGTCATCGATGTTAAAGGCATCCAATTTCCAAGTCATACACACATACTGGAAGAAATGAATTCCTCTATGTATTCTCAGAACTTCCATGGTAGTTTCAGCTACCTGCAACTTTTTTGGGTAGAGTCATGTACATTTTTATAACAAAACACCATAAATGAAATTGTCTTTTTGAATGCTTCGTGTTTGGTAGGACAGGCACAAACCACTGATTTGCACTTTAGCTTCCCCTGATACCAGAGAACTACAGTTACACAGCCTGTGGAGTCACCAGTGGACAAGTAGGGATTGAGGCTCCTACACAAAATTTTGTTCCTATTCAATAATATTTTTGTTGTATCTCAATCCCAGTTTTGAAATGGAATGGTCACACTCTTATATCTGTTCCTCCTCTGTTCAATCAGGCAGGCCATGATGATCCTGACCTTACTGCAGTCCATTTTCTTATCCCAAAATATTGTTCCTGTTTGATGGAATTTATATTTTATTATGAAATGTTAATTTTGTTTAGCAGGATATTGTGGTCTCCTTCCAAAACTCTTCAGATTCACTGGTTATGATCCTCACTTGTCTTTCCTCAGGGAAAAAAAAGCCTATTTACTTAGATCTTGGCAGTTGTCTTACCATCACAATGTTTACTTTATTTTCAGTACAGAAAGCTTGTTACCAAATACAAGCCAGATGGTGGCTTGTTTTTCCAAAAGATAACACGTAATATAGACAAACATGCTATGATGTCTCTGAGGATAGAAAAGTATTTTATATCAATGATGTGTCTCAAAAATTTTATTTTGTGGAGACCATATTATCTTTTGTTACATTTGTGGGTTGTTTTGTGTCTATAAGAAGTGAATATATCCACCTTTCCGCTCTACAATGGCCCATTTTTTATTTTTTTTTTGTCTTCTTTACTTACGGTCTGTTTTGAAAAGAAATTAATCATCCTCTGATTTTATACAAAGGGAACTATGCAATGACTGATCTAAAAATCCAGGTTTGATTGTCTGCTGTTGGGACTTTAGTTGAACACTGAACAGGAGAGAACTTTCATAGTGTAATGAATGATATTGATCTCCAAATATATTTCTCAGATCCAGTATATAAATTCCCCTTATGGGTGTAAACCCAGCTTTGAAAGATGTCTATTTTTTTTTCTTTTCTTTAGCTTGGATATTACTTACAACATTAGTAAGTTGTAAGTGCTGTTGTCTCTGACCTTGTATTAGCCTGTGCATCTGTTCAGTTTAAAATTTATGATATTCCCCTGGCTTTCAAGATCTACTGATGTTCTGCTGGGACACAAGCAAAGAGTTCCCTTAAGAGAGGTCATTTAAGGTAGTCCTTTTGTTGCCATCTTTCTTGTCTAAACAATGAAAGTCCTGCTGGCATTTGGACAGTTTTGCAAAGTAATGCTCTGCATTGCAATCCTAGCTTTTCTTTAAAGTGCCAGGGATTTTCTGTGCTTACTAGTCAGTGTGTGTTTAACATGTAGTGTTTTAGGAATATCTGCTAACACGAGGTGCTCAGGAGTAACTTAGTGACATAAGGAAAGTCAACATGGTCTTCTGCAGAGAGGCTAAAGCTGAGCAGCATTGCTGGCTACACACTGCTCACAGCATTTGTAGCCTGTCCACCAGGCACAGGCACCAATCTCTGACAATAATGTATTTCACAGTGTTGTTTCTTTATCTACCATGTGTGCTGGTAAAAGGCTGGCAGCCTTCAGGCTCAACTCCTCAGCAATCCACTCAGTACCTTATCAGCAAGGTGAGTGAAAAGATTTTCACAGTCAGCAGATTCTGGAATCCATGTGTGTTTCTTCACAACTTTCTCAGTGTCATATAATTTCTGAGAAATGTTTCACTTTTAATTAATCACCTGTCTCTGTCCAAAAAAAGTTCCATTACGAGACTTATATCAAGTCACATGGTTGGTGGTAATTTAGAGTCCTACACAAACAGTAGGATTTTTTTAATGCAAGGTTTTATAGAAACATAGAGTGAAAGACCACTTCTGTCTCACAAATATGGCAAAAACTGCTGACACCGGAGTTTAAAACAGACTAGCTGTAAAGAAGATAAACAATCCCACAACATACTGTTATAATGTTTATGTGTGGGATGAACTTATCAGGAGACTACCTATGGATTTTTGGAGATATTCACAATTATATTTTATTTTTCATTTTGAAGCAATATTTTAATTTAAACAATGCCTTAAATTAAACAAACCAAAAGAAAAAGATAACTAAAAAAAAGGATGCAAAGTTATCTAAGCTACCAATCATACCTTTCATTTGGAATTGAAATATTTTATATTGATCCAAAAATCTTCTTTCAAAAGCTTGGTTGATTATTTTGCAAAAAAAGAAAAAAAAGCTTAACTTGATTACTTATTTCTTTTGGAGCTGTTCTCACTTTTCCATACTCTGGGTTTTTTTATCATTCTACTAAACAAAATTATGAATATTCATAGGGTTCTTTTCTGAGATATTATTTCTCTGTGGATGTTCCAGTCCTAACCAGAAAAAGCTGAGATTGCAGATTGCACTAGGAAAATGCTAGTACTACAAAAAGTTACTAAGAAGTCCTTGTTTTTAGTTATTATGTGAAGCCATTGAAAGAAAACTGAAAGCTATTAAGAAAAAAATCCAGCAATTACAACCAGATTCCTTCTCTTTTCTGACAATATGTTTTTCTAAGGTTTCTTCCTTTTCAGTACAATTCATATTGATAACCCTCTCTTTTGCGTAAGAAAACAGGGATATACTATTCAATTTCAATTCCATATGTCAAAGCATTTGTTGCTTCTCTTTCCAGCCTTAAGAAATATTTCTATACCTAAAAGCTTGTTTAATTCTTCCACCTACATCAGTAATAGATATTAACTCTGCCTCAAATAATGTCCTACCTCTACTTTTTCAAATTAATGTTACACAAAATACTCCTTCAGAGAGAGAGAGAGAGATTTTCTAGACAGTGTTTTTGGAGAGCCTCTCTAGTTTTCTCTACTGATTATAGGGAAGTGCAAAGGACACTAATCTCTTAATTTCATCACTTCATTTTGTAACTTAAAACTTATCTGTCCAAAATATAGACTTAAGTCTTGATCCTTGCTGCCTCACCAGATAACCAACTATTCATGCAAGTCTTAAGACTTGTGCATCACATGGTGAGAATGTCAGCACAGAAAAATCTGCACTGTAGAAGTCAGAACACAGCATTGATTTCAATCCAATCTTTAGACATACAACTTCTGGATTACGGAATATCCTTCCACAAAAAGAATTTAAAATACCTGAGCTTTATCTAAGGGCTCCTTGTCACCAGTGGCCTTAGTGGAAGGATGCCTCAGCCTCTGAGAACCTGCAGTCTCGTGCCATTGTGTTGCAGCTTCTAGGCATATGGTGAAATCAGGGAATGACATCCAACATGCACCATATGATTGGTCATAGTCACCAAGAAATCACTTTCTTTTGATATTTTGTGCAGACTCCCTTAAAAACCCCACTATTTCTCCATGCCCTGAATTTCCTCTGTGGCAGATCTGGAAAACTGCAATCTTTCAGGGGCTCTGTGTGTTTTTGGCTTCTCAGATGCCTGTCTGAGTGCTTTGTGAAGGAAAAGGGAACTCTAAAAGGAAAGGCTGTAGACGTTAACAGGAAAGGTGAGACAATGGCACAGATAAGAGCGTCAGGTTCTCAGCTTCAAAGAAGTTCAGATAACAATGGCTAGGACACCAAGTGATGGGAAGCATTTGCTGTCTGGCTCCATCCTTTCTGGGATCAAACGACATGGAAAAAACCTCAAAGACCCTTGAAAAGGGAGGGGACTCAGAAGAGTGCCCAGTTTGTGTTAATGAAAATGCACTGGTGAGCTCCCTCCTCCCACATTAGAGAGAGAGGTCACTTTTGACAGAAATCGGGAGTAAAGGAGGGCTTCCTTTTGATAGAGTGGAGAAAACTTGGTAAATAATGCATGTAGTCAATATAATTCAAAAAATAATTTCCCCAGTATTCCATTCCTTCTGGTGAAAAAAAACAAATGTTTTGTTTTCCATTACAAATGTTTTCCTTATTACTGTAGAAGACATTCAGGCTCCAGGAAGAGACCTCCTAGAAAGAGTAGTTATATCTGTCTCCTATTTATAGCCAAGAGAGGATAAAATGTTAGAGGATGTGTTTTGGATACTTCTCTGAGAATGGGCTCAATGAAGCCAGTCACTCTGAGGGTGCATTCATTCAGGGTCAGTAGTGTCTTTACAGTGTGTATGTCACTCTGTCTATAATAATATGAAGACCAGATAGACCATATTCTAACAGAATGCTTATTGCTCCCTCAGGAGACTCCTCTGAACAAAACTATTGTGATGCACATCCTCCTGTCCATCATACACAGCAATTCCTGCTTTCCCATAAATGTCTACAGCCCATGTGCTACCTGATTGCAAGAAAACTATTCATCACAAAAGTATATAAGCAAGAATAAAATTATTCATATTTCCAGGAAGCTGTTGGTCTGTGTTTGGGCCTGTAGTGGTTATTACAGGAACTGCCACAGGTGTTGTGGTTTTCAAGAATTCAGGGTTTGCTGATAGATGTTTTGGTGCTAACAATAATAGATCACCTCTCTTTCTTCAGCTCTTGTTTTAGCAACTCTCTGTAAATCTTTCATTAGGAATTAGTAAACCTGGACTCATCTTGTTGTCAGTGGTAAGAAATAGGTGTCTTCAGAACATACTCATCATACCTCTGTTAGCTGTTTTTGCATGAGATGACAGCCTCAGGAGGATGAAAATTCACTTTACTGGCTGAATTTTCTTATGCTCTGTTAGTTGTCAATATGTTGACTTAAATGCTTCATATATGTGTGTGATGTCAGAGATCTGCCAACTGTGACTCACAAGAAACTATAAAATAATTGATTACTTTTAACTTTAAGAAGAAACCATTGAAACCATAAAGTGTTATCCCACGTATTTGAATGGTAGCTGCAAAGAAAGGAAACACAGTCTTTCCTGAGTCCACTGGGATATGAAAATAGCTACCTATCATGGCTGTAGGGGGTGTTTAGGTTAGATTTGAATGAAACCAAGTATGATTATCAATTAAATGAGCAGCCAGTAGTGATTATGTGATCTCTGTCCCTAGAGATTTTTGAGAACTGTATGGACAAACATATGTCAGGACCACTGAGCATTTGTCCTGCACTATCTACCCCATCTGCAAGAAGCAGTTGATCTTATCAAGCTCCTTTTATCCCTGTTTTCTAGGGCTTCATCTGTACCGATAATTTAAATCTGCCAAAGTTCATATTCTCACTTGACTCCAGTTAGTATAGAGCAATGTGTATTTAAGTATCAATGTGTATCTAAGAGTATTTAAGTGCCTTGGCCACCCCAAATGAGGCGGCCAACTCCACCCCACTCAAGATGGACATTGGCCTGTGCCAACTGCCAAGTCATACCTAGAATTTGTTCAGGAAGCTGCTAATTGATGTCATCCAAAGATGTGTGGAGACCCTTCCAGCATTTGAACAACACCAATGATCAAGACAAATTGCTCAGGAGCACCTCCTGGCCCAGTTTAATTTGCTGGTATCGCTACATTTTGTAATTCAGTAACCAAGTCTGTCCACATGCTCATCAGAACTGTCCTCAAGTTGGAAAATGAAACAAAGCTTAATGTTCTGTACACCTGAAAACAAGCAGTCTTTTATTACTTGTACTTGCTGGTGAAGATTCTCTGTAGCTCTCCTACTTAGATTCCTATCCTTTTTTTCTCAGTAGAGGGCATCCTTAGTACAGCCACTTCAGCAGTCTGTATCCATGCAGCAAAGTGTGGGGGGAAACTTCGTATTGCCTCCAAAGCAGACTAAACTGAGTAAACACTTGGTACGCAGAAATATTTATGAGAAACACTGAGTCTTCTGGAACAATTTGGGCCAGTATTCTCTTGAACAGACTTTCTTCTCTTCACCATAACAGAAAAAAAAAAAAAAAAAAAAAGGGGAAATAGGGACTAGAACAATAAAAAACACTTGTGAAAATTTCTTGCCTAACTTTTTTTGGGGGGGCTAGAGAAAAAGAACCAGTTTGACCATAGAGTCGAAATAGCATATTTATGTTTTTGTGAGAAGAAGTGGGGAGATTTTCCCATTTACTTTAATTAAAGTTCTCCACAAGCGCTGCTATTTTTTTTTTTTTTTTTTTTTTTTTTTTTTTTTTTTCTCCCCCTTGGGTTTGGGATGTTGGCAGGCTTTATGTTTTTTAAAAAAATCCATCATGCTCACTAAGCAAATTTTCCCATGCTTTCAAAGCTGTGCTGCTTAGGCAATCAAATGTTAATCCAACCACAGTCTAGCTTTTGCTGTCTTCCCAACAGCTTGATATCTCTTGCCATTACTGTTATACCCTCAGATGTAGAGTAGACAGTGCTGTCGCTGTCCAGCACATAAGTGGAACTGCAGCATAAATAATGAATTGATAACATGCATGTGTTCCTCACCCCCAGAGCATGTGCAGGGCTAAGCCAGCTGCAAATGATTTATTCAACGTAAGAAAGCTATACTAAATCAAACCAAACAATATTGCTTCTTTTTTTTATAAGGGTGAAGTATTTCCCACAAAGCTGGTAACTCATATCTATTAACTTATAACCTCTATAACTCAAATGTTTTGCTTCATAACACTCTGCCAGGGGTAAACATCAAAACAATTGAAGGCAGTCTCTAAGGACTGTGTTAGCTTAACAATTGTGAGAGTAAGCATGCAAATGAAATGAAGAAGGCACCTCTAAGGAAAGATACAGTACAAAAGTGAAAGTCTAAATAGTTAAGTGATCTCAGACTTTAAACAGTTTTTCGCTGAGTCTGATCTGCAAAGGGTTACCACCCTGAATATTTTAAGAAGCAGACCAATGTAAAACTTGAACTACAGTCCTTCAATCTGCCTGACCTGTATTGTTCTTCATTGGTGGCTTTTACTGATAAATGTAATGTTTATCTAAGATATCTTAAAACATAAAAAAAAAGAAAAAAAAAAGAAGAAAGAGAAAAGAGTAAGTTTAAAAAAAAATTTATTTTTTTCTAACAAACATCTTCATTACAAAGGAGGTTTGTAACATTTCTTTATTAGAAGCTAAATTTGAATGACAATATTTTGCTGTGATTGTTTTTGATGATAAACTGGAAACAGCATACAGTGATCACTACCACATGTATTTAGACTTGGGTTGGCTAGACTTGTATTCTCCCAGGGAATCTGGGTACTTCAACTGGATTTCATTTTTAAAAATTTATATCTCACTGAGAAATTTCCAGCTTAGTTTCCAATCTATTTATTCACAAGAATTCTTAGGGTTTCCACTAACTGTTGCAGATGTTCTTTGCTAGCCTGGGTTCTGCAGTCTTGGAACAGGCTCTCGGGAGAGAAAAGGCCTATTTTATGGGATCAGACTGTTTATTCACACTGAAGTCAAAAGGACTAGCTGTATCATGTTGCAAACAACAGCAAATTATCTGAACAGATAGATTCCTTTTTATTGCAAGGATAAATGTGCATGTACACACACACATGCACACACAGACACACAGGCACATGCACACATATTCATGAACTGTTTGGGAGTAAATCTGAGAAAAAAAATGAGGGAGGGATGAGGTTAGCAAAAGTTAATGGAAGAAAAATAACCCCCTTGGGCTTAGCACTACTCCTGTCAAAGAGTAATAAAGGGGTTTTGTTTGTTTTGTTCTGTCTTGTTTTTCCCCCCATGAAAACAGATGACTGAGGCCTGATTCTGTTCTCAGCAAAACTATTGTAAAAGCCAGAGCTGGAAGTTGAGTAAAAAGGAGCACTTGTTGGTGCTTGCCCAGAGAGGGGAGCTTGAAAGTTTAGGGCCTAAAACAGTAGTGTGACATTAATGTCAGAATGTTTGGACTTCTTTATTTATGAAAGAAGTGCCCGTGTCTTTTTAGGTGCAGAAGTTAGATGGATGCAGCAGTAACAAAGGACCCAGTTTCTTAGAGATTCTTAAGAGCTGCCAGATAAAATTAGGGATTCATGAAAGGCTGAGAGAGTGCAGACGCTCATAAATAACGATGCTGTCCTCCTTCCTTCAACAGCACTGCAGTGGGCTCTTGTGGCAGCAGGCACTGTGTTAACACTTTTAGTACACTTTAAAAATTAGGTTTTTATTTTAATGAAACATACATGTCTGTTCTGAAACAGATTTTTGTTTCTAACTAGAAACCCAGAAGTTATTTTTGTTCAAACAATATAGCTATCTTGTCTTCCTCATCCAGAATGTGGAATTTCTCCCTTGAAAATTCATAAGGAACTGCAAAAAACACATAGCCATGATCGTCATTGGAGCCACACTGTCTCCCAGCAGTGCATCTCTGACAGTCAAATGTACCCGAGGTTCCATCTCTCTCAGTGAGAAATGAAGAGGGGAGGTCACAGTTTGTCACTTGTTATATTTACAGCAGAGGCTATCCTGTATCATGCAGGCGCTCTCCCAGTGGTCAGCAAGCTGCTGAAAGTGAAGAAAGGTGATCCAATGGATTCCCATCTAAGCTTTCATCCCACTCCAGAAATAATCCAAACACTTCTTGTAAACATGAAGGCCTCATTTCATTTAAAATCATGACAAAATGCATACTTGTTTCAAGCTGCAAGACTAACTGCTATATGGCAATATTTTCTGCCTTAGAAAACAGGTGTTTGGACAGGCCTAGACATTATCATGTGAGTTAGATAACTCAAAACAACTCAGTGTAAATGAGAGTCAGGGGAAAACTTCTTACCAGTTTTGTTTCTTACTTCTTATCTGTTAGAAAAATAATTATTCCACTGAACTTTTTAAAAACATATTTAAAAATGCAAACATGAGGGCAAATCACCAAATCACCTCTCCCTCACAAAAAAACTACAAGCACAAGGCAAGCAAATAATATTTAGCTGGAGTCACTCTTCTATTTGAAGCAAAAATTACTCCAAAAAATCTAAATGACAACAATAGCAAGCCTTCCCTGACTCTGGAGTGATAGCATTCTTCATGCTTTCTGGTTTGTTTCAGAAGAAAATCCACTTTCCAGTCATTCAGACCCAGAAGCTCCCTGGAACATGTGGTCTCTAAGTTCCAGGGGGTACCAGGAGGCTGAAAGTGAAAAGGTCCCAACTGCATTCTAACATGGCCCAAGAAAATACTTCATTATTTGTGTTTCTTTATTGACATTCAGCCCCTTTTACAGCTGAGGCAATACAGACAGCTGTTTCATTTATTTCAAATGCTCCCTGTTTTCTGGGGTAATCATTTAGATCTGGTAGCTGAACCTCTGAACAGAGCCTGCTTGACTTCTCAAATAGAGATGAAAATCCAGCCTGGAGATCATTGGGAACTTTTCTGCTGGTTCTGGGTAATTGAGATAATTTTTTTTTTATTATTCTTTTCTTTATCTTGCAGTCGGGCAGCGTTCCTGCAGGAACTGAGGAAAAATAAAAAAGCGATTTATAAAAGCCAGCCTCAAAACTAAATCTTACTGTGTAATATAATCTCTCCTTGGGAGTTTGTTTTTTTACCATTGGCCAGGCTACATTGCTGCCAGTTTCATGACTCCAAAATTTGTGAGTCACATCTTGATCTGTAGAGGAGATGGGTCTTGTGCCTTGTCACATATTGCACTTGCCTTTCCCGTTGCTACTGTGGGTGAGTATTGCCAATTCCATTAGTGTGGCTAACGGTTCTAATTTGCTTCTGGTTTATGTTGGCTGCAGGGAAAGCAAATACAGTAACCCTTCACTTTAGGTGGCACCAGTTGAACTAGGTTTGTCATGCCACAGAGCAGCCAAAAGAAATACAGTTATTTCTGGGAAACAGACTCATTTACATGTTATATTCCTTTTAGTGCTATACTGTCATAGCTGTCTGTCTGCTTAACAGGCTTGGACATGAAAGATCTGGATGAGGACTATAAACAAAGAAGGGAAAGTGGCCCAAAATTAGGGAAATACTGGAAGTAAAAGAGAAAACCAACAATGGATCCTTACTGAAATGCAAATTTCATTTGAGAAACTTCTTCTCTTGAGACAAGAGAATACTGAAGATAAAAAACATTAGTAACATTAAAGAAGGAATTGAATGTGGTCAAATTCAGGTCCTCTGTGTTTAAAAAACCAACAGCAAAAGAGTGGTGAGAAGAATAAGTAGTTGCGTTCTGGCTTCTCCATTTATGTGGGCCCTGTTCTCTACAAAGAGCCAAAGCTCTTGGCATCCACAAAAACCATAGCTGGGCCCCTCACTTTCCTTGTCACTTCTATGTCTAGGACTTTTGTCCCTGTTATACCTAAACAATAACTAAACAAAAAATACCTACAATGTATACATGCTAATGTATTAATATAGTTTATTTTGTCCTGACTGGAAATGCAAAGTACCAGACAAATCTTTTACAACACTGATGAAAGAAAAGTCACAGGAGGGCCAAGTGTTTCCAGAGCATTCTCGTGTGATGTTAATAAAAATCTTAATTCTCATAAGGGAGAGAGCAGGGAACTGACCTTAGGACACATAAGACATTAGAGAAGCACTTAAAGCTGCTGGGCCTTATCAATCTCAGAAAATGTCACAAAAAATTGTAATTTGAGAAAAGGGTTATGGGAAGGTAAAAGCATTTAAAGATTGATAAATAAGCATATGTGTTTTAAACATTTGTCCCAAATACCCCCAAATTTCAACCTATACTGAATTATTAAATTTGAAGTGTTAAAGCAAAGAATTATTAAAGCTAAATTTTGTTCATCATTCAATGACAAACTGGCAGAAGAAATTAATCACTATCATTTCCTTCAGTAATTTCAAGGGGTGTGGAGAAGGCTCTCAGAACAATTCAAATATCTGAATTGCAGACAACCAAGTGAAAGCAGACAATCACAGCTGAATTTGTGAACTATTGCCCAATGGCAAAATATCTTTTCTCTTTGAGCAACACATAGACCAGATATCTGCTGCTGGCACTTTGTCATCTACTTCATCGGATGCTGTGCTTCCTGTTTTGGATCATACACTAAGCACATGTGGTAACTAACTTTTATCAAATCTGACAGCCAGCCACTGTTTGATAGACTAGGTTCTAAAATATGTGTGGAACTTTTTGCACTTAAACACAAGGAAATTCAAACCCAGCTGGACACCTTCCACCGATTTTTATGCAAAAAACCTCTGCTTGACAGTTATTAAGAGAATTCTCTTTGAAATATCTCTAAATCAGTTTTGAGACATTACGATTCCATAGTTTGCCTCATTACAGGGAAATTGTCTGGAAAGTTTGATTTCTTGAAGGCAAGTAGAGATTACTTTTCCAGCTATCAAGCAGAGGAAACCTGATTAAAACCATTTATGACATCTCCATAAATGCTCAGGTCACAGCTGCCAATTGAAAAGCCAAGAAATGCACTATAAAAGAGGGATGACTAAAACTGTCTCTGGAAGTTGGGATCGGTGTCTGGCTGGGAGAATATGGATCCTAAAAAGACATGCCTCTGTTTCTACACAATTTCCAGCCACCAGAGGGAAACCACATGGAATTTAAAGCAAACCTCCTCCACCTTTCCATCAACTCATCAATTTCCAAAGCAGAGATCTAATCTGTATTGAATTTTACTGGATGGCTTACAGGTATTCAGAAAGTATCTAATTCTAAATAAACTTCCATAGAACATTTCTCTACACCTACATTGGCTTCATCTCTCTTGTGCTTTATAAGATCTTTCACATCAATGAGGAAAAGTCATTTTTTACCTGAAACAAGGGGAACTTGCTCATTTAAAAGCCATGGGCTGAAGATACATATCTATGGCACAGTTCAGTGTCATGCAGATCCTGGAAGCCACCCTGGATATTCCTGAAAGGTTATGGGAAACATTATGGCTGTATTAACCCATGACTTTACCCAGACTCATAATTTGCTTCTCAGTTGAGCCTATTAGCCTATAGAAGATGTTGTGCCAATGCAAAGTGTATTTTGTTCCAGAGTAACCTATTTAGAATTCACTTACCCTTTTTGGGACATCGCATCCTTTTAAGCAGACTCTCCAAAAGTGGCTGGAAGGAAAAAAAAAACTTTTGTGTGGGAGGTGATTCATCCAATATAAATTAAATTCACAGCATCTCCTATGGAAGGTGTCAACAAATGGGAACGCCAAATGCAATTATTTACCATTGATCCTGACTGTGGTGATTATCTTCCAAGAAGTAGGCAGATTAATGTGCAGTGAGAAGAAGGAAAGTGTTTCTACTGTGGTCGAGGAGGTTAGCCACAGGACTAGTGATCTGATCTAAGGCACTTGAGCTGAAGTTTTTAAATGCCTCTGCCTTCCCACTTGTGCACTTTAACACAGTGAGAAGCTAGTTTTTCCAAAACACATATGAATCTGATCCCAGGCTATGTCTGAAAATTTAAAGTAAAGGTTTAGATCTTCCTGGAATGTACCTAGAATGAACAGGATGTACTATAATTCACTCCACTTTGTGGTGATTTTTGTTATTCTGAGGACAGTCTCCCCATAACATGCAGCAGCCTATGATTTCCAATAATAACAAAAGATTTTTTTTTTTTTTTTGTTGCAAGTGCCAGGCTGTTTCATCTGTACAATGATAACTGCAATTTCAATTTAAAAAATTGCCCCCTTTGCAAGAGCCAGGAATTTCATTCACCACATGTGCCTGGATTCCTTTACATTATCCCAACACACACACAATTGTCAGGCTAGATTTTGACAATGAAATTAGTGTCATGGACAAAAAAAAAAAAAAAAAAAAAAAAAAAAAAAAAAAAAAGAGCTTTAGCCTTTAGGTGCACCTGTTAACAGCAACTAGGCAGGCTCAGTCAGGGTATGTGTGTCAGTCTGCCACTGCAGCTGTTCCATTACCATAAAACCCATAGTATTTATTAAGTTTTAAGCCTTTCTGAACTCCATAACTTTGGCTTACAAAGGGAGGCTGTAATGCTGTGTCTGGACTGTGATAATAGTTCAGATAAAGATCCAACATGTGACTCCTAATGAAAGCATTAAGTCTATTGGAAGGAACTGTATCAAAACTATATGCAGTAAAGCAGACAGCAAATATGAACCATGAAGAATTAATGATTAACTATTCACTGCATGCTTCACTTGGAACAGCACTGCCATTGAAGGAGTCTGCAAACTGTGGAAGAAGTTAATTCACAAACTCATATTACACAACAAGTTAAAAATCACAATTGCGTTGCTCAAACTTTGGGTAGCTGGCTTTTAGTACAAGAAAATTATTTCCTTTGCAAGTAAATGTTTGGTCTTGTTCATGTCCCCAGTTCTGCAGCTGATTGTACATAGACAGAACACTCCACAAAGACTACCCAGGCACACTGTATTTATTGGCAGTCCCAGGCATGTCCACATGGATTCAGCTCAGGCATAGAAGTCTCAGTCATGATAAACAACCAACTCTTAGATGCTGAATTACATCCTTATTATTCTTTAAAACTGCTTGTGGTTTTTCTTTTCCTAGGAGAAAGTTGTGTGGGATTACCCTCGTTAATCTTTGTACATTCTGTTATTTCAGCAAACTGTAACCTTTGAAAGCCAGATTCTGAGATGCCATCACTTAAATGACTTCTATGTTAACATCCACAACTTCGAATTAACATCACTGGCAGAACTGGAGGAAAACCATGGAGAACCCAGTGTCACAGCTACTGACAGGCTGTGAGGATGACATCTGTCTCCCTCTGTTCCTGGCAGCAAGGAATTGCTGTCTTGCAACTGGTCTCTTATTTTTGTGAAAGGTACAAGTCTTGGCTCCTGGTACTCCACTGGGAGGAAAAACTGCCCACTCCAGGAGCACTGCCTCCTCCAGGGGCAGTGCTCCTGCAGGTCCCAGAAATTAAATCCTGGTGTGCTGTGGTTCACCACTGGCCATGTCAACAGTGTGAGAGCCAGCCTGCTCTGCTGCCGTGCAGAGTAGTGGTGTGCTGGCGATCTGCTTGGCCTGCGAGGCCCTGGGTGTGCCCCAAGGGCACATTGCAGCTCAAATCCTGACCTGACTCCCCACCCTGAGTGCCAGAGGAGCAATCTCGTGCAAAGCTCATTCTGTAATCAGTGGAGGAAAGCATACAACCCCAGCAGTTAATTCAATTCTGCCTCAGAGTTAAATTGCTTAACTGTAGAAGACACCATTGACAGTGTGAAAGGATGAGGCTCCAAACTTAAGGCTTGCTGGAAGTGCATGGTTGTTTACCTAAGTCAAGTGCCAAGTACAGAAATTATGTTTATGCCAACACAGTTCTATTTATGGCACTTCTATTTATCTTGTAATCATGAATGAGCCTAATGAAACTGAGGATGAGCTACAGCATATTGAGGAAAGTAGGTTATAATATTCTCTTCCTAAAACTACAGAAAATTTTCAGTGTTAAACAAAAAGTACTTAATGGTTTGGGCCAGTGTTTTGGTGCAGAGTGATGCAACTCAAGATTGCTCCACCTCCTGGCACGGTGTTCCCATCACTTCATAATCAGCATAGTGCATATGAATTCCATCTATGTTCTTACAGGGGGTTTTACTTTTTTTTCTGCTGCTAGATCAGTGAGACTTTGGACTCTGAATTAGTTATATTTTACGACAGATATGAACACTTTAGCTTCCTATGGTAGACTAACTTACAAGACACTGACCCAGCCTCTCTCTCTCCCCCTCTCCTCAACAGGACAGGGGGGAAAAAATAGGATGGAAAAGTTCATGGTCTCAAATAAGAGCAGGGAGTTCACTCAACAGTTACTTTTATGGACAAAACAGACTCAACACAGAGAAAATTAATTTTAATTACTGCCAGTTTGAAAGATTAGAATGTTGAGAAAGACTGAAACTAATACACCTTCCACCTCCTCTCAGGTTCAATTTCCCTCCTCAGTTCCCAGGTCCTCTAGCTCCTTTCCCAAGAGTTTTACAAGGGGATGGGGAACAGCTCCTTCCTTCCATTCTTTACTCCTCAGATTTTTCCATCATCCAACATGGGTCTTTGCCAAGGGCTGCAGTTCCTTTCAGGAGCCTGTTCTTGTGTGTTGCAGGGAAATAACTTCCATGCCATGGTCTCCTTGGGGAGTAAACTGTAGGGAAATCTCAGGGGGATGTCCTCCCCTCCTCTGTTGTTTCACACTCCTTTCATTTCCTTCCTTGCTCTCTGGAGACCTGTGGTTTTTTCCCCATTCTCAAATATGTTTCCCATGAGGTGCCACCATTTTCACTCCACAGGGCTCAGCTGTGCCCTGTTGTTGGTTGGTTGGAGCTGTCTGGAACCATCTGTATCGAGCATGAGTCAGCCACTCCTCACACAGTGAGGCTCCAAAAGGGCTCAGATCCACAGGAATATCTGCTTCTCAGTCTCATCTGATCTAAACATTTCAGACAATTTCATCAATACACAAGTTTAGTTACATGTGGGAACACTTGCTCCTGTTTCATACATCCAAAAGTCAGGTCTCTGGTTTACAGTTACTGATTGGTGAGAGACAGGCATCTTGAGGTGTGTATTCAGTACACACTAAACTATGGATGGATGGCAGGGCTGGACATCTCTTCAGGCTTGTCCTTTTCCACTGACTACAGAGGTAGACTAGGCAAGATGTTATTTCCCTCTTCCTCTTTCCTGAAGTCCCCTTCATTTTTACCCTTAGACAACACATTTCTCTGCCTTTCAGAGAGGAAACATCCCTTCCTTCAAGACAGATGGATTTTAGAGCTCTGTGGATCAAACAGCTTTAGAACTTCCCCTTCAGGACAGACCAGAATTTTATTATGGAGATATCATAGTCCAGTACTGCAGTAGGACATCAGGAAGATTCGTGCTAGTTTTGAAGCCTTTGGGTCTTGTGTGTGGGTGTGCTAACACTGCTCCAGTGGACAGGTTAGGGAGGGGGTTTGAGTTGCAGGACCTGTTATGGTCCACCCTGTTAAACTACTACCTCTTTGACTGTGTTTTGGACTGCCCCAACTACCTGTGTCCAGGACAAATTTCCTCAGGAGGGCCTAGACCCGTAAGTGTCAAATGGCTTTTGATTTATCAGCAGAGACAAAGCTGTTACTTGTGCTATCATAACACTAGAATATTGTGTACTGAATGGGCCCGAGGTACAAATAAAATACTGGGTTTCAAGGAAGAAGTTAAGAAGTGCTTTCAAGAATAAGGGTGGGGAGTGATGACCCTGTGGGAGAGGTCCAGTTTCAAAAAAAGGCATTTGGAGCTATTTGAGGTGCCGTGAGGTACCAAACATATCCACTTGGTGCTGGGAAACACAGCCCAGGGTCCGTGGGGAATTTGCTTCTGACATGGAAACCAGGGATCCACTGGGTTATCCCGTGGCGACTACAACCACAACAGGTCTGTGCGTTTAAACAAACTTATCATACACTCATCCATTAATCTCAGGTTTATATATTTTCTTTAAGGGATTATTTCAAAATTTGTCTTCTTCTTTGCATCTTCTTCTAGGTACCTATTTAGGGAATTATTATATCCTTACTGAAAATGAGTGGCACTATACATTATGGGCTGACATTTTTTTCAGTGTTATTTGCCTCACTGATAACTTTGCTGATGAATGTGAAAAAGGCAAAACCAGTCAAAAATGAATATATGAGAAAGGGAAACTGTTCCTAATAATCACTATTGATTTGAATTCTTTTTATTTGGAAAGGAATTCCTTCCTTATTTCTTTTTCCCCCTTTAAAATATTTCGGAATCAGCTAAATCTTTCTCCAACTTGGTTTTTAAATTAGTCATTGCTTTGGGTTCTCCAGCTTTATAATTTAGAGAGAAAAATCTTCCTTGCATTACAAAACCACATTTCCTTTTAATTTAGTGGCTGCTTTCCAAAGCAGGAAGTTAAGAAAATAAAGCAACTTTATACCCAGAGTAAGATAAATAGTACTGTCCTAAGAGGCAATGCTATTTATACTCCCTTTGTATTTTTATTTCCTACTCTGCCCTCTTCCCCATTCCACTGACTGTAATTAAAATCATAGCTTCTGTAGTAATTTTACATTTCCTTTACAGTGCTAATGCTGTTCTATCCCCTGCAGAAATTATAATGGTGTGGTTGCTAGTGTAAGCAAGCTAGAAAGGACAACTGGCACTTTAACCTGTTCTATTTAAACTTTCTCTTTTTAGCTGGATCATTATGATGAAATAGGGGATGCTTTCACAAATGCTTTATTGTGAGTGGAGTCTTGAGGCTGCACATGTTCTAACAATTCCATTGCTGTGCAAAAATACCCATCTTTTTGGATGTGGGTCCTCTTCTTGGAGATCACCTGGCTTTCAGCAGGGGAGGAGTCACACAGTGTTTACAACGACTCCTTGTTCAGTCTGTACAGAGAAATAGATGCCTAGGGTGCTTGGTTTGTCTTCTGGAGCTCTTCAAAGACACACGTGCCTCTCCACTGAGAGAAGAGGGAAGCATGTTACATCATTTAGCAGGACTGCGCTGCTCAGGGATGGGGATATGGACCAGGTGCTCTAGAGCTGGATGCTAAATTAGCCACCCTAGACCTGGATATAGGCTATTATATATTAGTGATGTTATCATTATTAGCAGTAGAAGCTTAGTAAAGGAATAGCTGGAAATAATTCTGGCTCAGAGACTCCAAGTGGCTGGGATTGGATAAGGAACAAAGGGAGGAAATAATTCAGAGCCTGGGTCTACACGGCAAAAGGCATTTGTTCCAGCTGGTGCAAAGCAGCCATGTCACTGCAGCCAGCGCTGTAGAGGTGGTGGGCTGGTGGGAGTGATGCCCGAGTTGTTTTTGCCCAGGATGGCTCACAAGTCAGATGTCACAGAGAGCACCTTGTTTCACTTCAAAAGAAACCCAGAGAGCTTATTAGTGCTTATAAATTATCTTGCTTATGGTGATTGGAAGTGTACGGGGGAGTGCCAAGACTGTGTCGGAGCAAGGATTTTGATTTTTTTCCCCTAAGTTATTATATATTATTTCCTAAATTGTTTTCCCTGTATGAATAATATGCTAGCCATGGTGGAGTGTTCCTCAGACACCCGTCCTTTGCTAAGGTAACCAGATTTCACTGTAGGTGCACTTCTGGCACTGTGTTTCTTTAATGAAATTGATTATAAGGGCATTAAAAATGTGATACTGGGCAGGAACTTAGTGGAACTGAAACCCATTCATACAAAATGCACTCCTAAAAACAGCAACAGAATTATTCTGCTATCTTAAATTCATGTTGTTTGGGACTTGAGAGTCACCGTAAGAAAATGGCAAAAACAAACTAAAACAATGCAGAGTTAATTGGCAAGGCTTTTTTAGGATGCATAAATTTCCTTTCATAGAAATGCAAACAAATGTCAACCACAGTGAAGGCTGATCCCTATTAGGATCCACAGGCAACATAGGAAATCGGCACAGTCTGAGGCTGCCTCGTCATGCTTCTTCAAAAGTGAAATAGAGGTGGTAGAGTTAAATCACTCAGAATACCAGGGCTCCAGTAAGAAAAAAGCACTGTCCAGTGTTGAGTGACATAAAGAAAAGCTGATTTAAACCAGTGAAATATACCTCTCTCCATCCCTCCTCTAAAGGTAGTGAGTGGTTTGACTAAAGCCCAGTCATACCTAGAGCTTTTCCTAATTGGAGGTGTGTGTAAGGGATGTTTGGCAGATGTGGAATAAATCCAAGATAAATGCAGGACCTGCTGGATGGGCTGCACATGCAGCTCAGGGGGCAGTGCTTGGGCTGCCTGTCGGCTGCTGCTCCATGGAAATGTCAGGGGAAGGTGGGTGGCCAGACGGGACACCTCAGAGGAGACTTGACTGACCTGTCATGTGGCTGGCATCTCCAGGTATAAAGCTTTTGACCCGTGCCAGGGCTACCAGACATCCAGAAGTCACAAGTAAAACTATAAATATATCAAAATGCGCCTAGAGGGAGCCTCTCAGCAGAAAAAAGGGAGGGTGGTGGGAGGGCAAGTTCAGAAAAATTTGGAAAAGCCTGCTACGTGCTAGATTGTGTGCGTGAAACAGATCTCATCTCTTGGTGTATTTGAGGCTAGAACATTCTTTTTCAAGTATTGTTAAGATTTTTTTTTAGTGTCTACGTGTTAAAATGTGATCAAAGTAAGTTTGTTTGTTAATGACGTGCTCTAGAATGGAGCAGTGATTCTTAATTGCAAAATGGGTAGTACTCAGCCTGGCTTTCTGATTGGTTTCAGGGAGCTTGAATGCATGGCCTTATTTCGCTGCAAAGCCCTGGCAGACTTTGCACATTAAAATTCTAAACTGTCTAAGTAGGTGTGAAACTAATTTTATGTTTATTTTTTAAAAACCACCTATGATCATTTAGGGCCATCCACTTCACTTTGGGAGGCCCTTACCTAGCTGCAGGTGGGCCCTAGGAGACAATAAAGCCCACCTCAGAGAGGATAATTTCTTGAATATCATAACCTGAATATTTATAGCTTCTGGAATCGTTGTAGCTACTTATCCATGTTTCCAGCCACAACTTTTCTTAATAAGAAGGGCTTTGAAAAACTTGCTAAATCTGGACATAAAAGGAAACAGAAATTTTCCTAGTGCAGTGGAATTTTTTAGAAGTCACATAGTAACTTTATTGATGAAACAAGGAAGAAAGCACTTTTCCACCAGACTTTGCAGAGCTTATTTACAAAACACAAGATTTTTTCATTAATGTGTAGGCACGGCAAAGTCATGGTGAGGTTTGCTGCAGAGTGAGTGTGCTTATGTGGCGAGTCATTTCATCAGTGAGTTATCTTATTTCTTTGCACGTGGTGTTTTAATATGTTGATGAGAGATGAACCTTGGGGGGGGGGGAGGGAAAGGCTTTCAAAGAGAGATGAAAGAACTCAAAGACATTTTTGAATTTTAAAGTTTTATTTTACATGTGAAAATGTGTTCTATGTCCTATTTACACAATTGCAAAAATGTCTACTAATTAAATTTTGTATCTATAATCCCTATGATTACTGACTCTCTTTCTAAGCTCACTCTATCACTGACAGAGACAAACTTCAAAACTGGTCAGCAAAGTCCAGTGAGAGCTGAAATCACACTGGCTGACTAGGGTTCACCCTCAAATTAAGACACATAATTTTGGGTATCTAGTTAAAAGTTTCTGCATGTAAACTAGAGAACTAAGCTTCTTTTCATGTCAGTGTAGAAGTGAAGAGCTGGAACAGGATTCAGTTACCTGAGAGTGTGTACCTGTTGTCACATGCGATGCCCAAGTATCTTCCATCAGGTTCCTTCTGATGCCTAAAAGAGGTTCAGATGTAGCATGTAAATGGTAAGCATGACCTAATGTTGTTAGGTCAATGTGTAAGCATAAAAGCACGCATACACATGGCACATCTTCTTGGCACATATTGAAGGAGATGTGGCTGTTAACTAATTTAATGTTCAGTATTTCTTTTCACATTTCTCAGAGTCCAAGGTTCTGAATGGGAAGGTACAGTAGGGATGTTGGTGCTAAACAGTCGCGTGTCCCCTCTCCACTAGAGTGACACTAGAAGTACTGGTAAGACTGCAGATAGAAGTCAGTGCCACAAACTAAACTCTCAGAAACAGAATCAGATTTTCAGCAGTCCTGCAGACAATACCTTCTCTGTCCTCTGCAGGGACAGTAGGCTGAAAAAAGCTTTTGCAAATGTGCCTCTCTAGTTGTAAGGTACAAAAAGATACCTCCATTACCAAATGGGGTAACTAGCTGCTGGAGGAGGTTTCAAACTTAGTGCTGGCAGGGTATAAATCATTTGGGGAAGCTGTAATGGCCTATTGCAAATGATGTGAGCTGGGAAGCACTGCAGTTATGTGAAAGTGTTATTACTATGTATGCTTAATTATCTTTTATGTATGTTTGTGTTTATACGACTATGCATGCTTGTGTTATTACTACATTTATAATTGTAGGGAATAAAAGCTTAAGTATCATTTTCCCACTATGAATAGTCTCTCTAAATCAGGACTACTCACTGTAAATGCCTTAAAACAGTTAATCAGCAATGCCATTCTCTGTCTTTCGAGTAAATAATTGCCCTGGAGGTGATCTGTTCAACAATTTTTACCATAAGATATTAAAACCACAAGAAACTGTTCTTTCCAACCATGAGGACTTCCCTCCTTTAAGACAAATCTTGCAAATAATTGACTGTGAGTCATAACACGCCGCCTTGTTTCCAGAAGGAAGAGGCTTTGCTTCTTTAATTAAGCAGTCCAAGTCCTTTTATTTTTTTCTGCAGTGTTGGAAAAATAAAAGACTGATTGATTATAACAACAAGCTGAACATCAGATTCTTTATGAATATATAGCTTCCCCAACTGACACCCTCGTGCATGTAAGAGAAAAAGAAAAAACAAAGGACTGTTTATAATTGTCAGAATATTAAAACCTTTGCTTATTCAATGTTCTTTCTTTGCGGGCCTGTTCATCCAGCCAAAAAATTCATTTCTGACATAGACCATTCATTGCTTGAGTTTTGCTTTCCAAACTTGGTAGAAGTATTTCATGGCCATAGTCAGATGTCTTTCTTTATGTAAATTTTGATAATTTGGAGGCTATCTTTAAACCAGTTCCTGAAACCGCAGGCCGCAATAACTCACTCGGTTTCATGTGCTCTGCTCACCCCCATCAAGACAAATTGCTGGGTTCAGTGTCCTTTGCCAAAAGAGAGGAACATTCCCTTCTCCTGTTACATAACACTGAGACACTTGAGTGGGAGAGACGGGAACCAAGGCTTGCTGACTAGCAGGTATTCTGAAGCTTTGGGGCTTTCTGCCACTCTTCAGAGTATCTTTTATGGAAATCTAATCTGTTCTACTGGAAATTTGTGAATGTAGCTATTGCTAGTGCATCAACCTTTTCCTAAAAGATGGGCTGTGGTCCTGCAGTGCCATTACAAAGGCTTCTGTTTGCTTTTAAAGGATTTTTGTGTTACAGAAATGCAATAGTTGGTCCAAGAGCACCTAAAAAAATAATTCATCGTACTGTTTTATGGTTTCTATAAAAATCTATGGTTATTTTTCCAGAGCTGCCAAAAAGCAAAATCCTGCTTGGATTCATTGCTATCTTTAACTCCTTGGATGATAAGGTACCCGAAACAGAATTTTTAATGGCATTACTGCTTTCAGGAGTTTATTGTTTCACATAATTTGATAGAGTTCCAAAACACACTTCAGACTTCACATGTTGGTTTGAGGCTGTTGCAGCCACACTTTAAAGACACAGAGTAAAACTTGGTGGCAGGCATTAGCCTACCTTCACGAGGTTACAGTTAGCTTGAGTTAGAATCTTCAACTGCCTGAATCTATGCTTTGCATGTGCTACACTTTGATGTAGCTGAAATGAGAAATGCCATGGCTGCTTTGTTTAAACTGTGAAATAGCTAAAACAGTATCACATAAAATCCCTTCTTTTCTGTTGGAAATGTTCTTCAGCAGTTTTTATAATCTGTATATTTAAAATGAGATAACTGCCTTAGTGTTTTCCCTTACTAAAATATATACACATACGTGCATGAGTTTAGTTTAGTTTCTGAGAGGAATGAAGCTTAGGCCATCACATGGTGAAGGGCATGTCCATACATCTTGCTCGTTCCTCCTCTGTTTGCAGAGGAATAATTTTTGAACTGGTTGCTATGTGACAACCAAAACTAACAAGCCAGAGGACCCAGGACCCCAAACTTCCTACACATTTTGCAGAAAGTGATGGCTGTGAAGGCAAGAGAGACCCAAATAAGGGCTACTATCAAAAGAAAAGCCATTGTAATCCATCTCTGTAATGTCTGAAGGGATTGCAGGTGACCTGTTTGCACACACTGCTGGCTGCAGGACAACACATGCTGCTGCTTTGCTGACCAAAGAGCTGGGGCTCTCAGGGGACTGTGGAGGGATGTGTGGAGTGGAAATACATGAGGAAAAACATCCAGTTCATCTCCCTGCTCACTGAACAATTTGTGTGTATACCTGTACATACACAGTGTGATTAAAAACCAGAATAAGTTTTATATGTACTGCTGAGGGCAGTGAGAACTGGTCTCTCCTGCTATCAAGTTGCCTACATCCATCTGAGGTTCTAGGGTTTCTTAGGCAGTATTTAACCAAAAAAGGAGAAAATAGGGAAAATGGAGGATTCAAATCCCAAGCTAGTTATTTCTGGTCCTCAAATATATTTTGTTAGTTTACTAGTCTTCCCAGACCAGATTCTAATTCTTCATTCTAACGGATCAGCAGGTGTTTTTCTGATGCAGATACAAAACCAATATTTTGTCAGCATATTTATTCTCCATGAGACCATCAAATAGACTCAAAAATTTCTCTTCAGTCTCTAAATAGATATGCCTGATAATAAATATGTTTATTTCAACATTTAACTTTTATACTGAACATAAAAGTAAAAGGATTGCCTTTTGCAAGTAAAATTTTGTAATTCTTGATATTAAATTTCTAAAAGAGGAATCAGATTATGCTGTAGTCTAGAGAAAATACAGTGTATATTTAACCCTTTAAAACAGTTTCGATTTCTTGGTGAAATTTTTTTTTCCATTCAAGAAAGGGTTGCTGTAAGACTACCAAAAGCAAAAATAGCACATTAATTTTAGTGAAAGGCTTGTGAGAATCCTGATTATCCCTAGCAATATGTGGAAATTAATCTCCTCTGTTTTTTTCTTCTGTATTTTCCCACCTAGCATGAGGTCACAAATTGAAAAAAAGACACCCTGTGAATTAATATGTGGATTCTTTTTGAGCACCTGATGGCAGTGCACATGGTCTTTCTATGAAGCTCTGTATGTTTACATCTGTTTTACAAATCTATAGATCGTTATAGTGCTCTGTTACATTGTTACTGAAAATGAGATTCAAAGATTTCAGCAGCTGACATATGCTAGGTGGTTAGCACAGGCCCAATTTTTCACTATCACCTCTGACAGAAGTTGCCATCTCCTCTGTTTTAGTTTAAACATTCACTTAAATGTGCTCCCAAGGAAACTTTTTAAAGTATCTTGCTTTAAATATATGTACACACACACACACACACACACACACACACACACACACACATATTTTTATTTATATAAATTTTGGTGCTGGGGACAGAAATTAGAAAATGCCAAAGACTCGGAGCAGTTCCCTCTGGGCTTTCTCAGACTCTTCTGGTTTTGGTGGGGGCTACTCATGAAACTGTTTCTAAAAAGTCCACAAAATCTTTACAGGAATTACCCTCTTTCTCAAAATCCTGAAACATATTCAGGTATCAAGCACTCAGTACTTAAAAGAGTAAGTTCCTCATTTTCCTTTGTGCAAAGAAGTGTCTCAGAGCTCTGTCACACATTGTGGGAGTTAAGGTACTGTTGCAATGGTTCCTCCCTGGCTCCAGGGAGCAGATGCTCCAAATGTGTATTACAGCCCTGCATTTTCAGCTTGCCTGCTTCAGTCTCACATCAGAAAATCTCCTTTACAAAGAGCTACATTTACATATTTTATACCTGATTTTGTTTGAGCTTACATCGAAATATACCAATATTCCTAAAGATTTCTTTTTGTGTATGTCAAGTGCTGGTCTCAGTAAATAAATGTTTCTTTTGAGAAACTATTTATGGTAAGTAATATCTCAAAAACTGGAGCTGAATTGATCGCAGTCAAAAAATATTCTGTACGGCATTTCAGCTTGTTGTAACAAGACTGAGGAGTGGACAATATCACTTTGGATAGCTGAGATATTTTTTCTAAGAAAAGAATGGAAAATACATGAGATATTGGACAGTTTAGCAGTGAAAACAGACAGAGGACAGAAAGAGGAATTGTGATATGATAAATATACAAGGGGAAGAAATAATTTTTACTTTTTTCCACACACAGGAACACTTAGATGCAACTTCCTTTTTAAAATCCGCCTATGTCAAATGTATGAGGAACCCGATAATGACATTAATACTAACAAAAGAGGACATTTGATATCCTAAATTACACACACTGTAATATCAGGTTTATTTTACACAAAAGAGATAGTATCAGCCAAAAATAATCCCTGCCACAAAACACAGACAGTGTATCTCATTCAAATAAAACTCTGCTATTTATAGCTGACTTCAGTAAAAACTTTTTCCTTCAGAGATGAAATTATGTAGCTTCTTATGAAATGTAATAGCCAAAAGCACCTTTCAAAGTGGATCCCTTTCATTAGGGTGCATTTCCCTTTCATTAAAGTGTGTTTCACTATTCTCAATTTCCGTGCTGGTAGGATAATGAGGCAACTATTTTGATTTCATTCATTAAAGGAAAAGAAGAGAGAAAAGCAGTTGGAGAACAACCTTTTTGGGAGCTGGTCCTACAATGCACTGGTTTTGAGAGCCACACAGTGCAAAGAAGGCACATCCTCTTCTATTCAGAAGCACAGCCCGTGGAGGTGCCCACCTTTTGTGCAACAGCCCAGAGCTCAGGGCAAGGGGGAGACCTGAGTGCAGTTGCATGAGCCATGTCCGAATGGAGGAAACTTCTACCACTCCTATGGAAGCTGGGCTGACATTCAGTTGAAATGGAAGAAATTCCATAGGTCAGAGGGAGAATAGTTTACTCCCTTTTAGATAAAAGTGTTAGTGTTAACTGTATTAGATGGTGGTGAAGGAGGCACACCATGACTCTTACAAATCATTTTGCATCTAGATCATCAGATCTGGCTCTGGTTTAAGACTTTCCACTAGAGAATTAAATACTAATAGCTAAATACTAGGAACCTTGAGAGAGGCCCTACTTTACTGTCCTACTGAAATTTGCACTTTAAATAAATATGTATGGGAGGAAGAAGACTAGAGGTTAATAGTGCAGAGAGTTGAGAGAGGAAGGTCATTGTTTGACTGCAGACCTGGTGGCTCCCATTTGTCATGCAAAGCAGAACAGCTTTCCACAGAAAAACGCATGTGTTTGCTAGGCTGGTTATGTGCTCTGCTAAGTCAAGGGACACATTTTAATTTGAATCTCACTTTTTCCACTGAATGAGGCAAAGGCAAGACTTGAATGTTAGCTGCATATGTTGGATAATATTATCAGAATTTGTAAGGCATATGCCTCCTCTGATTTGTGAATTGTTCCAAATGTCCTTCATAAATGTAGCTTTTCGTTACCCTTTTCTTTCAGAAAGACTTAGATGAGACAATCTGAAATTTTAAAAATTTTAATTATCTTTTTTGCACCAATCCAAATTTGCCAAATCTGATTCAAATTGAAGAATCACTTTCAGTTGAAATAGTCTTCCCCCCCCCCCCCCCCAAACTGCATTATTTATTGAAAATAATTCACTTGACTACCCTAGGTACAGCATCCCTGGCTATATTATAAGAGAGCAAAATATTCTTCTCAGTGCCTGTCCCCCCTGTTTGGTGCATTTTCTGAGGTAAAGTTGACAGATTAATTACATTTTAGAAAAATGATTAGAAGGCCAAACACAGTGGAGTATTAACTATCCGTCTGCATAACTCCCTGCAGTGGGAGGTGTGAGCAAGCTGGAATCTTCTAACCCTACAGGGCAAAACTGTGAAGGAAGAAATTCAGCCAGGCTGCAGGACGAGCTGCCAAGTGTTCAGACAGAAATAAAAGAGGAATCTCTGGCTGCTAGCAGTAATCCTCCCAGATCTAGGGTTTGCTGATGGCACTGCCAATCATTCTGACTCTTTTAGTGTACTGCTTTCACATGGGCTTTTATTTATCTATTTGCCTACTATTTATTTTTTTTTCACAGAGGATTTTTTATTAATTTCATGTAGGATTTAAATGATGAAAAATTGCTTTTGAGGATATGGATCTTCCTGTAGAAGCATTGCGATGTCCAGCTCCATAAAAGTGTTTGGCCCAATGTTACTGTATCGCTCAGTTGATATTTACCTAATGCTAAGTAAGAATACTAATTTTGAGGCAGTTTATTCAAAGGTGAGAAATGTGGGAGATTTCACATCCCATTGGAATGAATGAGTGAGAAAAATGGTGTAACAAGTCTTTTTGTAGATGTTTTTTCCTCCTGCGTTTTAGAGCAATGCGGGATAAATGGAACCATGGAGGCTCCCAGAATCTTGTTAAAACAAAACAAAGGTCCCTGTTTCTTTTCAGCTTGAAACCACCTGATCCTCATCTAAACCTGGAGAGTTGACATTCTCTTTGTTCTTCCCTTCAATCAATCAAGAGTACGTGCACAGCTTTTTTGAATCTGCTTACTGCTTACTTCTAACACCAGAAGGATGTTCCAAGCTGGTGGTCACTGAATTCCTTTGCTTAAATCAAAACATTCTGTTGAAACCTAAATTTAACCATCTTTTCTTTCCCAAAGACTGATAATAAGCAGACTCATAAACTAAAGGGGTACAGTATCTTTCCAGTACAGTGTAAAGGCAGAACCGTATCATATATTTAGGCTAGCTGATAGAGGCCAAATTCAGTCCTCTGTTGCATTCTTTGGCATCATGTTGAATTCAATGAGAACCACCTGCACTCAGAATTTGACCTCAAAATGAAAGCCTAGTCACAATTGCTTGACACAAAAGTGAGTTAGGGTTTTTTTTCCAGTGTTTTTGAGTAGTTGTCAGAGTAATAATAAAGATAGGACATTTCTTTATGGAATAGGTAAGAAAATATTTAGAAATACTTCTGAAAAATAGTAATGGTCTGCTGTTGCTGTGCCATCTATTAAAAAGTTCCATTTTCCTGTGTTGCATAGGAGCCATTATGTTTGAGATAGTATGGCTATGTGGTGCCAGATGACTCAAAAATTCAGGTGAACAGGAGTTTACAAGTGGGTTGAGTTTTATTAACTAGCAGAGCTGTCTGGACTGCTTCAATTTAAGTAGTCCTGTAAACTCACCACACATTGTGGTTAATTCCCTGCGCTGGAACACAGGGACAGGAAACAGAATGAAACTCCCACAAATCCAAGGGGAAATGATCAGCAACCTGCTGCACCAGTGAGACACACAAAAGTCTACGAGGCTGGGTGGGATCCACCAAAGAATACTGCAGGAGCTGGCAGAAGTGCCCACTGAACCACTTTCTATTACCAGTTACCAGCAGCTCTGCCTAACTGGGGAAGTTCCACTTGACTGAAAGTCAGTGAATGTATCACCCTATTACAAGAAAGGCCAGAAGGAGAATTCAGAGAACTACAGGCCTTTGAGCCTGCCCTTAGTGCTGGGGAAGGTCATGGAGCAGGATCATACAGAGTATGATCCCATGCCACATACAGGACAAGCCGGCGACCAGGGCTGCCAACATGGAAAGTAGGTCCTTCTTGACCAACCTGATCTCCTTCTATTTCAAGGTGACTTGTTTGTGAATGTGGGAAAGGATGTGGATGTTGTCTACATGGCCAAGAGCTAAAGTAAAGCTCTTGACTCCTTTCCTGGAGAAACTGGCTGCTCCTGGCTTGACCCTCTTCACTGGGTTAAATTGGCTGGATGTCTGGACTCCAGAGAGCAATGGTGAATGGGTTACACCCACCTGGCAGATGGTCACTAGTGGGGTTCCCTAAGAATCAGGACTAGGGCCAGTTCTGTTTAACAACTTTACCAGTGATCTGGATGAGGGGATCATAAATGACACCAAGTTATGTGGGAGTGTTGATCTGTGGAGGGTAGGAGGGTAGGAAGGTTCTGCAGAGGAATCTGGACAGACTGGATCACTGTGCTGAGGCCAGTTGTATGAACTTCAATAAGGCAAAGTGCTAGGTCCTGCACTTTGGTCACAACAACTCCCTCCATCACTTCAGCCTGAGGGATGAGTGACTGGAAAGTGGCTCAGTAGGAAACGACCTGGGGGTGCAGGTTGACAGAAGCTGAGCATGAGTCAGCGTGTGCCCAGGTGGCCGATTAGGCTAATGACTTCTGGCCTGTGTCAGCAAGAGTGTGGCCAGCAGGAGCAGGGCAGTGACTTTCCCCCATTGCTGCAGCCATGCATTAATGTGTTTAGTTTGGGGCTCCTCACTAAAAATAAGTGCTTGGGCAGCTGCAGAGAAGGTAAAGGTCTGGAATACAGGTCTTACGAGGATCAGCTGAGGGAGCTGGGGTTGTTTAGCCTGGAGAAAAGGAGGCTCAGGGGAAACCTTATTACTCTCTACAGCACCTGAAAGGAGGTTGTAGCAAGGTGGGATTTGGTTTCTTCTCCTAGGGAGCAAATGGCAGAATGAGAGGGAATGGCCTCAAGTTGGAGCAGGGGAGTTTTAGGTTGCATAGTAGGAAAAACTTATTCACTGAAAGGGTTGTTGAGCTTTGGAACAGCAGTCAACATCCCTGGAGGTATTTAAAAGGTGTGTGGATGTGACACTTAGGGACATGGCTTACTGGTGAACATGGCAGCACTAGGTTAATGATTAGATTAGATGATCTTGGAGGTCTTTTATGCCTTAAATGATTCTATGATTCTAACTTGTTTTTAATGTCTTTTTAAATGTCAAAGCATGTCAGGCAAGGAAATTATTTTCTATTTTTTTTTACAAGTAAGAAGATAAAAATAATGGCAATCCCTTAATAAGAATTGTCTCAAAAAAAGGAAAAGAGAAAATATTTCTCACTGACTTCACTGTAATGTACTTCTGTTAGCTGTACCGCAGCTAAAAGGATGACTGGAAAATTTTGGCTAGCATTTCTTGAGTTCCCCTAATTTCCTCAATTAATCATGGCAATGATGAAAAATAAGCATTCCTTTATTTAATGTACACTCAACTACATGCCTGTCAGTAAAACAAACTAACTGCTGAGGTCAGAATATCTCTGGTTCGTGTTCCTTCTAAATAACAGTCCAGTGGTGGCAGCAATGTCTAGTTGTTAGAAGCTAAAAGTGCCCTCGAAATATTTCAAATACTCTCATGTACTTGAAAGTGAAACACTCATTTAATAAAAGTGTAATCTTGAACAATAGAAAGTGTTAGTGATTAAAACATGTAATCTTTTGAAACATAGTTTCTCTTTTTCTTTCTTTGTACCCTTTGTAAGCAGAAAAAGCTCCACAACACAAGTGAATTGTACAGGCACCTCTGAGATCTGTACTTAAAATTCAGTAGCTGGATACCTACGGTATTTTCAAGGAGATGAGAGACATTGACTTAAAACAAGGACTGAAACCACTAGAACAGGTTCTTAGGCATATTCTCACTCCCCTTCTTCTCTTCTGCTCCTTCAGTTTCTCCTCTTCTCTAGAAAAGTGTTTGATTAAATAGAAGAGCTCTCTTGTTTTTGAGCAGTTACGTGTTTAGGGTCAGATCAGATTCCTTTTCTTAGAACAACTAGTATACTCCTCCACAAGAGTCCTTAAGATTGCAGTAGGAACTAATGGTCTTCCTTCGAACTGACTGTATCCTGGTCATTTAAATGCAAAAAGGTCACCTATACAAGATGTTTCCATTATGTATTGGAGGTGTACAGTTATCAAGGGCAGTCAGGGCATCCAAAGTAGTGTCACTGAAATGAAAAGGAGGTATCATGAGCTGAGCAAGCTTTTCCAAGATCCTGGACATGGGTGTGAAGACTGCGTAGAAACACATGTGCTAGAGTGGTATGAGTACCAAAGAGCCTCACTGGAGCAGCTATTTCTTCTCTTCTTGGGAGCTACTTTTAAGCTTTTAAAAAATTTTTGATTACAAAGTGAGTCTAGAAATAGTCCATCAAAAAGTTTACATGGTGTATCTTTTGAAATTTGGACAGATGAAACCCTATATTATTTGTTCCTGTCTCTGACCATCTGTTGGTCAGATTTTTTGTTACCTATGTTCTGCTCTGAGTAATTTGGGTTTTTTATATTCTTCATTGTGGCACAAATGGTCTCTCACTATCTGATTCTCTAGATCAGAACACAACAGTAGAGTTGTGTAGAGTACCTCACAACCCGGGTATTACTACTGTAATATAAATAATAATTTCAGCATTACATTAAATAAAAACATTCTATCTCTCTGTGTCTAAAATTATGCTGAAGTCAAAACCTAATGTCAGAAGAACAGTACAGCTTAGTAAAAATTTGAACTAATGCTCCATCCCCTGCACCACATACACACTTGAGATATAGAAGCACTTTGTGCATTCATACCAAATTTGTCAAATCTGTTTCCAGGGGGTTTAGAATGATAAGGAAGAACTTGGTTACTGAATCAAAGAATCTGTGACTCTGTCAGTTCTAGCAATGGTTATTAGTATGTTTTCATTTTCTGAAAACTCCTCAGCCTCTTTGTGTCCAGCATATCTATTACTCCCCTAAGAGAAGATGATATTAGCAGAACCACCACTGTCTCGGCTCTGAGATGAAAATCCTTTCTACGATGGACAGTCTCATTTCTAAATCTGAAGGTGCTACTGCCTAGATATCTTTGGTCAATACATCACCCCTTTTGTGTTTATAGCATTTGGTGACCTGATTTTGTCTGCCTGAGGTCATCATTAAAGAAAGAGTTCAGAATTTTTAAAAGCAGAGTTGAAAGGTTAGTTCATGTCAAGAACCAGCCTGATTTTAGAAATTTTTGAGAGCATAAGAGCTTCCATATATTTAAGCTACAGTCAGCTTCTTCTCCTTGGTGAATTAGCTTGCCCGTCGAGCTGTGTTTTTAAGCCCTGGGAGCCCATAGGTTTCCTTTCCAAACAGGTTTTTCTTTGTTTTCATATTTCTGGAATATGAACATGGATCCTAAAAGCCCTGTTTGGCTAAAAACATGTCCAAAACTCAGCTAATGGGAGTCTGTGATGTGTTTCTTTGCTTGCTAGCCACAGTCAGCATGCAGGTACAATTTTGCTCTTTGAAAGTTTGGCACATGAATTCATAAGTTAATCTAAATTAGCAGAGAAAACATTGGCAGAATTGCCTAGCTCTTGTTAGCCTGAGAGTTGGGAGCACATGAAGGCTCTCAAATCTGCATCTCCCACATGGCATCCCACTGCTGTGCCCACTTGAGTCAAAGGGCAAGAAGCAAGTACTCCTTTGAAGTACTACCTTAAACAAGAGATAAGGAATAGTAAACTTAACTGAAGCCTAACTGATGGCAAACAATTCTGTCTTCTCATGCACAATAAGCAATTGCTGAAACTGTCTTTCAGCCTGTGAAACGTAATCATGACAGCAATCAACCAAGCCCAGTGTCTTTTTTTTGCTCTTCCCGTGTTATTCTTTTACTTCAGCAGATCTTCCCTATAAAGCTGAGTGATAAGACTTTGCAATTGCATCCATGTTTCTGAAGATACAGTGCACAAGGTAATGACAGGTTTTGTCACTGGTGGTGATGGTGGTGGTGGCTGTAAATATTTCCCAAGCTTCCTGTTGCTGAATGATATTGCACTGGCTTCCTGCAATTACACAATACATTGTCATGCAGATTTGCCACGGGTCACTGCGTAGGGATAGGAAATTTCAGAGGTTTCTGTTGAACCTGTCAGGTTGGCAGATCTAACATAACGTTGGGAACCCCTCCAGCATTCCTCCCCATAGTACACACAGCTTATTGCTGGCTCTCTCTGAGAAGGAGGTGTAAAACATGTTGTACTGTTTGCCTGAAGAAATGCCCCGAATGCCTGTTTTAGACACAGGCATTCAGAATCTTCAGCTCCTTGAGGGAATGATTAGGCCTGAAGTCTTGCAGGAAAGCAAGCTGAAGGAAACTTCAGGGATACAGAGGAGCTTAATTTAAGAATGCAGGAGAGTTTGAGATGCTTATGGGCTCAGTCTGTCTTTCTCTGAAACAGGGACATTACAAACAGGCACATATACAGCTACAGTCCTTGGAATGAAAGGAGAAAGATGGTGAATGTGTGTGTGCAGCTTTTCTGTTATGTGTGGCTTTTTCATTAAGTTGCCAAGGACAAATCTGGGGAAGAGATGTGGTTCCTCATGCTCAGGAGTTGGCATTTAATAGTGGTCTTGTTATGTATCTAAAGTCAGGGGAAATATCCAATAAACCAGAGAGATGAGGAAGAGATATAAGAAACAACATTTAAGTTAAGTTTAGAAAGGCTAAGCTGAGAACAGGGTCCAAGCTAGCGTAAGCAAGGAAGGAACCAGTCAAAGTCTCTCTGTCTGCAATTTAGAAAATCTCACGTATTCAAAGGAAATGACACTGCATTTGGAGCACAAATCTCGTGCTGGTAACTGTAATATGAGCCATGTATATTCAGAAATGCAAATGCAGATTGCATTTAATATGTAAAAAGCCATGACTTGGGAATTTTATGACAAAGCTAAGCTTAAGAGCTAAGCCTAGGTTTAGGAATAGATGTATCTTGATTTTTATCAGAAAGCAAAGTGCTGTGCTATGATAAAATTAGACAGTGTTTTGGAGATGTATAAAAGCTGCATGCCCTCCCCTTCCACCCCTTACTGTGATATTTTTGTATATATATAAAATCAAGTAAGTTGTGTAGCAAGTGCAAGTGATTCCAAAGGACAATAACCAGGCTTCATGATATTCTTTTCAGAGGATCTTAAAAGTGTTTCCTCCTATTTTAGGGGGTTGTCTCTGAAAAGAGTTTACACTCTCTCTACCTTCGCAATAGACAAACTCATTGTCTGTGACAGCATCAGCAATCATCTCTGTTAACCTTTCCTCTGCTTTTCAGGGATACTGAGTTTCAGGTTTGATAGTTTTGTGAACATTTAGAAAACAGACAGAAAAAGGTAAAAAAGCAACTGACAGGTCTAGAAATATTTTGGTTTCTATTTCACCTCCTTTCGCTTAAATATTCCACTGAAGGCAGGTGTTCTGGTCTGGGCAACCTAGAAGGCTCACCTGTGGGGTTACTGTGGTGGAAGAAGAAATCATGTATTTATATTCCTGCCTTGTTTTAAGCACTCAGTAAAGCTGTTGAAATGAAAATCCTTCTCCCCTCCTCCACCTTTTCTCTCTTAAGTGGGTGAACCTACAGAAATTGTTTTTAAAACATGATCGCCACTATTGCTCAACAGATGTCTGTCCCTCCTTTCTGTGTCCCTACTGCTGCAATTATCTTCTTGAAGCTGTATGGGAAGAAGCACAGGCCAGACATTCACTGAATTGACTCATTTATTAATCATTCATTATCTTTTGTAAAAATGAGAAAATTTACTGCCTTGTGTCTGAACAAGAGTTTTCTGAGCAGATTCTGCAAGTCAGCAGTTTCTGAGGTTGAAAAGATCCTGAAGATGAGAAAAGGCCTGTCTTGCTCCATTAACAGTGCTTCTCCACTAATCTGCTGATTACCCTGAGTAGCCAGAGTAGCCAAAATGTGGATTATGCCCTGGCACAGGCTTCGTGCACGCAGAACATCTTAACTTCTGTCATGGTAGAGGACTGTGTTCTAACAAGCTGGTTGAAACTTATGCTTCAGCTTGCCATGGTATGTTTATTTAAAGGCTTAACAGCTTGCCATGGTTACACTTGATGTTATTATTAATAGGAAGTGTTTTGTTTTGACTCTTTTTCCTGCCTGTCCTTTTTTACACTGTGGCCATCCCCAGACATCTAAATGCACCTTCCCTCTATGCCTTTCCACACCCTGTGCAGTCACAGAAGTCTGTGTGAGGAGGTAGGCACAGGACTCACAACAGATAAAATCTAGGCCAAAATGGTCACAGTGTCTGTGTCGGGCTGGCCTGATTTGAAATCTTCAATTTGGAACAAATTTTCACATATAAAAATATCCTTTAAGCCTTCTCTCTCCCAACAGAGGCAGAGTCTGGTAGAAAATCTTTTTTGGGGAGTTTTACAGGGAAATTCGGGTTTCGTCTGTCATTTCAGTTAGAAGAATGTGATAGATGACTGCTTAAAGTGAAGCTTTTTACAGAGAAATATAAATTAAATGCCTACATATCAGTGAAGAAAACCAAACCCACCAAAACCCTTTATATTTCACTGGAATTAAATTTTAGAGTGAAAGAAAACGTCTGTACCAAAGTTAAGTTCTGTGAAGGTGAATAGCATAACTCTTCTTGATCCCAACAGAAGCATCTGGGTCAGGGTCTGTCTGACTTAGCTTACCCTAAAGAGGGCCAGTAAGTAGGTAGTTGATTGGTGTAACTAAATTCTAAAAACAAGTGCAGTAACTGTGGTGGGCTGATGAATATAGCTAAACTGCTGTTCTCTAAACAGTCACATAGCTAAATATCACTTAAGCAGCTTGGCTTAAATTACCTTGGAACAAGTTACTGTGAAAGGGAAATGAAAGCATATAAATGAGTCCGAGACACTTGTATTCATTTGAGGAGAAGTGAGGGAAACAATTAAGATAAACCAGAAAATGGCAGGCCTGTTGAGCCATATGGTCCTTTCCTGTTCCTAACGCTTCTTTTGTTTAACTTTTCCAAAGCAATTTTGTCACTATTACTACTGTGGTTGTTTCAGTTTTAAACATGTTTTCCTTGCATTCAATCTTTTCCCCAGCTGCCCCTGCCTGAAAAAAAAAAAAAAAAAAAAAAAAAAAAAAAAAAAAAAAAAAAAAAAGGAAAGGAAAGAAAAGAAAAGAAAAAAGGAAATGAATAAAGTCTCAACCCAATTAAAAATAAATGCTAGAAAGATCTTTAAGGTGCTCTTTGGCTCATGTTGCCTTTAAAACTTTGCACTGTATATGAGTTTCTTTTGTTTTTTTGCCTACTGCCTGTTTTGCCCAGCTGTTGGGCACTTCTATGTTCTGCTATAGCAAAACAGATGCAGACTACAGATCACATGGACTGCTTCAGTTGAATGAAAGCAGCTTTGGTCATTAATCCTGTCCATAGGCTCTTTGGCTTTTTTTTTTTTTTTAACAAGTTGTCTTTTTTTTTTTTTAAATTCTAACTTTCAATCGTGGTTTTCAAAAAATTTTGAAACATGTCTCAAAAAAGTGTGAGAGAAGGAGATCAAGCAGGCTGCTGTGAGCTCTGAAGCATATAAAATAAAGGGAAAAAAAGAGAAGCTTTTATTGTCAGGAAATGGCAAATACCTATCTCAGTTTAACAATTCTGTCTGGCTGTAAGATAGGGAAGTAATGCCTTTGGCAGTACATAAACTCTTGTTTTCTTGCCCTTTGTCGTCCGGTGTAAAACACTGTTGAAAAAATCACCTGTCCATAGCAAAGTTAAACTCCTGGCTTTAACACAGTTGCATGGGAACTTTGGTTTATTAATGAATACAACATACCCTCTTTGATTTGAATGCTTTCAGAGCGCTGAAAAGATTCAAAAGGCATCGCTTCCTGCACCAGCGGCGTGCCTTTATCCATCTCAGTGGTTCACCCCTACCCAGCTGCTATATCTCATTAACAAGCGTTTGGCCATCGCAGCGAACTTTGCAGTGTTGACACTTGAAAGGCCCAGGCAGGCGCTGGCAGGCTATCAGCTATGGCAACAGGAAACTGCCCCAAGACAACACTGAGAAAACAGCAGCTGCAAAAGCCAAAAGCAAAAGAGGACAGGGAGAGCTAGGTGTTTCCAGGCTGCGCTGTTTTCCATATGGGCTGTTTGTGCAGCAGAGCAATGCCAGGGGAGGGGAGGAGAAGAAAAAGAAAAGAAAGGTCTAATAAGGAGGTTGATATAAGCTCGGTAGGCACTGGGGCATTAAATACTTTTTTGTTACATTTTAATGGCTTCCTGAGGTCTATTTTCATGCAAATAAAAGCCTGTCTGTCTAAGGAGTTCACAAAAGCCAGCCATGGGGCCTGTTCCCTGTACCATCGCTGGCCTGGGGTGGCTGGAACTTGCCCCGCTTCCCTAAGGGACATGCTGTCCTTGTCCCCTTGCTTGCAGCACCTTACCTCTGCAGACATGCTGGACACTTAACTCCCACCACTTGGTATCATTATACCCTGAGCAACCGTGGCTGAAGCCTTCAGCCCCAACAAGCTGTGTTTGCCAAGTGGCACTGGAGGGCTGAGGAGCAGGCCTGTCAGCCAAAGTGGGGCACCTGCTCTGCTGCTGCCCTGCCCCAGGCAGAATGTGCTTTTCACCAGCTTCATTTCACACAGGGAGCTACAGAGCTTAGAGGGGAGGCATGGGGGGGGGGGGATCCTACAGGAGGCAGCAGGGTGAGTTCCCTTATCACTGTACCTTGGGACAGAGGAAGTTTGGTGTCAACTGATGGCGGAGGGATGAATAAGTAAAAGAACATTGAAATGTGCATCATTGAAATTAGGATCCTTTCTTAACCATATCGTGCTTCAATTTTACATATGTAAAGAAAAAGTAAAGCCTGGATGCAGTTTATCCTACCTCTTGCTCGGTTTTTCCACTGGCATGCCTGATGTACCAAGTTAACTACAGCTCGTTTTGCATTTGCAGCAGATCTTTAAGTAGTAATGGTCAAATTCATACAACAGTATTGAAAGCAGCAGCAGCAGCAGAAAGCAAACTGACATGAGCTCAACTCACCACCACCACCTTAACATTTTCAATGGCCTGGAAAAAAACCTCTCAAATAGTTTTAAGTTTTTAATAAGGATCAGTCTTTATTTTTCCAGTGGTTCAAATGTAGCACTAACCATTGCCATGTTTCTTCCTTCGGCTGCTTCAGGGGTTTTGCAGCTGTGAGAGGCTTAAGGGCGGATGTTTAGATAATTCAAGGTTGTATTTTACATTTACAGGTAGAAGTTGTATACACTATCACAGTTACAGAAAATGGAAACTATTTTCTCAAGCCTCATGCACGTCAAGCTCTGTGGTTTATACTAAAAGTGGATTTTATAGCCTGTTGTGTACACTTCATATTTCCTGTGCCAAGGAACCACAAGACAGAAAACCTGAAACCTGTGAAGTTTCCCTGCCTTAGACCTTGGTGTAGCATCGTCACCAATGGTTTCCAGCCCAGCAGCACACACTTCCAGTTCTGTAATCTGTGGTTTAGCTGCAGGGTGACTCAGGTGGTGATTCAGTGGGTGGCAAGCTTCCCTCTGTCAATATTGAACTCATGTCCCACTATCCAGGTACATAGCGCTGTTTAAAGGACCAGTCTTCTTCTGGGATACAAGAGAAACACAGTGACCAATGGCTATTGTTCAAGATCCCATGGCACAAGTGGAAATATTAACTCTTGGGCACATGCCAGCTTTCAGTTTCATGGAATACGTTCTGCTTAAATTTTCCTTTCCCATCCTTATGCTGGTTTGGAATCTTGTTCTTCCTGATGGCTTCTTTCCACATGACAGAAGGCTGCATTCTTTATTATGGGAGATGATTTTTCTGGATCCAAGGGACAGGGGATGTTGCTGGTATCCTGAGTAAAGCAGAAATAAATCATAGCAGGAATAATGTTAATTTTCTTTATTAAAAGAATTCAAACACCCTTTGTTCAAAAGTTAAAGAATGTAGAGGTATTTGAGATTGATCCTGGATTTTCACATGATATCTGTTGGTGAAAGAACATGCATGTGAGAAAGTGTAAATGCCAGCTTACCATGCTGCTTATTACCACTGTACAGGCCACTGGGAAATAGCACTTAATTCTAAGAAAGGCATTTTTCTAACAAGAGTTGTATGCTGCAAGAAGTGCATAACTTCATACTGTTTCCATTTTATCTAACTAAACTCTTAGTATTATTATTGTTGTTGTTATTTTTCATTTCTGGTAAAATATTATGTGTTGAAACTGATATTCCTAAAAACCTCCCATACTTCGGATGTTTGCCAGTTGAGAAGTGGCTCCTGGCAATTGAAATGAGCAATGTTTGTTCTGTGGCTGGCACATCCCTGGAACAGAGCAATCAGCTAGCACGCTTTCATGCCAGGAGGACGTGCATGTGCCTGCCTCAGTGTGTAACTCTCTCTCTTTTGCTCATTTGTGCAGCTTCACAGACTTTTCTTCCCCGCTCCTGATCAGATATTTTTGTGTTTTGGTATGAGTTGTCTCTTGTTGCATAGATACAACCTCTGCTCTCTTCTTGAGAAAGAATTGCAGTATTCCCCCTGTGACTTGCAAAACCATATCTAGAATATATAAGGGTGTTTAATGATTTACTTTTCATATGTGTCACTCAAATAGAGAATTACTGGTCTGCTGAAAGGAAAAAATAGAGAATTGGAGATGCAGTGTTATTTCCCCTGGGTGCTACATTGAGACAATAAAACATGTATTGACACTGGAGATGGTTCTTCAATGTCATGAAAAATAAAACCCACTTCCAACCAAAGCAGGCTTATAAAAATAAAAAAGCCTTTTCTGAGTCTATATTAAGAAGTACTTATTGCTGATTTTGAGAAGCAGCAGAATATGTGACTGAATATACCTTTGCTCTAGAAGTGCAGAAAAACCTGTGTATCAGCCCTGGTAGACAAAACCAGTGTTCTGGCTTGCTCATCAAACAGCACCATTTTAAGTATAGGAAGACACATGGAGGCAGACATATGAGAAACAATTACCAGGTGGGAAGATCACCAAAGAGCTACTTAGTGTATAACTGTGATAGACTATGGCTATGCTGACAAAAAACCAAAACCAAAACCAAAACAAAAACACCCCCCAAAAAATCCCCCCAAAAACAACCAAAACCAAAACTCCACTACCAAATGCAGAGCAAATCTATGCTCTTTTTAGGAAGTCAATTTTTTTCTTTAACTTTATGAATTAGAAGTCCCTTCCTTTATGGAATCCTACATACCTCAGATAACATGAAACCTTATGCATGCTATTCAGACTAAATTGATTGTGATGTCCTGCAAGTATTCATACTAGTGTATCTCTTTCAACCCCTCACTGAATCTGAGAAAAAATGTTTATTTGACCTTGCATGTTTAAAATGAAGACATAAGTTAGTTTTTTCCATATTACCACTTTGATCCTTGTACTAAATTATTTTTATATATAGGAAGGCTAGGAGAGGTTTAGAATTTCTAATTTTAAATTCTATCTCTTCAATTTTTCCAGACTTTCAGAAACATGGACTATACAAAACAAAACTATGTACCCATCAAATAAAACTTATATTAATTTGTTTCTGGAATGAGATTTTAAATATGAAATTTTGCTCCAAGGCAATTTTTTCTCTTTCATAAACCTAGGATAAGATGAAACAATATATATAACAAAATGTTAACCTTTCCTTAATTCCAAGAATTCTACTGGACATTTCTTAAGGAAATCCTCATCTTTCAAATGTCTTTTAAAGGAAGTTAGTTTTGAGCTAGTATCTTGGCCATATAGATTGTTTAGGAGTTTTTTGGGTTCGTTTTCTCACGTGAGCATCTAAGATTATTTCTGGTAAACAGAGCAGCTAAGCTCCAATCCACAAAGCCCACAAACATTTACACATTTTCCAGTTCATAAAATGTGGCATGAAAAAGAGCTCATTATAGGCATATTTATTTGAAGGATTTCTTGGTGTTCTGCTTCAAGAAATGACAGCTGATTTGAAATTGAGAAAAGTGCCATAAAATGGGTTTCTTCAGCTTGATCAGGTTCAGTGGAGATTGTGAAGGACTGTAAAAGCCTGGATTCATTCAGTCTTGTGCCTTTCCAAAGCTCCAGTGAATGTTTTGTATCATTGCTGTCAGATGTGATTTTCTCTGCTGTTGCAGATGTGCACAACAGATTTACTGTTACAAGTAATAGATAGTAAATTCCTGACATAGAGGCATTTAGGGCCACTGCCAGATGTCTCATTTTAATAATACATTTGTATGTCCTAGTTCCACAGGGACAATTAAGCTGTGAACAATAAAGATAAAATCACTGGAGGACAGGTATTACCACTTTATTGTTGTAGTCAATCTATGGTGCTCAATAAAATGGATGAATTCAGTTTTGGTTTTGTGTTGTTACAACAGGATTACTATTGCTTAGATCTCATTCAAAAAATAGTGGATAAGGACATGTCTTCATTACAGTTGTCTGCATGGGAAGAAGATGGTCTGTTGCTCCAACTTTCCTCTGACAGTTTGGATGCAGAATTATCTCCATCAAACTCCAGAATGCATTAGGCAAATGGAGTCTCATTTCTATCCTCAGCAAATTAGGGATGTTGAGAGATCTCTTGGCTGGGTACTGACAATTTGTTATCTGTGCAATTGAATTGCCTGAAAAACAGTGTCCAACCTTGTGAAGGGCTTATCTATTTGCTGCAGGTACAGGAAAACTGTGCAGGGAAGTTTCAATAATTACCTGCTTTCTGGCTTTCCCTTGGGCAGAGTTTTGAACTGGTTTTGTTTAGCTTTTTGTTCAGCATTTGGTACAAATATTTAGCTGGTTATGTCCATGACTAAAGGGTGTCTGGGAGTTGCTTAGTGTAAAAACATCAATCACGAAGAGACAGAGAGGGAGAGTGCAGGTCTAAATCATATCTTTGCTTAAAATTAGTAGGATCATGAAGACATTGTTAAAAGAAACAACAAAAAGCCAGAAGCATCTACTATAACATTAGGTGATTCAAGACCTAACCTTTCAAGAAATTCAATATTGCTTGAATTGAATCAGAAATTCTGATATTGGTACCCATTGCTCTATGTTTGACCCTGTGCCACTCTTTAAGATACACTATATTTAGGTGTAAGTATGAAGAGGTAGATGGATTATAACAATCAGAGCAGAGAAGAAATGAAGGGATTACTGGAGGAAGCCTTCTCTAAAAACTTGTTGGTTTACAGTGAATCTTACCTCACCTAAAGGTGCCATAACTCTTTCCTGTCCACACCTATGCTTTGGAACTAATCGGCTTTGACTCTTCCTTTCTCATAATGCCTAAATGAGCAGCTGCATGGGCCCAAACTGCCCTTGTCCTGGCTTGCAGGGGTCTGGAAAATGGTAACAAAATGTGGATGTGGGCAGTGAGCCCTCTGGACTGTTGTTTCCAGTGATGACTGTTGTCTGAAATTGTCTGCGGCAGAATATGGCACAGTCCCTATTCCTGTCTCCCATTTTTGGAGTCTTTCCATGGCTGAGTCAGTCCTTTAGAGTGGTGTCCTGTCTCTCTAGGTCACCTGGGTGACGGCCCCCACTGAAGGCTAAGCAAGATGGGCAGTGTACCTCGTATTCATGTACCCCAGTACCCCGGGATGCACACTAGAGTCAGAAGTGGCCGTGTTCTATCCTCACATTTTGGGGTAAAAAACATTTGCAGGGGTAAGGAATGACCCTTTAAATCTTCCAGCACATCCATCAAACTAGAGTGCAGGGTGTAGGCCTGCATCTGCCTTCAGTTTAGACACATCCCTTGTGATGCAGAAGAGACAGGAAAGGGGTAATAAAAAAAATACACTTTTGAAAGGTTTGTTTTTGAGGACGACTGTTGGAGAATACCTCTCTTTTCACAGTCATAGGAACATTGTTTAGTGTACATTATAGCTTCCCACCATTGGGTCACCCTAAACTCTGGTTTGAGGGAAAGATGCTTGGCTACAATCAATCTGAATCACATACTTCAGTATATTCAATTTACAAGTGTTCTTCTTCAAACTACCCCTCCTTTCCTAGTAAAAATGAGACAGCCTTAGACAGGCAGTTTTAAGAATTATCCCATGGGTACTGTTAAAAAGACCTATTCATAGATACTCATGTGTTAACCACATGTGTGCAACTGACAGCAAGTACTCTGAACCTAATGGTGATGGGGTAATGAAAATAGCCAAAATCATGGCAAATAATGGAAAAAAACTTGTGCAAATTTCTTAAAAAAATCAATTAACAAGCCACTAGACTATCAACATGGAATATCAGAATAAGAAGAAAAGCTATTAACAGTCCTGCCAAGCCATCATTAGTAATTCTTAGCTTTCTTCAGACACATCCTACTCCCATCCCTCCCCACTGCCTTACATTTTTCTTTGTAAATAGTGTAAACTGAGTGCCAAATTGCTTCCCTGATTTCAGCAGTCCAGAAAGTCTCCCTGGCATAAATCAACCTGCTTTGGAGACATCTCCCTTCAGCTTGGTCTGGCAGATTAACAATGAAAAGGGAAGAGACAATGGTACAGTCAGACAGCTCTCCAAAAAACCACATTAGTTGAGAGCTAATAGCTGATTAGTAAAATCTTCCCATCATTTAAAGATGCATTTTCTTTAGTGATGAAAACCAGGTCTCCTTAGGCCTCGAGTCAGTGTCTGGTCTTCTAGGTCAGTTCCAGGGTAGGTTTATGTTGCGATTAGAATGGGGTCTGCAGTTTGGGTGGGCATTTGTGCAAGTTAGCTTTTAATGTCAGAGTCTGGACAAGACTCAGGACTGTAGCTGCAGCAAAACCAGAGAAGCACACTCAAACTGAATTCTGTGCTGCTGTTGGGGTCCAGTCAAGCTAATGAACCACGAGGCCTTGAGTGAGGTGGAAGCAGAGCACACACTTCACACTGTCCTCTGCAGTGATTTCAGCATTACCTCTGCATAGAAAGGCAAGTAATGTCATCTCCCTTGGTGCTGAAGAGTGCACTGATGCTTTACCTTGCTTTTCCTCTGTGGGAAAAAAAGATCATCTATGTGAAATTTGCAGCATGTGAGCTGTGATTATGTCTGGTCTTCCGAATGACATTCGTGCAATTAATTACTGGTAACTACTACATCCAGTCTACTTTAAATTCTGATGAATGATTCCATGAGTACCTTTCCTTCTTTGTCTGCTGTTGCATAAACCCAACTTTTAAAGTTGCTGGAATGCAAGGTTATATGAACATGAAAGAAGTTGCAACTAGGTGAATATTCAGAGTCAATTATATATATTTCAAAGAATTTATAAATAATTTAATGATTTAAATATAACTTTCTGTATTTAATCCCATTTTGTCATCAGATTGTAAATACTTTATAAAATGGGAAAGAAGATTTTGCTGCAGAAATACTTTTCTGTGAAAGAGCTCTCATACAAAAAATGTTTTTTGAAACATCTATGACTTTGTGGTCTTGCTTAATTTTTTACTGTTGTTGTTTTAATAATATGAAAATATTAATTATAAATCATATTTTTAAAACTATCAAAATCTATAAAACTCTATTATTGCTGGAAAATGGTTTAGTGTTCTTTGGAGCCTCTACTAAGTAGATAAAGAATTGCAATAAGTAAAGATGTAATTTAACCTGAGTTTAGCAGGACTAGATATGTATGTTTATCTATCAATATATCTCTACATCCATATAATCTGTATCTATATCTATATTCGTGTATATTGAAAAAAAGAAAATAGAGCTATACAAGACACATAAACACCACTGCTTTTCCCAGAAGCACCTATACTAATGTCTTCCGGATAAAATTTTCATATAAGGTGCCTTACAACAATAATGTTTCTAAGTCTTGTGATATACATATTTTTGCCTTTTCCTCCGAAGCTTTAATTGTCAGAGTAAGGGGATTAAGAAGGAACCTTGGCTTTCTCTAAAAATCTTAATGTTGTCTCCTATCTGACAGCTTTACAAATGTATTGACTAAATCTGTTTGACTTTTGTAGTCACCTGGACCGTGTGAGACATATTTGCAGAATCTGAAACCTTCTCAATATTTGGGTAACTGAATGTCTCCCCTCATTGCTGAGGCATTCTCTGATTGTAAAACTACCACAATAAACAATAGAGAGGTCATGATGCTCAAGCCTCAGAGGCTCCTCAAGCCCTGGATCGCTGATTTTCCTTATTGCTTAACTACTATTTCATTCCCTGACTCCGTTTTGGATTGCCTCAGTGAGCTGACACTGTGACAAAGCTCAGGAGTGGCTAAATAGGGCTCATTTCAGATAACATGACTGTATCAATCTGACCTCAGTCTGTCCTAAACAATCCTCTGACAGAATCCCAGGCTTCAAACACCCTTCACAGCACTCACAAAGGAAGGCAATAAATAACTTCAGTCCTCCCTGGCATCTGTGACACACTTGCTTTGCTATTTTGGGCGCTTTTAACTGGAACAAAACATGAAATGAGTAATAGGAACATCTCAGGGAATCATGGTACTGAGGACCACTCTGGACAAACTGCTATATAGGGTGGGCATGGCTATCTTGTTCTAGATGTCACTTCCTCTTGGATCTCAAAACCAGGCAATCTCGGGATCAGTGCCAGTCTCTAAACAGTATGGTCAATTTTGGCAAATGAGGCTTCTGTGTTTGTATGCAAATCTAATTAGTACATAATTATTCATTATGCAAATTTTCCTCATCCATGAAGCCAGTTTGCCATTTACCAGGTTATTAGTGAATTGTCTGATAATCAAATTTAAGTTGATTTTAACTGCTTGTTCTAAATCCCTGGGGATTAGAATACCTGGATGTTTTAATACTATTGGGCACCACTGAAAATCCACCAAGAAAGTAATGCTTTGTATGTTTCTTCTGACAGCTCAAACTTGTTCCTATTCCTTTCATACCCAGATAACTGAACTTTCAGTGTATTCTAATAATTTTATGTACAGGCCTTTTCAAACCACTTTAAACCAGGGTAAAACAGAGCAATCTGAATCCCACCTAAGTTTAAATTTTTATGTAATTTTTCTCTGGGCACTAAAAGAGAACCCTGCTTGGCTTATCCTATGCAGCAAGCATTTATGTCGAGCTTGGCTTCAGCACATGCAGGGTTTTACTGGAACTGGTGCACCTACGCTTAAAACTCAGACAGTACAACTGGACTGTCTGAGTCAAACCTCAGTTTCCTCAGGGCAGAGCCCTTAGTCATTCTTGCTGGGATGCTTAAAAAGGAAACATTTGCCTATTGCCCATTTTTCCTCCAAGTCTGGTTTGCAGCATGCAGAAATTGCAGCTCAGAAGTGTTTTGGTAGGAACCACCATGTTCTCTGGGGCCTGCTCAGGTTAGGCACTATCCCACAGCAGAAGCAGAGACACCCAAGCTCCACTATTTGTAGGGACATCTGGACTATCTTTGGGGCGTGAGATGTACAACTGTCCACCTTCCAGAAAAGCTCCTCCACAACCTGTGCCCTCTCTGCTGCTCTTAGGAGCTGAGGGATGTTCTGGCAGTGGTGAAGCATGGTCATTCACAGGAGAGTTGGGGGGGAACTGCACCATCTGCACTGCTACCAGCCCTCATTCTGAGCCATTCTGAGACTGTGTAATTTAAAATTCACAGGCTGTTACAGGGTAAACATAATTTGGTCCTTTAAGTCAAGAGCTCATACAGCAGCAGCCTGTCATACCTTTAAGCCAAAGATTTCTTTAAGGAAAGGATGAGAGTTTAGTCAATGCCAGGTATACCCAAGACTACTTCTGTTCACCTTGCAGAGGATCAACTGTCTTAGCCTCTCATCACACATTTGCCATGCTTCTGCTTGTCTACAGAGCCAGAAATGGACTCAGTGATGTCCTGTTCACCAGTCCCCTTTGCCAAGGAGGGAGGACTCCAAAAGTAGTACAAGTGTTCCTCCAAAAGTGGTGCAAGCTTCTCCCACACTGCATCTCTCTGACAAATCACCCATTCAAAAAGGTGTATTGGGTATGTGTGACTACACTGGCTGGCTGGTGGCCTGGTGTCTGGGGATGAAACAGGAGCTGCCCGAAGAGCTCAAGGTCTGACAACCAAGAGGAGGCTGAGAGGAACTGCCTCGAGGAACAATTAAACTGGGCAGTGCCATATTTTCGTGAAAGCAAGGGCAGCATGTCATGCCAGAGTCAGTGATTTGGAGGGGAATACTATGTCTAGCAGTGTGAGTCTCCAGGTCAAGCATGATTCTAGTGACTTGTAGAAATGTGTCAGTAGGTCACCAGGCCACCTGGAAAAGCCCACCGGAGGGTACTGGGAGAGGTGGGTGCACCTGTGGTATCACTGACTTTCAGAGTGCCTTGAAAAATCACACTGTAAAGTGCATAACAGGGAACTCCCCATTTTCACAGCAGGAGCCAATATCCTGAGACAATTTGTGCTAGCAGTGCTGAGAACAAGGCAGGGGTCCATATTGTCTCTCAGAAATAGAAGCAACTTCTACAGGCAAAGAAGAATGAGACAGTGATCGACACGAGTGGCTGTGGGCAGTTAGCACTGACTGCAGGGTCCCTACTGGATAGTTCTCTCTTGTCTTCTCACCCTCAGAGCAAGAAAATAAGACAGTGTTTTTTTTGTTGACAGCTGCAAGAAAAACAAAAGGCTGGGGGAAAGCTCACTCCCAGCCCTCCTTACCTTCTGCACAGAGGGAGGTCTGGAGCAGGGAGAGCTCAGCAGGGTTGAGGCCGGCATTTGGGGGTTGATGGCAGGGCTGGGGGGAGACAACAAGAAGCAAGAGCCCACTGTCTCCCTGCCCGGTGCAAACACACACAGACTTAACCTACAGCTGAACTTTTGCCCTTGAGTGACCAGTGCCATTAGGACGCAGGTCAAAAGGTTGCAGAGTGACAGAAAATGGAACTTTATTGAATGAAAGAGAAAATGAAAAAATTCCTTTGTTTGCTTAACTCCGTGTGGTTTGTATAGCCACTGTGATCCCATAATGGAGTCCAGAGTGAAAAAGTAACTTGATTTATCACATGCAAAGAAAAAAAACCCAAATAACAAACAAAAAAAACCAAAACCGAAAACCCAAGGAGGAATTTTACTAAGGGAATAACTAAAAAACAGTGAAAGACTAAAACCTGCAAATCCCTAAAGCATTAGAATAAATGTGACTTTAAGCAATAAAAACCCTTTTATGTACATGAGGCAGAGGGATATTTTTCATTCTTTAGGAACAAGCATATATTGAGAACACCAGTGTATATATCAGTGTACACGAAGGATACCGGCCAGGCATGTTAAAAGAATATTCTTCCTGTATGAGTCAGGAAAAATGTGCACGTATATGAGCATCTGGCTTAAAAATACTTTGTTTTGACATGTACAAGTGCCAAACTCATAGCTCTATATGCATAATCTACCTGCATTTATATGCAAAGGCAAAATCTAGATATTGAAAATCCACTTGAGGAAAGGAAACATCTCTGGATACGTAAAGAGAAAAACAGAAGGACTGGTAGGAAGGACTCTCTCTAGAACTGGAGATTCCAAATTAACTTAACTAATGCAACCTGAAATTTCAGTGTGCTTGGCATGCTTAAAATGCATTTTTTTTCCATTTCTTGATGTAATATCAAAAAGATACGGCTGGTTAAAATTAGATGCTTTAAAATGCTGGATTTTTAGTGGAGTGACATATTCTGAATCAGATCCAAACAATTTTAAGGGTTAATATGCTAATTCTGAGCTGTCTCAATAATGAGATAGAAATCAGTGGAGCTAGAGCACAAGATATTGAAAAAAAGTCCAGAGCTATGCCAGGGAGTAATACTCAGGATATATAGATACTCACAGGAACACTTAAATAATAATAATAAAAAAGTCTCAAAGTGAATTAAGCATTTCATGATCTGTGTTTCAGGGCACAGAGGAGCAGATTTTGCCACCTGTGTGCATATATAACGGCTGTGGATGAGATGAGGGGTAGGACACCCAGTCTGTGCATAAATGCTACTTGAGGGGCATGAGGCTGAAATTCTGCTTAGTATGAACAGGGTGTCTAAAGCTGCCTTCCAGTTGGGACTTTCACCTCTCTGTTGCTCTTGCCCCTCCCTTTGCATTGTCTCCTTCTCTCTCCCTCTCCTTTTCATAAGTCAACCAGCAGGGCTATAGCAATTACACCTACATCTCCAGTATACTCCATAGCCTCTTCTTTTTGTTCCCAGTGAACAACCAAACCTCCTGGCCTGACACTTAGATCTAGAGAGTGACATCCTATGTAGAGTATGTCTCCAAGGGTCCTCATTTCCAGAATATATTTAGTCTTGCTAATTCTTTTTTGTATTGTGTTACAAGCACGGGACCTTTTTTCTCATCCGTATGGCTAAAACTCATATCCAGACTAGTTTTGGTGTTGAAGCCACGTATCTCACTGCAGTATCCTCTACTTTTGTTCCTGACAACTGCAACCATGTTCTCATCATATCTATTTGGACTGCTGCTGTCAAGATTGTTATCCCCATCTGTTGCCCTGAGTCTGTCATAATTCTGTCTCTTTGCACTGTCTCCTTCTTCTCTGCTATAACAAATGCACCACCTTTCCCTATTCCCACATAAATGACACTTCAATCAGTACTAAAAGGCTGGCTGCTACCTCTATTAGGATTGTTTTATCAATTTCCATCACTTCCTTTCCAATTTTCAGCCATGCATTTTCAATATTTCGTCTTTCTCTCCACCTAGGAGTGGGAGGAAATCCCCACAAACTCATGCAAACGTCCTTTGTTTCCTGACCTCAAAAAAATGCTATTGCAGTTTCCTTCATCTCTCCCATCAGGTTGTCTGATTCCATCTAATGCAAGCACTCACACTCCTGACATCTTTTTTTTTCTCTCATTGTACAAGGCCTAAAGCAACGTGGTCTTCATTCCTGACTAAGTGTTCCAGTTTGCTTCAGTAATACAAATAATAATTATTTGTGAAAAACTTCTTGACCAAATAAAGTTAAAAAAAGGGTAATTTCATTGACTCTAAGCATAGAGAATCCATGTTTATATGGGTATAATGGGTAACAAAAAATATTACTCTCTATTTTAGTTTTTCTGTTCACCTACAGAGACTAATAATCACCATACACCTCCCCGTACACCCCCCAATATTGCAAAAATGGTGGCTTTAATAAAAATAGAAAACCCAAAACATATAATGAAGTGAATTTCATGTGCAATATCTTGAAAGAAGTTTGAGGCTGTGAACTAAATGCCTATGAAATTCCTTAAAATGCTACTTAAACATAAACTTGTTTGTACATGAAATCTTGATGGCACTGTAAGTTTCTTTTTTCTTCCCTCTTTTTTCTTCTCACAAGCATAGTTAGACACATCACAGTTTTCTGGGTGCGACCTGTATCTTTGAAAACATTTAAAGCTGCTTTTTAGATCATGGAAAGATTCTGAAAGAACAATATTTAATATTTTGTGAAGAAAACTTGATTCTGCTCTAAAATCCTTTATGCCAAGTTTCAGTGAATTTTTACAGCCAAGTTATACACTTCCTCTGACAAGTTTTAATGATACCAGACAATTTGGCCGCACGGTATTGTTATCAAAATGCTAAAAGAAAAACTCAACAACTCATTATATTGGAGAACTAGTGTCAGTAGACAGTTATTATGACTTTTAGTGTTTCTGTTCAGCAGGTATTAACATGTTTGGAGAAAGGGAAAAAAGGATGGTAATAAAGGCTAGAATTTTTTTTTGTGGGTGAGTGAATGATTATTCTTCTACACACTGCCAGAGACAGAAAGTAATTTGTGGAAGGCATTGTTTAAAGCAGAGATATTTTTGGGAGAAAAAGTATGGTGCATTGTATGTGTTATGTCAATCTTTCTGTCAATCATGTCAGAGTGGTTGGAGAAATTTTGGGGAAGAAAACCAGCAGCAACCCCCACTGCATTTCATTATCTTCAACAACTCACCAGGAATCTGGTACCTGGAAAGTATGAATAAAGCAATTAAACTTGTCTTTCTCAACCATAATATCTGCTAGACAATATATATGGATCCTTAAAAACAAAGCTGATTTATTCTGTTAAGTGATGGAGGGTTTCTGCAGCTATTACAGAATGGAGTGTAAACAATGTTTAAGATTAAAGACAGAATTCTGAAAAAAATGAACACCTCTGCTTGGTATGGACAAAACCTCTGTGGATGTATTTTTCAAAGGAGAGATTTGGAGAACAGTGGCAGTCTAGATGATTCTTTTAGGCCAAAGAGAGGACATGTAGATAGCTGAAGTTAAAGCCTATGAATCCCACTCACAGAAACTACCTACTCTTGTTTTGGCACTTCTCATTGTGCATGTCAACCTCTGACCACTGCTGGTAGCATCACAACAGCAGTCATGGTGTTGAATGCAGGCAGAATGAATTCATACAAAAGCAGCAAGATGATCCCATTTAATATTTAAAAAGATTACCATAAAAAAAAAAAATGGCTCACTTGAAAAAACAAATACACGCCTTACAAAACAGAGCAAAAATAGGTTAATCACTGTTCGGATATTTGCAAGTGCCATGTGCAATCAGGCCATAGCATCTCTGTGAAAACTGCCAGCTTGTTCTGGTACTGAGAGAGAGGGGCTACTGCTGGGAAATAACTAAGATGTCCCCTCATTTAACACAGACCACAGAACAGCTGCCGGATATGAATGCCTTGCAGTCACCATTGATCAGGAATCGATTCAAATTAGTGACCTAGAAATAAAAGGCTGCATATTGAAGAACAAATTTCCTATACCATTCTGTCTTTGGTAATGAGAAATGCAACTGTCTGCCACGTTTAACATTCAGCTGTCAAATACAAAAGAAATAGATGACCTCAAAGCATGATAATATGAAAAAGAACTCTAAAACTTCAGGCATTTTACCTTTAAAGTGTTTTATTGTTTTGTTTGGTTTGTGTCTGTTTGGCAGCTTCCTCACTGAAGTTAGCAGTGAGGTGTTTACAATATTAGGGAAACGTAGGAAACTAATTTTTTGTTTTCCCCATTTTCTCACAGAACCTGGCTTTAGAAATGGTTTTTCAATCCTAAGCTTCTTGTATTACATTAAAACCCATGGGGAGGGTGTGCTTTTAAGTGCCAGGCTAAAGCACTCACAATTTGGATTCCAGTCCTTGGCTTTGCAAGGACTACCTCTACAGCCTTGGCAAGCTGCTCATATTTTCTCTATCTCAGATTCCCATTTAGAAATGGAGAAAACTAATATTTCCCTATCCTGGGAATATTTTGAAACTAAAGTCACAGGTAACTGAAAGACATTTTCAGTCTTTCAGATTGTCAGATTGACAATCTGAAAATCTTACATTCTGACAATCTGACAATCTTAGTTGGCTCTTTAGACTAGCTAATGTTTCCTTTGAAGGCTGAGTTGGAAATGCAAGGCTGAAATGTGATATTTATGGATATCATTTTCATGCTTATGGTCCTTAGAGATAAAAACAAACAACATTCCCCTCTCCCCAACCACTGAAGAAAATGGGTCAATCGAAAATTATCACAGTGACAGGTTTTTCCTTTCATTAGGATTACAAAACAGTCAGCGTTAGTAAGAATTGTAGAGATTTTTCTGACAGAATTAATTATTCTGAATGATTAGTTTGTTATGCTCCTTGCAGGCACCAAGTTTGGAAGAGGAAGTGCTTTGTCTTTCGATTAAAAATATCCAAACAGCTCTGTGGAGTCATGATCTGAGAAACCAAAACAACTCCTTAACCACAGATAAATGAAGGTTGGCTGATCCCAGTTTGCAGCAAGCCAGAGGAAGCCCTCTGCTCTGACCCCGTGCCCTCTGGCATCACAGCTGGTGCATGAGCACAAAGACAACTTCGATGTAGATGCTGCTGTGGGCACTTTACACAGGCTAGATTGTAAATTTGTCCATTTATGAGTGTCCTGTGGGGGTTCCCAACTTGGAAGACAAAGAAAGAGCTGAAGCGAACAAAGCATATCCATAAAAGTTCCTCTGATTGCAACTATTAATAAGATGGAGGTCATAAACAAACTTTCTGTTTACTGTTTCTTAAGCTGGGGAGCAGGAAGCAGGGGATGCATCCCTGGAACTGAAGGAGGTGGATGTGCTGCACAGGGTAGGAGCGCAGGTAAGGTTTGTATGTGCTAGGAAAAGTGAGTGTGCCTACTGGAAAGTATTTCCTTTACACTTCTACTGCTGGGCTGTGGACAGGAATTTCATACTGCCTGAAATACAAAATTGCCCTGGCAGAAATTTGAGTAGCGTACATAAACCAGATATGTTTGGATTTTTGGAGCTTTTTTAAATTTGTTTTGTTTTGTTTTTGTTTTTTTTTGGTTTTTTTTTTTTTTTTTTTGTTTGTTCTTCATATAAATTCAGAAATGGAAGAGTAGTTTTAAACTGTCCTGGCATGTATCAGTGTACTCCAATGCATTTCAAGGTCTACCTCCAATCTGCATATTTTTCATTTTCATTTGCCCTTTCTAGCAATAAAGACAATATGCTTATTTTTGATGTCAAGGACTATTATGATACATTAGACATGGTCCAAAAATCACAGCAACTTTATACAAGTGACTCTGTTTCGAAGGGATGATTGACAGAGAAAGCTACATTTCTTCCAAAATGCCAGGCCCAGTGGTTCTTTTCAGTCCTGTGTACAGAGAAGGGTTCAGACAATAGTCTCACTTGTAAGCAAAAGTTCTTGCCTTTTCCAGGACTCCCTGCTCTGGTTTGCTGCTCATGGTGAGGAGTTCTGCGAAGCACTGTGTTAGCTGACAAAGTGGGGAACAAAGCTTGGGTGGAGGAGATAACACAGCAGCCTTTCGGTTGTTCCTGAAAGGAACCAGTTTTGGTCCATGTCAGTCAGACACCCCTTCTCCCATAGTCTGCCTTGCATTGCAGGTGTCCATCCAGAAATCCTTGCTGCTTCCCGAAGCTGCTGCTGTGAAGTTAAATACATTGGTTTCTGACTTGGCAATGAAGACCCAAAGCAAATCACAGTGCATGTCCCCAGTGTGTCTACAAGTCAAGCAGGCCATAAGGCACATCTCTGTAGCCCAGTAGTGGGATCTCCCACAGGAGGCACAGCCCTTTAGCACACCTGGGGTCGCACTCTGAAAGCTTGACCCACTGAGGTGCACAGCAAATGCCTAAGTTATATGGTATTCGAACATGAAGACGCTACTTGTGCTGTAGCTTTTTGCATTGCCCTTGGAACCTTTTTCAGATAATGGTATTTAGGACTAAGAAGAATCTTTATACTGAAGAAAACCTGATAACCAGCATGGCACTTAATCTCCCCAGGGTACCAAGCATCAAACATAACCAAGAGATACACATGGACTTTTAGGATTTTTTTTTTCCTTAACTTTAATTAGTGCCAGGTAAGTTCTGGGCAGAAAGTGGACACGTAGCTTAGCTGGTGTCGATGTCTGGAAACCACTAAGAAAAGCCTTGTTCCTGTGTTCTACATCCCAAGCCCAACATCACGTGGTCACACTGTCATGCAGGAGCACTGACAACAGTGCAGGAAATAGCTTGGAGAAACGCCCTCATTCTGTTACATTTGGAGCCCATTTGTTCTGAAACTTCCAGTGGCAAAATTATGGTGCAGTTTTAATAGGAGTATGTGTCTAAACTCATACTCATGTTTTTTCTGCAAATATAGTTTAGAAGATCTCATTTTTCTCCTCCCACACATGTATTCACTGCCAACTTCACAAACAATGACCTGTATTCATCCATGCTGTAACTCTGTTGACATCACCAGGCTACAACAGAGATAAATTTGGTCCAGCAAGGCAAAGTGCTGTGAAATGGTTGCATTTTTCTTTTTTACCCAAGGAAAATTAATCTGGAAACATATCATGCTTTCGTGCTGACACACAGGAATGTCTTCACCATTATCAGATGATTGATTTTCCTGTAGATTCATGAGAGGTTTTTTTTAAACAGATGCTTAAATTGCAAATGTAGGACATGATATTTTATTTTCTATGGCAATACAAAGAATACATAAATTTATTATTATTCTGCTTATAAACAACTTCTTAGAATTAGCAGGATGATTTTCTTTTTCTTTTTCTTTTTCTTTTTCTTTTTCTTTTTCTTTTTCTTTTTCTTTTTCTTTTTCTTTTTCTTTTTCTTTTTCTTTTTCTTTTTCTTTTTCTTTTTCTTTTTCTTTTTCTTTTTCTTTTTCTTTTTCTTTTTCTTTTTCTTTTTCTTTTTCTTTTTCTTTTTCTTTTTCTTTCTTTTTCTTTTTCTTTTTCTTTTTCTTTTTCTTTTTCTTTTTCTTTTTCTTTTTCTTTTTCTTTTTCTTTTTCTTTTTCTTTTTCTTTTTCTTTTTCTTTTTCTTTTTTCTCTTTTTCTCTTTTTCTCTTTTTCTCTTTTTCTTTTTTTTTCTTTCCAAAATGTTAGGTGTTTCGGGCCTTGTTTTTGCTTTTCAGAACATTTGATTTCACCTCCATAGGATCTAAAGATGGAGTATTCAAGAGCACCTAAGTGTTTCTGGAGACTAGTTGGCATTTGCAAAAGTGGTTTGAATCATTATTTCAACAAAGTTTAGGAACATGGAGTCAGGATGAATTCAAAAGTGGTGTCACTCAGTGCAATAGTGTTACTGGTTAAATGAGAGGGGTACACACAACCCTAAGTTAGGAACCTAAGTTTTGTGATCAATGAGAAGGAAGCAGTAATACCAAAGACTAGGATTTCCAGAACATAGCACACTGAGCAGAGGTACAGAAAGACAACACAAAAGTAAAAGCTGTGAGAAAGATATATCTGAGATTGTGATTGTAACACAGGAAAAAAAAAAAAAGAAAAATAAAGACCAAAAATTACTCTACCCTTGAGACAAGTGCCTCTGCAATGAAGATCTAGAGCCAGAAGTTGCCTTTGGATTCAAATGACTGGATTACTGCTTGGATTACTGCTGTTTTCCTTTAAATGCAGTTGCTTAAGAACACAAAATGTCCTTTTTTTAAAGGCATATGGGCATCCTTCTCTATACAGTACAGTGGAGCAGGAGAAAGAGACATTTCCTTCGAATGGATTTTATTTTTTAATTTCAGATTTATAACAGAATAAACACAAAGGTGCTGTTCACAGAATAAAAAGCTGTTGAATAGTCCATCTAAAACAAACAAGAAAGCGTATGGCTAATAAAATCATTTATGTGGGTGATCCCAAAGAAATATGAATCACCAGTCCCTGAAACTGATAGGATTTTTTTTTCCCCAGAGCTCCTGAAAATTTGAAATGCAGCTTTAATATGTGTTGCAATTCTGACATTTCAAATTCACTTGTAAACTACTAATTACAAGTGGGATTTAGAAATGACCATATCTCTGGGTTTTGAGTTTTCTTTGGCTTTGGCATAATCAAAGTCAGATTATCTTCCAGAAAAATTGCTATAACAATATTTAAACAGTTAAAAGGGACTTAATTAGTTTATACAGTCATCAGAGATTCTTGTCTGTAAGATAGCATGCTAATTTTACTACAAGGAATTTCAGTGAAAATTTAATTAAAAATATAACACAAAGATTTTAGTTCCTTACCGTATTTGAATGTAATATATTTAATCTTTTTAATATTCCTTATACAAAGTTTAATATTAAATTACCTGCATCCCTCCCCAAAAAAATCAGGGAATCAAAGGCATGAAGAATATTGGAGCAGGAGGATTTTGCAGTAAATAAAGAATCATCCAATGAGTTTAGAAGGGAACCAGATCTTTCAATTATGTCCTGTAATGCTGACTTCCATCTTCCTGCCTGGTTTAAAAATACCACAAATAAATGCCATGCAGAGGAAAGTTCTGCATGGTGGGAATTCAGCCTCGGGTACCAACCCTTCAAAATAGTCACTAGAATACTAGAGGGAAGGGAAAAAAACTGGCTGTCTCAAAGTGAAGCTATAGTCTCTTTTGGGACGACTTGCCCCCTGCACAGATAACTTTTTGTGACTGTTTGCTTTCTCTCATGTGCAGTTGGCTGAGAGGTTCATTTTGTGGCAGGATTGCCTGCATTAATGGCTAGCTAGTCTGGGGAGCAAATGAAGCACAGATAGAGTCCATGCCCTCTAGACAAACTAGAGCTTCATGAAACTAAACATGTCATATGGTAAATTAAAAATGGAAATGGGGATGATTGCCTGGTAGGATACACTTCCTCTTCCCATTTTCAAGTTTCATTTGTAGTAAGAGAAAAATATACCGGAAAAAGAACTCAAACTTTAGGAGATTAGGGAGACTACCAAATGCCTTTTGCCCATATGTACTGGAGAAGATGTTGAGAAGAAGCCCATCGTACCCAGGCGAGTAGCAAATGGAATCACCTAGAATCAAAGAAAGTTTGAGGTTGTTTTGAGATACCTCATATGTGTCTCTCCAGTGCAAAATACAGGGGAAGGATCACCTCCCTTGAACTGCTGGCAATGTTCTACTGCAGCCCAGTAGACAATTTAGCTTTTGTTTTTTCTTTTTTATTTGCAAGAGCAGATTGCCAGCCCACTGGTGAAGATGATAGGTTTATCACTATATTGGATGTCCCTAAAGAAGGCAGTAGATTCATACTAGCAGTTGTGTGACAGTGAATATTCTCTCTTTGGATGGTAGGATATCTTTTGTTTGAATTGTGTATAGGCAACCAACAGGCTGAGTTGTCTATCACAGATTTATTTCCTGTCTAAGAAGGAAGTCTCAAGTAAGTTGTTGGTGCCCCTCTACAAAGAATGTACATAATATTCAAGTCTATGCATATGTAGAGTATACTTGGAAAAACTAAATTGTATTCCGTGTTGACAAATTCAACCTCAAAATGTACTTTATTCCAGCATAAAATCTGTTTAGTGACAAAGGAATCCTGGTTAGCTACCCAAAGTCTATGTCATTTTTCTCCACTAAACAGATAACTCTCAGTGTTTCACACCATGTGAGATCAACTCTAAGAGCCCTGAGCTGGATGATTTGAAACCTCAATAAACCTTTCAGATGCATAAAAAGGCCACTTAGCTCCCTGGCACTTCCTCTATGGACCAGTTCTTCAGGAGTGAGCATGGGAATGAGACTGCTGTAAGAAAAAAAATGGAGAAGAAGACCTTGTCATCCTCATGGCTAGAAGCCTTCTCTGGCAGACAGGAGTTTTAGCTTGCAAGAGAGGACCATGCTCTGAAAAAGAGTAAATCATGTCTTTTAAGCTGGACAAATACTATGGAAAACAAAAACCTCCTATTTGAGTAATAATCAGCCTCTTCAGTAATCTTTCTGTTGCACTTTTTGGCTGGAAGAAAATGAAAGTGTTTCCACTTTCAGTGCTTTGCATGCCATCTCAAAGGGATGCTGAGAGATGCAATATACAAATCCCACTGCTGCAGAGACAATGAATGCTTGAAAGATAAATCTGCCGCCTATCAATACCTTTGAGAAATGTCAGACTTGGAAGGATAACTCCAAAGGGGGAAAAAAAAAATTACCCACATGCTGACAGATCAGGCTTTCATTTTCCATCTGCTGATGAGAAATGAGATGAAGGTGATAACTGCTTGAGAGATGGTGGTATAGTGATCCCCTTCCTGAGGAAAGGAAGATGTAATGCATGATAGTTCCTTACCTCCTTACACTTCTTAGATACTGGGAGTGTTGAACAAGGCTTCCACATGAACTGAACTGTAGTTCTAGAACCTTGTGGCTCTATAACAAATACCTCTGTGAATATACTCAAGGATGGATTTATATCACCTCTTTCAGTCCTGCAAACCTATCCAAGCCCATGGTGCCAGCTTCTGTATCACAAGCTCTCGTATTCACAGTGCAACTCAACAGCTTCCTGCTTGAGGGACAACCCAGTATGGTGTTTTCTGAAACCTGGATAAAAGCTTTAGTGTTACCGTGATCTTTTCTGGATGGTGTATTTCTTTGGTAGTAGCCTGATGCCAATCTCTTCCACAAGGTTCCTCTTGGTTTCTTTTTCAAACCATTCCAAGAACCTCAGCTGCATGACTTGGACATTGTCAAATGGCTGCCCTGTCAATAAGCCAGGAGGTTTGTCAAGCATATAAGTAAATTATGTTTTTGCCAGTCTTGAGTCTGTAAAAATATTTAAATCTTCTGTTTCCTAGCTCAAAATCTGCTCATAAAATTTCTTCATGAGAACTACATTATCATGATTCAGAAAGGAAGTATTTATTTAAAAGATATTTCTTTTAATGCTCTTAAGCTAGAATAGGCCAAAGTTAAAATGAAATTGTTAATCAGACTTTATTTTACTAATACATATGGTCCCATTGATTTTAATAGAATTATACGACTTAGTGAAATAAGCTAATTCTCCCTGAGGTAAACCTTTAAATTAAAAGCTGGTGGAAATCTTGATATGGGGAACAGTTGATTGAATTTGAAAGATGTACCTCTGATTCTGGACTCATTCTTTTCTCTAAGACTTTGTATGCTTGTCTACATATATTCTATGCAACAGATGAAAAAGAGTATCTCATTAGAAAAATGAAATGTCAGTATATTTTTATGTTACTTCTTTTACTCTTTATTTGAAATAAATTATTGTTTTAATGTGTTGGGGTTCTTTGTTAATTGAAATTACTGTAGCAAGCTAAGTCAAGATGTTTGTCCTATTCTTTTGAATTCAGCTAAAGTTATATTCTTATCTGCTTTTTGTTATTTATTGTTTGATATTTTTAATTTATAGGACCTGAAAGCCTGGATAAAGATGGCAATTCCACTGTGCTGTTTGCTAAATCCTGCTTTCACTGGAGTAGAGAGTAGATTTCATGGCCCCTCCCAACATCTATTACATGCACAAATTTAAAGAAGTACATTCCTCAAGTGTAGGGCTATTTCTATGCACGTGGATGTGGGTGTGTGCGTGCACACTTGCCCTTTCACATGTGCACTTTGCCCTCGCTTTGAGAGTCTGATGTGCACTGAGAGAATTTTAATCCCATTTATTGACCTTTCTGAGAAGTGAAGGGAAAGAGGGGAGGGGGAAGAATACACACCTATAGTTTATTTCCTTTAAAGAGAGGACTTGAAGATGAAGAGATGAGATAGAAGAGGAATACTGGCCCTTGCCAGGAGCTTTGTTCACAATGCATACAATACATGGCCTGAGAAGCCAACTGGGAACTGTTGGACATTGGAATGAAGAGCAGTATTGCCGGGGGTCATGGAGCAGGGAGTGCAATTGATTAGAGGTATAAGTCTTAAGATGACAGCAGGGAAAATGTCCAGTGACCAAATCAATCTGCTAAATCACCTTTCCTCCAGATGTGTAAAATATTATTCTTTTAAAGCTGAATTTGCATTCAGGTGCTTTAGCTTAGCTGGTTTTGAAGGCACTGCAAGTGAAGTGACTGTCTGTGGGAAGATAACTTAGAACAAAGGATTCATGAGAACACTTATTTTGCATGAAAAATACCTGCCTGATATTTAAAAATGAAATGACAAGGCAATCCAGAAATAAGGTGCAAGAAGCAGAACTTGGCTAATGTTTACTGGTGATAGGTAACTGATTATTATTTAAAGTGCATTCCAAGTCCACTGATGTCAGTGGTAGCTTTTCAGGAGAAATTTAACTGGGTCTTTGGTTAACATCCCCACTGTGAGGGAATCATTTCAACAACATCATTGGATGCTATTTAAGGCAGTGGACTCCTAAGCAATTGCGCTGTTTATGACAAGCCTCATTTATGTCCACTATATAAATTCAGACATATTCTGAATTTATCTTATGAACTTCATGACAGTTTCAATATATACAAATTAAGACTAGGCTGTTTTAACCATGTTAGAAAAAGATGCCTCTTCGGCCTTACTTCCTTCTGTCTTTCCTTTACTCTGTAGGGAAAAGAAAGTACACATTGCAGTATGCTTAAATTTAATCCATTCACTTATTCTGTCACATATTTCTGTACACTGTCATTCAATCCTGCAAAAAGAAAATCAAGCAAAACCCAATTCTCTTTTGGTAATGAAATATTTTTCAACAACAGAAATCCTTTCTTCTTCAAATTCTGCTTATGCCATACTGTGACCTGATTCCAACTAGTGTGGAGAAATTCACAGCTCTTTTATGATCTAAAGCAGATCTGAACATAACATTCCAAAGATGTAAGCTGCATGAACAACAGAGTGCAGTTCCTGGCAGAAATCTCTGTCCTTAATACCCTCTGTCATGAGAAATGTTTTCTGCTACAAGACCAATTTATGCTCATCGCAAGTGAGGAGTGAAAGTGCCCGCTCCCAGATGAACTGCAGCATTCACTGCAGAAAGATTCACTGGTCATGTTGGTATTGTCTATTTACTCTAAATGTTTCAACCACAAAGTCAAGTTACAATGTTGAGTTTCAAATGTTCATTGATGGATTAGTGCATATAAAAGTCTTGACTCTGCCATGATTTTTGATAGAATTCACTCTTCTAAAAGCTATTAAATCAGACTGAGTGAAAAGGAGCATAAAACATATAATACAATGTTACATCACAGTTTTTGACCAATTGCATGATTTCAAGATCACTTTGTAAGACTGATTTCAATTTCTTTTAAGTCTGACTGCTGAATGTATTCTTTGTTATGGCAAAAACATTAATGCTCATGTCAAAGAAAGATACAAATGTGACGGAAAAATTCAGAAAAGATTTCTGTTCCTGTACTGGGAAGTATAAAAGTTACACTACAGGATTTGCTGTGCTCAAATACAAAAGTTAACACTTATTGAAATGCCTTGAACTTCCACATTTGCATCTTCTTTTTATCATAAGAACTCTTACACTAGAATACTGGCTAAACTAATCTTTGAATAGTATTTGTTGAAAATTTGATAATTTTGATAATGATGGATTTCTCTCAGTGTGAGTACCCATATGCAAGAGAATTTTTGTTGCTCTCACATCCTGATTTGTGGTATCCTACCGCTGACATCTGAGCAGCTCAGTAAGTAACTAGGGAAATTGTCAACATTTTGCTGTCTCTAGCAACTATCCACAGGCACAACTCTCATATAACCTCTGCAATCAGCTATGATATACAGCATTAAATCTCCCTGTTGCAGTAGCCAGGAAAGAAAAATGTGCTCAAAGCTTTTTTTTTTTGTTTTGTTTTGAAAGAGTAACACACTTCAACAATCAAAGGGTGAAACCAGCTAAAAAGTCACACAGAACTGTATTTAAAATCATTGGTTTGGGAGTATGGGGTGCATGTGAGCGGGTTATGTATGGGAGAAATCCCCTTAACTAAAAGCATTAGAAAAATGGAATGAATGTAAAATTCAACAGTCTAATTGGATCCTGAGGAATTATCTTGGAACCTGCAAACTGGCTTCCAAGCCCTGCTAACTAACTTACCTTCATCAAATGCTTAAAGGCTTTCCTCACATTGTCAAAAGCATTTTAAGCAAGCGCAGCACTCAGCTACATACCATGACAAATTTTGCCTGTAGGCTATTAAAATGGCTTTAAACTAGTGAGGCGTGCTCTCAAAAAAAAAAAAAAAAAAAAAGAAAAAAAGAAAAAAAAAAATATATACTTTGTACATATTTCATTCTGAGCTGACTCCCTCCTACCAAGCTGCTTTCTTTGTGGGTTTGGGTGGGGTTTTTTTTTGTTAGGGTTTGTTGTTCTTTTTTCTTTTAGCCTTTATATCTTTGGAGTCTAGCAGGGTTATTAATTAATGAACTTGTGTATTTTCTGTCTTTAGCTGCTGAAGAGTGAGGAACTGTCAATCAGCAGGGACCCTCCTGAATTAGGTGAATGCTAACATTTGGCAAGTGTCATCACAGTTGCTTGCCCATGCCCTTGTAATTCTCTAAGCCAGTGACCCTTCCCTCTTTGTCACACATTTCAGGTAGCACTCAGAGCTCATTGTGTGCAACTGAGGTCAACTGCCAACCAACCAAGTGCTCTGTCCTGCTCACACAAAGCTTTCCCTGAAGGCAAGAGAAAAGAATAATAAAAGGGGGAAATGGCCTGCTGAGCAAAGACTCTGAGTCTTTTATAACAGGAGGTCGTTTTTGATTATAGGAAGGAACTTTCAGTGGCCATGGAAACCAAAATGCCACACAAAAGCCAGAGGGTGCTTGGGAGGTAAACAAGATAGATGAAAGGTGATGGTGCTTTTAATCTCCACAATCAATGTGTTTAGGTGGGTGACTTTAATTTAATCCATGTCTGATTAACCCACTCCCTTTGTTTACACCATTATAGGAGTTTTTCTTCTCTAAAATTTTTGAACAAATGTTAAAAGATTCCAGGAGAGGGCTGGTCGCCACATTGTTTTCATCCTATTCACCCCACTGATGTAATCATGGATGTTCTCATTATCCACATAAATGCCTAATCCTTCTTATTCCTGCTAAGCTTATCCTCAGTGCAATATTTTTGAATGAGAGAGTGAAAGTTCTTATACAAATACAAATTCTTGTGACTTTCTCTTTTAGACACCTAGCAGGATGAAACAACTGGAAACAATGGCACTCAGTTAGGAAACCTTTTCCATCAAGAAGCCTTGGAGCAGTTTTGTGAAAACTGGTTTTGATTTGGGTGAGTTATGAGTCCTTGAAAGCTGCCCATCGTGCAAGCTTAGCGGTTTTTAAATAGCAGCAGAGGTTTTAATGACAGCTGAGCATTCGGAAGGAAGTTGTGCCGTGCATGCGTGCGCGGCTAATTTACCTACTTACTGAAAAATATACTCAGGGGTAGTGCTCCGAATGAACCCTGCCACATTCAGTTTGGCTTGGCTTACACGACTGAAAACTTTCTCCAACGGCTGTGTAAAAGTTTTCCACAATAATGAGCATTTTATGGATGAGATTTTCAAAAAGCCCTTTAGGAGAACGGATCCCATTCAGACGGGAAAGGAAAGAGAATTTAAAAGAAAAGGCCCAGAGGAATTTGTGTTCCTACATCCCTTGGGGTTAAGGGGTACATTCAATAAAGACAGGTATTTAGGGAACTATCTGAGTCTCAGTGTCACTAGAGAATGAGTTTTAAAACCTCTCTGAATCTTGTCCTGGTTTCTGAATGAAAAAAAAAATGATCATTCGTTGAGTTAGGCTTCCTAAACAGTCTGGAGTAAGGGATAGATGCTTCAAAGTAATATTTGAAGGAAGAAATGTCTAAGTTCACTCACTTCAAGTTATCATAGCCCTTTCTACAGCTAAGATGTCTTTGCCACGGTATTCAACATCTGCCTGTATCCAGCCAAACACTAGTCCTTTCTTGAGAGCAGCTGCCTATCTCAAGTCTGATAAAGTAAAGCAGAGCTTAGTGTGTCCTTCTACAATACAGGCAGAGGAGGCACTGCAAGCGATGCTGTCCACTCGGTGTAATAAACCAGCAGTAGGAGTGTTTGGGAGCAAGAGACCTGGGCACCATGCCTTCCTCAATGCTGAGGTGATTGAACCTGCTTTTCTGCTGTCCAGGTCAAGCATGGGGAGGAGGACCTTTCTGGGGCTAGGATGCTCCTCAAAAACAAACAGGATGATTGAGGCCCAGAAAGAAAAAAAATGCCTGTGAGCTCCTAACTCTGTAATCCTGTCAAAAAGAGATGGTCTGTTTGAGGAGATACTGCTTAAGTGAATCAGGAAACAATGTGCCTGGATGTTACAGCTGTAGAGATTGACACTCTCTGAGGGAAAACACTGATGCCGTTGGTTGCCTTCTGTGAACAGTGAGCACTCATATGCCCATTGAAGTATTCAAATTCTGATCTTCTGTTCATTCTGGAGCTCACTCCTTCCTCCACGGCTCCCTGGTGGGGTCTCTGTCCACCAAACTGTAAGATATTCTGAGACAGCCATCAGAGACAGCCTAAGAAAAATCTTCTAAGCAAAGTGAGAAACATTTTGCTTTTCATTGAATCCATGGCTATTTCTTGTTGAAAAGACTGTATCCAAGAATCTTACATGTGCTAAATCAGTATAATTTTCTCTCTCACCCAACTGACATTTAAATCCTTTCTATAGAATGGAGCAGCATAAACAAGCATGTAGTGAAAGGGGCCTACACATGCATCTTTCAATAACTTTTACCCTGAAAATAGAAATTTTAGGTTCCCGTATCTGTGTGATATGAACTTGGTCATGGATCAGGGATGCAAACAATTCCTCTTTATTCTCTTCTACTTTGATTAACCACAGTAAGAGATTACCTTCTAGACCTCATTATTAGCAAGTCTCCACCATACAGCTGTGCAGTGCCAGGAGTTTGAATACTATGTATAAAATGAAAATGATAAATGACAATAAATGGGGCCTTCAAGGTGAAAAATCAGCAATTATGGACTGGAGGTGCTTTTAGGATTAGTTATCAAATGATCAATTGTTTTTCAGGACCTTTGTTAGGAATAAGTTTTACAACTCATATTCATGAATCTTTCAATGACAGAAGTTTTCAGCACTTTCAAAAGGCCAAATAGAAATTGTTCTGTATCTAATATTTTGAAAGGTTCAAGGCCACTCTGTTGGCACAAGAATTGGTCTTGTGCATGTAACACTTATATGAATGCAGCGGGAAGCAAAAGACTTTCGCTCCTCTTTTCCTCCTTTTATCAGCATAAAGGTTGCCTAGAGCTGCAATAATCCATGCTATGAGGATTTGAATTTGAATCAAACTTGCTTTGACTTCACACAAGTTGGTAGGCATCTTTCAAGGAGTAGTAACCTCTGGTGAATACATTTTTTGGCTTAAATATGCTCAAGAAAAGGTTTTTGAGATTCTCTTCAGTGAGCAAAATTTGGGTTGGTCACCTAACCAACCCAAGAATTATTGTTGACCATATATTGTGTCACACTGAAGCACTCACAGCACCATTCTCACAAAGGGGCACAGAAAAACTTGCTAATGCTGCAATCCTTCCCTAATTTTGCTCAAGGAAAACTCAGCTTAGTATGCTAGTCTATTTAATGAGGACCTTGTGATCAGTAATACCAGTTGCATTTGTAGAATTCAGAATACACTGAATCAAAGAGCCTGTGAAATATTTCTCAGATAACTACATGGCAGTAGGATAGAAAAGGAATGAAAATTTTTTTCCAGGATTTTAGCAGGTTTTAAAGGGCCTTCCACTGACTACTCATATGATTACACTCTCATTTTCACTCTGAAATTTTTTTTGGTCTCTTCAAGAAGGTAAAGAATGAACTGAAAATTCAAAGAAAGTAAGTGGTAGAAATATACCATTTAATGGGAGCTGTGTCTCACTCTGTAAAGATAAAGTAACATAATATATAATTTAGACAGCAGGTCATAGAACTACTGAAGAAAGAGAGAATAATGACTGAATAGAAAAGATGTTTTACTGACTTGAAGGGAGTGTCAACAATAGCAACTCTGAAGACTGAGAACATTGTTATGAGAATGAGGAACTGAAGAGAAATGTAATTAAGTGACATTTAAATTTTTGCTTGTGGTCCTGTATTTTTGGGCTATTCATGACTGTTTGCAGCTGTTTCCACTTGTCTCCTTTGACTGCTTTAGCAACAACATTCAACCTCTCCACTTTCAACAATTTGAACACCTCAGAATGAATGCATTATTTATTACATGCTCCACTTTGCTGAATGAGTCCCTAAGTTGCTGTGGGATAAACCTAGAATTCTGAAAAAGACCATTTCTCTCTTCACTGTATGATTGGGTTGTGACAGGCACAGCATCTGAGTCCTGAAAAATTGCTAGGGTCCTAGAAATAACAATCATGCGGCTTTCTGCCCAATGAAAGAAACGTTATATGGCCAAATAAGGCAACCCAGTGACCACCATGAAATATGTTGAAGCTTTCCTTAGAGTTGATGTGGATACTTAGCCAAACCTCTTTGGCTGCGCAATTGAGCTTTATCATACTCTTCTTCCAGCTAAAATTGCAAATACCCCTATATTTATGGTAGTGCAACACCACCTACTAGGAGGCAAGGGTAAGAAAGCTGGCTCTTTTAAAAATTAATGAGCCTTGGAAGGAAATGAAGCTGAGAGAGTATGAAAGCATATGAATTTCTCCTATGCAGAAGAACTAGCATTCATTAAGCTGTAACTCTACACTGTTCAAAGCTCCAGTCCACTTCAGCAGTAGACTAGTATGAGTAAGGACTGTAGAGTTCAGGATATGTGTTTTTCTATTCCCTGAAAAAATATATTACTGCATCTGTGGATAACAAGATTAGCAAAGACATTTGCTTTGTCACAGAGACATGAGCCTACCTGCACATTAGATATAATAAAATTGATTTTGCAATAATCTGAGAAAATAGGAGGTTTATATCCAATGTTAAATTTGGGGCCTTTTGCAGTGGTAGCAACTGTAAACCTAATCCTATTTTTTCACTGTCAGATGATGTGAATAATTGCATAATTGAGTGTGTTAAAAATGGCAGTCTGAAGGTTTTGATACTAGTTATTATTAGGATTTAGAAGGGGTGAAAATAAATGTTCTTACAAATAATTCCATTAAGCAAGATACCTTTTACATGTTCTTTTGTTTCTCTTTTTGCCTAAAAGTATAAAAAAATATAACCCTTGAAAGCTCTCTTTATGTCCAAGGAAGTGGAAATTCTTGGAAAGATATAGATTGGATTGTTCATCTTTTTTTTTTTTTTTTTTTCCCCAGCTATGACCACATAATTTCAAATTTATCTATGGAGGGGGTATGTTACTTATTCTTTCTCATCTACAAAGAAATAATCTCAAGGAACTCATGTTTCAGGTCAGAAAGCTAAAGAAGGGCATATTGACCTGGATTCCTCTTGTCCTGTACATTTCAGACTTTTTCTTACATTCAGTCTTCTACTGTGGGTCATTTCTATACAAAACATTTCTACCAATATATCTGTATCAAATGAGAATTCACAGTTATTGAACATACTGTGCTCATAGGTACACATCTGTGAATGTTATTCCTTAATACCATCTTGGAAGAAGCTATAAAAAGGCAGCACAGATCATACAGAAATGACTTGTGCCTATGCTAATGAACCATCATACCCTCATCACCAAGTGTAAATGAAGAAATACAACCTTACAATTCTGAAAGGAAATTGCTGTCAGATACAATGGACTGTATTTCCTGGCTCTGTGGTTGGTAAATTTATATTTAGTTTTCATTTGATTACTGGTCACTATATTGTGTTTATTGCATAATAAGTGACTGAGGAGTGATCAAATAATTTTTGTGAAAACACAGATTCAGCATTAGAAATGAAGGCTTTTGAGGAGACACACTTTCTTTCACTTTGAAAAAGCAGCTATGCTAAGGGTGGGCTACCAAAAATGGGGAAGATTAAGTCTGTATTCTTTCCAGAGAGCCACTGTTGCCATTTTTAAAGAACATTATTAGATGCAAGTAGGGTTGATCTGATGGAATCCTGTATCTGGACAGTTCTGCTTCTCTCAAGAGTATGTGCAGAATGTGAAGTCCCAAAATCAGAATAATGTTCAGGTGCTAGTCACAAGAGGGAGCTCAGTGCTTCAATGCTATAATAGAAATAGATCCAGATTGACAAGCAAAATTTGAATTGTTTGTAAAAGGATATAGGGTTGGTAAATCAATAGAAATTTTCAGCGCTTGGATTACATTACTTCAACTTGTATTTATCCTAGAACATCAATCTTTGGCATTAAAAAATAAGGATACTTTGTACTCAGCTGACATATATATATATATATACTATATATATATACTCACTTTCTCTGGCTTTCATCGCTCTATTTTCTCATATTTCTATTTCTTAAGCAAAAGTAAGGTTGAAATAGAATGGAACCTGACAGTTTATAGCAGAATTTTAAGCAAAAAAACCAAAAAACAAAACAAAACAAAACAACCCTCCAAAAAACAACAACAACAAAAAAAAACCCACAAAAAAACCCCCCTAACCCCCCCCCCCCAAACCCCCAAACAAACAAAAAAACCCCAAAACCCCAAATCAGTAATATTTTATTTACTCTATTACTTTTAGGAATGGAATGGAAGCAAGCAAACTTATTATCATGGTTAAAACATTCAGAACCATAAGTTTGAAATATTATAATATTTGAAATTATATTATAAAGAAAATGCAGACACGTTGAAATGGCGTCTTTCAAAAACTTCCAGTTGCACACCTAAAATATGCTAGTTTGATAACCACACATTGTAGATGAACTACAGAACAACACAGCAGCAGGCGTGGCATTGATTTGCACCCAAATGGGCACTTACTCCAACAGTCCAGGAAGCAGAATGTAGATGAGCTGCCACAGAGACAACCTGGTTATTTAGGCAATTAACATCCTTGCCTGGAATATTTTTGTTTCAAAAAATGCCATTTTTGGAACTGAAGAACCATCTATTGATAAAAGTGTGGCCAGGTGACCCCAAAAGTAAGGGTATTAAAGCTAGAAATCGTGACAATTAACATGACATTTTCAAGAAATCCAAATTTATTTTAATCCCTGGAGGTGAACAATTTTTAAATTTTCTTAATTCCCTCTCACAAGTTATATCATGGGAAAAAAAGTATGATTTGTGCATTCCAGAGTTTGTTGTTCCAGATTAAACTAGGCCAATTCTTTAACAATGGCTCATTTCTTATTTGCCTCACCCACTCCTCAGGTTGCCTGGGTGATGTAGTTGTTCAGAGGTTGTGGGCTTCTTCAAGTGTTTGCTTATCAGTAGTGCAAAGCCTGTGGAAAGGATTGGCTTGCTGAATTGGATTTACAACAGTTGTTCTTCCTCAGAACAGTGGAAAGTAACTGAAATGGTCGTATTCCTCCTTCTTATTGTAGGTTCCCTTATCTTTATGTGTCTTAACCTGCACTATATTTGACAGACTCCCTTTCTCACACACTATATTTTCTGGCTTTTTTCCCACTCCTTCTTGCAAAACCTCACCTTTTCTTGGCCATCTGCTTTGAAAATATCTGGTGAAGAGGGTAATTTAAAAAGTAGAGTCTGCACATATCTCACCAGAAAAAGATTTGTCATGGTTGCAAAATAGACCCTAAAGAAAAAACCTCTGCTACACCCTTTCTAGGAAGTTCTGGATCCTGTAGTAGTTACAGTGCTTTAATCAAATTTAGGTCTAAAAGGTACTTTCAGACTATGGACATGAACTTCATGACAAAAGTACTTGTTAAAATTCCATACTCTGTGTTACACAGTTGTGCAACATAAATCAGCCTAATGATCTCTTTTGGCCTTGCAAAGTTTTGCTCTTTTAATTTAAAAAGGCCACTGTGTCCCTTTGGTGAGCACCAAATCAAGTACTAGGGTGTTACTTAAGGTGATTTATTAGGAAAAAACCCTGAACATTAAATATAAGAGCATATTTATAAAAATTATGAATTAATTTTGGTTTTAAATTTTAAAAAGTTGTTTTCCAAAGAGAAAGAACTATAATTTTGGATAAATTTGGATAAACACATAAGTATGTGTTTGCAAATAGTTGAATCCTTGAATTAAAAAAAAAAAAAACCTCAGTTTTGAATGCTATCAAAGATTCTATGATAGACTTGCACAAAGTGTGATTCAGAATTTATATTTCCATGTATAAATAATGGTTCTATAATGTATAAAGGAAAAAAGACTTGATTAAAATTTTCCACTTTTATTTTCTTTGTCAGAAGACACAAGGACAAGTAACCTGCTTTTATTTTTTTTCCCTAAAACCTGAAGTACATTTTATCCATCAAAAGTTTTCTTCAAAAGTTTTTGGCCAGACTATATAAAGGTCTGGCTTTAAAACTATTTTCCCCCTTGTTTCCCAAAAAAGCAACGCGTGCATTATCACACTGTCTGAATAGCCTTCCATTTCTGTTTGTTATCAGCCCCCCTAAAACTGCCAAACCTTGTTGGCCACTTTTTTGATTTAATTCCTATGTGTTTGATCAGCAGTAACCGTTTGGGAAGGAGGGCCTGTTAGGATCCTATTTATGGAGAATGAGCAGAGATCTCTTTTCTTTTCCTTATGGATGTGCAAAAGTCAAGATGCAACTACTGTCCGACTGAGAACTTGCTTCAATAACCAGACAACCAACACATACATGGTTCAGCCATAACAAATGATGCCCCTTCCTTTCCAGCAGGTCTGAAAGTCAAGGATTTGCAAAGTAAATAGGGATATTCCAGTGAGTGGAACACAAGACACACAACTGTAGTAAACCATGCTTCACTCGTTGCTCTTTTCAGTAGAAAGACAATTCACAAAACAGAGGAGACACCTTCTCATATAGCCATGAATTAAGTTCAAAAGAGGCTGAATATCTTACCCTGAGAACAAAACTGGGAAATCCTGCTTTTAACCATGTAGTTGCTCTTGCAATCAAGGCAACCAAGCAAGCTAGAAATTATCCCGGGACGATTTGAGATAATTCCAATACTCCTAACAGGCAATGCCTTGGCAGACAGGATCTGATGGCTGTGAGACTTCCCAGCCACACTTTTCACCCAGAGACATCCCCGGAGGCTTCTAGCTGTATCCCACTGTTCTTCCCTGAGGAAACCTGAGGAGGCACAGATGGTCCAACTCTACAGCTGTAAAGGCAGTAAGAACATCAAAGTCAAGACTTCATTTCCCTCCAGCACAGCAGATTTTAAAACAACAACAACAACAACAACAACAACAACAACAACAACAACAACAACAACAACAACCTCCTAAACTGTCTATAGCTCAGGAAGTAATCCCAGGACAAACTGGCAAGAACTCAGATAACTTCAAATTGGAAAATGTGCAATTAATTTGCTAAATGCAAGGTGACATGTCTGAGAGGATGGTCTGTATTTGAAATCAAGGACAGTTGGTTAAAAATTGTGCTCTCTACTAAAAGGGAAACAGTCATCCTTAATCTATGATTTAGAGCATGATTTTATTGTACTCTCATTCAAGTATGCAGTGCCTGATTGAAAAGGAAGCAAATCTAATTAATTAATATTGGCCTCTTATTATCGGGCATCTGCCCTGCACTTCCTGAATGACAATCCTAAACATCAGAAAAAAAAGGCAGATCTCTTTATAATCAAGGATGTCATAAACAACGAAATTAAAAAACAAGTCCACAAGTCCCTGACCCGTATCTTCTTGCTAAGGATAATCCAGCGGCGTTCCAGCCGCCCTGTGGAACAGACAGGCCTTACATTGCACTCTGAGCCTGGCCAGGCCGGGCCCTGGCTGAGGGCCAAGGGAAGCAGATTTCAGCAGCGTGAGCCCTCCACTGAGAACACCCCACCGCCGCTCCCCCCAGCCCGGCACCACGCGCTCATTTTATGAGTGCTGCTCCTGTGCCTCCCGACTGCCACGGCCCCTATTTTCTTTATGACTTCAGCTTATTTGAAGGCTTGGCCGCAAGATGTATTTTCGCACAGTGCTTGATGCAAAGTCTAGAGCTGGAGCTCAGAAATGCAGTCTACAAAAATGAAAGGAGCTTACTTGATCTCTAGACATAAATAACGGTGGGAAGACAGGGGGATCTACTCCTATGCAGTTTTGATAATTTCCGGCATGTGTGATGACACCAAAGAAGGTCATACCAAAAGTACATGTAACCCTAGCTGTCAGTTGGGTGAAATTTCTGCAGATACCCAACAGAAACATAGAGAAGTCAGAAAAGGAACATTAGTTCACTACTAGCAGACAACATCCACAAATACCCACCACCACTTTTGCGCTCTGTATCATAGACTGGCATTCCAACCTTTCTAACTCTTCTAACTGCAATTTCCCTCTAGAAAGCTACCAATGACCAGTATATGGGTTTTTATGGATCTTTGTGCCTGAAGGACTAAGTAGGAGCTGGGGAGGGAAGGACAGTGGTAGAGAGGGGAGATAAGAGGAGGGAAGGGGAGGAAAAGAAAAAAAAATATTGGATGTGTAAGCAGAGTCACAAGTGCATGAACCTCAGGTACAGTGTCACAGAATCACAGAAGTTTCTGCATTGTAACGGACCCACAATAATCTTTGAGTCCAACTCCTTACCGTAGGATGATCCCCATGTGCCTGACAGTATTGTCCAAAATCTTCTTTGACTCAGACAGGCTTCATGCTCTGGCCAGATCATTGTGAAGCTCATCCCAGTGCTCAGCAACCCTCTGGGTGAAGAACTTTTTTTTCTAATACCCAATCTAAACCCTTAAACCTTCCCTGACACAACTTCAGGCCATTCCCTCTGGTCCTGTCACTTGTAACAAGAGAGAAAAGATTAGTGTCCCTCTCCTCTTCCCTTCACAAGGAAGTTTTCTGTGGTCTTTTTAAAGTTAAGGATTCGTGAATGGAAGAAGGGATATCTGCTAGCCAGACATGGATTTCCTTTTCCTTTCTCTTAGGGTTTCCAGATTGTGTTTTGTATTGTACTCTAAAGGTTATTTTCCAGTCTTAGCAAAAATAAAATAAAAGTCAGCCTGTTGACTTGACAAATATGTTGTTTCAGATGTTTATCTTCCCAGTTGTTGATGAAAACCCTTTCCAATTTGTTCATAGACTTCCATTAGTATTTTTTTTTCATAAATACAAAACACTTGTTTCAACAGATTTTCTTTTCAAAAGGCTGAATAAAATTGAATGAATGAAAATAGAGATGTTGTCTGTTGCAGAACAAAATCTCTAAGCCATTAGGAGACTGCTGTGGCTGGATTCTTCTCCGTCCATGCTATTAGGATTTAGGGGTTAGAAACAAAAACCATATTTGTATTTTTCCACAGAAAAATATGCCAATGATCTGACCTCAGACAGTGAACTCTTAAGATGCAACACAGGTGCCAGAGATGGCTAAGAAGAGACAGTTGGAGAAACATATTGATTATTTTTACTGTACACTTCACACTGTCACTTGATTTATTAATCCAAAACACCTAACTCTTTCCAGCAGCTGGAAAAGAGGTTGATTTCTATCTCATCCCTAGCATTCCCATCAAGTGATGAACTCTACATTTTTTGCCTGCAAACTCAAATTAAAAAGAAAGGCCAGACAGAACCAACATTTTTTCACATACTAAAACTTTAAAAAACTGTCCAACTGGATATTTTCAGGTCTGCTGTTAATACATTGAGTGAGTTCCACAAATGATACTACGATTTGCCAACATACTTCAGCATATGTTTGATTTTAAACTCTGAATCATCCCATTTGCAACAGAATTTAAGAAGGCATGCCAAACTCCAAGGATGGAGTTGGAGAGAGATAGCAGTACACCCACCTCCCTCAGTCATCATCTCTAGGAGTTTTGGATTTGGATGCAGGTGGCCCAGATATTTTGCAGGAATTTAGTTGTGGCAAGAATTTACCTGGAAGCAGGATAAAAATACTTGAAAAAATTAACCAAATCAAATAATGAAGAAACAGCAAAAATCTGTTATTGTAGAAAATAAGCAGGAAAAAATTTGGTATTTGTGAGATTTAGGATTTATTTATGCCTTCAGTTGCTTCAAGACCATCATTGCAAAGAAGTCAGAAATTAATATTTCCTGTGATATTTCACAGCCAAGTTATAATAATAATTTTATATTTGACCAAGTGTATAGGAACTTCTAACTGCATACTAAAGGAGCAGTCTGGAGATAAAATAGCTATCTGAATATACAATGGTATCAGTGAAAAGTTCTGCTGTACTCTTGTTTCTCATGTAGAGCAGCGAGAGTGGGTCTAAATATAGTCACCACAGAGGCTGAATGCCTCATTTCTCTAATGCAGCCATTCTTCTGGTATTAGAGCCAAGTTAAAAATTATTAATATCTCTATTGCCATGAAAATCTAGACATTGTTTGAATGTATTTTTGTATTTTTATAGTTGACCTCTCAAAATATCAAACATGGAATTACATCTTTAGTGTGTAAGGATACAATATTTCAATATTGGAAAGCAGCACTGCAATAACAACACCTGCAATACCAATTTTAGTCTTGCAAGTTATTTTATGTGCAAAATGAAGGCACACTTAAAATAACCTTAAATGTGGCTTTAAAGGCCTAATTTACTCAAAAATGCTATTGTCTAGTTACATAAGAGAACAACTGGTTTTGTTATGGTGTCTTAAATTCTGGAGATTTTTCAATTCTCGAATCACGATTGTGGGTGAATCTGCCCTGAAGATTTCTGTGTCACTTGTCACTAAGAATTTCCCCTTGCCTTCACACTGGTGGAAAAAACCTAATCAGTCTGGGTTCGTCATGCTAAAGGGTATTTGCTGAAAATCCATCACATGAGGTCAGTGTAGGTTTTGAGTGCCAGATTTTGTTAGCAAACTCCCTCTTCTAATTTTACCACCGAAGTTAAAACTTTCAGAGACCCTTTTCCCTGATGGCACTACTGACAGAGTCTTTGTCAATCTGGAATGGGCAAACAAGTTTAAAGAGAAGAAGAACTGACTTAAACAACTGTGTGAAACTCAAAGTGTGTTTCCAATGAATCTGTACTTTGGTTTTGAAAAAAGCTGACATAAAGTTTCTTGTCTGGTTTTTGTTCTCCAGTCACTTTTAAAATTCCTGACTCAAGCCAGGCCAGTAAGGAGAAACAGAGCCAGTAAATGCTACAGACATACCTTTCTTCTGGAGGTTTTTACAAAAAAAAAAAAAAAAAAAAAAAAAAAAAAAAAAAAATATATATATATATATATATATATATATATATATATATATATATACATATATAAATCTCTCAAGAACATCTGCTTTTCCAGCTAACACCAAGTTTTGCAAATCCAAGTTTAGGTTAATTCAAACCTAACTTTCCCCTTGCCAAATAAACCAAAAATTGTTAATTACAGAGATAGTTTATGTCAGAAATCTGATGTGACTCCAGACTGGACTCATACACAGATACAAGTTTCCTTAATGATTTAAGAGATAGAAGTATCATCATAATTGTTTTATGGGAAAATTACTTTCACATCACATAAATAGTCTGAAAAAAGTAGTATTTTGTCTTGATAGCATCCTAATATAGCTGGATTTGAAGGCTCAAATTTTTTTTTCCAAGTCACAGAAACAACAGGAAGTAATGTTTTTTATCAGTTTTGTTTTGGCACACGGTAAAGAGATAATGGAACTTCCAACTGCAACAGATATCTTTGAATCCAGGTATGATTTATTTTAAATTAAATATGACAGCAAACACGGGCTAGACAGTCTCTGTTTAAAAAAAAAAAAGGTAGGTCTGAAGAATCTTATGAAAATTATTCCCTAAGATTTAGTGAAAGCAAAGTTACATGTGAGTTCTCAATGGTGAGAACAAGATTTAGACTGAACAAAAAATGAATGCGACAGAAAAAGAATAGGACTTTGAATCATTCAGAAGCAGTGGCATTGGCATTATGGCCAATAAATGAAGGTAAACTAGGAAAATTAAGAAATATTTGCAACAATTAAGATTAAAGCAGACAAAAAACAGGCAAGAGCAAATGCGTTCACTACAGGTTCAGATAGTCTTCATCTCATGTTGTCAAAGTTAATCTACGCACTTGCAAGATTTTGTAGGGTGTACTAATGATGAGTTGGATGTGTTAATTCATCAAGTGGTGAAGCAGCTCAATAAACTTAAAGCACAGACATGTCACGGAATCTTAGAACTGTAGAATTGCTTGGGTAGGAGAAGACCCCTAAGATTGAGCCCAACCATTAAACCGACACTGCAAAGTCCACAACTAAGCCATGTCCCCAAGAGCCACATCCATGCATCTTTCAGATACCTCCAGGGATGGTGACTCCACAATTTTCATGGTCAGTCTTTCCCAGTGCTTGATAAGTCTTTCTGAGAAGAATTTTTTCCTAATATCCAGTTGAAACCTCCTCTGACACAACTTGAGGCCAATTCGTCTCATCCTGTCACTTGTCCCAGGGGGAAGACACTGACCCCCACCTGGCTGCAACCTCCTTTCAGGAGCTGTACAACTTCCTTTATAGCTGTAGAAAGTAGTAAGGCCCCCTCTGAGTGTCCTTTTCTCCAGGCTAAACAACCCCATCTCCCTCAGCTGCTCCTCATAAGACTTGTGCTCCTGACCTTTCACCAGCTTTGAAGCCCTTCTCTGGACCTCCTCCAGCACCTCAATATTCCTCCTGAATTTGGGGATCCAGAACTGGACACAGGTATTAAACAGAATCGGCCCTCATACTGAGCTCTGGTCAACATCACTTGTGCCCAGCCACCAACCAGGTGTTATTCCAGTCCTCCTCAGCTGTCTTTAAGCCCCTGCACTGCAAGGAATGATGAATACACTTTAAAGTCCCCAAGCTTAGGACTAGAGACTAAGATTACCCAGGAGCAAATGATTCCAGACTTCTGATGTGGATACTTGTCTGAAGTTCTGACTTTTGCTTTAACTTTGTGTTTTGGTCAATAATATCTTAATGAATACTGAACACACAAGGTGCAGATAAAGAGAATCTAAAGTATTTTTCTTTTCTGAAAACACTGTGCTCATCACTAAATAAGAGAATCAGCTTTTTTCTTACTTATTTTCCCAATGGCCCCATTTTGCTCTGCAGAATGGAAAACTTGCAGCTTAAGGCTCTGTGGTCTTGAAGGTATTTTCCAAGGAGGTGGGAGCTGTGGGACTGTTTTTTTCTGAAAATGAGGGAAAAGGTCTTACACAGCTGGCTCTCTACTCCTAAACAACTCTGCAGAAGTCTGAGCACAACTTATTCCTCTACCTATGTGCTTAAAAAGAAACTTTCCAGATGTATAATGAGAAGAACCTCATTCTCACCTCCAAGTCTGGGAGACTTCAAGCTGTAAATCCCAGGTGTGTGTAGGTTTATATCTCAATTGTAAAAACATCCTTCTACGAATATGAGAGACAAGATTTAAACATGCTTCATTCCTAAATAGTGTTACTACTTGGCTTGAGGCTTCCTAAAAGCTATAGGCATCTCTCAAGTCTAGAGTTTAATAAAGGTGAGAAACTAACTCAGAATTATAAATGCGGTTCTCACTGAACTCCAGGTTCTGTTATGCTTAGCTGGGTGTTGTCTATATACTTCTAGAAAGTGTTTTATAAAGCCCAAAACAAAGTAAACTTTCCATCATTATATGCCTGCCACTCCACCTGCTCTCTGAGCAAGCTACCTTTCTTGCCTTTTGCATGTTTTTTCAACAGCTGAGAATGAAAATAACCTGTTTTATTTTACTGCACCTTAGTCCTCTTAGATGGCACTTTTTCAGAAAGCAACTGCACTTTCTCTGTAGGTAGGATTGCAAGGAGAAGTCCAGTCTGTGTGATCCATTTCTCAATTCTTTTGAAACTGTCAGAAATATTCCTGGCTGTTAGAGGACATTAGGGATTTGATCCCTTAAAATTAAGCACTCATAAGTGGTTCTCTGAGGTAAAGCCCAAATCAGTAGGCAATTTTAAACATACAGATTCTGTCCCATAGTTAAAAACTTAACTGAAAAATGTATTATGACATTCCTGTGAGGAAAAAAAATACAAGGGGAAATGAATCCCATTTATATGTTTGGTGAAAAGCTGATTTGGAATTTATATAGTGAGAAAATGCTCTTTTTTGTGCCTTTTTTTTTTTTGTCTTGTGCTTTTTGGACATCTTACATTGCATGCTAGCAGGTGTATGCTTGACACCTTTTAAAATCAAGAATGGGCAACACCTCAAACTGTATTTCTTAAAAAGCATATAATGTCCTCACAGATCACACATGAAAGTACAGAATTTTATGTGCAAATGTACAGGTTGATTCTTGTAATTTTTTTCTTTTTATCCATTGAATTCTATGGATATTATTAGATTTACAGAGATGTAAAGTTGAAATAACACAGTGTTAAATCCAGCACATTAAAACCTATAAGTACATCTAGTGCAACATTCTTCCAAATATCTCTACAGTTACATTTTCCTATTCCTTGCCAGACACTTTGTTTTTGTCTGCCTTTAATTTGGAAGCTTTTGGGGAAAGAAAAAAAAAACACTATATCTTTTTGTAAGTTTACATAAAACTGCTCTCTTTACTGCAAGATAAATAATGAATAAAGTTTACTTATGCTGTTTGAACAAGTTTGAGGAGCCTTGCAAGAAGTGGGCTGACAATGCAGACTTAATAGTTTGATCAGTCAAAGCATATTCCCAGCAATAGAATTAGGTTGATTCCCAGCAGTCATATGCCACTGAATGCTTTGTGATTTAGCATTATCAGTTGGAAATTGATTGAATGGCATCCCTTCAGCTTTAATCTTTTTCCTAATTGCCTATGATATATTTTTCAGGAAAGTTGACAGCTTTGGAAGGGTTTGAGTTGCTCTGTTAACATATCTGGTTTCTCATCTTGTGGCATAGACTGACTGGAAATCCAGAGATAGAGGGCCTTTGTATAACTTCCAGACAGATTTAATTATTAGTAATTACATAGCAAAACAAGCAAAAATACTTTCAAGCAGTGCTTTTTGTCCTAGTGCTGACCTCAAACAAAATGCAAGCAGAAGCTTCTGAGAGAGAAGGAGAGGCGGAGAAGGAATCAGTGCTACCTGCCTGTAGTAAAAATGGATTCTCTGGAGGGTCCCATGGTGAAAAACACCTGATCTGTGGTGGACATCTACATTTGAACTAGTCACCGCAGTCCTATTTAACATTAGGGAGGGGAAAAGAATGGTTAATCTCACTCTCACACAGACAGTGAAATTGTGTGAAATTAATTGTTCTTTAGGAGTATGTACTTTGGCTCTGAAAGCAACATGGTGGCGTTAGCTCAAGTAAAGGCATCTGCACTGACAAACTACATCTAAACACCATCTAGGTTAGGTGTACTCATCTTTGATAATTTTGTGCCTAGCACTAAATTAAGTAATGCCAAGGAATGAACTTGGCTACTGGAATTCAGTCATTTATAATATTATTATTCAAACAGACCATGGGATGATTTTGGCCTATTCCACTTAGGACTGCACCAAAAAATTTCTTGGCATAGTTTGGGAGGAGACACAGCCATTCCTAGTAGATAATGCGAATGTAGGCACCCTGTCTTTGAAAGTAAAAGATTTTAGAAATACAAATGGAAAAAATCTACAAGTGATGTTTAATTTTCTGCTATAGGTGTATTTGGAACATCTAAATTTGAGAGTAATGGCAGGGGACAGTAAGCCTTCATAATGCAATATGTCACATATTTTCATCAATTTTTTGACTGCATCATCTTAGTTTATCTGGTAATGACAAATATGTAGACAAACGAAATGAAGATGAGAAGAGTGTTTCCACAGTACCCAGTGAGAATCCCAGTGAAACATCTTCCTGAATAATATTGATATACTGGAAAAACACAAAATGGTCTGCTGTATCTGTGAATGCATCAATTGCTCCAGTACAGCTTGTGCACGAGCGTCCTGATATTAGCAAAATTATAAGAACAACCAACACATTTTTTGGTGCAGTCAATTTGCTATATTCTAGCTGCCTCTTTTTCTTGTCCAAATGATAATATAGAAAATTCATGAGCCCCGTGGGATATATTTTAATTAAACAGCTACCATAACATCCATCCTCTATTATGAAAAGTTGTTTGACTTTTTAGACTTTAATGACAGCTTATCATTCCCATTATAGCAAAACAGTATTTTAGACTAGGCAAAATTTTTCCTGATATAACCAAGACTTTCACATGCAATATGCAATTATCTGCTTTCAAGCTAATACATATGTAGACTTTGCATAATCACCAGTACAGAGTAATCACATAGGTTCCCTCTCTGTTCTACATTTTTATATTTGTGCTATTATCAACAATGTGAATAACATACTGAATGTTTTTTGAAAGACAGAATTTCTGATAGTTGTTTTGAGTTCTGGGTAAATTATTCCATGGAAATGACATCTGCCAAGCATATACATTAAAATGAAGCTTATATAGAGCAAATAATTTCTTTAAATATATTACTTTCCTTATATGGAATAGATACTATGCTCTCTGATTCAAATAAAAAATTACAAAGTCAATAAGAAATGAGAACAGGCTGTTTGCAATTTTCTGAGATATGAGAAACTGCTGAGCCAATTGGTAATTTCAATTCACATGCTTATTTCCCTATTAATGCTACTGTAAAATAAAGAATAAACAGCCTTTGGTGTGCCTGTTGCTTAATTAGCCATAACAAAACTTTCTGAAGTGTGGTACCCCAGCAATTGAAGGTATCATGGTTGTAGGCAGTGGCCTGCCAACAATAATATGAAAAGATCCTGTAATTTGCCAAAACTTCTACTCAGCAAGGCTGGGGCTTCTCCAAGTTGTCTGAACCAGCCCTGAAGATGTATTGGGCTTTTTCGTTCAAACAATTTTCAGAAGTTATTTATACATCACATTCTGGGTATCTTCTCTTAACACCATTATCTTGAGGTTGCTTTTGGAAAAACTCAGATAATTTGATCTGGGTTCTATGTAGTAAGAATTTTTATTCAGGACTTAATGTAAATTCCTACAGTTGCACTGCTCAGTACTAACCATATTCCACTGATTTTCCACGAGCACTTAAGATGAAGAAAACTTCTGCCATAATATTCTTCTTTAGCTTGATGCTGGACAATGGTTTGGATATCCCAAGGGAAAGAGTCAGGTGCAGCAGAACTGATGCTCCTCAGTCAGTGATCTGCTGAGACCAGGTGGACGGAGAGCAAGTGGGATATGGTGGACTGGGAAGGAAGAGGGGCCATGGCCTTTTCCTTCTTAGTTACTAAATAGAGCATCTGAGCTGGAGATGACAGTGAAGTAGCTCAATGTTGATGAAAGCCTGCAGTAAATGACTAGCATTTGGAAGCAAAAAGGAAACAGGAAGGAAATCGTGCCACACCATCCCAGAAATGCTCCGCCTCCCAAGAGTTTTCTTGGATATGTGCCACTGAAGATGCCATTCTTTGCTTTGGAGAGGAGCTAAGTTAAACCCTTGGCTTTTGCTGAGTCCTTGCCAGCCTCAGGCAGGCAGGAGCTGCAAGGACATCAGGCCAAAGGCATGCATGCGTGCCCATGGTTTTCACGGATGCTCTTTTGTGAGGAGAATTCTGAAATGGTGTCCTTTTGCACATAGATTTAGTAAATTTGTGTGCATGGATATGCAAATAACCTCTCTGCTTGGATTCCTGAGGTCCTCTGCTTTGGCTGTAAACATGTCCTTTGACAGTCGTGCTATCCTGAGCACACAAAGGAACAAAAAGCATAACACCAACTTGGCTCAGAAATGCTCCTTATTTTCTTATATTAAACATCTTTTTATGGCTGCATCCATTTTAGGGTTTGAACAACTTTAGAGTTGACTCCTATAAGATTAATGGAATCTTATGGAGAGCACATAATTTGTGCAACAATGAAAATGAGCAGAAACCTTCTCAAGTAAGAGATGCAGTTACTGTGGCACACACAGTGACATCTCTATAGGCATTTGGATAAAAAATTACAAATTCCCTTAAGAAAGAGAAAGGGTAGAAAATGTTTGTGACAAAAATTGTAAATCAAGCTATGATAACACAGTGTGAGACCTCTCCAGGCAAACACCAGCCAAGTGTCACTGTTCACAGAACCTTCTCAGTATGCTTTCCAAGTAGTCTATCTTTTTCTGGTATTTGTTCTTCATCTAGTTAGGACTGTTTGCTCATTTATTGAAGTCTAATGCGTGCTATATGATAAAAGACACATCCAAGAAGCCTACCATCTGCTTTATCAATCACCAGTCTGATCCACAACTTCCATAACAGCCATCTAAATACAATTCATTCTCAGTTGACAGGTCCCACTGGCATTGTGGGACAATAGATATGAGGATGGGAGACATTTTCCTGTGGTCTCTTTTACTGTTAATGGCCTCTGGGGAGACTGTCACTCATTTAAGCTGTCCTTTGGGTAGAGTTTTTCACTGGAAGGACAGCAGTTACCAATACAAAAGCTCTTTTACCGTAAATAGAAGTCAACTTACATCCAGCAGCAGGATAGAAGCATCAGTCTTAATACACCCTCATTCTCTATCCCCAGACCCAGATGCTGCACTCTCTGCCTGTACTGGCCTCTCGAGTGGTCTGGTTTGTGAGTCTGTGGGAAGAGTCCCTCATGGCCAAAGGAGTGTTATGCTGAAGGGAAGATGGAGACATAGGGAGAGTCTGGGATAGAGTAATGTTTGTGTAGAAAACACTTGTGAAGTTGCGCCTTTATTGTTGCAAATCTACAGTTCTTTGTTCCTTTGGAAAGGCAAGTGCAAATTGGGTGCCAAATGGAAACCCAAACTAGTGGTGTCTGGCTCTCATCTTGCCATTCCTTTGGACAATTTTGAGTGAGCATGTATAGAAGCAAGACAATGGATAATCAGGCTCCTCAGGTAGGCAGGTATGTATCTTCCACTTTAGAAGCCAAGAGAAAATATTGTGTGATGTGGTTGCTTTGAAGGTGTTTTATTTTTCTTTTTAGCTGGTTCTCTGAAAAATAGGAGTAGTGCCAAGTATTCTAAAACAGAGAATGAAGAAACAAATCTTGTTTCAAGATATTTTTCTATGTCATAAGGACAGAAAGAAAGGATTTTAGAGGTGAAAAGAAGAACGTGAGGACGTAAAAATATATCAATCTTTCAAATTTTTTTTAATTAAAAAAAATTGAATTATTTAACTTTCCCTGTGTGATACATCCAATGCGTGCTTTCTGATGTGTGTCTAAGCAGAAAATTCACATGCAAGTTTATTTTTGGCGCTTTAGCATTGGAGATAATAAATTAAAATTTTAAATAATAATTTGCCATTCTTAACTGAAAAAAAATATTATTCTATTCTCCATTCTAAAGCCACTCCTCATTTGTTTTAAAAGAATTCTCAAATAAAGAATTCCATTCTAAACTATAATTCTAAAATTTTAATTTTCAGAAGGGTTTCACTGGGTAAGTGCTAGCTCTCTTCTCTGTTCTTATTTTCCTTCTTTAAGTAGTCAATCTCCTCTTTTTTTCTGGTTTTTATTTTTTAATCCTTTTTGCAAGAGTCACATCTAAACTTTCATTTTATCATCATCTTGCAGCAATGTTACCATTACAGCCACAGTACCAGAGGCTGTGGAATTTGATTTTCATTATTCCTTTTACTGTCCTAGTGGATATATGGCATGTGAATTTTTAATATTACATTTCTTTCTAATCATATTACATCTCGTTCTATCCCCCAAAACATGAATAATGCTATTTTGCCAGGTAAATCAAATCAGTGAGTCTGGATGTCTTTTTCTCTTAACACTTCCCAGCAGACACAGACTTTTGATAAGAACTGCAGCATGGGTTGATTGTACCTTCAAAGAAAGTATGTGAGTAAACCCGGGGAGCATGTAACTAAGGCTTTATTTCAAAAGACAGAAGCAGGAAATGGAGTATCAGGATCCCACCTCCAGGCTAAAGAATGCCTCTTAGCCAAGGAACTACAGATGCTCATGGTAGGATGGGTCTTGATTCCTGACTTCTGCTACCAAAGCAGTCCTTCCCTGTGTTTGGGACTCAGGCCAGACCCCAGGCTGATACACCCTGTTTTGTTGGTCTTGATTTCCTTACCAAGTTTGACACTGCTCTGCCAGCAATTAACAAAAGCTTTGGCCTAAAGCTTGAATGTAATTACCATAAGCATCTACTACAGTAAATATTTCACTAATGTCAGTGTCTCTTGCTCAATTTAAGTCTCATATATTTTATTTCACATCTTAAAATAATTTCATGTCATCTACTGCAACTTTCATCCCAAGCCTAGAAATCTCAAAAAAATTGGCAGACTTCAGAAAATACATGTCAGTTTCTGCAGTCCTTTGACTGCGTCCTTTCAGTGAAACCTCATAACAAATTCAGTTGGATTTTCCTTGAGAAAGTAATGAGTAAGAGTTGATTTTTTCAGAGTCGACATTGCTACAGTCAAAGCTGAGATTGAGTCACCTTTGAGGAAAGGGTGTATGCCAAGTGGCAGAGTTGTATGCAAAGTGGCAGGGACAAAACTAGGAAGCAGTAGCTTTAGAGACATGTCTTAAATGTGGTAAACAGTTGAGAGCTTGATATGGAGGATGGGAAGCCTGTCTTAAGCAGAAGGGCATTTCTGTCTGTCCACAAAGATGCCACCTGCAAATGCCCCTAGCCAAAAGCGGCTGGCAGTTTTGGTCAGGACCTCCTGGAAGTCTGTCCCCACAACAGGCTGCCATCTCCTGACTACATCAAGTCGGAAATGACTGTTTCTCACTTGTACAAATGTGTTCCTATGATATGTTAGACCTAGCACAAATTCTCTAAATCCCAAATAGATGGGAACTGAAGCAATTCCATGAAGTTCCATGTTGTAAAAATAGTACTGCTTAAAAGCATTTAGTATTATTTGACTGGATTTCCCTAAAGAAGAAATGTGTTCTGAATGTAAGATCACTTTATGTTTTTAGCCTCCTAAATCCATCTTCTTGTTACAAATTTCCTGACTTTTTCCCAACCTCTGTTTCTTCAACAGAGATGAACAGTCTGTTGTAGATATTTCTGTTAATGTTACTACATATATTTTCCGGTCCAGGCAATCAGTACTTTTCCAATTGCATATTTTTAGGCAGCTCACTAAAAATGGAGCTCAAAAACAATATAAAAAATGGTATTTCTGTGTGTAGGAGGATGTGAGTGAGAGCATAGCTCTTTCTCTCAGCCCTGGTGATTTACATGGAGTAACATCATAAACCTGTCTTTGTGTGGGAGACTCCATGAACATTTCACGAATCTGTCAAATTCCAGTCTCTCTGGTATACTTGGTGGCAGTTTAAAATCTTCTAGAGACTGAAAAATGTATTCTAAAAATAATATCTCCCAAATAAAAAAAAAGGCACCACAAAATGCAGTGATAAGCATTTCATAAGGATATTTGTGGATATCTTCTTTCTTCTTTGGTAGTGTTTCACTTCCTACAGGTTTTTCCCTGATTATAAACCTGTCTGTTTTATCTACCATGGGCTCTGCATCAATCAATATTGTCACCTGCAGACAGCTGACTTCTCATAGAACTGTCTCCACCAGAAAGAAACAATCAAACTTGTTTGATAAATAAAACTTTTATCTATGCTCTTGGTCAAATACAATTTCCCTAGACTTTGAAAATCTACATCTGTTCTGCATACAATTTGTATTGCCATTTGTTCCACAGATGTGTAACAAGACAAATACCTGTCCAGGCTTACATGTGATTCAGAAATGTGTATGTTAATCACACTGGTGGAAGGAGGTGAAGGAAAAGGCAATAAATCAGCTTACAAATGGTTTCACTTGGAAAGGTCTAACAGAACAGGGTTATTTTTATCCTAGGATGCTTTTAATTTGAGTCAAAAATGCTTTACCACATGTTCTGCCAGCAGTTCAAAAGAATTGGTAACAAACATTTAATCTTTTTTATTCTGGGATTGGCAGTAAGCCCTCATCAAAAAGCATATGCAGTCAAACAGCTTATCTCCACTGAGCTGTTTTCCTTAATGTGTTCCTAATTATAATCCTATATACTGCTCACTGTGGCCGAGGGAACAATATGGCAATAATTTCTTTACAGACCTCGCTGTTCTTTGAACTGCAAGTACAGAGGGCTAGGACGGAACCAGATCAATGGGATCTGAGTGCAGAGGAATCCAGCCAGATGCAATCTCTGGAGAATGCATTTCCAGCTGTTCTCCAGAAAGGGACCAGAGCAGACAGCTGGTAACAGTGCAGTCCCTTTCATACAGCCCCACGGATCTGTGCTGCAAGGTGTAGTCCTTATCTTTATTGCATTCCACACCTCTGGGGAGGGATTCACACAAATTCCGCACAAAAGGTGTTTTTTAACAACAGGGATTGGAGTTACAACCTGCCTCCCTCTCTTCCCAAGATTTCATTAGACTATTAAAAAGTTTCTGAAGGACTATTTGAACCAAACTTGGACAAATATTTCCATAAGCTGAAAGCTGTAAAATGATGCTGAGAGGAAATAAAAGTATTTGTGCTATAGTGTTAGTTATGTTTATTCGTGGAAGGTTTTAGAATACATACAATCTGAAAAGTTATGCCTTTTATTCTTAAATTGCCTGCAGCCTTAGTAGTTGCAAGACTTTCTGTGTCCTTTTCCCTGTGTGAACACCTGGTTCAAAAGAACATGTTTTGCTGTAATGTGATAGATACCAAGTAAATGAAATTAGTTGTAGCTGAAATGATGTTTATACCAAAACAACTGTTAATATTTGTCAGCTTCCACTTAGCTCTGTTGCAGTGATAGTAAACAAGGAGAAAAAAGTAGTTGATGAAGGATTTGGTACTCCTGTGCTTTTGGTAAAGTATCCCCTTACAGATCATACTCCTTCTTTCCTGATTGATGCACACACTTCCTTTACTGGGATGTGTTCCCATTGCCCACATACCCCTCACATACAGAGGACCCAAGCAAAACAGAGCATAGTGCTTAATCTTTAAAACAAGGCAGATCTAAAAGGCAAACTCTTCAGACTAACCCTGCATAATTCACAGGTCAAACTGGGTAGTCTGGGTCTATATATTTGTTTTAATGGAAAAAAAGGCATTGTACTAAGTCTTTCTAGAGACCATTCAATTCCTCCAGAGGGTGTTTGGGAACGTACTGCATCCCAAGCCCAGAAATTACAAAATGGTATATTTCATAAGTTGCTGATGTTACAGGCACTGAAAGGCAGATAAACTCATTTTTGCCATCCCCAAAGGATCCAAATACAAAGATATCTTTTTTATTCACTCACGCACAGTGGACAATGTTCTGAATTTCTGACTTGAAGGTTTTATAAAACCGTTTTTTTTTTTTTTTCTGTGCTTGGGTCTAACTGCCTTTTCCAAACAATGTTGAGAACTTCACAATATACCCTACTCACACTCTTTTAAATTCCTGGTGTCTGTGAAGTCAAGGTGTGGAATAAGATCACTTGAAAAACAGTGTTACTTAATACACCATTGCACATATGAGTAATCAATCAAATAATTGAAATTACTGAGGATGTTCATCTGGGCTGTGAGGCAGTAAAGGCTCACTGAGGCTCTCCAAGTAATAAAGATCACTGCTTTCAGAAGATAGCACTACCCTTGGTTTTTTATTTTCATGTCTTATGCCTTTACTTTTGGGATCATTGCCTGTAAGATATCTAAATTTTCCCCTTTCATTCAGGTAGGAAACATGTCTCTGTTTCTGTGTGGTTCTCTTAAGGTGAAAACTTCTTATTATTGCCAGACACTCTACTGTTCACTACTTTTGTTCATGTTAATTTTTTCCTCAGTGTTATTTTCACAAAGTGTGGCCAGACACCAAATCATATTTGGTGATACAGGGTATGTGTCTTTTGCCAAAATTGCCTTTTATATGCTGTCAAGTTACCAGTAACCTCTTTTAATTTCAAATGGAGATTGCACACTTTCAAATAAAGAGATGGATAAACAATTTTTTTGATGAACGTTTGTCCCATCACTTCTATAGATTCTTTGAGAAAGAGTGCTGGTGATTGTCAGATTGTTCTACAACTAAGCCATTTTTAACTGAAAGAATATTCCCTTTAGGGTGGGTGTTTCTGGGCCACTTAATAGCCTTGAATAACTTTATGAGCAGTTTAAGCTACTAAAACCCTCATATGAACAAAAGCATAAAATTTTTACACCATTGATCAAGGCCAAAGATTTGAGCAGATGAATAATTTTCTTTGTTCTTTGTTAGAATCTAGGATGGAGAAAACACCGGTTGCCAGTTTCAGCCGTGCTTTTACATGAAGGCCAAGTCAATAGCCCATTTGCAGCTTCTTCTAGGAATTTAATGTTGCTCCTCATGTCATGATATTTTCAGGATCAGCTTCTTTGCTTTGGTTTCTCATGTCTGTTGAATGACTTTGCACAGTAACCTTCCCAGGTAGTCAGTTTAGACTGTTAGACTAAGAGTAAATACATGAATAATATTTTCAAATAATTTTGTATCAATTTCACATCTACTAAAACATGTCTGCGATTGAAAGCCTCAACTCTGGTGTCACCTACCACTTACTGTCTTGCACACTTATATCATTGTCTTCACATAGAAGCTACATTTCTGCTTGTTCAGATTTATCTCAGCTGATTCATGTTTTCCAAAGCTTCTAGTTATGCAATACAACTTTTTCTTCTCATAGTTAAACATCATGTTTATAGTCTTTTGTATCCTCTCTACCAACAAAAATGTTATATTTTGTTATATTTTGCAGTCAAACCCCTCAGGGGCTGGAAAGAACCCAAATAGTAGTCTGCAGAAACAATGTTTCTCAAAGGGACTGTTGAGTGTGAACAAATACCTTCTGTTTTTCCTGGGGCCCTTTGTTGAAAGCTATTTGGCATTATCCCTGTTCCCCAATATGTCTTCTCTCATAGGCAGAGGAAAGTTGTCACAATAGATAGATAGATAGATAGATAGATAGATAGATAGATAGATAGACAGACAGATAGATAGATCGGTATCTTCAGAACTTAAACCAGGCAGAGATTTGTCTCTTTTTTAATCTAAATGGCTAGCAAATGAATACACACTAGTAGTTCTTTTTTGTTACTCACAGAGCACTAAACATCATTGTATGTTTCAGGGTAAGAGGATCTTTCATTTGTACATGAGCTATTGATTTTTTGGCTCACTCAGCAATTTTCCTATTCTTACTTCTTTTTCTTACAATGGTTTGAAAACTCTCACTAAAGGGTCAGACAATGTCTTCGGGAAATTTCATTCTTAAGTTAAAGTTTTTGTTGCCTGTTGAATGCCAACTGTTTTGCTAATAATGATTTCTAGGTTTATCATATGCATCATGCTTTTTTACTCACCCCCCTTTCCTCCATGTTCTTGTGACCTGTTTTCCATCAGGGAGTTGCCAGCTAACATTGCAAGCTTTTTAGTCTCAGATCAGTCACAAATCTCTCTGTTGGGTTTTCCCTCCTCCTGCATCATCTCTTAGATGAGACACGTTTCTCTGTGAATCTTAGGTTTCTAATTAACTTAGCTGACTGAAAACCATTCAGAACCATCTGTTGTGAAAAAAAGATTGTTTTCTGAATTTCATTGTCTTGACTATCCCTTGTATCTACAGACACAGAATGAGTGGTCTGTTTCAAGCCGATAACAGCTACATCCCAATTTTCCTGAGAGCTGCAGGTTTCACACAGGTTTTAACTGCAGCACTATGCCAACATTCACATGGTGCATTCTGAGAAGTTCTAATTTCTTTAACACGTGACACCCACATGACAATCAGTGAGCAGATTTACAAGGGATTTAACATTTAACTCAAGTCAAGTCAAACACGAAAATTTCCATTTACAGCTTACAGGAATTTTAGTTTCCTAGTTTTATATGTAGGTAATTAAGTCACGCTTAGGTACAAGTGCTTTTGTTACATGTTGCTATTAAAAAAAAAGTACAACATGTGAGCAACAATTGCAGTGAATTCACAAGTCAGGATATCAGCCTTCCATTTCTACTAGAGGTAGACTAATTTTCCATTAAAGTCACACTAAGTTTTAAAAAGGAAAATGAGTGTAGTCAGCAAGGATGAGAACTTACAACTTCCTTTATAGATGACTGCTGTAATCACAGAATAACAGAATAACAAGACATCTCCTTATTTTCTCTTTGACCTATAAACATTAAATTATTCTTTGAACAGTGACATAACTTCATGAGGAAGAATGTGTCGTATTCTTATCCTGGCTTGCCATGGCCTTTACTGCAGTGGCTGAGACCATGATCTGAGAAACAAAAAGCAGGAAGTTTTGAATCCCCTCAGGTAGAATTTTTTATTCCTGTTTCCTCATTTTTCCAGAGAAATACTTAGCTGTTGGTAACTGCATCATCTTTCTGCTGTTTTCATATTTTTAGGTGATTTCATGTCATACTGTCAACTTAGTCTTCTCCCACATTTCCTAATGAAAGGAAAAAGACCATTTATTTAGATTAGAATCAGTTCAGGATTGAGCTGGATTCATCCCACTGAACATAAGAATTTAACTGTGAAGGCTACTTCACCCTAAACTCCATCTATATTCAATAAATCTCCCAGTAGAGAGTAGGATGACAAGGCTTCTATTTTAGGTATGTCTCTGCTAAGTGGTTGAAAGTAGTTAGATAAACCAAGGCTTGAGGGGTGTCCTCTTAGACCTTCAAGGCACTAGTTCAATTCTGAACTTTAGCACATGCTTAAATACAGTTCTATTTGGTAAAGCACATAAGCACACACTTGCAGTTAAACACCTAAAACTTAGGCATAGAATCCTGCAATAAATCATCTTTCCATGACTACTGACTGTGACATATTTTTAAAAAGAGAAATGGCTCCTGCACTTCTATTTTTCTGAAGCAATTTTAAACCTCCCTCTGGTAAAAATATATTTCCTACTAAGCTAAACCTTACTAACCTTCTCAAATTTCGATGTTGTTTTTCCATCCTGTCCTTCTGGTTTGGAAAATTCCCAAAGTTTGCAGTTCCATTCACCTTAGTTTGGAAAGACGACACCATGTATTGTATTCAAATTAATGGTTATAATTGAAGAGACAATCTGGCTGTACTTGAAAAGATAAATTCTAACAGTGATTATAGTAATTTCAGCAATATGAAAAGCCTTTTCACTTCCTGTTTTTGCAGATTGGGAAAACCAGCATATGAATAGAAGCATACAAAATATTTGGTCTTGTTTGATCTTTCGGTAAGACTACTCAGTCATCTTATTAGTAAGCACCTAGTAAAATCCATGTTCTTTGGCTTATGAAAGTCTAGTAGTCATGTTTGGGATTCTCTAAAACAAGTGGTCTAATTTTTCTATGCATAAAATAAGTACAGGATATAGTAACTGCTGAGATTATAGTATGTTTATAAAATGAAACCTGAGCTAGGAGTCACCTATTCCCCAAATATGGAGAAAAATTATGCACCAATTTAGACAGAAGTAAAACCCCCCTTCAGGTACTGGAAAAGTAGTCCCCTCTTTCCTTGGGTCTCTTTCATTGCCTTCTCCTGTTCTAAAAATCCGGGTTGCCTCCTCCTTGTCTTTCCCCACTCCATAGCAATCTTCCTTCCATCCTGTATTAGCACCTCTGTAAAGAGCTCCAGATCCTTTTTCCAAGCCAGCTTAGGCATTTCATTTGTACAAAGAGACCAAAGTATTTCCCTAAGGAGAGAAATATTTGAGTGAATGTCTACTTTAGGGGTATGATCACTTCTTGAATTATGGTAGAAACCAAACATAGCTAGATACCTATTTGATAGAGAACCATTGAGCCTGAAATAGTTTTACATATGAGGACAATTACCTTTTTATCTCTGCTATATCTAGAGATGGTCTCCACTGAAGTTGTCATGTTCATCTTGATGGAAATATAACTAAATAAGATTAAAATGAAGCAGCTGAGGCAGAGATTTAGAACTGGCGCCAAAACAAATCTATGGGACCAGATTTTTTCCACCTAGATTGTTTCAGTCTAAACAGACTGAAAAGTTTTTCCCCTAGTAAGAGAGAAGTCATTAAATAAGCCATTTTAATAGTTCAGTCACCCTCAATTTATTTGGTGTCCCCTTTGAGATTATTGAGTGAAACAAAAATAGTACTTTTCTGTGTCTTTCTACAGTAAGTAATGAACACAGAACATACTTTCACACTTTCCATACTTTTGTTTCTTGCTACTTAGCCCTCATTTCCTTATTTTTAATGATAAATAAATTTACATTAATTTTTGGTGTTCACAGCACACCATACACATCACCTGAAAAGGGAAAATGGTTAGTAATTTTTTTTAATGGAATACAACATGTGCTGCCCCTTCTGTGAACTCAACACTCATTCAGGAAATTTATTTGTCAAGACGTAAAAAACCCCAACCAAACAAAAAAAAAACCCAACCAACCCCACAACAACATTTCATCACATTTTTTGGAAAATATGGGTCTAATCTTATTAGATGCAGAGAAGGCTCCACTCCCTTAAAGCATTTCAATGGAAGCACTTAGCATCTCATAGTAACAGGCTGATTTTACATGTCATTTTAATGATCCTTTTAGTAGTTAATTCTGAAACCAACAACACTGAGCATTGCAGAGCCCGATGCCCTTTGTTGGGCCTGGCTCTGAGCCAGTTTTATGCTTTGCAGGTTATTTGTACCCAAAAATCTCACCCTAAAAAGCATTTGTTTTCCCAGGATGCAGGTGTTGATATAGCTGCATTGTAGGTAAGGTTGTTGAATCAGGTTATAAATCAGAGCATGGCGCTGACTGGGGAACTGAGTTGAGGCCTCAGGGTGGGTCTGAACAGTTGCTCCCCTCCTCCTCTGCAGTGATCCTGTGCAGCCCAAGAGTGATCCAAGAAAAGCAGCTTGTACAGGCATTACAACATCTGGAAAGCCTTGATAATATTGATTTTCAGGCAAGAGAGGTAGATATATCAGGCATGGCTTCCAACACTTTACACAGGTTTTGCACCAGTGCAACTGAACTTCACTGAAACTTTTCTGGCATAAAACTGGTACTATACAACTGACAGTGTGGCTCACTTCTGCTGCTGTCCTTCTTTTGGCCATATGAGAAAAAACGATTGACTTTGCCACATTTTAGAATATTATCAATCATGACAGAATCTTTCATGGACTCCTGATCTCTCTAGTACTGCAACCTCAATCACACAGGTGTAACAAACCATTATTATTCTCCAATATTAATAATTAACTTTTCTGAAAATGTATCATAGGGAGAAAATCCCTTGTTGTCTGATCATATCTTTGATTTATATTTATTTTGCCCCTTGAGCTTCAACCTTCCCCCACTGATATCTCTCCAATGATTTCCATCAATCCCTTCTGCCAGATGTAAATTTTTTGAGTTAATAATTTTATTCTGCAAAATTAAGACAAAAACCTTTATTTGTTTTTTATCTTCATCATCTTAATCCTCATCTGCTTGCACATCGTTCTCATGTGATGCCTGTACAGCCAGTTGCTGCAGTCCTATCCACTACTTCCTTTAGTTATTCAACAATGGAATAATTTTCTGGAATAAATTTGTTAGAAAATGTCTACAAGCCAAAAATAACACATATCATCTTCAGCAAAGTGTGAGAAAAGACCAAATATACTGAATGGGGCATTGGAAGTACAAACTCCTACCTGATCCCTTTTTTCCACTATTTTTCAAGTTGGATATAGACTTTGTCTGGTGAGGAAAATAGTGGATCTTCTGGTATGCCTAGCAAATCCTAAAGTCCGTAACTGGCAGCTGCTCTTTTCTGAAACTGCAGGTCTTGATGAGCTGCCTGCAGCCTTCTGAGTTCCTGGTGCTCACACATCTACCAGACGGTGAAAAAATCTCCACTTCCAGAAAGGCTGAGATTCTGAAAACAAATTTTTGAACTTTCTTACTGAGTGTTTTCTATCAAAACTGCATATATCTGAAAACTCTAACCTCTTCTATGTACCTAGAGCAAAGTGCCACAATGAGGAAGGGAAAAATAAGTTAATATAAAATAAGTCTTACTTAATAACTGCATGAAAATCCCATGATTTTCGTTCTGATTTAATATAAGCTGGATAACTCTTGTTGTTCCAAGAGAAATTATCTGAGTTATAGCCAAGTAAAATCTGAGTGATATCCTCAGAACTTGGTTCATAGTAACTCAGAATTCCCTAAAAGTTGTTAGCTAAATGTTTTTGAGAAAAGTAGCAGGCAGAGGCAGAGTATGTCCTGTGGAATAGTTAGATAATTTTGAGATCGAAGATAATTAGGAATTTATAAGGGTGGGTTTTCTGTGCTTCAGTAATAAGTGCTAGATTCAGAACTTTGGCGTGATATTTTCATAAATTGCCACTTACCAAGATGAACATGTAAAAGAAGTCAAATTAATCCTTGAATGTATGAATTTTTTTTGTTTTGTTTTCTTTATTCATAGTTCTCTGCAACAGACAATCTATCTAGCAAAACAATATTGAAAACTTAAAAGGCAAACTGGGAGTGGAAATCCTGGACACAAGGTGCAGAAGTGGAACTACATTAATATTTCAAAGGAATCTACAACTTGTATATTCAGAATAGCTCTACTACTTTTCTGTGAGGAATATGCAGCAAGAGAAGACAGGTAATGCTTTATTTCAGAGTAGGTGGTGGTTGGTATAGGGCATTCAGGACATGGGATGGTGATGGCTGTGGTGTGAGTTACACTGTTAGAACAAGGCTGTGGTGTGGCATTTGGCCAGTGGCTGAAGTGAAGACTGAAAAGCAACAGCTTTGTATCCTGCCAAAATCTGGTATTGTCCCACAGGCTTTTCATTTTATTCCAAAGGTCATAATGTACTGTGTTCAGCCAAATCTGCTTCACGAAACTCCCACTCTAGGAAAAACAGTTTTTGACAGAGTAAGTGATTTACTGAATTTTTTGTATTTTAAAATGAATTTTCTTTGTACAGAAATAGGTTTGTATGGTAATGTCTGTGTGCAAGAAGGTAAAATCCTGTGAAAAATGTGGCACAGTAAGTGGATAAATCTTGTAGCTCAGCAATTTGTGTCAATGTTTAGCATAGGAGGAAATCCACTGTGACATGTATCAGATAATGGAATCATTTCCTATAAGGGTGCTTACTGCATGATGGCTTTACTCTCTGCAGAGCCATACAATGGAGCACATTAGCAGCACAGCACCAGTTTAACACTGGACATTGAAGGCTGAGCCCTGCTTTTAGTTATTGCATCAGCAGGAGTTAAAGAAGCCTTGTTCTAAAAGTAAAGGCCAGGGAGGCAGGGTTGAGAATTAGCAAATACCGAAGAGTGAGACTTTTTGCATAAGTTGGACCAAATTCCATTTCCAGTGCTGTTTTTACATACTGAGTTACCCTTCTTATTTAGAAAAACACTCCTCACAAACCACTGGTTTTGCGAATCAGATCTATTTTTCCATCTAGGTTCTTTCACTTCATTACCTAAGTGGCTCCATCACCTTAAGTACCTAATACCTCTCATTATCTTAGTGAGTCATTTAGGGGTTGACTATTTAATATCATGAATTCATCATAAATAAATATTAGAGCTAAAATCTACATTTGCTCTGGAAGATGGAAAGCTTTTTTTAATTTCTGAGGTCTGGGTTACTTAACAGCATTTTAAATCACTGGAAAGGTTTTATAAAGAACCCTGTGAGTAACATTAACAGCAGCTTCTCAATGAGATATAATATTTTGCCTAATAATAAACAATCTCATTTATTGTTATATGAAGTGGTTCTTCTGAGCAGGAGACAAATTTAGCTCTGATGTGGGTTTCCTTCTACACTGAGCTTTCCATCTCAATAAGGAAAACTTTGTCCTCAAAGGTGAGGAAGAATTCAGTCAAGTTTCATCCTAGAAAAGTCCTCATGTGCCAGAAGAACTGGCAGATGGGAGATATTGAAGCAAGATGAAATGTTCTTATTTTCCAATGCCCAGACTGTTTTTTCAGCCATACAAAACGGTCTCACTTTCCCTTACTGTAATTCTGATGGCTACCACCTAATGCTATGCTGTGGTGAGGGAGCTCTCATAGCTGAAATTTCTTTTGTAGGATCACAAGGGCACATTTTACTTTCTCTGAGACTACAGTACCTATGTCTACACTGCCTTAGGGCTCTTCTGATCATAATTTAACTTCTGTAATTTTTAATTGCTTGCAGTCCACACTTACATTTCTGAGTGTGCTTTCAGCAAGACAAGCTAGATGGACACCTCTGCCTGTTCTGCCTTGAAAGATGACCCAAGCCCAAGGATGTGTCCTGCATGGACAGGGCATAACCACAACCAGGGTTGCTCAGCAAAGCCATTCACCCTGTACTAGGTGATGACTTCTGGGGATGTCAGATGGTCAGGATCAGGCTAGCAAGTTGTATAAGTGTCTTACTAATAAGGGCTTATATTAAATATTTCAAGAAGCGATGGGATATAGAAAAGTGCATTTACAATGGCTCATGCTTTGAATTAACTTACACTTTTATTCTTTACAAATATGATGTAGTCCCTTCACCCTATAATCTTTTTCTAAAATTGAATCTCCTTTCAGTCTGAACTAGGACTAAAACCACTTTAAATGCTGTTTAAATTAGAGAGTTTTGGTGAAGAAAAGGCCAATTGCAGTTATTTAGAAAACAGCTATCTAGATTGAACAGAAATTTGAAAGACACACATCTGTGGGTTTGCATGTTGTCTTGCTAAATGTCTTGCCACTTGCTCAGAACTAAAAGGCAAAAAAAAATCATTCCCATTGGCTGTGAGAAACACTGCAGAACTCAGACAGTGTGGTACTGTATAGGAGCACAAGGCATGTTGCATTCCAGCCTGAGCTCTCCTGATTCCCTTCTGACTGTGTAAACACCGGTCTTTCAGACGGGTCTGGTGCCTACTCTGTTCTTCTTCCTACCAAATACAAGCCCCCTCTCTTGATCAGGAAGGAGCAGGGAAATTAAGAAAGCAATTTTTAAAAATTATCTGCCTTGTTCCTCTAGCAGGCTACCTTTCAGGAAAGCTTCTCATCTAATGTTGCCATGCCCTGCCTTCCCTTTCTCTTCCCCCAGAAGACTGTTGGGTTTTCTTTTCTATATGAAGACCATCTCTTCTAACTGTGTTTCTATTTTTACTTTTGCTAACTTGTATTTCTTCTTTTTCTTCCTCCATTATTTCTATTTCTATTGCCCTAATTCTTCTGGGCATTATTTCCTGCAAAATCTTGACCATCACTTTGGATCTCTTGATGCTGCACTCACAATACATCTTTCAATCATCTTCAACAAAAATTCAGTAAAGCATTGCTTTAAAAATACAAAGTTCACTCAAGTTTTCTAATGGCCAATGGATGATTAAAGGTCAAACACTCCAGACGGTCTAATATCTTTTCCTCCCCTCATTGCTTCTACCCGTGAAAAAGCTGTGAACTCCACAGTACCTGCTCTGGCATGCCAGCTGGCCTCTCCATACATGTTTTTTGTCTCATTCATCACCACATGTAGAACAAAGGCCTGTGCTGTCATCTGGGAAGGAGGAAGGCATGAAAAGAAAAGAGGTACTGGGAAATTCTGAGGTGTTATCAATGGGCAACACCTCAGGTGGATCATGGTGTGAAAACTGATGGAAGAAGGGAAGATGTATAATCCAGCCATTTGTGTTGCTCAAGAGATAACTGGCTTTCTGTGCCTAAAAGGACTTAATAGATTCCTTGCATATTTTCAGGACTTCTTTTAGCCATTCTGTTGCTAGCATGGACATTTATAGCTTTGATCTCAATTTTGATATGCACGTGTAGCACATTGTGATGACTCTCACCTAATTTCTAGCCATGCTATGTGGAAGGACCAGAATTTATTTTACCTGTCCTACTTAATCATCTTTGAAAAAGGGGTAAATACTCATAGGTATGGACTTGAGGACTGAAGAAAAATAGCTGGTGAAAACTTGGTTTAAAATCATGGTAATGGTTTTCTCTTTCAAGTTTTATTAATGTGATGGTTTTCAAATCTGTAACCCTACATCTGTGCAAGTCAATGGAGAGTTTGGGAGTTCAGCAGTGCATTTTTGGTTATCATGTATGGAATAGAGCTGTCAAAAATAAGTACAGTGAGCCTCTGTCCATATTATTTAATAAAAACATTTTTTATATCAGCGGGGTGAGGAAGTTTCTTTTGTATAAGAGGAAAAATTACTGTTGCCCATTTCCAGGAAAATCCTTCAGTTTTATTTCTTAACCAGAATCCTTTAGAAATGTTCCTTTAACCCAAATCATTTTCTTTCATATAGATGTACACATTTGAAAGCAATGAACACAAACATGAACTCAGCATTTTGAGATCACGTGAAATACTCCTTCTGTCACCTAATTTCCCCAGAGTATATGTATGTGGTTACCTACCCTTTTGTTGGAAATCTCTAGGTAGTTAAGGAAGCTAGTTATCTTATCATCAGGAGCATTAACCAAAGTATTGCTCCCAGTAAATAACATCTGAAGTGTTTACTGGAAAATCACCTCCTCTTAGGTACTGTGGAGCACCACAGCCTTGCAGTGCCCATGTTAAAGAGACCAATTCATATATCAAGCAGGCGGTAATCCCAATGAGGATGTGATATGCGAAAGGAGTCTGGGAAGACGGGATTTTTTTCTGCACACTGTGCCTAACAATGCCGAAATGTTTTTTTCCCTGTCCGTTTGCTTTAACAATGTGCCATTCTGTACCTCATAAGCACTTAATTTATTCCAACTCTTTGGCCTGACCTGTAATCCCCCCTCTCCTTACCCATCTGACCCATCTGTGTTTCATTTCCCACTCATCAGCATCCAAAGAGCCAGGCCCAGGCCCTGTTTGGAGCCATTAGACAGAGATTGGCACTGCTCCCTCTTCCTGCACCACATCCTCCGCTGAAAAAAATGACCATCAGATCAGAGAACAGAGCCTGCTTTGTCCCCGACAACCAAGATCTGGAAGCACTTTCAATCATTTGCACTCTATACCCACTCAAATGCATTAATGTGATCAACATTGGGCCTGTTGTGGGCATTTTTTCCAGCAAATAGCTTGCTAACATTCCAGGCATGTACTTCCCTGAAAACAAGACCGAGACAGGGCCCTGAATATTCAATTGGAAAATCACCAAGAGCAAGAGCTTAGCTTGGCACGGCTGGTGTTGATTCTTAATAAGTGACTTCCTAAAGCTGAGGCATGGGGCTTACAGCTTCAATGACTTGTTTGAAAAATATTTTGTAGGTGCCTCATACCACTTTATTTCCTGTGGTATGCGTCATATTGTGAGCTATTCTGAGCCAGGCTGTTTAAGCACACTAACATTTTTTTCCAAGATTGCGGTGTTTAACTAAAAATGTGCTTATACAAGATGAGCTCATAGCTATTAGTGCTGATGTAGTTTTAACTACTTGGATACCAATACCCCAAGACCTAAAACCTGCTGAAAAGGGGGGGAAACCTAAGGAAAAACCATCCTTGACAGTCACTGAAGGCTTTTTGTAGACAAGAGAACTGGAAAAATATTTTTAAAGTTGAATTTTGTTTCAGTCGGACATTTGGTGTGCAAAATGCCTTTCAATCTCTTTATAAAAGCTTGCTACTAAAAGACTTATGTAAATGGCTGAAGAGATTTCAGAAATCCACTGAAAAACAATTTTTTCAATGTTTTTCCATGTGCTACAAATATCACTTCCAGCAAAAGCAGTTTGTGTGTGCTTCTCCAGTGCAACTGCACGGACTAGGTACATCCTAATGTTTTATTCATTGGAATATGTCTTTCATTGACATGGCTACCATGACAAGGCAAGTTTGACTGTGCTGAAGGGGGTCAGCAAAGATTTTTGTCAAGGCATGCCATTGTGGAGGAGGGTGTCGGGCTGTCACAGTGCTGTTGTTCAGCTATGTGCTCTTGTATGAGTCCCATTCTTCAAGCTGAGAGAAGATGGCAGCATTTTGCATGACACACTTGAAAAGTCAAGGGGTGGGACTTTTGGAGCTTACCTTCATGCCTAAAGAGGACTATGAACAATGGGAGGTACCCTAACGAAGCCTTATTTCAAAGCCCATTTTAGAGGAATGGCACTTGCCTAGATTATATCAGGTCATGTCAGGTATAAAGGTATTAAAAAAGAAAATTGAAAGGAAGGGGATGAATGTCTATATGAAGTCATAAGACTGTTCATTTATAAGCCAAAAGCTGCACCCTGGACATAATCTGCAACTAGATGTTCTGTGTAGAAGAGTTAAAATGGAAATAAATACATGAAAGAAAATGGAAATAATTTACATTTTCCCAAAGTATGATATGGATGGAGCAAGGGGAATGAGAAAGGCAATGATATGCAAAAAGCACATACCATGATCACTTTTTCTAACCCAAACCATTTAAGAGTCGAGGATTCATCTGTAGAAGAACTTCTGTAAAAGGACAGTTGAATGTACACAATTTATTTGCATCCAAACTCCTTTTCTGTATTTCAGTGAAAAATAACTGAGACAAGATTTACAGCTAAAAATGTCAACAAGAGTGTTTTACTATTTGCATTAAAATATCTATTTAAAAATTTTGTTGGTGAACTTATTTTTTGTTACAAGTACACACACGTGAATTGAAGTTGAACCCTTTGCTAACAGGGAATATAATAGTTTCTTCCTGAATTACTGAAAAAATGGTTCCATGCAATTCTAGAATCTCTGCTTGTCATTTTATGTGGACTCCATGGTAATTTATGGCACTTTGTTAAAGAGGCAGTGCTTTTTGACAGGGTTCAAGTACCTATGTTTGTACTTGCGCATCTGAGCCTTAACTATGCAGATACCTCACAGGAGACACAAATCCAGACTCTGTCAGAAATTTGTGCAAATCATTGATTGTGCTAAACATCCCGCCCAATTTTTATCAAGAACTTCCCTTTGAAGTACGTTAAGATCTCAGTGGAGTATAGTATAGTTTCAGTTCCCCGCAAAGCAAATTCCAAAGCTTCAAATCCCTTTTATAATACACTGTGTTTATTGCAAATTGTTTTATATTATAGAAAATAAGCTTCCCAATTTAGCAAAGTAATGGGAAGAGAATGCATACAATAGAATGTCATAATTACAAACTCTGCAATCAATCACAGCATTTCAGAGCAAATGTAGAAGCACCAGTGGTGTCTGCTGCAATGGTGCTGAAGTTTTGCCCTCGTGATGTTTGAACTGATTTGAGTTTTCCCCTTATTTGGCCCCATAACAGAGCTTTAATGTTTAACATGGACATAAATTCACTGTAGCCCTCAAGTGAAGACTATATTTAAAAACTGAATAGAATGCTTGAATTTACTCTCCAGATTTTTCTTCCATGATCAAGTAAAGTTCCATGTAACTTTCCTTCCCAGTGCAGTGCATACAAAATCTCAGGAAACAGCAGGGCTTAATTAGGACCCTATTTTATAGTTTCACCTGAAAAAATACATTTTAAAAATCACATATGTTTAGCTGTGCAGATTTTTTAGCCAATAAATTCTTGTTAATTAATCACATTAACGGCACTCCTTAAAAGTTGAAACAAAATCACAAAGCAAACCAAATATCCCATAAATATAATGTATAAAGAACCGTTCACCAATGCATAAACTACATGCCTAAAACACATACAAATATTTTTATTTCTTCTTCTTCTTCTTCTTCTTCTTCTTCTTCTTCTTCTTCTTCTTCTTCTTCTTCTTCTTCTTCTTCTTCTTCTTCTTCTTCTTCTTCTTCTTCTTCTTCTTCTTCTTCTTTTTCCTTTTTTTTTCCCTCCTCCTTCTCCCCCCACTTTCACTTTCCCCTATTTTTTACTTTCTATTCTTCTTTTCCTCTCTTTTTTCTTATTACAGGCACAGTGCCAAGACAACAGTTGCTATCAGTCGTAAGAGTTCAGTAGATAAAGCCAAACACTTTTTTGGGGGGAAAAAATATATTGTATTTGGTTAAAAGATGTAACACGTTTCCCCTTCTATCTTGACTTTCAAGGCCTGGTTTAGAATCTTAAACAGAAGTGACTGCAGTCACCTTCCCTCAGACAAAAAGCAAAATGTGAAGAGAAGTCCCATTCAACCATTGTTTTGCCCCAGGACACCGAAAGCATTAATCCTCAGTGCAAACTGTGGCACTGAATACTGCATTATGATCTATGATTATCTGATGTAGAGTTGAAGACACAAAGACAGGATTATATTGAGTCTAAATTATAACATAAAAAATAAGCAAACAGAAACAGTCTGGGTTTCCTGGATTATCACTTATGACACAGCTACTTGTTTAAATCATCAGTGCAAAACCACAAAAACTTAGCATCATGGTAACTTATGAACTGGTAGACTCCTAAATCGTGGAATATGTATTTTTTTGTCAAAATGTTTTGGATGAAGCGTGGGTGACAGTAAATACAATACACCATTCTTTCCCTGACTAAGAAAATTATTCTTACTGTAAAATGATTCCCACCATATTTTGTTTTCAGTTAAGAGGCAGCTTCTTTGTATAAAGTTGCAGTCCTTTGAGATAGACTGAGAGACTATCAGGCTCTCTTATGATAGGTTACTTGTGTACATAAATAATATTGTATTATTATATGTGAGTTAATTCACTTTAATTTTCCTTGTTATATTTAGAGGATGTATAATGCTTTCCTAATTATGAACTTTGCATGTAAAAAATGTCTCTGTGCAACTTCTAAATTAAAAAATTCAGAAAATGATAAGCCTAATGACTGAAAAACAAGAAAGATAACTTCTATTTTGGATGCTAGTACAATTCTGATTATCCCCCATTTTTCTTTTTCAATTACTTCTGGATTGTTATAGTTTCCTCTACAGGTCTCCTCAGTGTTCCTGTGTTCTCTTTTAGCATTATCACTTTTCTGACATCATCCTGGCTTCAGGAAACCTGCAAGATGTTCACAGCAAGGGTTCCTTCTGTGGTCTTCTGCAATTACACTTTTTTTAGTCTCTATATATAAGACATGACACAAGCATCCAAAGTCATTACACAAAGACAATTCCTTTTCCTTTATATTTATTATTAAACATTTATTATTATTATTGCTTTTGTTTATTAGAATTTTTTAACTCGAGTACTTGTTTCAGTGGGACAGACAAGAAACAGTTTAAACTTTACCAATCAGAACGCTCCTGTGGGAAAATCAAGACAAACCAGAATCATCTGAATTTCACTGATATGGATAATGTTGCTGCATATTGTGTTCCCCACAGGCTTTTCCAAAGAAAATGGGGGCTGACTACAAGCAATTGGCCTAGCTGCAGCCTGATGGTGTTTCTGTGGAAAAGACTTGAGTGCAGCTACAGACATTTACTGCCTGTCCTGGAAACCAGGCCAAATGGAGAGAAATCTGATTCAAGACTGGGTCTGTGGAGCATCTGCCTACATAATGGTTTCATTTTGTTTGTGTTATGGTACAAATTATTTGGTAGCTATGAATGATTTTTCAAGATCTGCATGATTACCAAAACTTTCTACTGTCCTTCTTTTATCTAACTTCGACTTACACACACCTGTTAAAAATGGGTCAGGACATGAGACAAAGCTTGAGTATGAAGTGGAACAAAGGTTTGTCTGCTCAAGCAGAGGAGTTTGGTAATGCTGAACAAGCAGAGATATAGGAAAGTAAGGTAATCTGTCCTATGAAGAAAGTTACTGGAAGGTGTGGAAGGTTCTAAGAGCTAGGAATGGCTGGACTGATAGAATATATTTCCTGTCTTGTTGATTATCAAGGCATGGGATATGAATTTTTTCCTTTGTTATCCTTTATTACTTCCCCTGCAGTAACATTAACAGAGTCTTTCAGCTTTCTTCCTCAACATCTCTATATCCTTCTGAACAGCATACTGAGATTGATTAACTGGCTCATCTATACTCTGCCCTTTCTCCCTGGGTTCTGGGGGTCCTAAAGATCACACATTCTATCACTGCACTTTTACATTTCTTGTGGTTTAACCACAGCCAACAATCAATTACCTCTTGCTCACTCCTTTACCAGCAAGACTGAGGAGACAATCAGAAATTAAAAGCTGGAGAACCCATGGGTTGAGATAAAGACTGTTTAATTGGGAAAGCAAAAGCTGTGCATAAAAGCGAAGAAAAAGAAGGAATTAATTTACTGCTTTCCAAGGGCAGGCAGTTGTTCAGCCATCTCTGGGAGAGCTGGGCATTTGGGAAGACAAACACTGTCACACCAAAACCCCCTTCTTCTCCTCCCTTGCCCCCTCCCTTTATTTACTGACCATCATGTCATATTGTCTGGAATAGCCCTTTGGTCTGTTGGAGTCACCTGTGTTTCCTCTCAACCTACCATGCAACCCCAATTTCCTCATCAGTTGGCAGTAGGAAAAACTGCAGGGCCCTTGGTTGTGTAATAACAGAGCCTTGCCCACCAATAACAAAACCAATTCTTCATTATCAACCCTGTGTTCAGCACAAATCCAAAATACAGCCACTCTACCCCAGCCAAAACCAGCACAACACCGAAGATGTTCAGATTGCTATGCAGTGTGTAACATTGCACAATCTGAAGATAAATATGGCCTGGGTTTATGTTTCTGTATAATAACTGGTTAGTATCATGGAGGACACATCAGCAAGGCTGGACAGCGATATTTTAGCACATGGCCACCTTTTCCATATATGTGCTCAGAAAGGGGGACAGGATACACATCAGGGACCAGGCCTCCTCCTGTCATTGCCAACTGGAGGATGGTGAGGCAGAACAAAAGCTTCTGTCTCCACGGGAAGATCAAGCACAGCCATGCTATTTGTTCTCAAAATCCCTCATTTTCCCCATTTGATAGCTTCTAGATGCAGGCACAATACATGGCGTACACCACTCATTCCATACCTCCTGTGATCCTACACCTTAGCACTTCTACCAATCTACTGCCATGTGCCGACTGCATTGCATTTTGAACAGAATTAGCAGTAGGGGAAAAATTCTTAAGATTAAAAATTAAGTACATTTTACCATTTTTGAAGGAAGCAAGCATGGGACTTGCTTTGTTATTTGGATGTTAGACTTTCCATCTCTGTGTTCTCTGTTATGACACTAGCTCTTCTGCTACTCAATTCATTGGAGCAATCAACTTTCTAGAAAAATAAGTGTGCTAGTTATTTTATCTAAGCAGACACATGTGATTATTTTAATAATAGTAGTGGATAATTACTTGGCTTAGATCTAAAATCAGACCATTAAAATGGTAGTATATGAAATTATTCCAAACAAATATCTCATTTTCTGTTAACAAAGTATTTTTTGCTGTTGTTTTTAAGTTGTGGTATAGTCAGAATTGCCTTTGAATTGGTAGCACCAATAGGGCTATTAAAATATTGAGTGTTGCAGACTGATTGGGTGTGATTCCACCAGGAAATATGATCTTCTGTGGCTTGACTGTACTCCAAATCCTCTTGATTGCTTAAGTTTTTTGCAAAGTTTAGGGAAACTGAATGAAGTTGGTGACATGCCACAAGATATCATAGTGCAAAGCCAGGAGAAATTATTAAAGATTATGCAAAATTGATTTTTTTTTAACTGCATATTCTGAAAAATGAAATGTTATCATATTGGTCCTGGAATAAAAGCAAAAATATTAACCTAAAATTTAAGATATTCCCCTGGTCTACAGGTCCCAGAGCGTTTTTAATAATTATGGTCTTGGAAAATTATTCCTGAAACAGTAAATAGTATTCTTTCTTGTTCTCCTTTCTCAGGTGTCTACTTATAACCTGCGCAGTGACAAAGCTACTAATCAAGAGAATTTGCAGGTGAGAAGCCATATGCAGTTGGCAACTGTAGAAGATTTTAATTTCCTTTTTATTTTTAAATCATGACTGTAGAAGTACTTAGAAGACTCTGTCATTATTAAAAAAAGAACAGAGACTTGAAATTATCAGGAAAATAGGTTTAAAAATACTTAGACTTCTTTTCTTTTTTCACACGCTCATGCAAAAAAGGTTTTCAGCCACTGTGGTATTTGGGACAGAAAAGAGATGTAAACTGAACATTGGCAGCATTTGGAGACTGAGTGCTTTCAGAAACAGCTTTCTTCCAGATGATATTATGGGTTCCAGGAAACTAACAAGGCTCATCACACTAAGGAGAGGTAGAATCTATCAGGAATTTTTTAGTAATCCTGTTCCGTGCACTAGTGTGTAGTGCTCATCAGCAGAGAAGGGCAAAGAAGGAGGTGTCAAGGAATTTTCTCTTTAAGGTCTATGACAACAGGTTGGACAAACACCTGTCAGGAATGACACTTCTTTTGATCTCTTCCAGTTCTAGGATACTGAAATTTACAATAATTTAAGGAAAAACCCCCTCAGAACAGCCTATGGATATATATAACTAATGCCTTGAAATTTAGTCGTACTAGTGTAATGAAGACAGAGCATGGTTCAGACTCATCTTTCATTCTGACAGTTGTAAAGTGTGACTTCTAAAAATAAATTACAAGAGGGCAAATAATGTAAGATTAATCAATAATCTTATGCCTTAATTATTTTGGAGAGGAGAGTTTAATAGTAATATTAATGAAATTGAGTAGCATTAGTAATTAAGAGCAACAAATTAAAAGTTTCATAATTGCAAATGATGAATTCAGTTGAAAGTTTATCTTAAAAGTACATATCAAACTAGACATTACAAAATGTTAAAAAACATAGGTGTTCTCAAACTTTTAATCCCTATTATGAGTTTAATAACAGTATCTTCCCAAGGCAGTAAAATACCTTTGCCATACAAAGGCAGTTCTAATGGAAAGCCTAAAGTTTCTTTGGGTCAAATCTCATTCCTTTAGTAGCAAAAGGCATCCCATTCCTGGATTAATATACAATATGCATTTGGAATTATAGTTAGTTTATTAAAGTAGAATTAAAAAAAAACCCCTCCAACTATTTTTTTTACCCAGGTATGTATATGAAATGTATGGAGAAATAAATAGTCAAGTCCTCCTTAGAGGACAACCAGAGAAAATAAAATATAATGCTGCATACTAACCCTTGAGACAAAGTGAGTTTATCGTTGCTAAAGTAACTGTCCAAAGGGTCTTTGCATGCTATGTGGCCTAGCCCATGGATGGTTTTATATGAATGTATTAAGTTAAATGAATGAATGAATGGATAAATGTTATATTTGGATATATAAGTAGAAACTTGAAATAAAATGTTTTCTGCTCCAGCTATAAAAATAGTTTCAATAAATTTATTGCCATATTTTCACTTTCCATGTAAATAACCACCTAAAATTATTTCTTTAAAAAAACCTATGTTATAAAAATTTCTGAAGCTGAGCCTTTTTGCTCCAAGAGTTGTGGCAGCTGGACTCTTGTCAAACACCCAAAGAGATTGACCAGAACAATGCCCAAGGATGTAATATGTAAAGTAACCCATTCTACATATACATGAGAGTATGAGACGACTAAAGACTTGCAAAAGAGTGTTTTAAACTGTGATATAAGATGCTATAAAAATCACACTCAAGCTATTTTAAGCAAAAGTATTTAAATCATCATATTATTCAGGTATTATTTTTATAACAGCATCTGCAGCTGGGAAAAAAAAAAAAAAAAAAAAAAAAAGAAAGAGACCTGGGTAGATTTAAGTTGAGACATGGATAGATTCTGACAGGTGTAAACTGGCATAGCTTTGTGGCAGATTGGCTCAGAAGGAGTCTCTGGCTTGGGCTATGCATAATTGAACATACAGACACCATGACTATTTGATTTAACCTTGCTTAATGCATCTGAGCCTGCAGTATTCCTTAGAGGAACAAAATGACTGGCTTTGGATATAACCGTTAGCTTTTTTCTTTCTGATTACTCCATTATGTTTAAGCTTTGACTGAGCTCATTTTTTCTGCCCAGAAGCTTCAAACCATGAATTGGGAATGACATTTCACTAAGGAAGAATACAGATAAGTAAAAAGCACAAGGATATATCAACCTGTCATAACTTTCTTTTATAAAGGGACATTAAAATGTTGGAAGATAATGTGATAATTACACATTATTTGCTCAGAAACATCTAGATTAACTGAAGAAAATACCCTGGTTAGTCATTGCATGGAAGTGACATAGTGGCACAGTTTTATACTGACAGAACCTGTACAACTTCTTTATAACAGAGATGCTAGGCTGAGTTCTGACTTGCATTTTTGTCACCTTGGGGAAAATAATCTGGGATGTGCTGATACAGAGAGAAAAAAAGAGAATTTTCCAACATAACAAATGCTATGACTGGCTTTTGAAGGATCCTGATCCCTTTTTTTTTTTTTTCCTTAAGAGAGTTATGACTGAAGTTGGGATATGCCTCAGATCCATTTGACAAAGCATCATCAATCTTTGACTAATAAAATATACATGAGTTTGAAGGAACAGACATTCTAGACAAGGTTTCTTCTTATCTTCTACTTTTCGGTGGGAAAGGAAGGCAAAAAGAGAAAGAAATATATTGTTTGGATTTTTTTTTTGAGATTGACATATGTAACATCAGAGTTTTCCTTCATTTCCTTTTCTCCTGGAAAAAAAATTTCTTGTATTTGTGAAATATAAAAGTTGTATTCTGTGGAATGTGGACATTGGCCTTGGACAGGCTCAAGAGGAAAAGAATTATAGAAGAATTAAAAACAGAAGAGAAAAATTAATCTTTTATTTATCGTAAACGGAAGCTTATGTTTCATTTATATTACATGTGAACTAACAACTTCCATATTTTCTTTCTGAAAAGTGGAGACATGATGGGTTAAGCTAGTTGAAATTTTATAGTTGTTTTTGCTGAGAAAGTTGACTCCTTCATCTAATCTTTTGATGACAGCTTTTGTTCCTCCTAACAAATAGGAAACTTAAAGTCTCAGTTTTCAATACCAAATTTCTTGTTTTCCTCTTTTTACTGATGAATTAAAAAAAAAAAAAAAGAGAGAGAAAAAAACCTCCAAAAAAAAATTGATTGTCCCCAATTCTTCTTTGTTATAATCATGTTTACTAGACAATGGTGTAATCACAAGCACCATCCTTGGGGAATATTATGGAACATGTGGTGAGTTTTATTAATGCAAAGTGGTAATGAAATTAGTACAAATAATCATCTATTCACACAGAAAATTAAGAATGGGAAAATCCTAACACAGAAAGTATGTCCTCATTACATCAAATATGCATCAGGAATAAAGGCAAGCTTATAATTTCTCAAAACAAAATGTGCCTTTCTCTCATCTCCCTACAAGCAACAGACACAGATTATAAGTACATTTTTCTCTAAAATTTTACATCTGGAATGATCTTTGGAACTTTGCCAAACTAGACACAAACTAGAGCAATAGTACATGGCAAAAAAAAAAAAAAAAAAACAAACAACCAGATGTACTTGACTTAGGTCAACTTGTAGTTCTATCTTTCCCTTTAAATAGAAGATATGTAATCAAGAAGGAAGATAAATTACTTCCTGCCTTTTTTTTTTTTTTTTTTTTTTTTTGTAACTAGATGAATTTACTCTGGGAATTCAGTAAAATAATGTAAAGAATGACTGAATGACTGGCATTTTTTCCTCCCTGCACACAAAGTAGTACATTAGAGGTAGCAGTTTGGAGATTTTTGGCACAGCCAGGAAACTGTAACATGAGTTTCTCCTGGAACTTTTGCTTTGGCGTTTTGTGACTAATGTCATTTAAGGGCCCTTCAAAATGGCTATTTTGCACCTTAGTTGGGACAATGCCTCATTCTTAAGACTTTTCAAGACTCGAAGGAAGAGGACAAATGGTAGCTATCAGTCAAGCAGATTGACCTTACAAATATTGATAGCAAGGACCAGGGTGTGAAGATGCCTGGGGAAAAGAAAGAGAAAATTACATAGATGGACAGACATCTGGATGGGACAGGTGAAAAAGGAAAGAGTGGGTGAATTTATTCTTTGCATATTTTGTCCCCATCAGTTTATGAAGCATCTACAATGTTTTTAAGGCATTAATTCTCCACCAGCAGCAAGAAGATTTTTCTTCCTCAAGAGTCTTCTAAGAAATTATAGTGTCCTTGAAGTCAGCTTCCCCTTCAGTCACTTGATTCACCTGAGGCCTCTTTCAGCCTTCTGAAGGTCTCATAAATCATTATCCTCATGCTGACTACAATAATGGAAACCTGAATCTGTAGTTGATGACCACCAACAACAATAGCATCAAAATGCAGTACATTTGGATCCACAGGTGTCCCAATCACTCTGCATTTTCTTGACTTTTTTTTCTCCTTAGACTTTTAAGTCTCTCCTTGAAGTGAGTTCCTTTCTGCAAACTTGTAATTATGGGTCATCTTTTTATAGGTTGTGAAAAGATAGAAGAGATTTTTTGCTACATATTCCTTTAAGGCTCTGTCCACGTTTAAGTCATTGAGAGTCCTGTCTGAAGCATCTGGCCTCTCTACTGACTTATGTGGAACTTGGAAATTCCTGTTCATAAGCCCTTAACTCAACCAAATGAGAATTGCACCTGACTCGGCTCGGATATTGAATTGCTCTAGATTTTTTTTGTTGTTGTTGTTTTGTTGTTTGTTTTGTTTTTATTTTTGTTTTGGGAGGTTTTTGTTTTTGTTGTTGTTGTTGTTGGTCTGGATTTTTTTTGCAGTTGCTCTGGATTTTTTTACAATTGCTATAGATTTTTTTTCTACTATTACAACAGACGTCCTGCCAAGATAAAATTTTTTCAAACTTGATCTGTACCATGCCGGTGAAGGATAGTAACAGTGTGCAATATCCTGCACTTTGCAGGCCAGGACCCAGTCCTAATTTCCTGGTTTCATTGGTTGAGTGGGTACTGGAACTTAGTACTGATTTTTCTTTAATTAAAAGCCTCATTCACATATTCCTGGCATCTAATGATCTGTGGGGGAAGAACGAGTTTATTATTTGAAGCCGCTGTCAGTGGTTCTGACTATGGACTAGACTTAGACTGATAATTATTACTTTCTAAGAGTAGATGTCCAAAAATAAAATCAATTACAGATATTTTGGAAGGCAAGTATGGCTTCACACTTAAAGACAATAGTCAACCCTTAACTATGGGATACTAAAATAAAATTTTCCCAGGACAAAGGGATACTTGTAACAGGGTATTCTGAGGTTTTTTGCTTTAATCACTGAAGCAACTGGTACCAAACATTGTTGATGGTGGAGAGGTCACATACCTGTCTGCTCCTCCATAGAGACATTTTTATTTCTGGGAAGGAAAAATTTCAGAGGCACTTATGCCTAAAAATTACTTGATCTAGAATTGAATATTCCAGACTTTGTTGGGATTCACTTAAATGCTTTTTGGTGGTTGGCATGGATTGGTTTAGCCTCTGTCAGCCAATAAACAGGTATCATTATGACCAAGATGGTAAAGACAAGTTATTACCCAGTCTACAATGGCAAATAGCATCAAGCACTGTATTAAATTCTACATAGAAAAATCATTGGAGAGATCAATGCTTATGGTCCTGTATCTGTGTAAGCACTTTCAGTGAGCAGTTGGAAGTAGTTTCTACTCAGTATGGAGAAATCAGCTGGTGTGCTGGACAACTGGTTGAATGTTACTTGTGAGGGCTTTGGACTTGCACGAGGAGAGGCTGATATTTGTTGATGGAGAGGGTTGAGCTGAAGAGAAAAGCATGAACTTTTGGTCACTGAAATGTTGTAACACCTATTTGTTTCAGGAGTTTGGAGCCCAAGAAATATCCTGGTTCAGGTCTGCTGTAATAGAACAATGGGTGAGAAATCATTCAGAAGCAGTGACCAGAAGGTTTGGTTTTCTAGTGCATTTTCCAACACATGGCTCCCTCCAGAAAAAAAAAAAAATAAAAGCTGATGTAATTTGCCTCTATATTTGATTACTAATTGGTTTTCATAGAATTACATGTTTATCACCTCAGGTTATGGCTCTTCCTGGCTGGTGTGTGCCCCCACTAGCCTAAGCTATATTCAGCAGTCAGTTCCAGGTGTGCACCAGCACAATATAAATACAAATACATAGTACACATACCAAACACACACATCTTCATGAACATGCACAGACAGATCTACATACATACTATATATACACCAAATAAATACCCACCACTCTTACATATGTGTGTGAAGTCCTGTACAGAGCAAACTCAAGCACATGCCTCCAGTGGGAGCAAAGACACACTCCATGAAGGTTGGCAATAAAGATGGCCTAAGGGAATAGCCAAAAAATATGCTGTGATAAGTATCAAAAGATGAAATTTACATATAGCTATAAAAACTGATCATAGAGCAATACATGAATGCATTTGTGAAGGACTAGGTTGCAGTTCTTGCTGTACACATGACACCAGTACTCTGATGCACACTGGCTGGTTATTGAATTATGAGTAAAGCCCAAGAAATTGTTTCTGAGAGTTAAAGTCCTTTGTGATGCTCACTTGGGTTAAACGCTGTTGACATATTCTAACAGTGGATCAGACCTTCTCTCTGGGTGCAGGCACTCACCTCAACAAGCGTGAGCTGCCACAAGGTGTGTTCTTTCAGCCAGGACCCCTAAAAGAAGTTCACTTCCACAGAGTTCATCTAAATACCAGAGTAATTTCCTGCCCCTCTTGGATCTATACTTCCAGAATTTCTCCCAATTTATGTTTAGGAGGAAGAAACCGAATATATTTGGCAGAGTAGTTAACTCACTTCTCTGTTGTACATATGGCATGAAAAACTCAATACTGTCCATGTAAGAGTTGGGTAATTCCTATTTTTCCACATTTGTTCTCACAATTGAGAGAATAGTGTTTCTTAACAGCATTGGTGCTTTTATTTTCCAGATGATTAAAATTTTCTTTTTAATTTAATATGTATTTTCTGATTTGAAAACCTGATGGGTATGCCCTGATATAATTTTACTTTAGAAATATAAAAGGACCAAATTTAGAAAGTTCACATAAGAAATGAATTCTTGTGCTCTGTATGTATTTTAGCATTTTTTCTATATTTCAAGTCTGAGAACACACTGCACGTGAGTGACTACATCCTGTTTTTCATACAGTCAGGTACACCTAATCAATATATTTGTAAAAAAGTCTTCATAGTTATTTTTCACTGAATTTTGTGTAAATATAAGGGACTATGGTGTGCAAACCAATAATGAACGTATCTTCTCTACTGATCTGAGCACCTGATATTAAAATATTTTGCATTAAAAACCATCAGCAAGAGATTTCTCCTTTTTATTTTCCTTCATCATCATGTAAAATCCATTGTATATCACTCATTTTGAAATTTACCACCTATACAACAACTTCCTTATGCAATCTGCCCATGGAAAGGAATAAAAGAAAGACAGTAGCCACTTGTTTAGAAGTAGAGGTTGGATATTTGACATCTAAACTCAGAGCACAAGCAGAAGTACTTGTCTAGGCATCAATGAAAATTTCAATAGGGCTAGATTTGGAAAGAAAATTTTAGGCTCAGGAATTAACTGTTAAAACTAGGATCAGTACTAAAATATACAACTTTGGAAAAGAAGGTGGAAAGGAAAGAATTAGTTAGCAGAGATAAGTGTCTAAAGGAATGAAACAGACACTACAGTGTCATCCAACTCACCTTGTTTCAGTTCAGTAGGATTTCACAAAGCTGTCTAAATTACTCTAAAACTGAAACAAGAACATTTCCTTGATGCAACTTCAATATTAGAGAACACCCCAGGAGGTCTGTAATACTGTTAAAATATTAAGAAAGACATAGCTCTTAAAAGAGCAGTTCTTAAATCAGCTCCCAGGTAGAATATAAAAAAAAAAAGTTCCTAAGGTTTCAAAATAACACTGTTGCATTGAAAGCTGATGTTGCTCAGTTCATTTAGAAAATACTACAAACTACTTTACTATGGGAAATTGGTAAAGGAATCTTTCTTTAATAGGAAAGATTGGCTTGTGCACTGCAAATAAAGTGATGTTTACATAATTTTGAAAGATCTTTCAAAGAGTCAATACCCTTCTGCTGTGGCTTGCTGTAAGCACCATAATAAACTTGCCATTTTTAATAAAATTTAAATGCCATAATTATGTAATTACATTGTGGGGAAAATGTTTGCACTTTGGACAGATACACAATTAGATTTTTAGTAATTCCTGAGGATTTTTCTTATTAAAAGAAGCTTTCACACTAAACCACAGCTCCAAGGGGTACTTGTCAGCATGTGTTGTATTTAGTCTGAGACCAAATTCCGCGAGGTTTACAAAACCTAAAATTTTAGGGTAGTTAAAAAATTGTTTAATTGCAAAAAACCTCCTCATGTTCATTTAAGCCAGACTAATTTCATGTTAGGATACAATATGAATACTCCTTTTCAAGGTTCAGTTATTAAAAGAAAGTTAAATTATATTTACCTTTGTCACAACCCATTCAAGAACGGGTCAAATAGATTTCCTCACCATTTTCTCCATTGTCTAATTTGTTGTTGTTTTCTTTGCAGGAACACTGTTGAATTGGCTCCCACTATTCCATGGCTAGGACAATAGGTGAGACACACAGACTTTAGTGCACACCTCGGTTTTGTTCTGAGCACATCATTTCAGAGGGTTTGGCTCTCAGTTACACCTTTCATGTTAAATCTCAGATGAGAGTAGAAAAACCTCAAACCTTCATGAAGCACACAAAGGAAAACACAGATCCTTGAAGATCTTGTTGCCCCATGAGGTTTTGTCAGAGATTCTAAATAGAAGTGTGCATGATGAGGTGTGGGCTTGTTGAGTGTAGCCATTGCCTGGACAACTAGCACAGCCCATCTGACACAACTGGAAATAACATCAGTTTATATGCAATGCTGTAGAAAGAGTGTAAAAGGGTGTAAAATACACCCTGTAGCGGGGTGTATTTTATATCAGACTTTGTTAAAATTAAGTATTTATGTTTAGATGTGTAATGCAAATATAAGGCATGTACATGTATTTCCAGGTAGGCTTGATAGTTTGGATTTCATAAAGGTGATGCTTTGGGAAGGCTGACCTGGAACAGAGACTAGACAGAGCTAAATGAATAAAGTAGGTATTTATTAAAAGGCCTTTGAGGATACCGGGCAGGACAAGAGCCTGACCAGGGCTACACCCAAGCCAATATGGTCACGAAATGGACGACCGGTCACTAGGTCTCACACTTTTATAAGTTTTGGTCCATTTGTACATTGGGCTTTAGTTGTCCAATTACAGCTTCAGATTAAGAAGTCCCATCCTTCTTGTTTTCTCTCTTCAGTCCATCGTTGTTTACGCTTTTGGGCCTGAAAACTTGCAACAATTGTCCTTGGTCTCCATCTGGAAATGATTTGTTTTATCTACCTACTCTGTGAAGAGAGCTTACTAACGCTTAATATGAGGCTCAGAACCACAGCCCTAGGCAGCACAGAATCTGGAAAACATGAAAGCTAAAACTTAAGACATCAGAGGTTTCTGGTTTATTTTAAATACATGAAAATTAAGAGTTTACAAGATCAAAATATGTGAATTTCTAATGGAATGAAATTTATTATTTTTATCCAGTAGTAGCTTGTTTTGACTGGCAACAACAAAACGGAAGAGGAAGAACAAATCTGGTTGGGAGAAAGGAGGGAGAAAATTTCAGAGAGGAAAGATGAAGGAGGTTTGTGTACCTGAATGTAAACAGTAAAGGCCCTTATATTTAAGCTTCATTAAGGGAGATTTAAGGTTCATTATGACTATTTTTCATAGAGCTTTCATAGACACCATCCTTTGTGCACCATCACATAACAATGTAATGAATAAATAAATTAACAAGATACATCAGAAACTGATTTAAAACAACCTTTATGGCCAGTCTAAACTCTTTTTAGAGCCTTAATTTGATCTAATATATGGGACTTTCTATATATTTAGGATAATACACAGAGTAGCCTTGTTCACTTGTCTTGAGCAGAAAAAAAAGTACAAAAGGTTTTTCTAACTCAAATGAATAGACATCTAAGGATTCTTGTTTTTTAAGCTTTTGTACTGTTCACCAAAATCAAGAGAACAGAATTTGTCTTGAAATTTTGATAAACACCTCACAATACCAGGGCTGCAGCTCATAAAGAAATCCTGATTGAAAGATTTATCTTCTGGAACAAATCCATGTGGATAAAGTGGTGAGATAAGAGGGGATGGAATAGCATACAGTAGAAATAGGTTCTTATGCTTTTTGCAAATGGCATTCTTTTGTTCATTGTGTAAAATATTCCAGTAGAAAAGTTCAGTGTACATATTAAGTGATGAGATTTAGAAGCACCAGATATGAAGCCCACACACAGTACTTCTGTCTCAGAAATCAAGTTTAATGGAGTATAACATAATAATAATATAAATTGTGCTTTCTGGGTCATCTGAGAAACACCTGGACCGCAGTCAATTGGGAATATATGCAGAAAAATAACAGGCTTGCCTCTGTGGGCTGTTGTCCCAACAGGTAACACAATAAGAAGTTTGTTGTATAAGAGAAACAGGATTGGATCCCATTTTTTTTTATATTTGCAGCAATAGTTTGTTTACTATTAATTAAAGAGCAATTTGGGCAAAGAAGTCCAAACAAATAATCTAAAAAAATCCATTATTTCTTCCTACAAATCTTTCTCACAGCCATGACAACATTTCTTCTGTTAAAACATAGCCTGGACTTAATTCAGAAAATGCTGAGGTTTGCACTGAAATGTGTCCCTTTCAGATTAACACCTAATATCATAACTGACTTTAAGCACACGCTTATTATATTCATTGATTTCACAAGGACAAACACACACTTCAAATTAAGCATCTGCTTCAGTGCTGTCCTGCAGAGAGATGTTTTCCTGGAGTGAAGAAATAAGAATCACAATTAGACCAAGCTGAACATGGCTATCTTTCACATTAATTCTTTTATTACTTCATCTCTCTTATTACAATAGTTCTAAAAAGTGTTGCCACTTTTTTCAGTTTGACCTGTATTTCACACATACATAAAACTTGCCATGGCAGTCTTGATAATTCTTTTTACAGTCTGTGAAAGATTTCTCTTTTGAAAGTTGGAGTAAACATAAATTTGGTTAGCACAGGAAGAATAGGAAGAGTTTACATGGTCTGTAATTGTGGTAATCTGTATTCAGCCAAAGGGAAACCTCTAATTTTCTAGCTTATGTAATTGAATTTTTGACTGGTGTACAGTGGAAAGTTTTTTTTTATTATTTTTTTTAATTTTTTTTTTTAAATGAGAGAAGAAAATTGGAATTATAATGTATGAAGACTCCAACACTCAAATAAGCAAATAATGGTCTATTCTTGACATTTTCTCTTCTGAAAACAAACAAACAAACAAACCGCAAAAAAACTGAGCAAAATCAGACACACATACACACAACGAAACCTGGAGGAAAGACTTGAATGTGTTACAAATAAATTGTTTCCTATAATCAAAATTGCCTTGCTATTTAGTCAAGGAATTTGGGTCTAGTAGGATTTTAAAGATTTTAAGGATATTTTAAGGAAATTTTAAGGATACTAAGGATTTTAAAAGACAATCATACACATATTTCATTTTATACTTCCATTTTTTTTCTCATTTCAGTAATAGCATAGTTAGTGAGTAACAAGTCCTGAGAAACTGAAAAACAATGGCAGTCTTTGCTTGGAATACTGCCATGGAAAAGAAGTGACCCAGGAACATTCTCCTGTCTTAAGCTACACTTTGTTCATGACTCTCATTTAGAACAAAGGAGAAATAAAAGCTATTTGTGGTGACATCTATAAAGTATCAAGATCTCTTTGGATACTCACACAGCAATGAACTATGCTTCAAGAACTCTAAAAGCTTAAATCAACCACAGTTAAAGAAAAAATGGTAGTTTTGGGGGTTAGTTCTTGTTCAGAGCTACTTATAAAGAAATGCACTAGAACAAGCAACTTAAATAAGAAATTATATTTTACTTCTAACGTTAAAAATGATACAACAATTGCCAAACCTCATTCTTTGAAGAAAACATAGTCACGGTAATGTGAATTGAAGGACAGGATGCTTTATGCATTTGCATAGGGTTCTTTATTATAAACTAATTTTACAGTACCCAGACCTACTGCCCTTTAAACTGTGTGTAAGGGTTCTCATTGAAAGCAAGGAGCCCTCCCAGGACTCCTGAGGGCCTTCTCCATTGATATTTCATGTCTCTGTCTGTTTCAGAGAGTCGGGCTGTTATGAGATGCTCTCTGTTGCAGCAGTAATGTACAGAATGAGCCTCATGAGCATCAGTTAAAGTGTGATCCAGGGAATGGGATATAAAATACTACTGTCTGTACTCTACTTCAGGCACAGTCTGGTTCAATATGAACTTTTGCAATTAGTAAACCTCCGTCAACCTGACTGGGAGAGGCATGGCACAGATGCACTGCTTCCCCTCTCTTTGTGTCCTGCCTTTTCTAGGTGTACTCCATACCCACCTTACCCATTGACATTAGTGGAGAGGACCACCAGGAACTTGTTTTGGTCCATAAATATTTGGACTTGTGGAGAAATAAAAGGACCATTTTGTTTGTACTCTCTCTTCACATGATTTTGCAAATTTTCATAGCAAAGCTGCATTCAATGAAGCCAGAATGTTTCTTTCCAACAACCCATAGAATGATGCCACAAGGTGTGAATGAAATTTTTGAGGTAATAGACCCATGAACTGGTCTCTCATAAATGGTGTAGGGAACAAAGGAACAATAACGATCCAACTTACAGTAGAGTAACTCTGATAAGAAAATTATTTGAACTGTAGAGTCTAAAATGTCACAGTATTCAATTTCAATACATCAAACATGGGCGTATTATCTTCCTGCAAATAAGGTGAATGTATCCAGATGCTTATCTCTCTTTCGTTATGCGCTGATATGATGTCTCCTGCAATTCACATGGGGATTGATCAGATGTCTGCTAAGATCAAAAGGAGTCTTTATATAGCATTCATTGATTCATGAATCAAACTTCCAAAGAACAACAGTGAGATGAATTTTTTTAAGTTCTGAACTGTGTCTCATTTTGGACAAACATTTAAAAGCAAGAATGTTTCTCCCAACTGGACCAAAGCCTGCTTATTTGTGATTTCTAGAAATCATTCTAAGTTCCTGCAAAAAACCAGTTTGGGATTCAGTTCATTTTCATTCTACCTGGACTGACCCGTAACGCAGAGTCTGTCATTATTCTGCCTTTTATAGCATTTCTGTTTACAGGTTATCAAATGTCCAATTCAAATTATCCTGGGTTCACTGGAAAATTTCTCAAGCATTTGATAAGCCTGACCCTGTGGGAATATATGTCAAGTCTTTTTGAATAATTTACTGAAAAATTACCAGTACCATTTGCATCCTTAGGCTAATTTGCCTGCTATTATAGATGAGAAAGTTTCTACCATGTATTGATCAGGAAACAAAGGAACTAGGAATAATAAATGCATAAAAAGGAATTGAAATAACAAGGTAATTATTCAAATATAGAAATGGAAAATAGTGTGCTTTGATCTAGAGAAGTAAGATAATTATGAGACACTCTTAAAGGCAAAATATGATTTAAAACAGTCAGGTATAAATGGGGACTGTGCATAAGGTCCCCAGTGATACTGTTGTATCTAATTCGACTGCCCTGTAGTCGTTACCTATATATTTGCCTAAGATGTGTAATTTTTCCACTGATGTGCAGGGTAATTGGACTCCCCAAAGCCCAGAACACCTTAAGCAAAGTCTCACTGATTCTGAAGCAACCCTGTTAAAAAAATGACGTTTAATTAGCTGCAACCATTCCAAAGTCTGAAAAAGACTGAATAAACACTACTTGTTCTAATAGAAATTAAAAATACATTTGGTGGTATTAACAGACAGAAATTAGATCACGAAGGTCCTTGTTAGTTTATCACTTGGGTTAGTAAGGTAAAATCCAGCAGGAAGTAATTTGCAAATTTCCTGAGCAAAAGCTGAGTGAGAAATGAGTAAAACCTGCAGAACAACTTTATAAAAGCAGACTATAACTTACACTGGACATCACTGTGACTTAAGATGGAAGAAATCTATTTAATACAGGAAGACCTAATTTGTGAATCAAGATATAGAAGAACGCACAGCTGGGGATCAGAAAGAAGTTGCATCTGCACGTATAGCACCTTGTATGAATGATGGATCTGTCATCATCGTTACCATCCTGCTCAGTCTCACACTGGCTACTGCCAGAGGAAGGATGTTAAAGGAGACATTGCTTTCCTAGGACATGACTTAATGGCTCTTGGGTTTGATTGTTCCCCAGGAGAAGCAGAAAAGATGGTTTAACATACTAAGAAAGTGACTCTCTGTATGCCTGAGGCATACTTTTATTCCACATCTTCGAAACAAAAGTGTCATGTTAGTTAGCAGCACATTTCTGTGGTAAACAGTTCTAATGAGTATGCTAAATTTAGTGGTAAAATTGGAAGAAGAAGGGAAAAAAAAAACGGTGATACTGAAAGGCCAATTCCACTGAAAACTATATCTTAGAATTCTAACATCAAATCTGAGCCATGGATGGCCTCAGATTCAGTAGTGTCTGCGCTGTGAACACCATTTAGGAAGTATTTGGCTAGAGGAGGGTTTTTACCTATAAAACTATTACACAGAGATTTTTTTTTTTTTTTGATTGAGTGCTTGCTTATTTTCTTAAGAAAAAAAAACCCTGCTGTTGAAATGAAAACATATTATCAAATTTTCATTGAAGAAATTGGCAATTCAGAAAAAAAAAAAAAAAAGAAAAAGGAACGTTAGTGCTATGTTTTATCCAGGCAGCAGCCAAAAGAATTAGTTTTAAAGGCATAACTGTCAAACTCACCTAATGCATGATCTAACTGAAAGCAAAAGGGTTGCAGCAGGTAAGGTTCTGTCTTCCTATGCCTCTGACAAATGTCTCTATGTTTGAGATTGTGCTGCTTTTGCTGACTGTGATCATTGATGAGATTTCAGCAATATTTTATGTTATACACCAAATGTGGGACTTTTTCCACTGCTCTGTTGGAATTTCTACGCTTTCCGGTGTCTATTATAAAATAAACTGCATTGATCACCATTGTGTACCTGTTGCTTATCTTAGTGCCCTGGAGGAGATAAAAAAAATAAACAGAAGGGAAGAAGAAAAGCTGCTACTTTATCTTTGAAGTGGCTAGGCTGCAAGGGGAAGTAGTTAATTCCTCATGGGTAGGCACAAACATTCCTTCACTTGTGACATGTGCAAAGGTTGCTGTTCGGAGCAGACTCTTTTCAGGACCCATTTCTTCTGGGCACTTACATTTCTAAATGCCTCAAGAGGCTGTACTTCTCAAAAAGAGAGTGGAAGCTCTGGTGTTCTGGGCTAAGACTACACCAGCATTTTTGTGAACAAACTTTGGATCAATCCAGAGTTGGAAGTGAACATGAAAAGTGTCAGTAACTCTTTTATAAGTCTTTTTGTGGTGCAGCTGATTGACCCGCATTACGATGTACAATAGCATGAAAGAGTGTTAGTAATCAGTGCTAATGAATACATGTACCTACCTGATTCATATCCTGGGCATTACCCCTCACTAATGCTTTTGTTTGGCATTCATTAAAATTCCCATCATGACACAAAATGCTGAACATTTACTATAACAAAAACAAAAGCAAACAAAAAAAAAAGAGACACATTTATTGCAAATTTCAGTCAAAAAAGGGATAAATAAGGAAATACCATAGCACTGGGACATTGTCCCAGTCCTACTTTACTTTAGTTCATTAATTGTTTTTAGAAAAGTTATTTATAGTGAGACCTCAGGCAAATACTCAGAGAGAACTTGCAGCATAAACGTTCTCTGCCCCCCGCCCCCTTCCACTTCCCCCATCTGCAAAGGAGACTTGTTATTCCATTCTTTTCTTTCTTTTTTTCCCCCTTTAGAGTCAGGGAAGGACTTAGAGAAATGTCTTCATAGTTTAGATTTATGTTAGCTTTTCATCCATCTCCTACAACACGTTTACTGAGGAGGAAGAGAGAAAAAGGGTTCATTTGGGGAAGGCACTGTGATATCACAAAAAGGATTGGGGAACATGAAAGAGGCTTGCACAGTGACAAGACAAAAAGACTTCTCTGAACATAAGCATTTAAGATACCATCACAAAGAAGGCTAATAAACTGCTTTTCTGCACCTTTCTTTTTCTCTGCCATTTACTGCCAAGAAGATGCACTTGATGTGGTTATTTGTAGAAAGTCAGGAATGGAGAAAGCCAGTGTATAAAGAAAAGTGGATGGCCAGCTGTACCCAGAAGGATGATTGTGCTGTCACAAGTCTCTCATAAGCCTGGACATCCAACTACAGGGACACTTTTCCAATCTGATAGGGAAAAACAGGGATTTTTTTTTTTTCTTACTGAAAAATTAAGAAAAAAGAGAACACACATTCTACTCTTCTTCTCCACATTCTACTCTTCTGCTCAGTGCTGTGAGAACATTAGCACTAGAGCTAACATGTTCAGGATAAAGTCAAACACAGAGGACATTTTTGTTCAGATATCATGAGGCTTATTTGCTGATGTCAAGTCTATCATACTGAGCCCTCCAGGGCTTTAGATTAAAAAAAAAAAAAATTGGTTTGAGGATTAATCTGAGGATTCCTCATAGTCATAAGTATAGAAGCTGTTCTGCTCATACCTTCCAAGGCAGCAGCTATTGCAGATGTGCATGAAAGCAGGAATAAATTTACTAAAGAAGACATAAATATTAAACATAAAGAGTCTTAAAGCATGAAAGAGAAGTTTCTTGAGCATGGACTCCAAAACTGGACTTATATGTCCTTTCAGGAAATCAGATGGTGGTGCCCTTCAGGGACCACTTCTATTTCATATCTTCAGTACTGACGTAGACAATGGGATTGAGAGCACCCTCAGAAAATTTGCAGGTGATACCAAGCTGAGTGGTGCAGATGACACACCTGAAGGATGGGATGCTATCCAGAGGGACCTGGACAAGCTTGAGAAGGCTGGGAATGTTATGGGGTTTAACAAGACCAAGTGCAAGGTTCTGCACTTGGGTTGGGGCAATCCCCACTATCGATACAAGCTGGGGAATGAACACATCTCCCAAGAACGACTTGGGGTGCTGGAGGGTGAGGCTGGACATGACCCAGCAATGGGGACTCCCATCCCAGAAAGCCAAACTTGTCCTGGGCTGCATCCAAAGCAGCGTGGGCAGCAGGGCCAGGGAGGGGATTCTGCCCCTCTGCTCTGCCCTGGTGAGACCCCACCTGCAGGGCTGCATCCAGCACAGGAAGGACACGGACCTGTTGGACAGAGTATGGACCACCTCTCCCATGAGGAAACACTGAGAGAACTGGGATTGTTCAGTTTGGAAAAGAGGCAACTCTGGGGTGACATAAGGCAGTATGTCAGTACCTGAAGGCAGCCTACAGAAAAGATGGAGAGAGAACATTTACAGGCATGTAATGACAGGACATGGGGGAATAGATCCAAACTGAAAGAGAGCGGGTTTAGATTAGATATAAGGAAGAAATTATTTTCTTTGAGGGTGGTGAGGCATTGCAACAAGTTGCCCAGAGAAGCTGTGGAAAACTCTCTGCACTTGTGAGTGTTCAAGGCCAGGTTGGATGGGACCCTGAGCAACCTGGTCTAGTGTAAGGTGGCCACTTATGGCAGGGAGTTTAGAACTACATGTCCTTTAAGGTCCTTTACAATATATACCATTCTGTGATGATTCTATGAGGTAAATCTGGTTTCCTTTGTGGATTACAGATGTGAAATCCAAAAATTCTGCTTTACATACAGAAAGCTCCACAGTTTAACCAAAACCAGAATGTTTTTCAACCAGGCTATACTGAAATCTCCTCAATGACTTACCTTAGTTTATTAGTGAGCAGTTTCTAACTGCTTCTTAGTGAGCAGTTTCTTAGCTCATGAGATGAGAGTCCTCTGACTGGGACGTTTTTTCTATAATTATTATTTCCATTCAGTCAACACAATTAATTCCACTCAAATGTCATTTTTCAGATGGTTCACTACCATTAAAAGCAACTCATGCTTTTTTCTTTGGAGGGAGGAGGGTTAAGATTTTCTCTGTATTTCATATAATCAGTCCTCTGATTCTAGGAGTGCATGAGGCTCATGCAGCCCAGTAAGACATTCTGGTTTGCATAATTCAGCTGCAATCCTATTTGTCTGTGTCATTACATGTTATTCAGTATTTCAGCTGTGCTTTTATGCTTCTCTGATGGTGGTATGAATATTTGCTACTCATTGTTGTCCTTCAGACTCCCCCATTTCATAGGTGGGGAAAGTGAAGTGCAGAAAGCAAAGCTTTCATTTAGTGCGAGAAGGGAAATGCATAGAAGATTTGTATCAGATTTCCTAAAGCACAGTATAGGCATAATTATCTACTACTGAATGCAACCTAATTCAAGATAGACACCTAACAATATATGTTATTATATAACATTTCTAGAGGTAAAAATATTGGATTCTGTTGTTTCAGCAGCAATCAGATGGAGTATTGATGTCAAACCATGGCTGACCTTCAGACTTTGCCATCATTCTGTACAACTGGAGTTTCTTTGATGCTGCAAAAGAAGGAAATCAAATAGAAACTCCAAACCAAGAAACACCAAACAAACAAACAGTTTCTTTCCTTCAGAAGAGCAAAAATAGACTGCAGCCAATCCAAACTAATTACACTTGTTGAAAGCTTGGCTTTTTAAAGATGCTTAAAAAAATAACGTTGCTGAGGGTAAACACTATCACACTCTAATGGACGATAGGGAAGCCCAGATTTAGGCATGCCGTACTTTGGATCTCACCCAAATGATCTGTTTCTCATCCTTACTTACTTCACTTCATGATATTACTCAACTCATGAAACATTTCAGACTCAACTTAGGTCTAAGAGAAAGTGTTTCCATCCTGCCTAGGAGTTCTGAGATGGACTTCTAGGATCCATCACAATACTAAACAGGGACTTCCTCGTACTCAATTCTGAGTAATAGTTTGGAAGTGAGACCTCAGTATTCCCTCTGAATGACTGCACTGTGGTTCAGGATGAATCACTTATGCAGTACGTAGATTATGGGAGGGCAAACTCTGCTGTAATTGATTCTCACTTTGTAGCTGCGGTGGATATTTTTCACTCAGTTAATTTGCTTCATCAGTACCAATTCAGCCTTCCAACAAACCACACCCTTTCCAAAAATTATTGCAGGAAGAGGAGGCTGAGCACACATGGCCACTCATTCCCCTCTGGACAGATTGCCTCATATCATCTTTCAGGGGATGCACTCATAAAGAAAATTAGAGATTTTATAATTTTTGATTCCTTTGTGATAAAGCCACTGCACCTGCTGTGCGATGGCAATCACACCAAGTTCCTGTAGTTTCTAACATCCTCCAAGCAATGTTTCCACAGACCTGCTTTGGAACTCTTCTACTTGCCTCTCCTGGATTCTCTCTGTTCCCAGATGGAAGATTAGTAACTCACGAGATCAATAACCTTAAAAAAACAGTAGCCCAGGAGGCTCCATTTCAAAATTAAATTGTTCAGATTGAACTAGCTCAGAGCTGGTTGACATTCCTTCTGAATACAATTTCCCCTATAAAGGCTAAACTGACTTTGGAAAATACCTTCAAAGGTTGCATTATAAAATCTTATTACATCCTTTCTGTATTTCAAGGGCCATAGAGCAAGGATTTGGGCCAAAAACTATACTCATAAAATTTTCTTTAAATACTGTATCTGGTAACAAATAATTATAACAAGACTGGGTCTGGAAAGAAATCAATCACCATTGTCAAAAACCAGACATCTTTTCCCCTGTGAACAATCTGATTTTGCATATTTCACACATTTATTGGCTTGCACAATAAAAAAAAAATGATGGCCACAATATTTACAAGTAGATTAGAACAGTTGAAGGCCGGTTCATGAGAGAGTCAAGACTTTTAAAGGTTTAAACCTTGGGAAGCTGTCACAAATGGAAGAAAAATTAACAACAGAAAAAGAAACAGCTCATATTTAAATGTCCATGTACGTATTTAAGGCCAGAAACAAACAGAGATTTACAAATTGGGATGTTGAACATAGTGATGCTTACAAGATTCAAGGACAGAACTGAATCCTCTGAACTAAGAACCATGATGAGCAGAGGGTGAGACTCCTAGAAGTAGGGCCTAGACTGATTATCTCTTCAAATGCTTCAAATGTAAGATAGCCTCTTCTATGAGCAGGAACAAGTAACAGGGCATATCTGAAACTGTAGAAGGAAATTTTAAGAGCCCATGGAGTTTACACTGATCAAAAATAAAGATTCTGCAAGAGGGAATTCAGAGCATCTAAATTTGGATTTTCAGGCAATTGGCTCCCTTTTTTTCTATGAATATATGCGTGAAAGAGACAAAACCCTGTTGCTCAGAGCCATAATATGAACCCTAGGAACACAAATTTTGAACCCACTGAGTGTATCTACATTGTTAAATGTAAGAGGGTCAGGGAGAATGTTGATCGTTGAAACTCTTATTTTGCAATGTTTAATTACTATCTGTCTCTCTCTGGCTCTCTGCTAGACTTCTTCATCTAGATTTTTTTCAATGTCTATCTGCCTGAAGGAGGCTAGCTCTTGGCAGAAAGCCAGCACCTTGGCATTCTCTTTTATTTACCAGTAAAGCTGATGTGACTAGTGGAAGTTGTTGTTTCGAGTGACATAGATCACCTCTGAAGGATTTGTGTATATGCTCCACTGACTTTTATCAGAGCTCAGGTGAGCATCTGGTTTCAAAAAAATTAGTTCATCTCTTCCTCATCAGAGCTAGATGCCTAAAATATTTAAATATGCCTGCATCCTATTTTGTCACACAAGATGCTAGATTGAAGTATTTATTTTTTGTTTTACACACTGAGCAAACATGAGTGAAAACAAAATAGCAGTAGGCAAAAGGTATCTGTATGCGATTGGTAAAGGATCACCAAGGCAGGTCAGTAAGAAACTGGAGAAGGGGGAAGATATATCAGTGTCCTAGATCTATGAAGGAAAAGATTTCCAGAGAGGTCCCTATACCTGGGATCCTCTAAGGTAGATGTGAGGTTGAGCAGAGAAACAGAACTGAAACAGACAGTCCTGCCCTGGAAGGCCTGAGGCCAGCTTTGTTCCAGCTCTGCAGACTGGCTACAGGGAAGTACATTCACAGATCTCCTGCATAGAGGTGATAATGTTACCTTTATCTGCTCTGCACATTTGTTTAGAGCAGAGCCTCATGCCTGCTCTAAACCAACCTGCAGATATGAATGCCCTATGTTTCAAGTCCTCTAAAGAAAATCAGTTTTCCAGTAAAACCTTGTCAATACAGCAGCATGTATTTCTTCACTCAGAGTCTATATCTGCAAGGAAAGTGAAGATCATCCTCTTTTCCCCTCTGCCTGCTACCAGGAATGGAAAATTTGAGGGTGGGCAGAGCTTTGAGGCAGCATCTAATAATTTGCAAGTTACAACTTGTACCAAAAGTCTTTTTTTGCAGCAGAATTTTCATGGTAAATGTGATTGCAGCTACCAAACTCAAAGCATTCACATATCCTTCTTAAGAATATGCAGTAACAGGTGTCAGTAGAGTTCCTGTTTCTTTTGCCGAAGCCTGCTGAAGCCAGCTGAAACTGAAGGCTGCCATGTCCCACCAAAATGTCTGCAAAGCTATACAGAAAACTTCCCTTGACTCTGATACTTCTTATTAGTGGGAATCTTTCCAGGGTAAGCAGAGAAACATCTTTCTACTTTATCTTAGTTTGCTCAAGGAACTGAAATCATCCAGTATGAGTCATGCCTTTTGCAGAGCCCCTGACTACAGCAGAGCAAATTCTAAGAAATCCTTTATTCAGAGTGTCCTCTGGTTCAGCAAGGGCCTGGAATTTGGGTGACCACAGGAAGGAGTTGAGAGGTTTTCCAGCCTGACCCTATCAGCCGTCTCACCACAAGAACTTCCTATTTTGGCTGAATCCCTTCAATCAATTTGAGGCTGCTCTGTATGATCAATAGGAGGCAGTTTAAGGACGGCTTGTTTACCTTATGTTTGTGAAGTGATTCTGGTTCCCTGGTTCCTCTGTCTTACAGCAGAGCTTCTACTGTTTGCATTAAGGCTTTAAATCATTGCTAAATTTTACAAAGAAAAGCAAAGAGTGAAAGGCATATATTTTGTACTAAATCTCTCTAAAAGTTAGCAGTAAAATAAACATCATGAAAGAGAATCAGAAAAGACTGGGGATAAATAACATAGTAAGTATAAGATAGAGGATGACTTTACAGGTAAATGCATCTAAATAATAACATACCATATAATGTCCAAAATACATATATTAAAAGTCTTTGTAAACTCTATTGAAATTGAAATAAAAAATTCAACTCTAAAACTTATAACACATATGGTTAATGCAAACATGATAGAAAAGATGTAGAAATGAAATGATAAACCACTAAGTACTCTTTGCTTTCATACAACCCTTAAAAAGTTTCATTATCTCAGGGAGAAAACAACAGTCACAGTACAAAGCCATTAGTGTTTCATGAAAATAAGCTAGTGAAAGCTACTTCAGTATGTGAAAGAGATTTGCATTCAGGTTTTTCTAGAGGTGTGGGTAAATGAATGATTTCAGTTACTGGAAAATAATATTTGCATTAGACAGCATAACATTTGAATAGGGCAGAAGGAGTGTAACTTATCTGTATCAGATCACTGTGTCCTATCTCAAAAAGAACTATGAATTTGTTGTTTTTCTTTCACAGAGAAGAACTTCTTTTTCAAGAAGGGATATGGTAGAACAAATGTTTAGTTGTTTTCATAGTCCCTGATCTTTTAATCTCAAGCTCAGCACAGACATATAACACTTCTAAGTGGGGGAAAACAGATTTATTTGATTGAAATAAATTTTTGACTCCTGACAGGACATATAGACTACCTGGAATACAGTGGCTATCTTGTTCAAAAGTTATTCAAATTATAGTATAAGGCAATTTAATTGATTTACAAAGCTTTTCAGGTAGGAATGTTTATCATTAGCTGCTTTTTAGGAAATCAAGCACTAAAAAGCTTAAATAAAAAACTGGTGAAAACTAAATTTTATTTAGTTATTTTTTACATTAGAGATGGCCATTAAACCATGACAACTTCCTTCAGGCACAGAGGAAGGATAACATGGAGGACCAATGTTGGTTTAGTTCTTTTAATATACCCACCCACATGTACAGTACAGGAAATAAAAATAAATTCTTTCCTTACTTGGTGACTGGTTTCCAAAATCTGGAATGAAGATTACTGTCCATGAAAGGATTTTTGTTCAGAGGGTGTTCAGCCGAATGCAGTGTATGAACCAAAGCCTGCTCTATGAGACACATCTAATTCCTGATAAGGCTCACAGGCAAAATCTATAGCTAAAGGAATTCTAGTAGTGTACTTGATGTGAAAGAAAGACTTTCTGTATCAAAGAAAGGTGAAAAGCAGAATCAACCATCAAGCTTAGCTTCCTGGTTTCACATTCACCAGTGTATGGGCCTGAACAAAAACAATTTCAGTCAATATCATAAAACATATCATAGATCATAAGAATTACTCAAAAAGAAAAAAATCATCTTAAAAGCAGCAGTGATGAGCAGTGAATACTGCTTTAGTGATTAAGGTTCCAAAGTAGTTCAACCCTCTTCCACTGCTATACTTTTGCAAAGTTCAGCTGTGAAATTTCACATGTACTCAGATGAAATATGCAGAAGCTGCAATGGCTGGTAAGGTGTCTGGAAAGTATTTTAAAGATTTTTTTCTTTCTGTTTTACTCTCAGATGTGCAAATATCCCTTGCTCAGTGTTCATTTCATTCAGACTCTGAAATATATATGTGAAGAGAAGGAGATCCTCCTTGTACAACAGAAAACTACATTAAGAGTAGTCTCTTGCTCTGCTCCTCTCATAGAGCTTCCAATGGTGGAGCTAGAGCTTTTTTCTCTTTTCTTTTGTTCCCAGGACACACCTTGCCAGACAGCTTACTGCTCTCTCATGTGGCTCCCAGTGACCACTTTTCCTTCAGGCCAGCCCCCTGGCACAACTCTTTTGACTCCACTACTTTTGTCCAACAGAACTAAACTGATTTGAAAATTTCAGGCAAAACCATTTTAAAGCTTTGGCAAGTGAAAAGAGACAAAACAGGAAAAAAACCCCTAAACCCTAATGTGAGATTACTTCAGTTTGAACCCTCACATTGAGAGAAATGCTTTTCTTCATTTGCCTCAAACTTGACCAAATAATTTTTATTCTGGCATATGATCACACCTGTGGATTTGCTTAGGTTTTATGATGTTCCCATAGGTCAAAATCTGGCTTATAAAAGGAAGCTGCAAGAGAAGACTATGGAGTGGCTATTCTGTTTCCCATAACTATGGAGGAAAGTTATTGTCCAAACCCAGCTTTTTTTCTGGAAACACAGTTTGTCATCAGGAAAATAGCTGATAAGAAGTGCCGCATTAACATCTAAGTCACCAGCATTTGGTATATGCCCTCAGTGAAATTCTTTACAAAATCACTGAGGTCAAGTCACAGCTAAAGCTGAAAGTGATAGAAAGAGATTAATCCAAACCTTTCCTACAGTGAGAAGAGGAAAAGAGACTCTGGAGACCTCACTAGCATAACACATATTGTTTATTTGCTAATCTTTAGAGTAAGGAAAGTATGGAAAATGCAAAACCAGAACAAAGAAAACATTAGACTTCAAAAAATTCGTTGGACATGACTTTTTAAATGATACTGACGGAAATTTGTTCCTCTATGGAAGTGGGCCCTGGATTAGTATTTTGCGTATGGTGAAGTTACAAAATTTACTCTTCAAAAGTTTGTGTTAATCTGTTATCAAATTTTATTAAAGTTCATAATTTCTTTACACATCATGGCTTGCTATGGCTCCCTGAAACAAGGTCATTACGTCTTAACTGTTTAACACACCCTTCCTGCTTAATGTGTGCACTCAATATTCTGTGGGAAATGCTTGGCTGTCCCTTGCAGCTTTGCAGAGCTGTCAGGAAGGCAGGTTTTTCCCTACAGTTTAATCACACTTTTCTTTTCTCACTTATACTTCAAGGCTTCCACATGCTGCTATAACATTTCCAGCTGAAATCAGACATATAGAATCCTCTCATCTCCTGGACAGACCATAAGCTTCTTCTAGGATGTTTCTGGTATTATGGCTGCATTCCATCATTTTAATGTTGAGGCAAAGCGGACCACAGCCAAGAAAAAAAATTATACCAAAGTCTCTGCATTGCCACCAGATCATCTAAGCCAATGACTGAAATACAATTAAAATTAATTCCCCTTCTTTCTGTGGAGCTGCAGTGGACATGGAGTGCAGCTGTTGTCATCTGTTTTTTGTGCTATCATTCCCACCTCACTTAACTCTTGCTGGTGCATTTTTAAAGTGAAATAGTAGGCGTTCTTTCTGCCTGTTTGATGGGAGATGCAGTGCTCCAGATTTCACATAATAATTTCCCTTCTTTATAGAGTGCCTCAATTATTCAGAGTTCTTTTCAAAATAAGTAAAAAATAAGGTGGCTGACCTGCACAGAATTACAGTGGTGTGAATCGGTAATGATTCTACTGATTTCACAGGGAGGAGACTGGGTATGAATCAAAATAACAAAATCTAAACTAAAATCCAATCGTTATTCACACTTTTAGACTGTCTCAGAAGCCTGATTACACATATACTCAGTCCTACATATATACTTCCTGCAGATCCTACACATTTGTACTTCAGGGATTTTCTGTTGATGTTTCCACGGGCCTTCTTATAGGTGCACTGCAGTTATTTTGCCAAAGTACTGTTACGATGCAACAAATGAGGGTAGAATATATCCTCTGATCTTCAAATTACACCTGTATAATACCTGAACAAAAGTTGATAGAAAAATAAACAATTCCAGCCAAAATTCTGTCCCCTAGTAGTGATATATGGAGAACTGGATATAGCATTTCCTCAACAATTGCTTCTTCTGGTAAAAAAAAAAAAATCTGAATCACCCTCATCACTGGAGGAGTTACGTAGTAAATATAAGCTGCTTGTCCTGTATAATTTTTTTTTTCTGTTAATGGTTTCACAGATTTCCACACAAAAACATTTAATTTCATAGAATAGAATAAAAACACCATTTTCTAGTAGGAGTGTTAAAATTCAAATGAATTTAGATAATGTAGTATTTCTCCTGGCCTGGACACTCAGTGCTTTTGTATCTGCACATGCACTAAATTATGTTTGTTACCTATGTTCCATGTAAATCAATCACTATGTCAGTTTAGAAACTATAAATTGTACATGTATAAATAGATGACTCTATGAATTCTGCCTTCAGTTAAGGACATGAAGATGTATTATGGAAGGAACATTAGTGTGTATATTAATGTACATTGATATTTCAAACAATGCTTTTGATTTAGTATTTTTACCATAAATGAGGTTCTAGATTTGATTTTATCTCGATGAATATCTTATTTAGTCAGTATAAGTCTCACAGGTTATAATTATATATTGGATCCTAAGTCTCAGTCATGTGCAACGGTATCATACTTGTTGATTGTTCATTTGAATTTTGAGAACAATACCAAAATAAGAAACTGTGTACCTAAGCAGACACACATTAAAATGCATTCTGTTCTGTATTCTGTCACACAAAACTCTGGATGAACACAAAAAAATAATGTTGTTTATTAATAATTTGGCAAAATAATGTCTGCATAATGATTCAAGTGACTAAACATAAATTTAAATTATTATCCCATATAAGCTTCCGGCCTTGGGATTTTTTTGTCATTTTTTTATTCTAATGAAAAATATAAATATATATATATATATTGGTTAACAGTTTGGAATTTCATGCTTTTCCAATTTTTTTTATCTGTGAGTTATTTTGAGGATAAAATTTTATCAATATGCATGCTGAAGGACACTCTCTTTTTTATGGAAGAATCTACCTTTACAAGTCTGTTAAATCAGGGAATTCATTATGTATTTTGGAATTGCAAATCTCAGTTTTGTTCAGCAAGACAGGAACCTCTGCATTCTCTCCATTTGTTAATATTAATGTCCTAAATAGAAAAGATTCAGGTAGTCAATTTAGACTTCTATCATGCTTGCATTTAAAGAACTCTGTGAAATTGTTTTCAAACAGTAAAGGCCTTGCTACAGCATCTGTAGGACTTGACAATGTGTCTACAAGGAGAGCTCCTGTGCATTGCCAAAGGACTTGCTTCTCTCCGTGCTTTGTATGGGTTTTGTAGTCAAGTCCTTGTCGGTGCATGCGTAAATGACACTAGAAATTTTTTCCAGGCTCTGGAAATCATTTATTCTGTTAAATATTTGAAGTCTGGGTTGTGCTAAGAGAAGTCTTCCAAATTCTGGGCATTGTCTGGGAGTCAGTACAGTATAAAATCCCCTCCACTGAGCAGCCTACAGACATGGCACAGACAATCACAGAATCACAGGACTACAGGATTGGTCAGATTGGAAGGGAATACAGTGGATCATCTGGTCCAATCTCCCTGCTCGAATAGAGTTATTCTAGACCACATGGCACAGGACTGTGTCCAGATGGTTCTGGAATATCTCCAGTGAGGGAGATTCTACAACCTCTCTGGACAATCTGCTGCAGTGCTCTGTCACCTGCACAGTAAAGAATTTCTTCCTCATTTTCAGGTGGAACTTCTCGTACATAAGTTTCTGCACAATACCCCTTGTCCTATTACTTGGCACCACTGAGACAAGTCTGGATTCATCCTCTTGGCAACTCCACTTTAAATACTTATATACATAAGTGAAGTCAGGTTCTAGATTCAAAGTACAGTTCAAATAACTCCTGGTAAGAGCAACAAAAGTTTTTCAACAGTATTAAATGTTTACCTGCAGGAAACCTTATCATTTTCTGTTTTTCAGAACTAAGTAATAAGAATTCCAGCAATATAGGGGTTAAACACAGTCATGATTAATTCTGGAGTTAAAGTATATTTGTAGTTGTCATCTCACTGATTGGATTGATATGCTGTCTCAATGAAACATGGCTTTTTTGATAGATTTGGGAGAGTACAGAATGTTACAGTCCTGCAGCAGTAAATGCATGTAATTCAGCATAGTTAGTAAAACTAGACAGGTTAATGAACTTACATGGAACTCAGCTAACTTAATGCAGCTATTTTATGTTCTGTAGGAAGTTAATCCTGATTCAATACCTTGACTAGAGACTGTAAAAATATCTTTGTCAGGAAAAGGTATTCACATTTTAATCTACTTTGTGCTAATAAAGAGAGGGAGAGGGAAGGAGTTCATTTTCATGGAATAAGGTGGAGGTGAAACAAACTCCCTCTTTGTCTTGAGAAATATTGCACCTGCATTAAGTTTCCTGCTGATTCCTTAGTAGCAATTTGATGGTTTTCCCTCTCCTCCTTCCCTTCATTGTTTTCAGCACTGAGGAATGTGAGGCATGCCAGACGTCCTTCTTGTCACTGACAAAATTCTTTCTTCAATTGCAAAAAATAGATCTTCCTCCCCTAAGTTACCATCAGCAAGTCATCTCAACAATGCACCTGTACTGTGTAACACTATATTATACTTTTCAGGGCTTCATATTTGTGCGACAGACTTGAGAGATACGTTTCCTGGTCATCTAAAACCTATGGTTCCGATTTCTGACTGGGAAGGTCTTTTAGGAATGTATTGTGATTTCCAAACAATGGCGAAATTATTATTTCTTTTATTTGATATAAAACTTTTTTTCAAGAAAAGTGCAAATTCCATTGTACCCTCCTTCCCAAAATAAACCTATTGCATTTTCAATACAATGTTTAGAAACTAGATTTTCTTGGATGTACTCTTCTCATTAACTTTACACTTTAATGCTCAAGACTCATAGAGAGTATGGTCAGCTCAGACAAGAGACCCGAGGTTTTCCCAGATGCTTTGGTGACTGTGGAAATCTACAAAAATAGAGGTTGTGTGTAGGCTGGCCTGATAGCCCTAAAATCATTACAAATTATGTAGTCAGGCAAGCACACAAAGAAAGTCTCTATACAGGCTGTGTAATTATGAGGACTCAGTAGATTACAAAACCTTGTAATAGATAATCATGTACTCCAACATTCCCCAATTATTTTCAGACCCATTGGACAGACCTTCACTGAGCAACCCCTAGGCTAGTAACAGCCTTGGAAGATTTATCTCTCTGATGATGTACCAACCTGATATTAAAAGAAGCACAGCAATGTAAGTGAAGCTAGCTTGTTTCCAAATTGGATCTAGCCCAGTCAATTAGGAGAGGTAGAATCTGTGTATTTTGCTTCAAGGAATGGTTATCAATATATTCATCTCATATTTGCAAAGTATTCCAAATAGGATTATCTAAAAGTCTATCCTGAGCCTGGATTAATTAATTCTGTGCCTTAACAACTTCAGTTACAGAACAGAATTTATATTGATGGCCTTTACAGATGACAGCAAGGCCACAGAGGCTGTATAAATTTAAGAGTATGTGATCAGAATTTAAAATAAATTAGTGAACACTGAGAAAATGTTCAAATTGAACAGGACGGAAAATTGAAAATACCAGTGCCATATGTAGGAATCAGAAAGCAAATTCTTTCTTTTGGGAAGCAAAAATCTCAGAATACTGCCTGGCGGGTTATACCAGTAAAAGAAAAGGAAGTCCTTAAGATGAAAAACAAGCTCATTATGCACCAAAATAATTTTGTACTTTGCATAAAACATTAGATATAATAATTCCTGTTCTACTTTGCCCTGATATATCCAGATGAAATTCTTGTGACTTTCATCCTCCTTCTTAAAAGAAAGGTATTACTGGCCTGAACAGAGACCAGAAGAAAACAGTCTAGACAGCAGCAACATCAAATATGAGAAAAAAAAAAAAATTACATAGTGTCAAAGGCCCTTGTATTCTTTAACATAGGATGTTGTACGACAGTATTGATCAGTTCAGCAAATCCACTGACATGACAGACAAAATCCGTTTGACTGCTAACAAGATTTGAGCCACTTATTCAAGAAATGGCATGTGGTTCTACAGAAGTGGAAACAGGGATTACAGCATCCTTAAAATCTAAAGTCTCCCCTCTCACTGGGACACACAGGTCTGTACAATCAGGACACACATGTGGGGGGCTATGCCAACCATCTCATGAGAGGCTAATTGGGGAGGCTTTTGAGTGCCTGCACATTCAAAGTTAAATGTTACCATAAACAAATAATAATAAATAATACGTAATATAATAATATATAATAAACAAATAAAATGTTACCATATAAATCGGAACACATTAACTTCTATTTAGAGCAAACTATTCCTATTTTTATAATCACCTGTTGGGGGTCAATACCTTCTTAAAGTGTTGTAACCCAATCACTTGCCTGAGATCTCATTCTTATAGGAAGAGTTTCACAGGCACTTCTAAGGATCATTCATACCAAAATTGACTGAAAGTGTACACCAGGTGCTGATTTATATAAAAGATCAATAAATATGTTTGCATATAAATATTTTCAAAATTCCATTAAGTACAGAATTATTCTTAGACGCAAACAAGAAATTTTTATCTCTGGGACACAGTCTGCATTGTCAAGTCATTGGGGTATACCAACATATTTTATATAGACTCTGAAGATGAATGCATGCTAATAAATTATCCATTTTTGTAAAATGAACAAGTTTCTCAAGTGCTATCTGCTAATTACAGCCATGAGTTTTTTTCATGCACTGGACTTAAATGAAAATGTCAGCAAAATAAGGTTTTATGTTTAAAAGGTAAAAAATATATGAAAGTATTTAATGCATTATAGAAATAACCACCTTTAGTGCAGCATTCCTGTTAGCCAAACATGGAATTAAATTATGTAATGTGACATGACCATGCCCAAAACACAAGTTTCACGAGCATGAAATTAACATGCTAAATATTTTCTCTGACTGGAGCTGTAAGAATTGCCTGAAGTGCTGTTAGGTTTCAACAATGTCCTCTTGCTGACCACTATTAATCTCTAGTATAAACCCTCTATCTGGATTTTTTTCCTTCTGAATGTTGTAACTAGAATGTTTGTGGATCATCAAAGTTGTAACAAACAGGAAAGGACAGACATATGCACATTAAAGAAATGTATAGACACATGTATAATATTTTGCAATTTTTTTGTGTTAATTGATACCACACAGCAGCAGTATTATCCTAGAATCCCTAGGCCTCATACATCATATGTTCTTCCTCATTCCTTAGCAAATCATTTGGTTATGTTCTATTTTGTAGTTTCCAAAATTTCCCTTCTTATTGTATATGGATTTGTCATTATATTCACATCAGCGTCACTAATTATTTTTCTTTCTGGGTGAAGAAACCAGTAGATGAAATTTCCTAGCTGAGATCAAACTGAATCAACACTCATTAACAGATCCCATGTGTTCAGTAAGCAGTCAGTATTAGAGTGGAAAAAAAAAATGTGCTTTTTAAAAACATGACACTCAATTCTTTTCTGAAATGCAGATGAAAGAAGAATTAGCGTCCACAGTGAACAAGAATATCTTCAGAAGTTAGCTACTTGTCTGAAGAGCTAACAGAACCCTGAGTCTTAGCTAGTGGCAAAGATATGTGTTCTGCACAGAGCTACACAGTAATTATTCCTTTAATCCTAGGAAATTAATAAAGCTTGATGGATTATGAGATTCTGTCCCAAAGGATGTAGACCAATTGACGACATTGTTGGCACTTTAAAGACCTCTATTAAGGGCAGGGTCACTGAACCTGCATCATTTGTTATTGCATTACAGCTCCATGTACTCAGCTATGAAAGGCACAAACACACAGTGTTTTCCTTACTCCTGGCTGCAGATAACAAAGGTGAAAAAATATGATTCCCATTACTTCCCCTTGAACATTTATTCCTCTCTCTGTTCTTCTATGCATGGAAATTGAAAAAAGTCCAGGAAATTGTGTAAATGCCCTTCACTGCAACCACTGAGTTCTTAAGAAATGTAGAACAAGTTCTGACCTCAGAGCTGTCCTTTCTTTGAGCAGAATGGCAGAATAATGGCTTCCTGGAGTCCCTTCTCACATGAATTTTTTTGTGATACCACAATTTTAAAAAATCTGCCAACAGTTTAAAACTTTAAGACCTGAAAGTGCTTATTATCTAACAGTACTAAATCTCAAGCAACAAAAATCTTTGTTCTCTTGTCAAATGTGTTGTCTCTCAGAATTTTTAGACAAATCAATAAGAGTTAAAGAAATATTCAATTCAAATACACAATCTTCATAAAACCATGTAACTGCCTGATTAAACACCCCTGGAATCTCTTCATCTTTCACAGAAATCAACACAATCCAGCTTCCCTTCACATTCAGTTATGGCATTCTATCAAAAATAATAGGTTAAGTATGACACATATTAACGACGTGGTTGACCTTAATGTAATGATGTGAAATAGTCTAAATTTGATTAGCAGTTATGATCTTCATCCTTTGAATAGCATTTTGTGGGTTGCTCCTGGATGAGAGGCCTCAAACAACTGGAATAATGTTGTGGCACTTTCCACAGTCCACTTCACCTGCAACTACATCAAACTTCATATAACTAGGATGCATGAGGAAATAAGCACTTCTGTTAGAGAGGTTTGACTCAACTTACAGTTCTCTCAGTTGCTTATAAATATGATACTAATGGAATGTAATACTGAAATTTGGAAAAAAATAAACAAATAGTACAAACACTTACATAGAGCTTTAATTTTTTGTCCACCAGCATTATCTAAAATGTTCAGCAATCTCTGTGAATAATATTTGACACTTGTTTTTAACTTCTCAATGTCTTGTTACAGAAAAGTGGTAATGCTATTGAATTTCTTACCTCATCTTCCCTCTTTTTTAAAAAAAATATTTTTTGGTTGGTTTTGTTTTGTTTTGCTTTGTTTTGTTTTTGAGGTGTGGCTTTTCCATGTCTATGTGCATTGCATGACATTCTCCAATAAGAATATGTGCCTTACATAAAACCTTGATGTCCACTCTCTACCTAAATACACTACATAGAGACACAACAAAGACAAGCCCTATTGTGTCTGCTCCTGGAACCAGGATATTTTGGTGCCTGGTTGTCCATTGGTATTTGTTCAAGAGAAAAGGTGGACATGATTTTCTGTAGTCTACTCAGGAGACAGGCTTCCATCTCAAGAGGATGGCATCCTTCTCTCTGATATCTCACCTTTTCTTGGAAGCAGAGAGAAGTACATATTTAGATTAAACTGGATGGTTGGGATTATGTCACTAAAGTGGACATACAGGAAATCAGTGAGGACCATTTGTTTCAGATAACAAATTTTATGGGCTTCACTATCCTACCTGTTACATATGAAATGTACCAAGCACCTGCAAAATATGTCCTGTAAAGTCTCACAATTTTATTTAATTCAAACTGATGTGCTCTTTTGTCCAAATTTCAGCTTTGTCTTAGTCTTCTTTGCTTCAAAGAAATTAAGATTTTGAATATTGGGAACTTATAAGAAACTTTATAAGTACAGGTAGAAGAATCATTTTGATGAGAGTACCTGAAATTTGAGCAAAGACTAAATTACTTCTGTTAAAATAGTGAATATCTTAGTCTGGCATGCATTTCTAGACTGTAGAAACAGAATTTAGAAAAAATATTTTTTGCACAAACTTACCTTAGAACCAATGTGCCAGTATCATTTTCTGAGGAAAAAAAAAAAACCAAACGAACCCAAAACCCCCCCCAAAAAACCCAAACAAAAACCAAAACAAAAAACCAAAACCAACCAAGCAAAAAAAACCCCAAAAACCAAAACAGAACAGAAAAAAAACGAAACCCAAACTTTACCTTCAGTTTTGCTTTGCTCCATTATCATAACTTTTATATGCTTCATTAGGTTTCTTCTGCCTCTGTGAGGTTCCTTTTCTGCACAAGGAGACCTAGAAAATATTACTTAATTTCTGTGCTCTCCAGCAAGATGCTGAGCAGTCTTCAGGAACATCTGCTTTTCATGGATTGTCTCCATAGCTGGTACTTTTCCTTATTTTTGCTAACAAATAAAATATTTTTTAATTTGCATTTCAAAATGTTTTAATTCCAAGTCATTAAAACATAAAAGTAAACCCATCTCTCTTGCAAGAAACATGCAAAAGAAGTTTTCTGAGGTTAATATTATTCACAGACAATAAGTTCTCATGAGTTTTACATAATTGACATATCCAGACTCTTAGAGGTTTTGGTAAGTTGATGCTAGGCTATGGTGATCCCAAATGGCAATGATGGAGAAAATTAAATGATTTCAGGTTTACAGGTTTTCTGCTTCATCCATCATGTCAGGACTAATTCCTCAGACTTATCCCACATAGCATTGGTCCCTGCTTAAGGCTGGAGACCGAGAAGTCTAGCTGAAGAATTAGATTTCCAATTAGATCTTTTTCAGAAGTTGCAATTTGAGCTGGCTCCAAACCACAACTGAATCACAGACTTCTTCCACGTTGCTACCATCTTGGAAACATCATGATTTGTTGGTGATAATAAAAAGTGTGTGAAGTACATAGCCTACAGATTAAGTACATGCTCACACAGATAAGACTCCTAGGGTACACCCTGTCCTTATTTGTAACATCTACTCTTTGGTTTTTGACTTTCTTTCTCTTTTTAGATGGAATGGTTTCAGTTTTGCCATTAAAATGTTCTGTTTAAAAACCCTCTGAGAAAGCAATGTGTATTTTTCTATGTGCCACAAAGTATAAAAATACTAATATCAAGTCCTTTACATTCAGAAGTGCTAACAGTGGATACTCAGAAGGTTTCTCAAATCTGTTTAAGATTAGACCTAAAAATAAATTGGAGTAAAAGGAATGTTTTTATGTGCTCAGATATTAGGACCAGCTTGAGCTGCAGATCATCTTGGCAGACATTGCTGGACCTCCCTGGTGTCTAAGAAATTGCAAACTCCTTTCCAAATCCTTTCGGAAATTGCCAGTTTGATAGAATGACATTGCAGGAAACCACTCAAATTTAACATATTTGCTGTTTCATGTTCTGCCAAAACAATGACAGGACACCAGATTAGGTCATACTTTGAAAAATAAAACCTCAGACAATAGATCTGAATGCTGCATTATATTATTTAAAATATATCTCTTATTTTTGAAAATGTAGAGTCAGAAGAGTGTCTACAGTTCCCTATATATATATATTTTGTGGCTAGTTTCAGAAAATATAGCATGAATATTTTGTTTCAAGGAATAAATGCTTCTTACAGAAAAAATGTTATCATGTAGCTGAAAAAGATATTATTTCTGTTTTGTATTCCTGGCAGTATATACAGAATACATTGAGAGAGGTCATTAGAGAAAAAGTCTTGGTTTGCCCCTAAAGGATTTTAAATTTGAGTAAGGAACAGTTAAATAGTTCAAATTTTTAAACTATTACATTTGGTTAACAAGGAAAATTAGAAATTATTGTCTACTTTCTTAACTTTTACTGTAACTTGGATTAGAGTGCAAATTCAAATATTAACAAATAAGTTACTATTAAGAAATAATAACTTAAGAAAGTGGTGCAAATAACAGACTTCCCCTAATCTAAGCTGCAATGAAATGAAATATAGAAACTAAATGTCAACAGCAGGTTTTATAGGAGCTATAATCGTGATGAGACAGAGACAGGTAGCTAAATGATATCCTTAGAGGTACAAATTATGTATACTTTAAATGTAGGTTGATCATGATGGGAACTCTTAGCAAAGGAATTTTCTTTCTATTTCTGGCTTTTTAAAGATTTATTGACAAGGTCAAACTTAACTCATCACAGATCTGGAAGGGTTGTGGGGAGGGATTTGGCATGTTTTGAAAGCCACTGAGTGTTGTTTCAAAATGCACTGAGACCATCTGTATTAATTCCTCAGACACAAGCTGTCTATAACTTGTGCATTCTGTTATTAGTACGAGTAACTCAAGTTATGCTCCCATGGAAATGTTTTGGAAAATATTGATTATAAATCTAGCAGTTGATAGAAGATTAGGTAACTCTGCTCTTCTATATCAGCAAAGAGTTCTCCAGCAGAAGATGGAACTTCTCTATTAAAATTCCGGGCTTGCATCCTTTTGTGAAGTATGGACTGTAACTGATTTTGTCTCTAGCCAAGAATGCTCAGGTCTGGAGCCTGAGAATCTCACTGAACATCTTTCCACTAATCAATTATGATTCTACAAAAGCAAAATATTTCCTAAAAAATACTTTTTCAACATTTTCTGTGAAAATTATAAGCATATTTTTTCAACAGTTTGGGTTTTTTTTTGATGATGAGTTTATCTAGAATGGTATAAATTAGAGTGCTTTGGCTTTTACATCATTTTGTGATCAATATCAATAACAGTGCTATCAAAAAGAAGTATTTTGAAAAAAAATTTACATTTCTATTTTTTTCATTTGCTTAAAAATTTTCACTAACAATTTTTTGGAAATATTAAACTTCATTTCTAATGGAAACACAGCATCCACCAGGACCCATCAACACTAGTTTTATTTTCTTTTGTCTGATATTTGTTGTACAGAAATGATATTTTTTAGTGGGACTGTTGAACTCTGGAAGCACTCCCATCTTCTGCAGTTTTCAGTTGCTTGCAACCTTGATACAGAAAAATTCATTAATATAAGGAAATTATTTATTTTTACAAAATGCATTTCAGTACTATTCATAGAGGTTGATAACTTTTTCAAATGTTGGATCTCTATGTCATTAAATGTGTTTGAAATACACTAAAAATGAATGGAAGGATCAGTCTATTTTTCCTCCACAGCAGATAGGAGGCCCTTGTTTCCCTTTCAAAAATTGAAATGGCAGCTGTTTTGGCAGCTGCATAGCCATGTAAACAAGATACGGTTTTCAAGTTTCCACATATTTATCATATTACAGGCATTGGGAGACTGAATCAATGAAACAAAAAACTCTAGAGATTGAGTGAGTTAGACTACCAAGAAGGAAAGGTGTTATCCTGGCTAAAAAAACTCTAGGACAATGTGGAAATAAATTGTCAAAATTTAAATACAGTTTCCTTTCTAATATGAAGATCGGTGTTTACACAGAATACAACAAAAATACAACTAACTGAATGCATAAACCAAAAATATAAATAATTCATATTTTTTTTTACTTTTTTAAAATAAAAAAGAAAACATAAAAATATTTATTAAGCAAAATGACTTACAAGATGTATTCACCTTCAAAATACTCCCAACAGATTTAAAATGTAAACCAGAATAATAGATATCTGCATTTTCTTCCATGCAAGTAGGCTAATTAATTCCCTTTCTTCTTGTCGCCATAGAAAACTAGTCTAAGGAAAAATAATAGTATTCTTCTGGAAGTGTGGAAGGTAGAATATAAACTTGTGTAGAGTAGATATAAAGATATCTTCAACTTGCATTTTGTAGATTTTTGTATTTATTTTCAAGCCCTCTGCATCTAAATCTGTGATGTAGATTTTGAATGGCAAGACATCCATAAATTCTGGTAAAGTCAAATATATAAATTATGCATTTAAAATAGATGGATCTTGGAACTCAGTAAAGTGGCTGAGGTTTTTTGGGTTTTTTTTTCTTTAAATATGTGAACAGCCTCACTGACTCTCCTAGAGCTGACTTTTCCTCATCTCTGTGATAGTTATCATGTTCCCAATGTTTTGCAAACTTCTAGTTCCTTTGCTGGATAGGTAACTATGGTTTGTCTTTCATATTAAACAGTTTGATGTCCTTGATGTCCTTCAGATTTTGCAGAAAATTCTTCCTCAGACACTCTTTACAGATTCCAAATTTTACTTCCTCTCCATCTTTGAAAGTTATTAAAAACTGACTGTAGAGGGCTTTTAGAAAGTCATAAAACCTGAAAAAATGCATCACAGTGAGTTTGGTCTAGAATATAATATTGAGGTTTTTTATTTACGAAATAAACACGGTTGGGAAACCTTCAGGTGACATGAAGACTGTCTTGTTTTATACTCAGTGAAAATACAGTTTGCTGTAAACCAAGAAAATAATCCAGAAATCTTATTCCCAGCATGCCCTTTACTATATGTAGTCAGATGTGATAAATTGGACAATGAAATTACATGACTGTAAGTATATATACACACAGACAAAGTTATACTTACTTAATTCATTGATGTGCTTGGAAAAACTGGTCTTATGGCCCTTCTGAAACTGGGAACATACTCTTTCTAGAAGGAAAACCTTGATACTTCTGATTCTGCAAGTCTGGAAAGTAATAGTGGGGTTTTTTTTTTTTAACTATTGAAGTATATATAAGAATAAAAATATGTGTAGTTGCATATTAAACCCAGTTTTTCATATAGTGTTCTGTCCCTGGGGAAGAAAGGCAAAAATATTTTATGGTCACGTAGAACAAAAAAAGTGACAGCTGTCTGAGGTTGCCTATATGTGTGTATAATTTTCAAGACCTGTCCAAAGGGATCCAAGAATATGGAGTAAACACTAATTCAATACATCATGGGTAAAAGCATGTACCCCAGTTATAATTTAGCTGTCTCAGACTATTAAACATGTCTCATTATGCACGTGTGTGTTTGCACGTATGTACATAATGCTTCTAAACAATCACATACCAATATATGCACACACATGTATATTTATATCTATCAGTTTTTAAAATGTAGTAACTGGGCATGTGACAAGAAAACTTAAAAAATCCAACAGATCTATCTTTCCTAAAGCACTGAACTTCTAAGGCCAGGCCTGACTGGTAAGTTGGTTAGCACTGAATGATGGCTTGCGCAAGAACTGGACCACAACATGCTTAATGTTCATTGGCAGCTTTCCCTCCCTTAAGGCAATAATAAAATCCCTTCTTTAACACTCAAACAACCAAACCCAATCAAGAGATCCATGCAAAAGGATGCAAATCACGAGAAAATAATAAATAAATGGAGTGGTCTTTTGGTCTTGCTGGAGAAAAGAAATATTGTATTCTGCTCTTAGATGTAGGGCAGAGAAATTGAGAGAGGTGTCAGAGACAAACCTGATCTGCATCCCATAGGTAGGGCTGGAAGGTTCATCTGCCAACGCTGTGGTAAGCCACTGGTGACAGGATCTCTCCCTGGGTGGTCAGGCAGATACCTATCAGTGCAGAGCTGAAGCGTAGACAAAACAACAATTTTGATGCATCTAAACTGAACTGCAGGTGTGCACTGCAGTATGCCCTGAATCAGAAATCTGGTGGAAGCATGTGATGGCTCTCATCCAGACAGCACTACCAGGTAACCATCCCATAGAAAATAGATGAAAGACACAAAGCTTGCTCTGGTTTGGAGGCAGGGCCCTTCTCCAGACCCATCAGCTCTGAAGTGTTCCCAGTTCACCTCCCAGTTTAGATTGCAGCCTCCAAGTTTTCAAGCACCTACTGTACTTGCTGTATATCTGCCAGTTTGTGTAATAATAATTATACCCATTTTCAGGGTGGAATAAAAGGATTATAACTCCTACTGAAAAAAAAAGCACCCTTTTTCTTTTCTAGAAAAGAAGTCATATCTTAAAACAGCAATCTAGTAAAGTATTTTGTCACTAAATATGGCATTTAGTACCCAAAATTTTGGGAGGAACAATCTAATCTGTTTTGTACCTTGATATATGCTCAACACCCTAAAGGCCAGATAAAAACCTGTCTATATGCTCATATGCTTTGTGTAAAGACATAAACGCTACTTAGGGTCCAAACTCTATGACCTGAATGCTTGAAAACAATTTTCTATGACAGCATGGTTTGCTGAAGTAATAGGAGAAGGGGATCTAGATTTAGCCACTGCCTTGAAGACTGACGAACCTTGTATCTCCCCTGTTATTACAGAGTACATCAGTGAGACACATAGTTATCCTAATCAACATCTGCAACGCATGTTTCAGACTGGAACAGGTCAAAATCACTGTTTTGGTGGCCATCAGTGCATGTGATTTATACACACCTGCCTGCATGGCTAAAGTTTCTAATGAAACCACAAGATCAAGCAGTCCCACAAAGAAAACAAAGGTGCTTGGGAAAAGTTTCTAATTGTTATAGTTCATTCTTGAAAAATTTATTGGTGTCAATAAACACCCTATCTTGCTTTAAACTTATCTGCTAAGTTTGATAAGCCAGCAGTGCAAACCTACTCTTTTGAACCTGGGTAAATTTTAAGTAGCTTAAAATTCTGGAAGAGGGATTTGTACCTACTCAGAATAAATTTCAGTTTGTGACTAAATGGTTACCACATCAGCAGATAAAAATAAGAACTGTAATTTTCATAGATTTAAGGCAACTCTTATTTAAGCCTGTGACTGGTATCTGGTCTCCTCTTCGTGTGGTTCTCTCTCCATCTGTCAATCAAGCCAGGAGTTTTCTGAGGACAGAGAGAAGCAGCTGCAGATTCAATAGCAGCTCTGAGTAGCTCATCAGCACAGCTGTTCCCCCACATTTGTTTCCAAAGCAAAAAGTCTTTTGTGTTTATATTAGGTAAGGAAATGTACTATTTGTGCATATGAGACTTTTCCTGAAAGCTTCTGAAAGTCAAAGAAGGGAAAAAAATATGCTTTAGGAACAGCTTTTGATGGGAATTTAGAATTAACTTAGAAATAAAATGCTTGTTAATATTAGTGAAGATTTTGTGCTGTAGTGATTGTAAAGTGAATCATGGCCTGGCTGTCAAACTACCTTTTATGGATCTCTCCTCTCCTCTCCTCTCCTCTCCTCTCCTCTCCCCTCCCCTCCCCTCCCCTCCCCTCCCCTCCCCTCCCCTCCCCTCCCCTCCCCTCCCCTCCCCTCCCCTCCCCTCCCCTCCCCTCCCCTCCCCTCCCCTCCCCTCCCCTCCTCCCTCCCTCCCTCCCTCCCTCCCTCCCTCCCTCCCTCCCTCCCTCCCTCCCTTCCTCCCTTCCTCCCTTCCTCCCTTCCTTCCTTCCTTCCTTCCTTCCTTCCTTCCTTCCTTCCTTCCTTCCTTCCTTCCTTCCTTCCTTCCTTCCTTCCTTCCTTCCTTCCTTCCTTCCTTCCTTTTTCTTTCTTCTCTTTTCCACCTTTCCTTTCTTCTTTAAAAAAAATGGTATAAAGTAGCTACATTTAGCAAGATTATATTAATATTCATTAATTGATCTAAAAATAGTTGAAAGTCAGAATAGGGTTCTCTCCAGCACACATGAGGATTGTATATTTGACTTAAAAAACCAAAACAGAACCAAACAAAAATAAACAAACAAACAAAAAACCAAAACCCACAGAATAATTGGATATTATCCCAAAATTCAGAGGCATCCTGCCTCTGAAGTTCATGGACGACTAACATTAGACCTTCATCTTCATGAGAAAATCCATATTTTTAAGAAGGGATTATAAGAAGTTGTTGCTGCAGTAGAGAAATTTATCTGACACTGCAACAGAGAATATTTTCTGATTCCAAACTGATTTAAAAAGATTGCATTTTGTCTCGATTTTGTAATGCTTTTGCTTACATAAAGTCTTCATTACCTGTCTAATGAGCATATCTAAAGTGATTTGTGATTTTTGTTATTTTCTAGAAAGATTTTGAAGCAGCAAAACTTGTAAACTGAAGTTTCGAATCAAAGAAGACAGTGGTTTCTTACTAAAATAAATTAAAAATCACTGGTTTTGTGTAAAAAAAAAATCATCAGCTTTCTTTTTGTCTTTGTACATTTAGATGCAGTGGTTCATAAAAGGACAGACTCAAACCCATTGAAATCGATGAAAGTTTCTGTTGACTTCCAAAGGCTTTGGACCAAATCCAGAGTACACATTCATGACTTCAAAGTAGGAGACCCATTAAAAAAAAATGCAGCTCTTGGTGTGTAATGCTACAGTCTTTTGTGTTTTCATTATAACAATTACAACAGAAGACCTTTGTGCCAGATGTTGGGTCACTCACGAGAAACATCTGTTAGTAGCACGCAAAACCTGGCTGGATCAGGGCCATTAGGAAAAATAAACAAAAATACATTCTTTGTTTTCATTACAAGAATTATTGTAATTCTCCCAAGAACATGATCTTTCCCCACAAGAGGAAGATTTTGTGAGCCATATACACTAAAATCTGAAGACATGAGATCAGTGCCAGCAAGAGCTTTCCTGGAAACTTCTGGACTCATTTGGATCTGGCCTGAATCAAGGCAGAGAACCAGCTTCTCTTTGCTCTGACATAATAGATTTGTTTTTTCCCTGCTGTCTGTGGGTAAGAAACCGGCTTCAACACAAATCACTCATAGGAAATACACAATTTCTTTTTTCTCCTCCATTTTTTTTTCTCCTTTTTGTTTTCACTTACTTGGTAAGCCATTTGGACTGAGGTCTATTTCAAGCTGTTTGGATCGTTAAATGTTTAGCAAGAAGTTAGGTTAGACTTTTAGGTAAAACCTGCATGTCAAGTCAATTTTCAAAGGCCGGTAGCCAAAGTTCACACAAGGTAGTCTTGTACCCCAGCAGCGGATGGGAATCAGTCCCAGTGGATTTGCTTTTGGCAGAGCCTATTTGTGCTGGTTTGTGCTAGCGGGAGATATGTGGCCTGGGACACAGGCTGGAGGTCTTCTCTCTGGGAAGGGTCATATGCTGAGCTGAAAACTTGGGGCCGTGCCCAGCCATTCTTAGTAGCTGAGCTCACATCTGCAGAAGATCTTTGAGAGGAACTCCCAAAAATACCCAGACCAACCAAAGAAGACAGCTGGGTTTTCCTGCAAAGGAACATAGCTATTGTGCTATTAAAATATCTTTAAAGTGATGAGGAAAAGTGGAAAGTTCGAAAATAATGGCAACTGCACAGACATTGTGCTTTCAGCAACAAGACTTGACTTAAATAAAGTTCTCTGGGGTCAGGGGTGATGGTGGAATATGGCCAAGGAGTCCAGGGTAAGCATTAGGCCTATTTGAGGAAGATGATGGAAGGAAGACCTCATCAAGACTTTTTGAATAAAATATTAGGGAGACAGAGGAGTTTGATGAAGGTGAAAATGCCTCAAAATAGATGGGGTATTTTTTTGTTGGTTTTTGGGGGGAGTTTTTTGTTTGTTTGTTTGTTTGTTTGTTTGTTTTTTTGTGGGGTTTTTTGTGGGTTTTTTTTGGGTTTTTGTTGTTGTTGTTGTTGTTGTTGTTGTTTTTTGGTTTTGGTTGTTTTTTTTTTTTTCCTGTGGAGCATGTGGATTTGCAGATCAACAGTTATTCTTACATCAAATGTGTAATTTCTCATGATACAATCAAGGAAATGTTAAAACCTCAGGAGAATCAATAGTTTAATGACAACCACTTCTTTTTCACTCTTATTTTACCCAACCTGTATGTGGTCACGAAATTTATCTTAGCTGTGCCCCCATCCCCTCTTCCTGTTTTTAATAAAAACCATGGGTTTTTCTGGCACAAAAAAAAAAGGAAATCTAGCCTCATGGATGCCAGTTGCCTGTTATAGTCTTGGTGTTGGTCCTGTACAGACAGGCAAGAGATGGATGGAAGTGCAATTGCTGCTGAATACTTCAGGAGAGAGGAGGTTTAGGGGAATATTAGCCTTTTCCTCTTCATATATGAATTTGCCCCTGTAGCACACACAGCATACACTGCCCATGTGGGAGGCTGAAGATGTCAGGCCAACATTTTTCATGACCTGTCTCAGCATTATTCTCTGCAAAGACCTTGGGAATGATGCTGTGAATCCCCTTAGTGAATTTTGCTTTTTCTGGCTGACACTGGCTCAGTACAACTTTTCAGCCTGGAAGGTCCTGCTCATATAAGGGAAGGAAATGCAGACGGTCACAAACCTCATCCTCCTGGAATGAAACAAAAACATGCCTCTCTAGGAACACCTGTTACTGGTTTAAATGTCTGTTTACACTGACCCTTAAAGCAAGCTGAAACTAAGAGAAGGGTGGGTCTTGGAAAGGAAAGGACAGCTGAGAAAGATCTGTTCTGCATGCAGTGAAGATTTTTAATTTGCATAAAACCAGAACTCAGACAACGCTGTGGAGTCTTGATGGGGCAATAGGAAGCCGGGTCGTAGAATATAACTTTTGTCTAATGTCAAGCCAAATGCCCAACAGGTGTAAATTCCTATAAATCACTGGAGTTAGTTTTCTGTATGTTGTGCGGCTCTGTGCTGTGAGGCACACAGACAAGCCTCTGTTTGGGCTTTTTATAGAGCGTTAGAACTTTTTGTATGACCTGCCTCCTGTTTTTGACGTTTTGTCAAAACCCAACTGGTCCAAATTGCATTCTTTAACCTCTTTTAGTCACTTGTTACCTCCTGCATGCTATTTGCTGGACTCTGTTGCACTCATCCCTCCTGTTCACGGTCAAGCACTCAAGATACATCCCCTTAAAGGGAAGCTGAGAAACAGATTTGAAGTGAGATGGACAATGTGATGACTTGACAGCTTCATGGCCAAAAATGTTCCTTGTTCTCTGGCCTGCCTGTGACAACCCCGCACAACCTCCATGTAAGAAGAGGCAGATATGCTGACCATAGCCAGCACATGTGCCCTGGCTGAGAACAAGCTGTCAGGAATTAATCATTCCGATTGGAAGCAGAATCATTGATTACCCTTTCAAAATTAGAACTTTACTTTTTTTAATTTAGTGAGCTTGCAGGAACATGTGCAAGACCCCCTGACGCTGGAGTGTGTTGTTTTGAAAAGGGTCACCTACAACTGGTTATGGAAATACTTAGTTTCTCTATCATTGCTCATCTCTGCTAACCTATTTCTTTATTTTTTTCCTTAGCATTAACTGTTCTGTCTGGAACACACTTCAAGAATTAAGAAGTACAAAACTGGCTTTTCTTCACCATATGATAATTTCTCTGAACATCTTAACAGTCTGTATTTATCTATTTCTATTACTGATTAACTGGCTGAGCAGATTTTTTTTTTTTATCCTTGCTTATAGAGTTCCTTCTTTTCCCTGAAGAAATTCAGAGTTCAGGTAATGAAGGTAGTTTTCTGTGCACAGTGGATGAAATATTGAGAAGTTAACTCTTACAAGACTGTGGACTTGTCTTTAAAAAGAACTATATGCTATCCAATGTGGCTGAATGAAACACAGAAAGCAAAACTTAAAACCAGAGCACTTTACCATGATAATTTCTAGGGGAAAATGGACCTCGGAGCTTTACTTTTTCTTGTAGGTCTTCAAAATTATCTATATAATATTACACAGCCCAAGGAATTACTAAACTTATCATTGCCCTAGGTTTTGAATGTGTGTACAGAAAACAGAGGGGAAAAAAGGAGAAATGCACATTGTGGACAGACAAATCTGCATTGATTTTTCCATTGACTTGCCATCCATGTAATACAGGAATACTGGCATAACACAGAACAGTGTGGCTGTTCAGATACTGGGACTTCAAATACAGATTGCTCTATCAACACCCTCCAGGGCAATTCATTACCCACAGTGTCTAGCATGTCATGCATGGTTTTAGCTGCAATTAGCTGACAATATCTGGGTTTTCTGCATCTGACATTTGAGGAGCAAATATTGTATGGATCTGTGGTCTACAGAGCATGCATACCTCTGGTTAATAGGATAGTGTAGGTAAGGGCTCCAGTAGAAGTTAAAACTCATTTTCCTTACCTGAAAATAATGCTTACCTTGGCACCAGAAAATTGTTTCTGTTCAGTTTTCACTTGTTGCTGTGATTTCAGGGCATTCAGAACTACAGGCACATTGCTATGGCACACAGAGCACAGGTGGAGAAGAAGGACAAATCTTCATAATTGCAGCTGTTCATTACACTTGCCTAGATTATTATAGATCTCATGAAATTCCAGAGCCTTATAGAAATTAGAAGAAAAGTCATCCTGAATTTCATTAATTCAATGCAGTGGTAGCTAATGTTCAAAACCTATTTCCCAAGCTGTGGTCTTGAAGTTTGACTAGCAGTATAATAACATTGATATAATATCGGAATACTTGAAAGTAGAGGTTTTATCAAATCAATCTGCAACTGAATGAATAAGTGCTTTTCTGACAGGCAGGCAGCACCCCAGCTCAGCTCACCTTCCTCAGTTTCGGAAGCTTTTCGAACAGAAGCATTTCAAAAATGACAGAAAAATTAGTTTAGTTAATGTTGGAGATCTACTTTAGATAAAGCAAAAATTTGCTAAATGGTGTAGAAGATTTTGTTTCAGCATAGGCAAAATAACAGTCATACTGATCACCATTATGGAACAGAAAGCAAGGCAGTAGTCATGGAAATGTATAGACGCAATGTGGGAAATAGATATTACTCAGTGTATAAATGTATTCAGTAACAATAGAAATGAAATGTGAAAAGCTGAAATGCCAAGTCCTTCAGGTAAGAGATTGTCCCATAGAAATGGTGGTAACAAGTATTTCTCATATATATTACTTTTCCTTTTGGTATTCCTGCTCCTATTAGAAGGGTCAGTGAAACCACCACTGTAATACTTTGTTTACTTCCACCCCAAATCTCAAATTCATTACACAGACTATGAAATCATTCTGATTTTCAACTAAGAAATGAAAGGGCATGAATTTAAGAACAGAAGATTTGTGTGGTAGATGATGCCATTTTGTTACCTGAAATGTTTACATATCCTCTTATCCCAGATATTTGTCTTACAAAGTCCCCAAGTTAAAGTCATGGATGATTTTGAGTTTTTGATTAAACAGGCAATGAAAAATTGAAAGAGGTTTTTATGCACAAAGTTCTATCACATCAGTAATTATATAGCCGAATTGCCATGGCACTCCGTGAAAAGTATAAGGCAGTGAATTATTTTAATTTCTCTTTTAAACCCCACTGCATGCAGAAAAATATTTGAACAGTTAAAATCTAGTTAAACAGTTAAATTTTACTGCACAATGAGCTCTGATAGGTAAGTCCTTTAATATAGGGGGGGTTGTCACCAACCAGCCCATAGTGAATAAAACAAATGATTACTCAAGACTTTACCTCCATTGAGGCATGGAAAATGGACTTCAGACAGACGTTTTAGGCAAGTGGATTACAAATATAGTGTTGAAGAACCAAAAATTTGCTGTACGCATGTGTCTCAAACACTGATAAGTTGGAATTCAACAAGGATCAGTGGTAATAACATACTGTGACAAAGAGGATGTAGCTGAAGAAGAAGGCCATGGTGGGGTAGGGTATCACTTCTCTGGGACAAATACCCTTGTTTTAGTTCCTGGAGATAAAGACAACACAGTGTGGGAGGGTAGGGAGAGACCACCAAAGTCCCCTGAAAAGAAGGCAAGAGACTAATGTCCAGGCTGGGAAAAACTTATCTGTAAAAAGGTAACCCACAAAGCCCAGGTGTGTGAGTGCCAAAGGGCCATGAACACACCAGCTGGGCTGATGCTGGAGCCAGGACTGGTGATCTCTCTCCCCTTCTTCCATCCTTTCATGATCTCTCTGTCCCTCTCTCTGCCTCAGTCTCTCTGTGTCCCTCTCTCTCATTCACTTCTCTTTTTCTGTCTTCCCATTCACTTTACTCCTTTATCCAAAACCCACTACCATGTGCTTATCCTAGGAGGTCAGGGGCTAACACACTAATTTCAATGTCAAGTGTGACATTTGCTAATAAAACTTTGTAAGCCCTTGCAGTCTGTCTGACTCTAGTCTTCCTCTTAAGGTTGGGAGGCCACAGCTGCTGTGACATGTTTTTGGAATACGTAACAACAGCCTCAGATGCCAGAAGCAAAAGCCTTTTTCCTTTGGCTCACTGAAGTCAGGAGAAAATCTCCCACCGATTTCAAGACATTATCAGTACCCATTAGGAATTTTTACATTTTGAAATAGTGTATTTAATTATTTCACATTAATTATTACTGTTGTAGCTATTCCATACTAAGGTCAAGAAACTTACGCACAGAACTTTCCAATGGCCAGTCACTAAAAGCCATAAGTGTTTTTAGGGTGACCAGTTAGAAGAAACACACTCACATTGCTGACTAAGTAGCATATTTTGGCAATGCTGATCAGATAAATATTATATTTAAAAGTGTAACAGGTTTACTAGCAGCAAAAAGGTTGAAAGAGGCTTTACATTAATTGAGGTATTAAATATTGCAGAGGTGATGACTCATTACACCCTTTCTGGCATAAAATATGTATCAGAAAAACACATGGCTATGTTTTGAAAGTCTTCAAAAGCCTTGTGGGAATGTCAGACCTCTTTTGATGAGGTCTTTTTCTGCATGTTTAGTACATAGAAGGACTAAGTGCAAATAAAAGTAACAGATACCAGTCCTATAGAACATTTAGCCCTGGCTCAGCTGGCAAAAAAATACTATTTAGCATAGTTTGGTTAAACTTTGGCTTTAATCTCAAGATGAGGAGTTTAAAAACACCTCCATATAATATTGTGAAGGAAAACCATATGGAGTTCTGAGTTGCTAAAAAGCACAGATAAACATGCTGGCCTACAAAAAGCTGATTAGCCTTTAATTCACTACAACAGCAGTGCCTTAAAAGTGGTTTTCAAAGTCAAGAGCCGCATTCAGGTTTATGGCAGCTAAGGGACTCCTTTTGGTTTGAGATGATGAAAAAGAATGGAGTCCCAGGCAAAAAGGATGTTATTAGTAGAGCTCTTTTTTTTTTTTCTTTTTTTAACATCTGTGAAAGCATACAGAAAAAAGCTAATATCAACACAGGAAAAAGTTTCTTTAACTACCTGTGTTAAGCTATTTGTCTTAATATTGAAAAAATACAGCAAAATCTTCACCCACCAAAATCATCTCTTGTCTCCTCAAATGGCTTCCCATATACTGAAAACCTATTACAATAAGAGCTGTGATCTGCGGTATTTAACAGCTTCTAATTGGCATGTGTAAGGATAGACAGAGTTTTATTACATGAGTTCAAAGTCGGGTTCCATTGTACCCCATTGTTTCTAGCTTTGGTGATCCTGATTGTCTGTTCTACACTAAAACAACTCCCTGATCAAGTGACTGGAATTATGTTCTAAGCATTGCTCAGAGCATGACAGAGTAAGAATGGAAAGTTGTGTTTCAGATCAACACTGACGAGTAGTTTATTAAAGTATGAACAACTGACTGCTAATAAGAACATAGCCATGGTTTCCTGATGAATATGAACCAGTTAAATGAGTAACTCTTCTGTAAGTTTATACTTGGCATGGCTTATTCATTAGTCTGCAAGCAAATTCTTTTCTGCATTCAATACAGAAGGTCTGGGGAGTTAATAAAATGAGCGAAAATAAAAATACCACAGAGCAATTCAAGCAGTGGAAGCTAAATTATACTCTTGTATATTTTGAGACTAAGTGTTTTACCTGGTTGGTTGCACTCCAATCCCATTGACATCAATTGACATAGCTACAATATGTGTGGAAAACAGCACTGGAAATGAAATTATGATATGCTACATTGATTTTGTAGAACTCCTGATAAAATGCTACAAATTACATATTAAAATACTTGTATTTAAATAGTAAGAGAGGCCAGAAGTTGCAAATACATGTTATTGTCACCATGAAATATTATAGTTAATGTCAATTTCTTAGCAAAATCTTTTATGGTTCATAAGAGGTGTTTCAGATCTTATTATAGATTTGAGACATTGTCATATTTAGTCTTTTACCAAGGCCAGTACAAATGCTAGCCCCTCTACAGATTCTAGACTATTTTGCACCAAATGAAGTTGAGAATTTACCCAAGATATGCTGAGTATTCTGGGGGGGTTATATGCCACTGTTTATTTGACTTGTCACAAAAATCTTATTCCATCTAGTTTGCAGTCACATTCCTCAAAAAACAGTGGCGGGAGGGATCCATTTTCCAGTAACACAGCTGTAATGAGAAGCCTGTTTCATATGGTGCAAACCCTGATCAAAAGTCATTGTGAGAGGAAACTGGAGATTAGCATGTAGATCCATACACTGGGATAGATATAGTCCTCAGGATGATACAGAAAGCACCAAGACACTACCATCCCCATCTCCCAGACAGAAAACATTAAGCTGGATCCTCTGACTTTAAAATGATATGAGCAACAAGAGAAACCTAAGCCTTCTGAAGGTCTGAAAAGTAAAGCAGAGTAAAAGGCCCTTGAGATTACAAAATGTCACAAATAAAACATAGTCCAGGTAAATCAGGAATTTGGGCAAGAGTAAAGGGAAACAAAAATCCTGCAAGATATTTCTTGGGTTTGTTCTCTGTTTAATTTGTTGCTTATGAAGGCCACTACTGTTATGATTTCTGAACACATCTTAAGTATTTAAGAATGGATATAATAGTTTATTTTCTTTCCAACTCCATAAACAAATCAGTGTAGGGATTTCTCACATAGGAATTTTCTTCCACTACAGCAGAAGGATGTAGTTAGGTCAATATAGCAGTGATGATTAGTGTCTTACAAAGACTGCTTTTTCTCTAAAAGAAGTGGTAATATTTTCTCCCTTTGTTTAAGCTATTTTTAAAATGGAATACATTTAAACTGGGAAAACATGTACTTCATCCATAATACGTAATACAGTACTGAGATTTTTGAAACAATAGTGGTTCCTATTCACAACTCATCTTTTGTGATTTTATTTTTGCAGGCGGTTAATTCTTACATCTTTGTCTTTCTTACATGGATATGTAGCTGAAAACACAGACATGAAAGACCTTATCTACATGTATTAAAACTGACAATTCATGTTTAAAATATATTTCAAAATGTTCTAAGATTCACTTGTTAATTCAGAATGTCTCTATATGTGCCATGAGATGTATGATCAATGTTGTGCCCCAAATGTGGGACAATAAGATCTCCAAAGTAAAGTCAAAATATTATAGAAAAAAGTAAAAGCCCTCAACTTGTAAAATATTTCTCTTGCATTCTCACTGTTCACTCTGCTGCTTTTTTTGTGGATCTCATTTTTTAACAGTTATCTCTGCCAGCACACGAAGCTCATTTGTTACTTAAAAAAGCAGTAATATAAATTATATTAAATGAAAGTGATGGATTTTAAAGATTAGCTGAAAGAACAGAACAACACCTGTGCACAGTCACAATAGGGCTGCATACAAATTTCCAGCTTGGTGCAAGAGGACATAATATCATCACCTTCCCTGACTGGCACCTAAGTGATACTACCTGTTCAAATACTACCACTGACAGAGTTCTGAAAAAGAAGTATGAATGTGTTTCTCTAGTGGACAGGCATTGCTTGCAGAAAGGGAGCATTCCTTCATAGTTTTTTATAGCTAAATTTAAAAAAGTAAATAACTGGTATATTAGCATGAAACTGGTAATAACAGCTCATAATCTCTGCAATTCCACATGAATTATTTTTTTCCATGTGAGGGAATCTTAAGAGCAAAACTATTCATTGATCTCTTAGCACTGATTAATCATATCAGCAGTAAAGACAACTGCCTGGGATAAGGAACTTCTGTTTTCTGAACATTGAATTTAAATGTGAAAAGAAGGTGAAAAGGATCTGGGGGACATATCTCTAGCAGGGGGATTTATAACATTTAAGATTCTCACAACTTTACTGAGTACAGTATTAGAGAATGGCAGGGGTATAGGTCAGCAGAGCCTAATTTATATCTGTTTCTTCATAGGAATTCTGTTCTCTCACTTTAAATCACAGTAGTAATTACACCCACACAGACACTGAAAAAAACCTCTTGTTTTTTCATACAGTAAGATTTCATTAGCCAAGATTAATGACCTAAGTCACAAAAAATCTAAATGCATTTTTGGAAAATGAAACTTCCATGCCACTTTCTTAACTTTGGGCTTACTGACATAAGGAAAGTTAGGGATCTTTCATTTTCTGTCTCCCCATCTTTATCCACCTAAATTTTGTTTCTAGTTATTTCTGATCCTCTGATCTGCTTTATTAAAGCTTTGCAGTCTTGTGTTGGCTTTCCCACTTCCTAGCTGTGTCACTGCTCTTTGTGAAGAAATTTCTGCAGTTGCTTTCTACTATGTGAGTGATCAACATGCTCAAACTACCCTATGAGCTGTACCATTTCTTGGTCATCTCTGATCTACCAACAAAAACATCTCATCTTTTAAATTCAGCTCATAGAATTTTACTGAGCTTGTGTGGTAGCTGTGAAGAACAGTATTTTGCAGATATTCTTTGTCCCATTAATAGCTTTCTTCAAGTTTTAGAAAATGAATCATGGGGTGTTCTAGTAGTGACTCAGGAGTCATCCCACATCATTACACAATTCATTGATATTTGATGTTTAATCTACATATGAAATGTTTTTAATGAAAAAGCTGCACTAATGAAGCAGGAAAATGTCTACTCTAAATCACTTGCCAGAAATCTTGCATTCTTGACCTTAAAAAGCTTTTTTCAAATTATTTTTTAATACCTACCCAGACTGAAGCTATATCAACAACATTTATATCCAGAAGTGATAGATGTGATTCAAAAGAATGCTAAAAACAGAATTAGATATATGTGGGGTGAAATATTAACAATTCAGCAAGTAGCATTCATATGCAAAACAGAAAGAGAAATCTTTTTTGCTGCCTGTTTTGTAAGAAGACAGGCAAGAAGGTGATAGTCCAAAAACTGCTTTTGTAGAATGCTAAAATAGGTACCCTAAAGATTTAGATATTCTCCAATTACAGTCAGCAAGTTGTCCATTAAAAAAAACCAAACAAAAAACCAAAAAAACAAACAAAAAACAAACAAACAAACACAAAAACAACAAAAAAAAAACCCCAAACCACCTACAAACCCGATACTTTCTGTTTGCTGGGAATATTGTACAACTGTGGTTGTACAACAGGTCTAGATATAGACAACATGTCTCTTTGGGGGTCAAGGTATCTGGAGAATGATTTGGGCAAGATCAAGACACTTTAGTCTAATGGGTCATTCTACAAGACTTACAAGAGGTTCTTACCTTTGTTTTATACTTGTGGAAAGGCTGAAGTTGCACAGGCAGAGTGTTTTCCTAAGTTATGTGGGTTTCCCCTAAATTATGCGACAACAGAAACTCCAAAACTGCCTCTGGTCTGATCTAAGATATCCACAGTGAAGAATTCTTTAGACATGCTGATTTGTGACTCGATATAGTACAGCTGTGTTAGCATATCTCTGAACCCCAAATAATAAGCTCTGCTTTTCAAAAATGTGGATTTAGGCTCAATTATGTGTTGACAAAACTGTACAATTTTCAGTCTGGATAAGTCCCAGCTAAAGCCAGCTTGGAGGTCTATGGATCATCATATAGTCCATGCTGCAAACAAACAGAAACATGACTAGCACTGCTGAACTGGGTATTAGAGCTGGAAATAGTAGTAAGTGGACATCAACCACAACAACAACCACAAAACTTTTTTGGACTGAAAAAGCAAAACCAGTTCTAGGTGCAGCCAAATACATATTCCATGTCTTAGGTACAGGGCATATTCTAAGAATTAATTAGTATGGTGCAATTATTTAAGCTTTTTCATATAGAAATGACATGGTAAACAACATGAAATGATATGGTAAAAGTAATAGGTGGAAAAATTTTAGTGTTCCTTCTTTGGTAAATCATAAATATATCAGTAAATAAACAGAAGTAAATGTGTATACGGCAAAGATAAATTTTGTATTCAATTGTTACTCTGCAACCTTGCCTTTTCCCTCCAACAAGAGGGATTTGTTGGCACATATCTTAAAAGATTAGACCATTCACCGGTTAGGAAAGAAGAAAATACTTTAACTGGAGTTTAGTAGGATGGTTGAAGAAAATCCTTGTATAGCTGTTCTAGGACTTTGTAAGACTGCAATTTTACAGTGCTCTGCATTCAAATCAGTGATATTTTTCTGACTAGTACTTAGCTTATAAAAGTCATAACTTGTTTCAATCCTAATAATTTGCAGGTGTACAGATTCCTGGAAATTATCATCCTTCTCTTCATAAAAAGTACAAAACAAGAGCAGAAATAAAGCTAATGGTTTAAAGTAATGAGTAAGGAAACATGCCTTTCCCACATATCAAATTGTGGTGAAAGTCCATAAGCTAGTTTACCTTTTTTGTAGGATGAAACAATTGTACTGGTTTCTTTCTTTTCAAAAAGAAGATACCCAGATAGGCAGCTAATGTGATGCACGGCCAATGAGACACCCAAGATATTTAAAAGGAGCATTTGAAGACTAGTCTGGATGTTTTGAAATACAAAAATAGGATGACAATTGATGCATGCTTTACTAATTAAATCCCAATCCTAGTCTCAGTGATAGGTAGAACAAAAAATCCCAAGTGACTATCTAACTTAGAACAGGAAAAATAAGGCGGCCGGTCAGGCTGCAAAACCGACAATCTTGTTCTTCTCTATGTTCAGTGCAGGATTTATGAGACAGTTGTTGTCTAAATGTGAAATGAGGGAGGTTTTGTTGTTATTTTGCTGAATGAAGATATTATAATGAGCTATCAGAAAGAGTTGTTCACTTGTTTCTGTTCAAAAAGATAAATTTTGAAGTCAGTAGTAGTAGACTGTATTTTGGAACTATAAAATTCATTAAAAGTGAAAGAATAAAGAGACCAAGAGTAGATTTGCTATGAATTCTTAGAAACAGCAAAGTCTATATCCTCTGCGAGGAAGATGATATTTCATAAAGATTGTCTCAGGCAGTAGAAACTATAATAAATATTTACAATATGTCTATGTTCAAAATCTGTTTTAGATAGCTGCACTGTATAATGAATGATACAATGGTACTTGTGATTCATATTCATAAAATTTGCAAAGAAATCTGTAATAATGATTACTCTGAGAGCTCTCAGTATAGGAAAAACACACCATTTACATCCTCCATTACTTTGATAAGTAAGGAAGAAATGTTCCAGGTTAATATTGCCATGGTTCAGGATATGATATTGTTCTACCGATCTTAGCTGGATAACCTTAAGTGATCCCTCTTCATCTGTAACTAAGGTATCTGTTTAGCAACAATAAAGGTTAGGCTGTCTTTAAGCAAAATTATCATAAAGACAGAAAGAGAGAGAAAAACCACTTCCATTTAAATTATAAGAGCTTATGATCTTATACTGATTATTTGAGGTTAATGAATATCTAAAATAATAATGATAACTAAGTACATCAGCTTGGACATGAAACTAGGATATCACTTTTGAGTTAAAACCTTCAGAAGAGCTCATACTCAATACAGATTTCTTTTGTTGTTAATTGGTTCAAATGATTTGATGTGAATTATGTGCACTCTGAGGTTTAAGCAGTGCAGACAAGCCCTGAATGGATCTGGTTTTGCAGCCCTTTTTCTCACATAAGCAACGTGAGAGAAAGCAACCCATATTTATTCCTTTTAAGTAAACAAGTTTCTCAGTGGACCTCTATGTGTTAATAAACCTCATGGGATCAGAACCCCCTGAACTAATACAAAATGGGCATAGAAATGTAAAAAATATATTTGAGTGCCAAATGGACAAAATTCTCAGAACAGAAATGTGATGTCACTTTATCAAAACTACTGCCAGCTCTAATTGCAGATCCCTGTTAGGAAGTTTCCTTAAAAGCATGAACTTACTTATAGGTGTCTATCTTTGCAGACACTTTATCAGCACTTTTAGCTGGTTTTGTATACCAAAATTGATTTGTTTATGTAAACATCAGCCTTATTACACAGTACTAAAATGACACATTTAGCTAGTAACACACATTTATTTTTCGACTATCAGAGAAAGGATGCTTGTTGCTTATTCTGAAAAATTACATTCGTGGCTCTACCAAAACAGGAAGATCAGCAGCATATATATAGATATATATATACATATATATATGTATATATATGTATATATGTATATATATATATACCCCAGAATATTTTTTTTCTACAAATTGAACTACATTGATGTGAGAGAAAAGCAGAACAAATAAAGCATCACATATCACTCATTTTGTACAAGTGTTCATAAGATATCCTATGCATGTGGGTTTTTCTAGATACATAGTTTACGACCAGATGTATGCATGTATGTATGTAAGGTTCAACAAAATGCAGTTATTGTACAGTGTCAGCATTGAAAAATTAATTTTTGGCACACATTTGACTTTGAAGCAACTGTATTGTGGTTAAAGAATGCAGCTAAATGGAACAGATTAGTCAGAAGCTGATTTATATTTTCATTTATGTCATTGGGAATTGAACATATTAAGTGTTTTCAGAATTGATTTCTAGGTGTATTCACTGTCTTGCATGATAAATAGTGCATTTGCTGCAAGGCTTTCAAGAAGTTCCAAGTTCAATAAAACTTCAGTTCCCAAGGTGGAACCCACCTCTCATTTTGGTCCTGGGTTAAGCATTTACAGTTTAGGCTTTTCTGCCACCTGTTAATGTTTCCTCATGTTTTCGTATGTTCTCCTAATTAAAGGTCAGACTAAGTTTGGTTGTTTTCCAAATTCTCTTTAACAAGCACAAGTCAACTGAGCAAATATTGGTTTTTACCAGATGTAAAAAAATGAAGAGCATCATATTTCCTCTAAAGAAGCGGTTTCCAGATATTTTCCAGGCAATTCTACTTCTGCTAGTTTCTCTCTCTCTTTCTCCTGCTTTCCATGAATCAACCCCAACCCACTGCCCCTTTCTTCTGCTCTGATACTGCTCATGAAATTCCTTGCATCTTTATCCTTGTGACAGTTTCAACTCTTGAATAAAATATAAGCTGGTAAACCCAGGAGAAAACTTGGGCTGCTCCCATCCCATATGTTTAAAGTTGGATTGCCTTTCTAGTAAGAAATTGGTCTTCATGGTTCAAAACTCTGTTTCACACCGTGCTTGAAGCCTCACCAATGTGTGCTTTTTCAGGCTCAGGCTTGAGGCCTGAGACAAATTCTTTCAGATATGTTTGCCACTATGGGGAGAATGGGCTTGACTCATTTACTTCCTCCACATATATGGCACCTTATGTGAAACATCATTTTAGGAAAGCTAGCATAACAGAGTAGTCCATCATAATCCACTCCACTCAAAGGATGCAAATTCAAGAAAGAGACTGGGTTGATTTCTCATGATGTTGGTGTGCATGCACTTAATTTCTTATAGGTGGAGAGCTTATGCACCTTGCTACAGAGCTGCAGGAGAAAACAGCCCCTGTTGTATCTCTCACCACAGGAAAAAGGTTTATTTCTATTTACTGAGAAAGTGATAGAACAAATGTGTTATCTCTTCATTCCTAAACTATTTTATTAAATGCAGGCAGAAAGGTATTTATCCTTTCTTCTTCCTGTCCGAGAGATTGGGCTCATGTTCATCACCTTATGTTGTGCTGCTAAGCCAGAAAAACTTTTCTTGCGTTTACATTTTGGACATGCAGTCAATATCATGTTTCACAGAAAAGTTGATTATATTTACACAGGACAGTGCATAGCTAGAGGGTAAAAAATGTCATATGTAGTATTAAGGAAATGTCACCTTTACTAATTAATGTATCTATAATAGCAATGAGAAGAGGGCCCTGCAGTTCATCATTGCAACAGTGTTCAATTTAGTGTTTATTCTTATCTTTCCTAGTGACTGATTTAGCCAGTTAGAATGACACAATCTTCCCAGAAATGAGAATCAGGAATTAGCTGGGTTGGAAGGCACTGGGAATGCCTGCTGATCAAGATTTCTTGAGGTTTCTGTTTTCAGAGTTACTGAGGTAAGTGTGGCAGAACTCATGCCAAGGAGTTATGTCCTTTAATACAGAGTATTATAAAGGAAAGGAATCTGGCCCTGCATATTCTGATGACACCTCAACACTCTTCACTTCATTGGCCTTTTTTTTTTTTTGTACTTGTGGATATGATTTATTTTACATATTATTGGTGTAATTAAAACATTTCCAAGTACAATGGAGTGGGAAACAAACCTGTTTAGCTTGCAGTTCAATTTCTTTTCTTTTCTTTTTAATACAGTTGATGTGAAGCTTTTGATTTCCCTTGAATAAGTGCACAATTCTTGAATCCCATGTCTCAAATTAGCTTCACCTGAAACTGACTGAAAAAATGATTTTGCTCAGGTTTGTTTGGAACTAGGTTTAAGCACTGAAGGGTTTTTTCTGCAGATTGCAAGGAACATTTCAATGATCATTGAGCAAACGGGGAGAAGCAATGTAAGTGAATCAGGTACATGTGCGTGTTTCTTAAGTTTTACTGCAAATATTTTCCACTCTCCCTGGTGGGCCAACATCATCCCAAATTTAAATTTACCAAGGTTAATGAAGTTGTACCAAAGAACAAATTTGGCTTATTAATTTTTGACAGAGTGCTAAAGGAAACACTGATTCCATTTTTAAACTCTAGCTCTTTTCTTTCTAAAGGAGAAAAAAAAAGGCCAAACAAGAAATATTTCTGTAAAAAGAATATTGGAGCATCACCTAGTCAGTAAACTTCACACTGGCGTGAAACTGGGCATGTTTGCTAGTGGAGTTTTAAGTGTTTGAAGTGTTTGGAGAATGTATACATATTACTGAAGGGGGTTTTGGCACTGTCACTTGATGTCTGGATTGCAACAAGCATTTCTTCTATTGCTGACAAATAGAAAGCATGTGTTTGGCATTATTTATTGTTTTCTGTGAAGTATATGTCAAGGTCTGAAAGTGTGTATTTCCCTAGGCATGTCCTAAGTTTAGTTGATATAATTAAGTTGCTGATATCTGGCACAGTAACCAGTCAGTGGGGTTTGATTTGACAGTATGGGAGACAAGTTTGGCACCTCTGGAAGTTGAGGAGGAGAGACTCAGCAATACAATAAATGAGATAAATACTGACGCTTTTTTAATGATACAGATCATATTTTCTAAAGTAGTCACTAGTTCTGGTCTCTTCATTTCTTGGTGAAAAAAAAAAGAAAATGTCCACCAGTAACCACACTTGCCTACAGCTGTAAAAAACGTCAGTTGGCTAGAGCCCTGAAAAATAAGGGATTTTCTTTTTTATTTTAGAAATAAAATCAAGGTTTGAAAAGTTGCCATAAAATTTTCCCCTAAAATGGTAATTTCAAAATTTTCCCCTCTGATTCTGAAATTAATAGAATGGCTCGTCAAATCTGAATAAGTCCATCCCATGAGAATATCTCACAATTCAAAATTATTCCAACTTTGCATTGGAATTAAAACAAATTACTTTCCAGCTTTGAAGCAAATGTTTCCAAATGCATTATATTTTACTTCGTCTTTTATTATTATTACCACTTTTGCATATATGTGTATGAACTATAGAGAATATTCTAAAATGCAAAATCAAAATAATTATTTCTAACATTCAAAATAACATATGACATACACTTGAAATTTCAGGTAGGTAAGAGTGCTTCTACAAAGCAGTTATTTTGAGAATTTTCATCCTATGAAAATAGCATTACACAGAAATTTGGACTTTTGGCAGTATTTTGCTACGAAAATGAATGTGGACCACGTATTCAATGCTACAGTAATTAGCAGGTTATAAATTTACTCACACAATGAAATGTGGAGCTAAATGCTACAGTTCAAGAATTTTTCTTTGTTTCTTTGTTTCTTCATAATGTTCCTAGGAATTCAAAATATTCAAAATACATAGATATGCAAATGGAAAATTTCATTAGCTTGACAAAATAAACACAGTGCTTGAGAAGCTCAGAAAGCACCTATTCAGACTCTGCTTTTCATATACAAAAGATAAACATTTCATGTAAATCAAAAGACAAAAATGAAGGATGTAATTCCAGGCTGCAACTATACTACTATGTAAAACAACAGAGACATTGCTTCATTGACACTTAAAAATTTACCTTTACGAGTAAGGATATTGGTACACGGAGCTATAAAGGGTCAGATAGAATACATTGATAGTTTACATTAAAAAAACAGCAACAACAGCAAAATTCTTTAAAGGATGGGAGCTCTATTGGTATCAAGAAATTAAAAGAAAGAAAATATTAAGAATGTGTCTGTCTCCTATGCTTCTGTTACAGTTTGGGGGTATGAATAAACTACACTCTACTGTCCAATGAGTAAGTAACAGGTAATGATTTTCAAAATTGGAATATGGAGTTTCCAGAAGAGAAGTAAGTGAGCACAGGACAGAGATCAAAAATGTGACCAAAACCTCTTATCTCCTGTTTTCTGTTAGAGTCTTTTTTTGAAGCACGGTAGAGTTTGTCTCATCATGTCAGTTTTTGTCCATGATGGCCATGGCATTGCTCCCTATTTTTTCTTATCTTCAATTTTGTTATTTTTTACTCTTAGTTTTCTAGGACAGAATCTTTCTAGGTTTTCTAGTCTTTCTTAGTCTTTCTAGGGAAAATAAATAGATTAGGGGGAATATGACAGTGTAAAGTTATCTGGTTAATTGCCCTCAGCAAAAAATCTCCAGAATGGCTTAAGCAAAATTAACGGATCTTAATACCCCTGTGTTAGAGGATGGACACTGTTCCCTCCACGGTGCTGTTCATCAGTAGAAACCATTTAATACTCAGATCCAGGGCCATGAGAAGCTTACTTCAAGACATGTAGAAAAAGCAGTCCACATGTAAACAGATGAAGTCTAACCAGTGAGAAGTCAGTAGAGATGACCTGGGGACATAATGTACAGCCAGCGCTATAAATTACCATGGGGCAAACTCAGAATGAGGTATAGGATTTGGTCTGTATTTCATCAAAAGATATGTTCCCTTAAGGCAAAGTGATTTGGGCATGACTATTTTTTCACACTCTATAGATAACTGGGTCTTGCACATTAGGAAAAAATTCTCCACTGAAAAGGTGGTCAGACTTTGCAACAGGCTGTCCAGGGTAGTAGTGGAATCACCATCCCTCAAAATGTTCAATTGAAATCTCTTGGTAACACAGCTTAGAAGTGAACATGATGCTGGGTTAAAGCTTGGACTTGGTGACCTTAGAGTTTTTTTCAGCTTTAACATTTCTTTGATTTTATATAAATCCCATTTATAAATAATAATTCTGTTATTATTAATGACCATTGATTTTTTATTTTTCTTTTTTTAGCAACTATTATGACTAGTTTCTGCCAGGATCTGTCCAAAGGAAGCCAAAAGAGCTCAAAATAATTAAGCACTCCAAACGAGTTTTTTCTTTTAAATATTTGTAGTGTTATCAGTCTCATTAACATTTTCCACCCACTCTCACTCCTGGTGCCCCTGGGTTAAGGTGCTGTTATCTGAATTAGCAGGGCTTGAACAGGTGTGACTGAGGGCAATAAGTAGCCCATTCATTCCACAGTATGTGCTTCTTTGAGGATCCCCAGGGAACATATTACTGGTAACGGGTATTTGTGGCACTTAATAGTTTCATGTTCAAAGCTGAAAACAATATCTTACTGTGTAACTCTCCTAGGATTAACACTTTGATTAAATCTGAGACTGGACGTGCTTGCCAGGAAGAATAGGGAAGAGTTTGCTTTGTGTCCCTGTGTTTCATAAAATTAGAGGGAGGCAGAATGATTTTCCTGGGCTCCTGATTGATTTGACAGGTACACACTGTTTGCCCCTTTCCTACAACATGTGACTCTTTTCATCTGAAAGCTATAAACTTTGAAAATGCAAGCTCTGCCTAAAATGCACTGAATTGTGGACTAACAATTTATGTCTCATTTCTGCTGCTCCAGGTGGAACAGTGACTGAGGAAAGACAGTTGAATTTCACCCACTGCACACTGCCTAGCTGGAGATGCCGGACAGAAATATTTTGGCAAGTGCACTACTTCTCATGATCCAGAAGGCTTATAAAACTGCGGCTGTGAACACAAGTCCTGCTCTGCAAAGTGACATTGTGAGGCCACCATTCCGCTGTTTAAAAATTCCTGTCACACACAGCCTTATCAGATGGCCCTATTTACATTCAGCTACAGGTGTCTTTACTCATATACTGCATGACTAAGGTGGGTGGAGGTACCTACAGTAAAGAACTTTTCTTCATTCCCTTTCAAGAGATGCAACCTACAACTTCAGCTGTGCAAAGCAGTCTGGGTTAGGGGTTCTGAAGCATTTCACACTGGCTTAATTGCTCCTTAATTGCAACTGAAAGGAATTTTTTAATTCTGTTGAACTCCCAAAAATCCTAATCCGTTAGGGATTGTTTTTTTAATATTCAACATTTAATTCTGCTTGCTGTGTCTTGAGTTCTTCAACTTCAATTACCCCACAGATTTCATAAGCATAAAAATTCAGGAAGCTTCCTTTCTTAGGAATTTATGTCTTGTCCTTTGATACTTCTACAGTAAGCTGTGAGGCTTCACACAACTTTATTCACACAGCTTTCACATGGGCTGACTTTATTGCATCTAATAAAGATCGCACTGTAGGTTCCAATGTCCTCATGAAATTTAGGAGAATAACTTAGCCAATGTCCTCTAAAGTGAGAGGCACCAGACCCATCTCAGACAGTGAGGGCAGTGTGTCTTCCATTCCTTAGGAAGCCAGACTAAGAAAAAGCATTTAGGGAACATGGGACATGTTTGTTGCCCAAGATTTAAGAGCTAAAGCAAGGTTTTTTATTTCCATGTGGACCTACTGAGTGCTTGTGAGGTCTTCAGGTGGCTCATGTGTACTGGTGGACAGCTGCATAGAAGAATAGTGGGAGAGGGATCAAAGACATTGTATATAAATAAAGTGATGTCTTCTGTCCAGCTGATGAGTCATTTTTCCTCCAGATCCCATCCTGCAGGTTTCTGTAGAACAATATTGCTCGAGTTTTCCATAGCTGCTTCAGCACCTGATTTTATGAACCATAAACATTTCTTTTCACTGAAGCAGAACTATAGAAAATTTCAGAATAAAAGAATTTTCTGTAAGGGAGGTGGGGAGGGGGAAGAAGAAGACGAAAAAAGAAAAAAAAATTTGAAGTTCCATTATAAGTTAAGCATTGTTTATGCATTGAATTTGAAGCAATCAGTTTCATATACAGTTCCCTGGTTTTGGCGCCCTTCCTGATCCCTATCTCAGCTCCCCAGGCATGCTCAGAATCAGTGTCTCACATTTCCTGTAACTGACTTTGGTGGATCATGCTCGTGGCTTGCACAGCCACTGACAGTTTGTTTGCTGATTTTTTTTTTTTTATTTTTTTGGATTGCGTGTGAGATATTACTCATCAATTTGACTAGTCAAATGATTTAACAAATGAAGTATCATCCAATGAACACACACTGGTGCTTCAGCCTGACTAAGCCAGCTGTCAGGGATGGCAACAGCTGCTGATTCATGAAAGGAATGGAAATATTTCTTTGTTAAATCGGAACACATCCAGCAAAATCTGTCTTAAATGGAAATGAGTGACTATAGCTGTGCATCAAATAATCCCAAGTGGAAGTCTGAGGGTTGGGAGGAATTTTGCAATTGCAGAAATCTGTTTTAAACAAAAAGTTCTAAAGAAAGGGAGCATTGATTTTTTAAAATTTCGTTTCCCAAGATCTATTCAAAATCCAATGAATTTGACACAAATCGCAATATAGGCAGGTGATTCTGCTAGGAGAAAAATTCTGCATACAGGTCCCCATTTTCTTCTGTATCTGTCAATTTTCAACTTAGTTCTATGAAGCCTTCTCATAATGTCACATATTTCTCCCATGTCAACAAATGCTCCTATATGAACTATAAAGATAAATGAATCATCATAAGTCTGAATAACTTTGCTCAAGCACTCAGTAAAGCATGAGGACATTCAGACCCCATTCAGTCTCCTAGTTGAAAAATATCTTCCATCACTAATGTCTCAACCCGGAACTTCAGATAATATCTATAAAATGATTTTGTGAGTCTAGACATTAAAATCACAGACTCAATGCATATATTTGTTTCATATACATATTGATTTCTCCAACTAACCACTTCAAAGGTGTTATTGCAAAGCTTTAAAGCATCTGTTCTTTGCACTAAGGATGCCAAGCACTTTTTTGTCAGATAACAAGATTAATTAGAACAGTAGGACTTTAATATTATTCTTACTATTATTATTATTCTTTATGCTGAAACAGTATTTAGCACTAAAATTTGCTTCTTGAATGGCAGGCTTATCTGAAAGTTAGTGTTTCTTTTCCAGTCAGTTTTATAAAAGGTATAATCTACCACAACATTATTTTCCTATTCCGTGCCAAAAATCAGCATGACTACTGGTATAGTAATACTACTTTATGCATTTCTTTTCCACACAGTAAAAATATAAAAGAATTAAATAATATTTCATTCAGAAGTGTCCACCCCTAGATGTAATCATCAATGAGGTTCCACCTAAAAACTTCATTTGAAAAACTGGAGGTTCCAGAGATAAGCAGTAATTTAAAAGTTTAGTTCAATTTGTTATGTTTATTCTATGTTGTCCTACAGGAACAAAGGTACATTCAACAAAATTGAAAAAAATCACATTTTCTGAAACTGTAAACTTTTCAAAGCTAACCTGATTTTGCACTTGCTGAAAAGAGTGGATCCAGTGCTTTTGTCTCTCACTGTTCACAACATACTTCCTCATACATCAGCATTCTCCATAGATTGAATCATGGCTCTCCAATGATTTCTCCTGAGAAGATTCCTTCTGTGCATTGAACATAAATATTTTCCTGTTTATGCATTTTTTATCTTCCTATACAATATTTTATAGTGTCAGAGGTGTGACAATGTTTACACAGAAGGATGCAAAAACCCCTGAATGAAAACTCTGGGTTGCAAAACATAATTTCTGCTTGCCAGAACAATTACATTCCTTGCTGTTGGGCTATTTTTTTTTTTTTCTAGAGCTAAGAAATGGTATTTCATGACAACACTGTGAAGAAATTGGGGGTGTTTCCTGCAGAGAGATATCATTCTCTATTAAAAGATATATATGAACTTGATATTTTTAGGTCTGTTTTGATTTTGCAAGGCATTCCCCTAAGCAGGCTGGTTAATCTGTCCTACAGAAATTGTAAGTGTTGCCAAGTTTCTGTTTAAACAGAATATGAGTTTACTTTCTGAAAAGTAAATGTGAGGAACGACCTTTTGTAAAAGGAGTGACAAAGCAAATTGTTGGTGCTTAAATTCTGTCCAGTAAATGAAAATTATAAATTGCCCTAAATAAGATAAATAAGTTTTAAAAGAAGATTAATATATTAATAACCTATTTCTATTATCTACTTAATATATAGCTGCCTGCTATAATGGTGTCTTTACTGTTCAGTTATTAAACTTCAGTTGGCAGATAGGCAAAAATTATATCACTCAATAAACCAGCTCTGGAGTGGTAAACCTTTATCATGATGAGCAGACTAGTTTCTTGGGTAAATCTTTTATATAGGGTATTAGTAGAATAATTGCAATAATAACATTTGAAGAGACTTAAAAATGTCATTGTCTCTTTGCAGAGTCATCTCACCTTTCAACTGCTTTTCAGTGGGACGAATTGCAGACTTTTAAATATATCAATGATATAGATCTGATATTATTTCTATAACAGGAACAAAATAAGCTTTAGATAATAATGAAAATTAGATATTGTAGATAACAGTTTCATATTTTATATGACCAGTTTCCTTTTAAGATGATGGAGGAAAGAATTTGATCTTACTCTGTGTTACCAGTGAGCAATTTCCCATTGAGTTCTAAGGGCATAAAGTCAAGACTTCAACAAATAAAAACCTGTACTAAATAGCCTCATTGGTATATTCAACTTATTTATTAACTAAGATAGAAAAGAGCTTTTCTATAGGGTAGGGTACAGCATAAAAGTAGTAGATGCTAAGTGAAAGACTCACCTTCTCTGTGGCAGGTGTTTCAGGGATAAAGGGCAATGTAGTGCTCTGGCCTACTTGCTATCTGACATATCAGGTTTTCTTTCCTGCAGACCCCGTGGTGGTGGGCAGCAAAACACAGAACAGTTTTTCACATCTCTAGATTCACGCTCCTTCTTTCTTTCTCTTTCTCTCTCTCTTTCTCTCTCTCTTTCTTTCTCTCTCTCTCTCTTTCTCTCTTTCTTATAATGTTAATTTCCCTTTCTAATCTACATACAGCAGTCTCTTTTGTTCAACATTGATAGTACAGGCTTCACTTCTGTTTTATTACATATAGAAACCATGAGGTGCTTCAATTAGGGATACAGTTGTGTCAGGTGACCTCCATAATCAGTAGTGAGAGGGAGACAGCAAGCTCACTATAGAGACCTTGATTACCCTCTGGAGGTCACAGTATTTCTCCAGCCATCAAAAAGGGAGCCATGGCTGACCCCACACCATCAGGAGCTGAAAGCTGGGCTGAGGAGAATGAGCCCTGGTGCCACGGTGTTCTCTGAAATTCTGGGGAATCAAAGTTAGGATATCTCTCCTTGGGGTGACCAGGTTTGTTTAAGAGTATCCTCATGTGAAGATTGGCAACAGCCTTCCCACTTTAGTAAGGTCTCGAGAGCAGCTGAATAGTTCAACTATTGCACATCAGTTATCAGCTGCTAGACCAGATTTTCTTCAAGTGTTAAAAAAAAATAAAATTACTGAAAGTAAATAACATAGCTTTCATTTTTGTTGGTATCTCATTCTTCTCTTTCCCTTTTCATTTCCCATCACTCTTTCAGACATTTTTTTCTCTCCTATCTGTTTTAGAGCAATTTCAGCAAATACAGGTCTTTATCTTTTGCATGCTGTGAGGGAAAATAAACTTGCCACAGTGGCATAAAAAAATCTTTTTTGATTTTAGCCAGAATAAACTTTCACTCTTTCTCTGTTTTAGCAGAATTACAGTGACTGACATTAGAGACAGAAAAATAAATTCTCCTTCTTAGGCTGACATTTATTATGCCCCATGTCTTCCCAAATCATTGCATACTAAACAGCAGATGATCATTAGTATCATATCACTTAATATGTATCACACTTCCATGCAAACTGAAATTATTTTAAACACTGATTCAGTGCCTCTAGAAAAAGAAAGAAAAACATCCTTGTCGTGAATTGAGAAAAGGACAAGGAGAGATTAAGAAATGGTTTTAGAAAACTATTTAATCCTTAAGGCTCAAATAATCCAGCCAGACATAGATCCAATACTTCCTCCACTGTGCAACAAAGTTTTCTGATACTGTGAAATACATCTTCATATTTTGGAAACCCTTTGTGTTAGTTTAATGCTGGGTGTTTATTTCTTTCTGCAAGACACACTTCTCTCCAAAATGCCTTAACCAAATGGAAAGGTTAAATGCCATAAGAAAGACCAAAAGACTGACAGGCAAACACCATTTTTAATTAAAAAAAAATAAAGTTTGACAAAATATTAGGATATGACATTTTATGTGACTGTTCATTGCAGAGGAACTCTTTTTTTCATCTGATGTTTATACTGGCTTTGTGAAGTAAACCCTTCATCACCACTGCACAGTGGGTTCATACAGCACTTTTAACATTGCCAAATATTCTATTTGTAAGATAAAGTAGTCAGCTGCTTAAGCATAATGTACTACTTTTACAAATACTTATAGGTTTATTTTAAATAGGAAAGTATTTATTTATTTATTCACTATGAAAATGTTTTTCAAAACTGTTTTTTGATAAACAGAAACTCATTCTGTAAGCTACTTAGATGGCCAAAACCAACACACCTTTCTAAAAGTGTTTCCCAATATATGGCTCTCTGGATACCATAGAAGTGGCAAGAAATATAAATTAAAGATAAGAACCTTTTTTTTTTCTAAAGCTGTAATTTATTTTATTGAGTTAATTTTTTTTTGTCACTACTCTGAAAAGACAGGCTTCTTCACTGTTGAGATGAGTGACTCCTAGGTACTCCAAACAGTTAAATAAAAATTTCATGAAAAAATACAGGTTTTGTAACATTAGACATTTAACAACCTTATGTCAATGTTTTGGATCCACTTCAGTTTCTGAAAAGGTGAATATCAGAGCTGAAGCTGTTTAAACATTTTTTATGGACAACAGAGATGTAATTCTGAAGAGTACTTTTTTTTTTCTTTTTTTCTTTTTTTTTTAGTATCAATTTAATGCAATAAAAAAATTCTACTTAAAAAGTCATGTTGATATTTCCAGGTGAGAACAGTATAAAAGGCAATCTAGATATCGTTATCTTCTAGCACTAATCTGTCATTCTCAAAGCAAACCATGCATCTTCTTCATTTTTTTTTTATTTACAGGACTACACACAAATGAATCTAATAAAAGAAAATACACTTTTTTCACTTAGGGAAAAAAGTGAAGAAAGCTGAATTTTTTTCACTTAATGAATTCTGTCCTAAGAAGAAAAACTGTTCTAAGAAGTCATGCGTTCTGCCCATCTTTTCAACATCCTACTACATTTTTTTTTTTTGTCTTGGGGAAATCAGTAAGAAAGAGCAATTTTTCTACATATATAGGTCAGTATAGACTTAAATCAGTGAATTTTGAGAAGAACTACAAACTAAGGGGAAAACTGTGGCTTTTGAGAAGTAACAGTAGATACAGGTATATTTCTGTAATTATGTTCTTCTACAGCATTTATTCTTCTCATAATCTCTTGCAAAATAAAAGTATTTTGCTGCAAAATTAATTGAACTTGGCTGAAAAACCAAATCTTGTGGGTTTAAATACTATGGAACTTTCAGGGACCAGAGTGAATGTTAGCAAAAATAGAGGTAGTTACTTTGGTATAAAACATTTATATTACATGTTAGAATAGTTTATTTTCCTTGGGCAAATGGCTGGAGCATGTATTATACAAGAACTTGCTGGTGATGCTTTATGCAGTTTGATGCTGACAATTTTAGCCATTTTTATACTTGTGCTGGAAGGATCTAGCTGTCAGAAGGCCAGATCAAGTTTCTCAGCTCAACTGCGCTATTCTGTAAAATCATTTATAACACAGACCATCTCTGTATATGCTGGCCAGAGATACATCCTGCTAGCAAGAACACTGCTTTAAAGACTTCCTCCTAAAATGTTTCCAGGACAGGAATAGAACAAGAATTTTTTCCCCATTCAGACTACAACTGGAGTTACTTTTTTTTTTTTTTACGGAAGTAACCTTGTTTTCAGAATCACCTAGGTCAGAATATATCAGAATGGGGCAATAATCTTCAGCATTGGATCATTATGCCCTGAGAGGAGAGGTTAATGGGTTGTACTCTACCTGAAGGCCAGTTACAAGCATTTTGAGACCTGTCCTTTTTAATGTTAGAAGCACGGAGGAAGTGAAAGACTATACCTTAATCCAGCTTGCAGATGGCAGCAAACTGGGGTACCAGTCAGTGTGCTGAAGGGCAGGGACATCTTTCAGAGGGACCTACTAGGCATGCTGAAATATTGGGCCAACAGGAACCAGTCTCTTCACAGTGATGTGTGGTGGGAGAATGTGGGCAACAGGCACACACTGGAACAAACAGCATATAGGAGAAACTGGATATAAGCACAACAGCTGGAGCTGAACAGGTGGAACAGGTTGCCAGGAGAATCTGTGCTCTCTCTTGGAGATTTTCAAGGGGCAACTGGAAAAAATACAGCATTCCCTGCTCTGACCTTTGAGTTTCACCTGTTTTGGGCAAGAGCTTGGTCTGGGGACATTCTCACCCAAATTACCCTGTGATTATGTGATTGCAGCTCTTGTCATTGCCATCTGTTTGTTCATACTCTGCATTTCCATATGAACAGGATTTGTGGTAAAACTTCTCCCAAAGGCATTTTATAGTATTGTTCTTCTGCCTCAAAAAGGAAGAGGCCTGAAGAAAAAGCAAAACAAAAGTACAGTTATGCAGAAAATATTTGGTTCTAATAAAACTGTTTCAGACTGAAATAACTGCTTTATTTAATAAGGTGAAAAATTAGGCCAATTATTACTTATCACTGAATGTTCTTATGTTAGTTTTTTTAGGGCCTTTCACATTAGTTGAATATCAATGTGTGGTAGCAGTTTTAGACACTTGAGTTTTCATTTTGGCAAACTTTATCTTTCAACTTTTGAAGAAAATATCGTATTTTTCTGATCAGCAGTTTCTCAGTATGTCCAAGTCATTTCATATCCTGACTATGTGTATAGAATTATTTTTCTTTTGGACTGGTACACTTATCTTTACTCTTTCAATACAGTACTGTGTTCAAATTCCTCTTCTAATTTTCATGTTTTACCAAACTGATTGGACTAATTTACTGCATCCTTTTTTTTTTTTTTCAGCTAAAACAGAAATGGAGGACAAAAACCCAAACAAACAAACAAAAAACAAACAAAAAACCCAAAACAAAACAAAAAAAACCAACCAAAAACAGACCCACAGAGACAAAAAGTTGCATCTAAAGTTTTCATCGCATGTAGTGTATTGACTTGCATTTTTCCAAGTTAGATTTTATTTTCCCACTAGTATTTCAATTATCTTAGTTATTTACATTCAAAAAAACAATCTCACTAGTATTTTGGCACCTACTAACAGCTTACATCTTAAGCACTTTATTCCTTATATCATTAAAAAGTAACAGCTTTTGATGCTTGCTCTCTAATCTGCCTCAGCTGCTGTCTCAATATTTCAATTACACTATTGTGTCTCAGTGCAAAGAACAGGTAAAACAAACATGATGCTCAACAGATATGCAAACTCTCTTATGAAGCAAAAGCCTCAGTCTACCATCAGTTTGAATGTATATTCCCAAATTCTGCCTCTTTAACTTTGCTCTTCTTAAGAAACTCAAACTCAATTTTGTATCCCCCACGCAAAGACTGAGCAAAGCCAAAGAAGCAATGTCTTTGAGATAAAAAGTATTTATTTTCTGGGGGATTTTTAGATCCAAGATGTCAGCTGACATAAACTCAATTGATATTTTATTAAATGGATTGGCAGCATTCTGGGAGGTTCAAAACTACCTGTGATATGTTGGCACCATCTGCTTTTCTTTGGTGGTAAAACTGTTGAATTTATATGTATCATATCCTTTAGTCCAACACTTTTGGCCTTGAAGATGAACTCTAACATATATTGGAGAAGTGCTGAGTTTCATCTGTAAAGGTGGCTCCAGGGAGAAAAAAGCAAAGAAGGAAAAGAGGGACAGACTCTATAGCTAGTCAGTAAGGATATTAATCTGAGAAGTAAAAGAGGCCTATTACAGTTCTCATTTTTCTGCATTTACAGTGAATGAATTTGCCCCACAACTGTCAATTTATTATCAAATTCTTGCTTGAAGTTGGAAAAGGTGACCCCACAGTAGTGTCACATCAACATGACACTAACACTGACATAACTTTTGCAAAAAATGAGGAAGAAGCATCTTTGGTTGACAAAATACTCCATGACGACAAGTTGCTACTACCAGAGAAAGAACAAGTAGAAAAACACCAGCATTTGGATCCACCAACTACTAATGTGAGGTCTTGAGGGATGTAAAAGGATGGAAAGCAAAAAAAGATTAAGGCAGCCAAATAGCCTGGTTTCAAATATTTATGGGCTCATGATATTCCAATTGCTGTCAGACAGTGGTTGCTGCAGAGAATTCCATATGAATCCCAGAAAATGGCATTTGTACTGCCTGGAACTATAAATGTGAAGATCTAGCTACTCATTTCAAAGCTGGACTTTGATACACTTGAAAATCAGCTACATTTCTATACACACTCTCTCAGTAGCTGTAAGACAAAAACTTATTCCACAGACATCAATCAGACATTAAAGTGGCCAGGACTGTAGCATTGTTTAAGGGTATTTGTACAATTTAACTGAGCTACAGAAGATGAAAAGTACTCAAGGATGGGAATAACTGAGCTGTGTTTGCTGGTATGTGCTATATTTGTTGTATTTCCACTGCTTAGAGAATTTGACACCTCATCTTAGTCTTTTGTTCTTATTTATTACTTCTGGATGTCCTTCATGTATATTCGTGGTGCTTATCTATCACAGAAACATGCCGCTATAAAACCTGGGCAAATATCTTCACTCTTTATGCATTTGTTATGTCTATGAATACAAATTTAGTTATTAAAATTTCCTGTCAAATATGAGTGAATACATTCTACTAGGAAATCCCATTTCATGGTAGGTCCTGGCATTCTTGTTGGCTTTGTAAACTAGATTTAGTCCTAGTTTTCATGACATCTGAAGAAATGCCTCTACTGCAGGTAATGCTCCACAGCAAACAAAAGTTCACAGCAGGTGGAACAGATAGATACTCATCTCAAAACCTCTGAAGTGAGTGATATTGATCTCTCCCTTAGTGTCCCAGTCAACACTCCTCTGTATCTTCCAGTTGCCCTAGCTTACAGGAAAAAGGAAACAATGAGTGTTTTGCAAGAAGAGGAAGAAGCATAATTGCCTCATCCCATCTGAGCCGATTTTGCGTGCTTATCTAAGCTGGAAGAAGTGGGCTATTTTCTCCTGGTTAGTTGTTTCAAGTTCGTGGTTTTTTGGTTGTTTTTTTGTTTGTTTGTTTGGTTGGTTTTTTTTGGTTGTTGTTGTTGTTTTTTGTTTTTGGGGGGGGTTTTTGTTTTTGCGTTTTTTTGGTTTGTTTTTTTTTTTTTTTTTTATTTCAAACAAATGGACAGCACCAATAGGAAAGACATCCCAGTCACCTGAAACAAGATAAGGTCTTTTATGCATCTTGTTTTCTTTGGCAGGCTCTGTTTCAACTATTTAAGCAACATTACACAACCATGAACCACGACAATCTCAGGTCTAGAGTATACATTTAGAGCTGCAGTTTTCTGGAGCCAGATGGAGAATAAAGGTTTACCTTTCTTCTATCTCTATCATTACCACTGACAGCATCAGTCCTCCTTTACAAGTGTAAATCTGCACCTTTGTTGAAATTAACGGCTCTGCCCAGCACATTGTTAACCTGCAAAAGAGAATCAGATTCTGGATATCTACAATAACAAAACTCACAAGGCAATGGAGAGCCTAATTACCACTTCAGACTCCTTCTGCCTTCTAGAATGCAAATTGAGTGAATCACTGGCACATCCTATGCCAGGTAAGGCTGCAGTAAAAGAGCAGACAACAGCAAGAATCCCTGGACAGCCTGGTAACCAGCAACTTGGCCACATGCTAGTTCATACTATTTAAGGGGATTCAGATGTTACAGGTCTGGTTTTTGTTAGCAATATGGAGATAAATGCTGGGCAGTAATAAGTGTATGTTTTCTTAATTTCTAATGGTATCCTGCCAGTAAATGCCATACAAAGATGATGATGACATCCGATCCAAGATAAGGCACAGATGCACTTTTATGGAACAGTGGTACATGTGTAGCACTACATATATAGAACACATGCATTTGATTTCGTAAGCGCTTTACTGCCAGAGGCAATCACTATTTATTTTAACCTTAGAGAGTCGGAGAAGTTCTGTCTATGTTGCAGGATTCTGGTAAAACAGTAATTAATGTATTAGATGCTACATGCAAGTATGCAACCACTGTTGTCTGGGCATCCATACTACCACTGAGACTGCCTTTGCACACAGCAAAGCTAACCACTGCATTCTCCATCATCCATAAATCTACCTCTCTTCAGTGCAAGTCTAGACAGCCAAACTAGGTGTAAAACTGGACTGATTCAGCAGATTGTCCTCTTGCTCTCCCAGGCAATACTCTGCTTTAAGATAATGAGTTAATCTACTTGAAATAGTTCAGATGTCATCCCAAAAGAAAACAGGAATATAAACAGGAGTATATTGAGCAATTCTGCTTCCTTCCGTTCTGCTTCTTCTGAACAATAAACAAGAAGCATCAAAGGACCCCTTCTGATCAACATCAAAAGCCCAAGATTTTACCAAGAGGACTCAAAAGAGTTCTCATTTGTGGTCAGTGGGAAAAACTTTGCTTTTGCATGAAAATGCTTTTAAAAAGCATTTATTAAGCTTTCTCTACATTTAAAACCCCAAACATCTTACACTATAGCAAATGTTTTAATTCAGTGAAGCAGTAATCTTTATTAATCTTAAAAAACGGACAAATAATAACAGCAGGAAAAAAAATTAGCATGAGAAAACCCTTCACAGACCTGAAACTGTGGCTTCTGCTCCCTGCTTTTCTCTGGTTTCAGTTGTAGATAAGGCAGAGAATTATTTCTTGGCAAACAGTAATCGAGAAGAAAACATAAATAAGCATCAGATATAGAGTCAGAATGCTTTCTGTGGTAACTTGCATGCCAGGAAGGAGCAAGTCAGTGAAAAAAGAAAAAGGGAGTGGGGGAAGGGAATGGTCTTTAAAGACAAAGCACCAAAGGACTCTGTGAAGTAGATCCCAACCCTGCAAGTTTCAGGCAGTCCATGCCTCAGAGAGTAACCACCTGATAACTCGTGCTCACAGGGCTATTTTTTGCAGAAAAAAAGTACTGAGGTAGGAACCAATCAGGAGCATTTCAGCCTGGGAAGATTCATTGATCATTCTAATAGTGACCAATTGGGCATTACAATGGAGTCATAAGAGATGGAAAAATATGTGGAGAGGGCTTGAGGAGGTTTCTGCTATATCCAGGCAGTTATTAGTGGGAAAATGTGTTATTCATGGCAGTTCTCTCCAGGTGCTTTGACTCCCTAAGAACCCCTTAGCTCATCAGACCACCACTGGTACAGTACAGTCCACAGAACACCACAGCCACCAAAGAGGTGGGTGCAAGCAGGGACACAAATCCTGCTGCAAGGAGCTTCTGGAGATACCATCTCAGGTCTCACCCAGGCCCTCAAGAAGTCTATCTTTCCATCCTAAAGGGTTAATAAGCAGATAGCCTGGTAGCTCTCTACATGACTAAAATCCTTTTGCACAAGGTGGGGAGAATGGATAGGGCCAGTAATAGGTACCACAGCAGGGATCCTGTGATGGGCCCCTCAGGCTCATGGGGGGAATGGAGGGGGGTGGGGGAAGGTGGCTGGAGCCCACACCTCCACCCTTCCCCTGGGACAGTGCAGTGCAAAAGGCCTTTCTCTAATAGACAGGCTCAGGCAGCCCATGGCAAAAATCCCTAGTTTAAACCATTGGGCCTGGTAGGGGAGAGAAATGGGATTACAGGCAAAATAAACAAAGGAAAGGTATAACTACGTAACAGAACCAATAAGAAACTGAAATTTTTGATTCTAAAGATGGACGTGGGGACAACAGGAGGTTTGGTCAGGCTGTCAGGAAAGCCAGTGTGCTCTCATGGAGCTGCAGAAGTCTCCTGTACCCAAATAAGCAACAGGTACAGCCCCAGAACTGCCTGCAAGGTATCTGGAAGGTCTCATCCCAGCAACAAAACTTACTGATAACACAGGGCAAGCTAGCATGGTGGAAAGTAAAAGAGGAAAAAATAAACCCATCTCTTCACCTTTTCTGGGACCTCACTGTGGTCAAGTCTGGCAGCAGTTCATCATGAATAATGTCTTCTAGAAATAAATGGAATTTCCCAGTGTTTCCCTGCTATGTTTTTAAGGAGCATGCTGTGAGTTTTTGAGGCAGCTCATCTGAAACTAGAAATGACTGTGCCTTCCTAACTTCATCAGATTTCAGGATGTAAAAGTGAACCCATGGGGTTCTACCTGTGGAATCCTTACACAGGTGGCAGCTGTAAGATGAGGTTGTTGCCTGCTCTCACAGTCAGAGCTGTGGTTGCTAGCATTGAACCAGAAGTTGTTCTCCACTGGTGAGCTTTGAACTCTGCAAATATTTCACTGTGAACAGTGTTTCCTTTCATACCCACAAATATTTCCAGAAAAGGCACCTGATTTGGGAGGAGAGGGTAGCAGCCAGTTTGTCTATAGCATTAACTTTGACGAAACTATATTAATAAAGTATTGCAGCTACCGTGCCAAGCTGTTCGCAAATAGAGTAATGCTGCACTTGACAACAAGGTAGCTTTTACCTATGCAGTCCTGTGCATTTGTTTGTCTGTGCACCTAGTTGTGTAGATAAAGTCAGGGGTGTTCCTGTTTGCTAGCACCTCTCTGCTACTGCAGCCTTACGTCTTGAGCAACAATTGCTGTGCTAAAACCATCCTGTGTTGCTAAAATCCCAATTTTTCAACATGAAACATTTTAAGTGCTTTCTTTAAGTGATGGTTGCATGAGGGGAAAAAACAGAAGGTAGGTAAACTGAGGTATAAAAGTGCAAACACACAAGCCATTGTTATGCATGTCGCAAAGCTAGAAATAGAATAAATACTTCTGGAGTACTGGCTAGAGAGGCAATCTCCTTTACAAACAGGTACCTCATGGTTACCCTCCAGCTACTGCTTGGTTTTAACTCCTCCTTCACATAGGTCACGAGAAGGAGTGACTTGGGTTGTGCCAAGACCTGAAATGGGAGACTGGTGCAAATGGCAGATAGCCAGCAGTGAGGAGACATCTGGCATAAGACAAGGTGCTAAGGTGTGTTGTACATAGTTATGAAACTATTCTACCTTTGTTTTCTGTGTAACGTTATATTTTTAAGAACCGTGCCTGCCTGATGAGACAGTAGTTGTTTTGTTCTTTGAATTGCTGTAGCCTCGGGGTGTCAAAGTCATTTAAGCACAGAGGGTTGAATTCCATGTTAAATTATGGTTCGCAGGTCACAGTATAAATACACAAATTGCATACTTTCCAGCACAACAGTATCCCAGTGATGTCAGTGGAAGTTCACAGAGATCGGCATCACTCAGCTGAACAATATGCTCCCTTTTAAGACCACAGTTCTCAAGCTCCATAATACCCTCATTCCAACAACTCTTCATTTCAGTTCTTTGAGACATGCATTTTTGCCTCTTCCCTGCTGCTTGCTGAAAGCAACCAGCAATGATGCAGAAATGTGTTTGAGGATATTCATCAGCCTGGGAGCACTTCAGGGTGCCAGTGATCACAGGTACTTATGCATGTCTGCTATGTGCAGTCACACTTGGGAGCTTTTCTTTGTAACCAACAAGTCTAGAAAAAGGAAGCAGGATTTTACATCCAGCGTCCCTGGATATGACCTACAGGCTATGTTTAAATCTCCTTAGTACAGGACAAGAAGAAACAAACCCACAGCTCTGTGTAACTGGAAGGTTTTTCTCTGCTAGCTCCAGATCTGTTTGAACCATGGAACATATATGGAAATAAAACAGTACCATGGAACTTGCCCAAACCTCTCCCACGTGGACCCTCTGGGGTCCAATACTGGATAGTGTGATGGACTACACTCAGCCTCAGCTTTTATCTGTCTGGTCACATATTTCCATAGAATTGTAACACAAATATTTTTTTTGTTTGTAGTCATTCAATACATGTGATGAAATAGTTGGTTTGTTTGGAAAGGATGTAAGAATGTGAGCAGGAAGGAAGGAAACAAAAAGAAGGATGTAAAAGTCTGTGACATGACTAGTTACTGTTCGTGCAGTTCTTAAGACATTCTAAATGCTGACATTAAAGTTGGGCTGCTGCTCCCCAGCAGAGAGCATGGGTTGCCTTGCACATAAAGGAATGGCCGACTTTCCAAATGGGGACGTGTGTTTGCATAAATCTCTGTATATTCACATCTTTAAATCTCAATTTCAGCCCTCTTGTCTTGTCCATCCCAATCCCCTCCTCCCTTTCCTCAGTGTGGGATGCAGATGTTGTGAGAAGATGGTGAGATTGGAACATCGATTTTCTCTTCTCCCTCACAAATGAACAGGAGATTGCTTTTAAAGGTATTAAATGGACACAGGTGGGACTGTAAACTTAAGTGCCTCCACATGGAACATCTGCTGCATGTTCTTCAGTTCCTGTTATCTTTATAGCAGAACTTGATCTTTTAACCCCTTCACAACTGCCTCCCTCAGTACTTGTGCGAAGATGTTCAGTGACTTTTCTTTGATGTATGGAGAAGTCACAATGGATCTCTGTGATGTGACTGGCGTATGGTGCAGTGCTTTGAGGTTCAGTGTGCTTAGCAATTTGCACAGGTGGGTGGGGGAGGAGGACAAGTGTTGTCCAGGTGTTCTCAGTCTTGCTACAGATAAGAGGATTCCAGACATACCGCAATACATCGAATATCCCCATTCTCCCGCCTTCTGCCCTCCCTCCTGCACTCCCCCAGCCCCAGGAAATGTCTTTCTTGGGGGAAGAACATATTTGTGGGGATACTCCAAGCCAGTTAATATAATCTGAGCCATTTGGGGTGTAAAAGAAATTCTTTCTAAATGTCTGCTATGGACCTAAAAAAAAATTTCCCTTTCATCTCCAGAATCCATCCCTTCTCCCTAGTGCCTCTTCCAAGTCTTGCTCACAAATTCAGGTACAAAATAGAAACCTGAACCACGTTAATTTATCTTAAATCTCTTCATTGCTGCCTCTCACCAGTCCACAGCATTTGTGCAACAGAGCTGTGTGATATTCTCCTTTGAAGTCCTAATGAAGTCGAAGTGGATCCTTGAGCTGGGGCTGCAAGCTGGTTGCCAGGTGAAGCATTCACATATCTTTTTCATGAGCTCAACATGAAGAAAAAAGGAAAACTTGGATGAAAGTGCACAAAACACATAGTTCCAAACTAATTTTAATGTAGAAGGAGATTGAAAGCTGTAGACTCAGATTAAAGTCTAAGATCTGTTGCTGATTGTACCTACATGTTAAAACTCTTAATGCCATATCCGAGAGTTCATTGCAGCTGGAATGGGGAAGAGAGATAACATGGCATAGAACACGGTAGAGCAGCATCAGTGGAAAGAATTTCTTTTAAAGCTTGGTAGTTATACCATATGGGAGGCATCCCAACAACCCAACTTTGTGCAGACAAAGGTCCAGGATTATGCCATGGGAGAAATAATGATACACAATTCTCAACTATCTGCCTGAATGCTAAGTACATGGAAAATATTACTATTTTGTTTAGCAGGATACACCCAGTTATGCAGTTGTTCATTATGAAGCAACTGGACTAGGAAATGAGAAATCAGGAAAAAACAAATATTCCCAAGCAGAATGAAAAATACTTCAATTGTCTTTGAAAACCCATGTCCGTGTCCCCCTGTTCTGCTCTTCCTTTGCCAGGAGTTAGGCACCTGTGTTGCTCTACCAAATCAGTAGATTTGATTTGTGGTAAGCACTTCTTGTTCTTCTAGTTTTTAGGAATAGATTTGCTTTCTAAGATAGGGATTGGAAAAGCAATTAGTTCTTTCAGGTCCCTAAAAATGGGTCTCTCTGAGTTCCTTCCCCATGTAACTTGAATAAGAGTAAATAAAACTCTTCTATAAAGTAGTAGTGGTTTTGGTATTTAGCCATGCAAATTCTAGCTGATCTGCCAGTTTCCCTCACAATCTGATGGTGACCTTTTCCAACAGGATGCTTACTAAAAAAACTATGGAATGAAAATGCTTGTGTTTTCAAAACATTATTGCTGCTTCTATAAAAGGTGCTGGGAAAGGATGAGGGTCTAATAGCAAACTAGTCCACTCCATTCTATCTTCTCACAGCCCCTGAACTGCTATTAGATCTCTTCAACCACACCCTAAGCATCTTAACATACTTTGCATTGGCAGTCAGGATATGCAGGAGCCTCCTGTAGTGTTTTCCTGCATGCTCGCTTTGCCTTGGATTCATTCCACTACTGTTCCAAGTCTCTTTGTCTTGTGTCATTTCCCTTCTTTCCTTTGTCTTTCAGCTTAGTAAACACCATCTAACAAAACCCCACTCCAGTAATTTAAGAAATTGCTGCTTCATCTAGAAGAAAAATGTACGAGTGGACAACCAGGAAGACTCATGCAAATCCCGTTGCTCAGTATGTATTCCATCAGTTCTCTCCAGCCCATTGTCCAATTTGTTTATTCAGATCACAGCTCTCTTTCAGATAATAAATCTGTTGCTATGCCCTTGCTTACTGGCAAGGACATGTCATGGCACTCTTCGGGTCTCCACAACACCCACACCTGATGCTCCTTAGCACAGTGTTCACCTGGACCAGGTGTCTCGGCTGAGGTCCACTGGAATCAAGGACTCAGCCAGAGCCTGCCCCAGGGGTGGGAACTTGGAATGACTCCTAGGTTCTGCACTGTAGATGTCTCCTCTGTTACTCTCTGTGCCCAGAACAATGACATTTTTCTTAATTGTTCTCTGTTGGCCCGTTGGCAGTCTTGTCATTTAAAGAAATAATTCTCCAAGAACATATGCCTGGCTGTAATACGCAGGACAAGCACTGCTCATGAACACTCAATATTTTTAAAAGCTATGTCTGTGCTTTTGGTTTGGTACTAAAAAATAATCATTATTTAAACAACACTTATGCCTGAGAAAATCTGCAGTTTCTGGGGGAACAAATGGGTCAATGTTTTCAGAACTGTACTTAAAACCAAAAGAAATGATCATGGCTGGCATGAGAGACAATGTTCCCAGAGAGAGTTAATTCAGCATAATTTTGAAGGATATCTTGTAATGAAACAAGTCTTAGTGGGACATATAAAGTACCTCACTTACTGTAAGCCTTGTGAGAGGTGATGAAGCCTTCTGTTCTTTGTGGTAAATGCCTTAGGTCAAAAAGGGCTTAGTATGTACAGGAGGCATAATTTCAGTTATCCTCCTGTCCTGAATCCCAGCCCTTTTAGCTGTAACAGAAATTCTAAGCCAACCCATACTTTTTGGATTACTTTAAACTGCATCACAGTGCTTTTCTTAAAGCACTTTATTTTGAATAGGATCCATGAAAGGATTCTGATATGGGCTGAAACTAAATCACTTTCAAGGAAATGCAGCTGGAAGCACACTAATCTAAAAGCTTCCCAGGGAAGGCAGCACAGGCCTCCATTCTGCTGTGTCTCCGCCCCCAGCTAAAGTGCACCATGGCTCTCTGAGAGCCCTTAACCCTTGAGCTGCAACATTGCCTCACCAGCAATATTCAGGGGATAAAAATAAAACAGTGTTTTCTTTCAACACCACCTCTGTGTTGCATGCAGTTTTCATCTAGTTGTCCGGGTAGAGGATAGAGGCTTAAGGTCATCTTTCACAGACTTTATGTGTTGAATTGCAATAGTGGTTCTAACCCTGGGATACAAGTTAGGGCTGTTTCTGTTGTGGACTCTTCCTTTGAGTCCCAGTAGAGATGACGCTGTTTGTGTTACATTTTATACAGACTCTCATTCCAGCCTGCTCACCCTGTGGGAGTGTGCAGCTGGGGCTGATGTGCGTCAAGACAGGTTGTGACAGAATTTTTAAGAAATATTTCAGCTGTTTATTAAAGGATTAGAAAAGCTGTAACTAACAGAGGGTATGTTTTAGTTGGAAACAAAGCCAGGCAATGGTGTGGAGACTGAAGAGGGGGAAACACCAACATATATATATATATATATATATAGCAGTTCATCCCTCCCACACCCTTTACATAGGAACTCTTTTTTTAAAATAAAGAGGGCACGAGAGGTGATCTGTGTAGATGAATCTGGGCCTAACCAGCCTGTGGAGTGGCAGGAATTTGTTTTGCTTTTCCCACATATGATGATTTGTATGCCTTCCTTTTCCATTTTCTCTTATTACCACCTTCAAACCAGTTACAGCCTACATAGCTGTCAAGCCTACTGCTCTCCATAGACTCTTTCAGGATTCAAGTTAGCAACGTGTCTGTCCAGAAGGTACATGAGAGTTTCCTTTTGTTCATTTGAATGTAAGGCTCTAAGATTGCAGGAGGGTTTATTTTCCACAGCTAAAGGACCTCATCCCCCACCTCCATTCCAGACAGCTGATTTTTTTTTTTCCTGTGGACAAATGATCACTTGTAATGGGACAGATAAGCTTCTACTTCTTCAGCTCCTAGCCTGGTATATTAATACTATCCAGTGCTCCTGAAGGCATACTTACTGCATCCCCTATTGAGCAGTTCCTGCTAAGAATAGAAACCTTGGGCAAGGGAGTGGGAGAGGTGGATCAGTGGATGCCCTGTGATTCAGCTGCCCCAGGCAAAATCCACCTTCAACAACAAGAGGGAGCCTTCCAGCCCCACTGCAGTTCTGGCAGCTGAGACAGTGCTGAGTACCTTTCAACTGCTTTTACCAGTGGAAATCACAGATTACATTAATGAGCTCACTAAAATCAATCTCTGGTATCATTCAAAACTATTTTAAAAGGCACTAAAGTCTGTTTTGCCCTAGAAACAGCAAAAAGTAACGAAAACAGTAGCTGACCAGGTGATTTCATGCTGTATCAGGTGATTTACTTTGAGAAGTGTTTACATACTGTTTGACTTTTAGCCAGCAAAGATAAGCCCACATTCAGGACTGAACATCAAGGTGCTAATGGAGTTTTCCAGTGTTATAATGAAGAGATTCAACAAAATGGGCAGGAATGTGTAAAAGGTTTACTTCAAACACTAAAGCAGTTACGTAACCTGTTTTGAATCTGCTTTTACACTCACATAATTTTAACTTGTATATCTACATAAAAGTCTATCCAACTGTACAGATATAGAAAAGATTCACTGACATAAGATATATGTGCATGAATAATACCATATTCTCAAATACCAGAATGTCTGATTTTCTGTATTATTTCATATATTATAATCCTTTTTAAGTTTTCATTGCGTTCTGAAATGAGATTATCAGTCTCTGTGACCTCTTGCAAATGTGTTTCACAAGTTTACATTGATGCATGTGGAGTTAAAAAAATCCAAAAGTTTGCTTAATTAGTGCACTATGAATTATGGAGCAAATCAGAGCCATGTTGGGCCCAAAAAACAAAAAGGGGGAAAAAAATTGCTACTGATACTTACTGTTTAGTCAGAGGAAGAAAATGAATTTATTTGGTGTATGAATGGTTTTTGTGCATGCTTACATTGAGGTCACATACTCCTATCATGACGAAAATAGGAGTCCAACCTAGAAGTGACACTACAGGTACATTGCCACCACAAGAATAATCCTGACATGCCTCCCCAAACAGCCTTGAGCTTCCATTGATTCTTGTGCAGACATAGGATCATGTCCCTTGAGAAGCTGCTGGCGAGGGCTTGGGATCTTGTGGAGAGATAGGAGTGTGGCTCAGCCCTCCTGGCAGCACCACGGGGCTTGGCTGGTGTTAATCTGGTGGCCAAACCACACTGGCTCCCAGCACGGCCATGGACATGTTGCAACTCCTTCACCTTCAGATCCCCTCCTTTTGCTTCAGCTCCCCTGGGTTTTAATCGCTCATGTTCTTACATAACTTTTGGAAGGAAAGTCTGTTACTGTTTGCCAAAGTCGGTATTTTTTCGCTCCGGACTGTTTAGATGCCACGAAGATGAGGTGGAGCATCCAATTCCCTCCCGTTAGGAAGCTGTCCTTCGAAAGGGCTTTGCTGCCGTTGCCTCAGCCCAGACGCTCCCTCCAGAGCGAGCGCTGTGGCTTTAAGGCCCCTCGTCCCAGATCCACAGCACACCCACATATTTGTCCTCTCTTTGCATAGCCAGTGCCAAGCGGTGACATCCACTCTAGTCCCTGGGACACGCTGCTCTCTGCAGCGGAGAAAAACGGGACCGAGGGGGAGGGGGCGGCCGAGGGAGAGCACAAACCCCGCTGTGTTCCAGGAGGATGAGTCACTTCCTCGCACCAGCTCTGTGATGCTTTATTTATTGCCTCTCCACTGATATGAAGGCCGGCTCCCTTGTCCCTCTTCGGCATCCCTGGACTCGGCCACCCCATTAATCAGGCGGGGCCATTGGGGAGTGCACGGGGAGCGCGAGTCCTGCCCGCTGGTGGCCTTTAGCTGTCTCCAGTTCAATGAAATTACCTTGTGTGAAGACTTGTTTTATGAGAGATTGGTTGATTTGTAACTAAACTACTTCCTCCATTATTTGATAAGCTCAAATATTTGCTACTGATAGTCAGAGAGTGTCACATTTATTATCCCGTTTCAGGCATTGCTTAACTCCTTTGTGCTAGGCTTTTTTTTAACCCCTTTGAGGGCAGCAGAAAGAAGACAGGAAAAAAAAAAAAAAAGTCTTATTCTCCTTACTCATGCTTCACAAAGAATTGGGGTTTATTCTGTAAGGGATGTGGCTTGACTAAATTAAAATGCTTTGCAGTAGTTCTTTATATGTTTAACACAACACTTAGCAGGGTTGACTCATGCTTTTTGTTAGATATCCAAAGCAATGGAAAAAGAAAAGTGAGCAATATCTTTTTCTTCTCTCATATATCATAGCACTTCAAGGTTTAGACGTGAAGCACCATGATCTCAAGGATGGGGCATGAATATCAATACTAAGTCCTGTTTGCTATCTTGCTCCAGTCGCTATGACACCTCTGACCCATTTGTACCTCGATCCTACAGCCCTAAGATGTAAGTAATACTTTTACAATAACTCACTGGCATGCACTCTCAAGTTTTTCTCTTAGAGGAAAAAAAAATAGAATATATTTATATTCCTTTTAGGATATATTTAGAATATTTTTCGTTTAGAAGTCTTTCAGACTTTTTTTTTTTTTTTTTGGGGGGGGGGAATGTCAAGGGGTTATTATCTGTTTGGTTCTGAGGATTCCAGCAGTAGATCACAAACCCAACACAAAAAGATTTTTTTATGTGTCAGGAGGAAAAAAGCTACTTAACCATAAGAGAGATCTTTAGGAACCCCATCAGACTTCCCAATACTTCTTACAAAACTTTTGTGGGTACTTGATATTCCAGTAGTATACATACTTTAATCAGCACTGTTTTGCCTAATCTGAGCATTTCTGCTGAGACCACAGACTTCTACATCACTATCCTCCATAAACATATGCTTGAAATATGGAGATGGGACAGGGAGACAACCAGTCTTTGTCTAATAAAGAGAAATAGGAGCTTGGGATTTGGGGTTGTGAAATGGAGAGGCTCTTGAATCCCATTTGATACCTTCACAGCATCCCAGGTTCAAGACCTTAAGATGCCTGAGGCCAGAGGAAAAATCTTTGAGAGAAAGTCCATGCCTGCCACACTCCATTGGGAGGGTGGTTATATTTCTGTAATGAAAAATTAGAGAATAGTCACTATTAATTTGTGGGAATGGTGTAGTTCCAGGACTGCTGATACACTTTGCACAGAGAGTTTTCAAGGCATTTCTGTTGGAGCCAGCAGGCTTTGGGGAGAAGCTTTGGACTGGGAAAACAACATTGTGCCCAGAGCCTGCAGTGTGTTTGAACACAGAAGCAAATTGCTCTATTTGTCCTTATCAAGGACTCCAGTGAGCAAGTCCTGCTGCTTATATTCCAGTATACTAAATCCTATCTGAAATTAATGGGACTGCTCTTATTAAGGATAAAAAAAAAGGTGAAAGGGCTGATCTACGGAGAACAGGATGAGACTAGTTGGAAATCTCCCTCCTGTGGAGGAAATAAGAGTTTTGAGGAAAATATATTTAAAGCAGATTAGGTAAAAATAGACAAGAATTTAATTTTCTCCAACATTCTGAAGTATGTACATGAGTGAATTTATAAAAAATATTCAATACGTGAATTTTCAAATGGAGCTTTTGACCTTGCTGAAACTTTATAGTCCCTCAAAGTTCAGAGGAGTTGGGTTTGTTTCTCTCTGAGTTAAAAATGACTGAGGGAAAATATATGTTCACTGTGCTAACTAAGAAGGAAGTAATGGTTCATTCCATCTGTGACAGATGAGTAGAGATATAGGCAATCACTTGTGCACTTACAGTCAGATGCAGCAGGCTCATGGCACACGGCTAAGTGTCTGTTGGTAAGACATTCTGAAATGATAAGGATACATAATGCTGGCTTAGGACTGTAGCCTTCCAGAATCTCCTCAGGGAAGATCAGGCCTTTTGCAGGTGGCTCAGCTGATTTCTAACAAAGAGCCTGCTGGTGAGAGTCCAAATTGATTGTTTCAGCTGAGGTCTGCCCTGGAAGTCAGGGAGTGAGAGCTGAGCCTGGGGAGGTTGAAGGTTCATTAAATATGTTTGTCTTGGACTTTGACATGAAGATGTTTCTCTTCCAGATGCGGCTGAACTCTTAAGGCTTTGGACTTAGGAGTTATAGGAGGAGCAAAGCTTTAGCTGTGGTTTCTGTACCACAACAGTGGCTCACTGAGGCAGCACTCTTCTTTATTTTAAACTGACATACCAGTTTAAAATAAATGCATTGTAAAATCACAAAAAGCTGGATTTTTAGAATACGTTACTTAGCTAATTGTAATTTTAAAAGCAGATGTGCATTCTACATTTTTCCATGAGCTCACTAAAATACGGTTAAGCCCATGTAATTGGTGAATTTTTTTTTTCATACAATTTTCAAGGCACAAACTTATAATTCTTGGTAGTGCCATCATTATCTATTAATTTTTAAAAAGCGTTTTTCCATTTATAGTGTTTATCTGCTTGCCTATTCCTAAATAATGGCTGAATCTTCATAGGCTTAACCTTTGTTTTGGGAATCTTCTAGCTGCATCTGATTCTCAGGGAGAAATTTATTTGACTGACCCTCTCTGTTCAGCAGAGCTGCATCCTTGCAGGCATAAATACCTGTTTGCATTTGTTCTTCTTCACTGATTGTGTTGGAACTATTATTTCACAATAGAAGAATGTGACAGGCAGTAGTACACAGTCTTCTCTGCAAATTGTGGAAACTAAATCCCTACAGCCAGGAGACACATCCAGCATCTGTCCAGAAGCAAGCACTTTGAGTTCCTGCAGGAGGCAACTCGTTGAACTGAAATATTTTGTTATTCTAGATTGAGATGCCTTCATCATGTTTTTAGACTGTTTTGAATTGTGAACCATACCAATATTTTATGCTGCTATTCCTACCGCTCAGGTCTTTTTACCATGACTTTTATCTCTTTCATGGAAGACAGTGCCTGACAGGACTTGATTCCTTAGAGTTCTAATATGTGTTCTGCTTCCTTTCACCCTGATGGGATAATGGCTGGAGGGCTGTTCATTGGCACTTAGCTCTGCCTAGATATAAAACTCTGGTTTTAGGACTTTAGCCTTTTCACACCAGAACTGTGACCTGTCATTTGTGTTTACAAAAGAATTATGTTCGTCACTAAACCACATGGGAGATTCATATTGTTAGCAACTGTTAGTCTAGCTGCCATCGGAGATTATCTAGGAAAAGAGGAGAGTTTAGAATCCACATAGAGGCCACATGTTCTGTTGACTTTTTTTTTTTTTTTAATTTCAGCTAAAAATGCCTTAAGTAGTGTTGGGAGAAATTTTCAGCTATTTGATACTCTAAGTGTCCTGCCAAAAAAGCAGGAGTCACAAGCTACAAGTCCTACTTTGCGACAAGTACATTGGCAGCCCAAGATAAATATCATAAACCAAATGGAAAGAAAAAGTATGATGAGCTCATGATCTCTGCTTGGAGTTATGGAAGAAAAGATGGTAAAACATGGGGAAAGAAGGTGTGATTTGACTTGGATCATGAAATAAGTAACATCTAAATAGATGAACTCTAGGTATAGTTTTATTAACAAAACATATTTAAGGACTACTTGGATAAACTTTCCCAAGAGAAAGTAGTAAAATGAAAATGATGTGTTCCAAACTTTGTTCAAAGATGCAAGGCAGAATACTCAAATGTCAATAGAAATAATATATTTAAGGACAGCATTTTATGTGTTATTCATCTAGGATTTATTTAAATGTTTTGTTTTGTTTGTTGTTCACTGTTTTGGGATTTTTGTTTTGTGTATGAACCATGGTAAAATGTGAAGAATTTAAACCCTTATATTTGGATCTATGACATAAAGCATCACATATTGGAACATACTTTACTGTTCAATTTCCATAGCAAAAATCCTTCTTGATCCTTTTAACACTGCCTTGGGAGACCTGTTTTTCTGTCTTATTTTAGGTTTTATTACATCTTTGTACACTATCAGCACAGTAATAAAATTGATTTAATCTTCATTATTTTAAAATTATGTGTGGAGACACTGTTTTTCATCCAGTATTCTGGGGCTGCAAATTGCAGATGAATTGATCTGCCAGAAATTTGGGGAAATAAAAAAACCATCAGTTCCTTTAGGGCTGGTTTCTTCTTCCATTGGAATCAGTGGGAATTTTGCCATTGACTTAAGTGGAAGTAGGATCAGGCCCTTAATGCTGTGTACTAACTTTATTTAGGCCAAAAGACACACAGACACTGAGAAAATACTGTTCAATGGTTGCAATTTTAGTCAGTAATTTTGGTGCTTGCTGGCAGTATGGCACCTCTAACGGAGCAAAATATTACAGCATTTAAGGAGTGCTTTTGACAATATGCATATTATAGTATGAGGCAAAACAGCTATGGTTATGTTTCCAAAGATGTAATGAAATTTTAGGTGCTAGACTGAGAATGTAGTTGGAAATGCTAGACTGGAAGCCTGTATAAGTCTTGTTGGGAAGTGGCACTTTCTTAATTAATAATAATAATAATAATAATAATAATAATAATAATAATTTATTTATTTATTAATAAAACCTTTCTGGGTGACAGACAGGAAGGTGCACCTTGAGACATAGAAGACATAGATTCATTTCCGGGGGTCTGCCCCAGACACCCTGTGTGACCTTAAGCCAAGCATTTAATCTCTCTGCATCACTGTGCTCTGTTTGTAAAATGTGGATACCAATTCTTCCTTTCTTTTGTCCCCAGCCCTGCCTGCTTAACACCTCCCTGTAAGCCCCTCAGGGAACAGCCTGTTGCTTACCCTGAGTGTCCTTCCTCCCAGATCAGGGCCTTGGCTTTGGCTATGACCAAAATGTTTAAAATAGCAAAATAATACTTACTGCTCCATACTTTTACACGCAGATATTGAGCTTTAACACAGGTTAATTTCAACTTGTTTTTTTCCTTTGGGTGAATCTGTTGATGTTTGTCTGACTGATCCACCCATCTACGATTAGAGCTGGCAGGACTTAAGCCTGTGACTAGTTTTCCCTGCTCCTGCTTTCTCCTCTGGCCTCTTCTCTGCCTGAGTAGGGTTGCTGATGAACTTCCATTACCCTCACATAACAATTACTTTGCATATATAAATAATCTGAGTATGTGCAATAGTTCTTTTTTATCTAGAACACATGAGACCTGCTGTACATCTGTGAACTGAATTATACTTGTCTGGAGAGACCAGTTTGTGCTGAACATTGGAGGGACCATATGTGAACTTATCAATGGCAGGGCACACACCACAGGATCTGACACTGCACCAGACATGGTGCTAAGGCACTGCTGATTTGTGGAGAAGTGTGAATCCAGTGTGTTCAGGATGCATTGAATTTCCTGCATCTGCTTAACTCAGCTGTGTTTGAGCAGTAAACCAGAGGCTAGTCACCGGCGAGTTTATAAAAGCATCTAACAGCTCTAAATCTGATCTCTGATGTACCTTCACATTTCACTTCATATAGGTATATGAAACACCTCAGTAAAATCAGTGAGCCATACTCACGCATAAAGTTTCACTTGTGGCTTGGGGTCAATAGGAGCATGTGGGTGTGTTACATTTGCACTGAAAATGTTTCTTGGATAAGCTCTCCAAGGATTTTTAGGAAGGATGAGATATCTTTTTTGCTGGATCCTAGCTAGGATCCTGACAAGACGGATGGTGACATACTTTGCCATGCCATGAATGGTGGTTTTCTGGGTACATGGTAAGGCATAGCTCTACGTGCTAGAAGAAGGAATATGAAAATTTGAAGTGCTCTTATTGCATGGAAGTGTTTCCATGACTCGGGTAATTTGGTAACTTTAGTTTTTCGAGAATTCAATTTTTTTTTTTTTTTTTAAATTTTTTTTTAATTTTTTTTTTTAAATTTTTTTTTTTTTTTTAACTATGGTCCTAAATTATTTCATTTAACGTAGGTGCTAGGAAAAGAATCAGAGCTAATATCGCTGAAAAAAAAAATCCAGTTTCTACTAGAGCCTTTCTGGAATATTGAGGTCATACCTGGATGTACTTTGATTTATAGAAGAATGAGACAGTCATTTTTATAAACCCCCTCTATATCTCATGCTTTTACATCTGTTGGAAGTACTGGAATGTCCAGTTGTTTTTTTCCAGATTGCTCAGCTCATGAATTTAGAAAATGAGGATCTTTTTTTTGAGAGTCCATCTGCCTATGAACCAGGCATCACAGTTCTTAGGTGAGATGCCAGCTGGGAATAATGGGGGGAGCTTATACAGGTTACAATTCAGCCCAGGAGATTGGTACTAGAAAGAGAGGCAGCACAATTTGCACAAGCTGTAGCACAATGATTTCATTGATGTCTTTGAGCACTGTTTCTTCCATGGGTTACTGACCTGACCTAGCGCAAAAGCCAATTTGCTCAATGTATTTTATAGGCAGAACAGAACCAGCCTTTCTTGAGGGAGAAAAAAAAATCAATTCTTCCTGTCCTTCGTGGTTGGTTTCCTTATCTCTACATGCCTGCCAAGTGGGGACAGGATGAACACCATTGCCTTATATGTCACAGGTTAATACTAAATAGAGTGGACCTGGTTCTCAGAGATATTTCTATTTACTATAAATTATTTTAGAGGGTTGAGGGTGACTTTGGCTGTGCTAAGACTCTTTGTGTGCCCAGGTGCTACTCTGTGATGAGGCCATGGGTATAAATACATGCAGCAGAGCTCAGTAACATGTACACCAAGTGCCTTCTCAAGATTTCCCGTGTCCCCAGAACTATGCAAGAGAGAAATAAAAGTGTAATAATGGTGCTATTTTATTTGACTGAGAAAATAAAGTTCTTCAACCCCAGCAGCGCAGTGTTAAATGATCATATGTTTCTGTTTTATTATGTAGACCTCACTGTAAAAATACAGAACCTATAGGTTCCAAATGGATTTCTGGATAAAGGGATTTTCCCTTGCATTAGTCTTGAAAAGAAAAAAATTTATTCATTCATTTTGCACATAAGAGCATTTTACATTCTTGATATGTTCAGGAAAAAGAAGCACTAAACATCTCAGAGCATTAGATTGTTCCTCAGGGCAAAAAGTTGTTATTGGAACTTAGTGTGTAACACAAACCTAGAACTTTATTCTCCTGTTTCTGAAGTTACAGTTCATGTTTCTTTTTTTCCCAACAAAATAGACTTGGTAACCTTAAGTTCCAGTATCTGGGGCTGTCAGCTTTGTCAGTAAATAAGACTTGTACTCAGATTGTGATAGGAACTGTACTCTCATAGATCACTTGCAAAATCTTTGCCAGAAATATTCTTCTCTCAGTAAGAATTAAATTCAAGCTACCATGCACACTGCAAAGAGAAATTGTTTCCCATGCTGAGACCTGATGAGTCTCAGCATATGAGACTGTATGATCATTAGATCAGAAATTCACCAAGGACACCTAATATTCCATTTAGCTTGTAACAATTACCATTTCTTGGCAGGAGCCTTGTGTGCAGCCTTCATTTATTCTAGTCAAGCTCACTAACAGTGCAGTCATTGTGCACCACCAAAATTTTTCAAGAAATACAGCTGCCATGCTTTGGTATCTCTTCTGGAGTGAAAAGCATGTTGCCATAAGGTACTTTACATTAAACCCATTTTCCCTGTCTTCATTTTATTCTTCTGTATTCAAAGATGTGTCTGTATTCCTAAATAATTCTTTTCACTCTACAGTGTTTGCACCTTTCAGGCATTTGTATGCTTATGTCTCTACATTTAAGACTCCTGACCCTACAGGCAAGATTTTCTGGTTTTGCTACAGAAATTCAGTGGAGCAAAACCTGGCAGCATTGCACAGTTCTGTACATGTACAGTACTGTAGGTCTTCTATAGCTGTAGGTTTTACCTTGTACAATATCATAGTTTTCACAACAACTTTCATTACTTTTGGCACATTCATGTTCAATATTCTTCATAAACTATATATCTAAGCTACCAAGGAATGCTACCTGTGACAAACTACATTGTAGTCTGTAATTTTTCCTGTAAACTTGTCAAATATGCTACTTATTTCTTTTCAAAGTACTGTCTGTCTCCAAAGTAATAAAACAAATTATGGTTGTCATTTTTCCTGGTTTGTTTTTAATCTTTGCAAGATGAAACTAAGAGGGAAAGAAAAAAAAATCCTTCTTTTATTCCAGTAAAACATTTTCCAAAATTGCATTTCACAACTCACTTGTAAAGGAAAGTTGTGCTTCTGGCAGGAAGCTCCTAGAAAGTGCTGGAGAGCTTTAGAGCCCTACGGTCCACCCATCTCAACACACAGAGATTTCTGTCTGCATTTCCATTTGTTGCCACTGACCTACAACCCCACCATTTCTAGGTCTGAACTCAAGTTAACCCAGAGGTGCATTTCTGTGATTTTGTCATATGTTCATTAAAAAACAATAACAACAACAACAACAACAACCCCCACCCAAAAAAACCCAAAACAAAAATCCAACAAAAACCAAATACAATGGGTAGAAAAAAAAGATTTAAAGATTCTGATATTAAGGAAAGTTCTGAAGAAAAAGATCTGTTGATGTAATTAGTTCAGCAAATGATGAAATGCTGTCTAGTAAAAATATACTCCATTTACTTTCAATACGAATACTGCAGCATTAGCACCTCTGGCATACAAAGCCAATTTGCATTCTTTATAATCTAATGCTTCATCAGGTTTGTATTACATGCAAATAAGTCTAACGTTCAACTCCTTAGAAACTGGCAGAGTTAATTAGACTAATCAGTCTCGTCTAGATTCCTGTATTAAACTGTATTGTTATCATCCACAAATGAATGTGCAAGAGACTCCATTGAAGATAGCTATGGAATAACTTGCCTGTAGAGACAAGATATTCTGAATCCTTCAATGTAGCAGGTATGTTTTATGCTTTTTAATAGGCAGTTTAAACTGCATAGTGTACGGTCTTTTTTTTTTTTTACTGTCCTTTTATACATAATGCTGAGCTTCTGCTCTCTACAATACCATGTGCCAATAAAGTTCATGGCCTAATTATGCATAATTTGAAAAGGAATTTCCTTTTCTCTTTTTTTTTTTTTTTTAAATATATATATATATATATATATATATAGATATATATAATGAATCCTTCTGCTGTGTTGTCAAATAGAATGAAAATAAGTGTTTGGTATAATTTCCCTCTTATCACCATGTTTTTATCACAAAACTTTTCTTTATTAAAAATGCAGTTCCATTCTGAAGCTCATTTTTTCATTGAGTCTGCTCCTGCTACCTATAATCTTCATGATACGTTTTGTTTTTTCTGGATTATGAAAAGTCACCTTTAAATAATTTGGTTTCAGTTATGAATATTTGAATTAGATTTTTACTTGTATTTAATTTTTTTGTAAGCAAATATAAATTAAAATTTTTATTTGCTACTTTGATTAACAAGGATTAGCTAGACATCTGTAGAAAATCTATGAAGTCAAGGTTTATTCTTTTTGTCAGTGGCATAAACTTAGCAACTTTCATGCTAAAAACTTTGATACTTGCTGAAGATGTTTCAGGTAACCGTGTGAAATAAGAAGCACACATGCAATGCTGTCTCAGACAGCTGAAGGTTGAAACTTCTTTTCTGTCTCTCCCAAAGTTCATGAAACTTTTGAGGTGAGTCAGATTAGCTTTCTTTTTTGAGTACCTAAGCATGTATAAAAAAAAGTTAAAATAAATCAAGTGTTTGTTTTTATCAAGTCTATATATCATTCTGTCATGGTGATTATCATACTTTAATTATTCACTGGTGGAGTCCAAGGCATTGGTAAGGAATTCCAAAGCTTTATTGGTGTGTGAAGCCAGGTCCTGCTATGGGTACTGTGTGCCCACCCGCATGCACGTGTTTGGATGTGGGTCACAGGAGTACTTTCTATTGTGTATTGCAAAAACACTGTCTGAGGTTCAACCACAGCACATTGACTCTGTGTACCCACCTTTGGAATACTCTGCTCTTTGTCATGAGCATTTACACCAAGAACGCTGATATTTTTGTTTCCTTAAGGTCTACAAGAACTGGATGTTACTGTGATCTGAGGCTGTGTTCAACTTTTTGTCTAGTACAAATTTTTTTCCACATCAATGTTGCTCTTGTGTTCAAGTTAAATCATACTTTTCTTTTTGTAAATAACAAGTGGATATGATAATGAAGTGGAAAATGGGGGCGGGAAAGAAATGGTCATAGTGTCATTTTCCATGCTGCAGTAGCACATTTTGCTTAATACATTTAATGGAAGTGTCCTGCCTCCTGGCCTCCATGGTGCTGCAGCAGTTTAGTCAGAGAGTTTAGGAGTCCAGTATTCTCAAAGTTTCACAGAAGACGCCCTCACCTACTCAAATCCACAGTTATGGTGTTCCTGTAGCATACACATCATGAGAGAGAGTAAGAGTGAGGAACCTGAATTTCTCAATGTGGATCTGACTTCCAGCAGGTTGGCAATAAGAAAACCTGTACTACCACTTGCATGTGTGCAGCTACAACTTCAACCTTTAACCTTTTGCTGGTTCCCTGAATCATCTTGATGCAGCTTCTCTCTCTGTAAGAGAAAATATCATTTGTGTGTCAGGGGTTTGCCAAATACACTCCTTACTCCTTGGACTTTTTCTCAGGAAGAGGTGCACCTGGAGCCATAGTTCTGCAAGGTGGTATATCAGCTTCTGACTGGGAGATTCATGTGTGGAGGAGGGAAGTGTGGGAAGGCCTGAGAACTTCTATCACTATGGTATGATTGGGTTGCCCATAACCTGCACACCATAATTAGGCTGGAAAGAGTTTAAATTCCTTCATCCAGACTTCCTTTAATATCTATATTCTTTGCCTCCATCTGCCTTTTTCTGGTGTTTGTTTTTCTTGTTTCTTATGCCTAAGTATCCTACTCTGTGTTGGACTTCAGCCAAAGCATGCGTTTACAGGCTGGGAAGAACTTTTCCCACATTACAGACTGGCATCTAGTGGGTGCACATTAGTTGCCTTCCTAGGAGCACATAGGAAGCCTGTCTAAAGAGGGGATGTTACTTTATTGGAGGTTCTTTATTGCAATCATAGAGTTGATGATCCTAAGAAGCTAATTGAGGTAGTTATAATTAATTATGCTTCCCATTCCTCATAAATATTTTGCCTCTCTTTATGCATAATGTCTGAGGTTTTAATATTTTTAATTGCTTTCTGACAGTTCCTGGCTATCAAATTTTATTTCATTTTAATGTTTCAACATTACAGCTGTCCACTTCTTTCATTGCCTTATGGTTTTTGTTGCTGAAGCCAGCATTATACTGTTCCAGAAATGTCCTATTACAGTTTATATCACCATCTCTATAAAGATACTCTTAAAATCTTGGCTTTTGGATGGCTTTTTGACAGCCTTTTCTATGGTTTCTCTTATTTCTACCAAAACTGAATTTGGCTTGCTGGGTTCCTCTCTACTATTACTGAGCTCAAACTTATGTGCTGTTTGTAAAACAGCAAAGTGACATACAAGTGGATTTCTCTGTATTCAATCATCATTCTTTCACCCTTTGGTCTTAAGCAATCCTACAAGAAGTTAGAATTTCCTAACGGCATAACTCCTGAGAATATTAGCACACAAAAAACTATCTACAGTGTCCAAGTGTCCATCTTATTCAGAAATATCAGTGAAAGCATTTGCTCTTGTGCTGTTCCTCTACTGTGAAGGGCTACCCACTGAGAGTACATTTCAGAGATTTTTAGAAATACTTAGATATCTTTAGATGTTTATTGATGTCTTTCGCTGTTGCCACTGTTTTTATGTCCCAGGTTAAAAGGCGATATGAGGAAAAGCAACAAAATCAGATGCATGTGTTGGACACATGAAAGCCATTGGATTCACTTTCTTTTACCTTTTAAAGGTGATGGCAAGAAAAATATTAAAAGTTCTGTTGTCTACACAGTACATTTTTTTAATATCAGTGACTTAACTGGAATTTTTTTTTTTCATGCTGCTATAAAAGATATGGGCATAGAATTCCTCCTCTGACAGTTTTTTAGTGAGGAACTATGTTGTGTGAGCAGTAAACTACAATATTTATAACTCCAACTTGCACAACTTGATGTACATTCATACCTAAAATGTTCTGTAAGAATTTTGCTTTTGTTTTCTATTACCCTTACTTTTATGTCACCAAGATCATTAAATTTATAACATTAATTCCATATGTTGAAAATGTTGGCAGAAAATGTACTACCTTAAATCCCACAGAAAAAATGGATGCAGTTAATCCATAAACTTCTTTAACTTTCATCTTCAAAACCGAGGAAAAGTCCAAAAGTACTCAAGTGATTTTACCAGACCCTATTTTTATTGCTATTGACACTGCAGTTCCAGGGAAATAGTACATATTTCTAGGAAGTATTTATTACCAGTTTCAAAGAATTTTTTTAAAAAACTTGAAGGATTTGAATATTGATTCTATAAGGACAAAAATAAAAAAGCACCAGGATACCAAATATAATCAATGAACTGTTTCTGACAGCTGATAATTTGTTTGCTAATGAAAATGTCTAACTCACCACAGCATCCTTGCTTATATAAATGACTTTGTGCTCTTAAGTAGTGCTTTGTTTAAAGAACATTTTTTGACTGTTTCCCAGGTACACATCTTTATGATGGAAACTGTTAGCACTTCTTACATCTAACATTTATGTGGAAAAACTGGTAAAAATTCGGCCTTGTCTGCATCTTGGATATTACTTGTGATTTGGTCTGTATATGTGTTGATTCACACACGACTAGTATTATTGGTATGTCAAAACAGAGGAAAGGGATGTCACAGGCTTTCAAACTCTTGCTGCCAAAATGAGCATCTAGAAGGTTATACTGAAGAAAATACATCCTACAATGTCCAGAAAATGTAGTCTGACTCACTGGTGAACGTGTTGCTTTGTTTCTCAGATCCTTGAGGTGGGAAGTGGAGGACAAACTCCCACAGATCTTTTGCCAGAGAAGGGCTTCCAAACCCTGTCCAAAGCTAATGTCTGGTCTGAGCTAGGAAGGTGTCCCCGCATTCACTAGAGCTCCTTATCTTCTTTTCTCCTTTGTCTACATATAAAATAGAGTTTTCTACAAACATATGGGATAGACCTGTACATAAGACTGTACATGATTTTTGTTCTAGGTTAAGAGATCAGATGCCTACAATTTTCCTTGGCTTTTTAAAACACACACTTTTCATCATTTGTTTCTAGACAGGTCAAATTTATACAACAATAACAATTCAAACAGCACAGATTTTAACAAAATGTAAAGGTTTTGCATTATATTAGGTCCATCTGTAAGTGGAAAATACATTGGTCTGTACTTTTTCAATGAATCAATTTTCCGAAGTTAAAAAGCAAAGTGCAGATTTGGAGGTTTTTGAAACTTGTTGTGAAAATTCTGAACAGCCCTGTGTAACAGTAACTTCAACTTGACACAGGCCAGTTGTTCTGGTTCTTTATTTCAGGCTTCTTTATTACATGCACCTGTTTCAACTAACTTGTAGCTGTTTCTGAAACTCCTGACTGGCCTGCAGCCAGGACGCTCTGCGTGTTCCCACAGTTAATATGATCTAGGTCTTTGGAGGGTTCATGGGGATGTGGGTAATATGAAAGTCCAGACAGATAAAACCTTTCCCCTTGCCTCTGCTCAAGAGTAGGTTTGCCTGTTTACTTCTGGTCTTTACCAAAATTTTTGAGAGAAGAGATTGTTCTTGGAAACTGTCTTCTGCACAGGTTGCACTTAAAGTTCATGAGTCCTGGGGAGTTTTGATCCGTTTTTGATTTCATTACAACCAGTTCATGCATTTTTGGACTAATTCTGTCTGTCCAGTTCCATAGTAAAAAATGTGGGTCTCTAATGACATCAACAAATAAAAATAACCAACTAATTTAACAAAAAGTGCCTTATGCAGTTGAATATTAGTGTAAAGATACATTTTCTGTTTGCAGTTTCATGTTGGTCCTGGGCAAGGTTAGGTAAAGCTTTAGTAAGAAAATATGATATGGTCACCTTATTTCTGGGAAGAATTAGGCTTTTGTGAGAGTGCTCTGTGGCTGTGAAGTGAGGAATAGGGTAACAAGCTCTCTGTAAAAGGGTTTGCCTGCTGGGTAGCATTCTCCACAACAGGTTACCATGCTTTTGTCTGCAATAGCCTCATGCAAAAGCATGCCTCCCTCTCTAGCACCCACCTATAGTTTAATTCAAACATTAAAATTGGGACAAATCTTCATTAAATTAATTATTAAACTTTCTTCACATAAATTGATTTTAAAAGAAAAACATTAAGAATCTGTTTCACCACTTCCTGGACCTTTTTATTTTTTTTCCAAAGGGCACAAAGGATATACAGGATATACATTTTCATGTGTCTTAGGAATATTTTTCAGAAAGCTCAGCACATTAGAAAGTAGCTGCACACATTTTATATGATTTTTTAGAGGATTTGCTCTTTGATAGCAATGGAGATATCAATCAAAAAGAACAGACAGACTTTAACTGCAAGCATGAAGGGAAGCACTTAACAGGGTATTTTTCCATTCTGCAGCTCTGTGGTTGCATGAAAGCAAAATGTGATACTTGGTGAGATCAGAAAATCAGAACCTGAATCAATAATACTGCAGTTGTTTCAGGGAGGGTCAGTTTAAAGAAACAGCACTAAATTGAGATTTAATGGAGGTAAAGGAGAAAAACTGCATTGTAGTTATAAAAAAAGGTTATTTTATTGCTAGTAAGCATTCTTTACTAATCATTTGGGAGAAAACAGATAGATTCTATCTAAGTGAAAATGCCTCAATATTTTAAATGCAATAAAACATTTACTTAGGAAAAATATATTTCTCTAAAACTTCCCTAAAACTGATTTCTCTAAGGATCACATTAAAATAAAGTAAATTTGCTTACTGAACTCTAAAGATAATGAGGAATGCACACAGTTGAAACAAAGGGAGTGGGCAGAGGAAGATTAAAAATTTCTAGAAATAAATTCAATTTTATTTTTGCATTTAAAGCCTTATTATCTAATTATTTGACCACCTCTGTGCAGAAATCAGGCTAGTGGGGGGAAAAAAAGGGCTGTATTTTGAACTTCACAAGCAGTCAACCTGAGATATGTCTGCCTAGGCTAGGGGGAATACCTCATTCACTCAAGGTGCAAATGGTCTTTGACAGAAGAAGACCCACTACTTGCTGTGGGTCACCTTCTGCCAGATCAGCTGGTGGAACAGTGTTTGCTTTCCTTCATGTTCTGACCACCAGTTAAAAGGTTTTAAATGGGAAGGTATCAACTTTGATATTAAGATGATGAGAAGTGGAGCAAGAGTGGTGTCCCCTTTTATGAGCTCTGTTTGTGGGAGACCAATAGCCAACTGCTTCAGGCCAGAACAACTTCTCAGTGAGTCACTTCTGCAGAGGATTGGAAAGACCAGACAAACCAGCCAGAGAGTTGATGCTTGTGGTCAGTGGTTTCCGCCAAAGATTCTCTGACATCCTGGGACCTTAACCTCTGCTTCAGTCTGCAGACAGTAGTGTGTGCAGAGGACGGAATTTTCTGCCCCACCCCACCCAGCTGTCTTCCTACCCATATGATCTTTTCACATTTTGTTACCCTCTGCTTCACCGAAACAGACTAATCCCTCCTCCCACAGTCTCCACATCCATTTTGTTACAGTATTTCCCGACTGGTCCCCTCACCTGCCCCTCACCCCTTCAGTTTTTTCTTCTTTTTTCTCCCCAAGCAATTTCCATTTTTCTCTTATGAGACCTCCTTTTGTCAAGCTATCCTGATTCTCATAATAATGGAAGTTAAAGCATTAAAGGTATATTTATCACTTGCAGACCTTTAGCATTTAGCATCCCATATTCAAGATCATCCTTAAAAAACTTAATTGTGCTTTCCCCTATATTTTAGGAGCAGGTCTTTAGTGAGGGATGCTGAAGAAATGCAGTAGCTGTAGGGTCTTCCTTTACTTCTTTGTTTGTGAGCCACTTATCTGCAAATGATAGGTGACTAGATTGAAAACTATAGAAAATAATATTTATGTAAAAGGAAAAGTGTTTCTGTCTATAATAGGACATCATAATTAGCAAATATAGTTTGAATTATGATGGTATCTTTTTCCTGGACTTTCTGGTGACCGTTTTGTTTTAATACCCTTTGAAAGTGTTGAGGCACTATCAGGTTTTCAAGTATGAAGAAAAGGAGTTATCTGAACACAATGATAAATTACTAAACTGTATTCCAAATGAACTGAAATATTAAATGACTGGTAGACTAGCATTAATAGCAATTTGTGTTTAGAAAGTGCTGTTTCAGAAAATGAGGCAAAAGTTTAGGTACCAAATCTCTATCTATCAGCATGATAGGTGACCTATCAGCATGGGCTTTGATTCAGTCATGAGGTTTTCAGCTTTCCCATATACCCTTAACCTCTTTGTCCTCTCCAGTGTTCATTTCTCTTCCCATTTTCAGTGAAACTAAGAAAGCAGCAAAATTTGCCTGTAACTCAGTGTTATTTAAGTTACCTTGGATGGGTAGATACTGTGCAGAAACATGGAGAGCTTTAATCACTCCAGGAAAAGTAACACGGCTGCAAATTATATTTCCCAGTTAAAATATATATATATATATGTATATATATGTATGTGTATATATATATATATATATATATATATATGTATATATATATGTGTATATATATATATATATGTATATATATAATCATCTAACAATGCACTTTCTGGAGAAGTAATCCATTGTGAAGACCTTCAAGTTTGCATGTTTCCAGAAGAGTTGGTGATGTCCTAGTAGGGAGCATATGAGCACAGCATGCAATGTCTCTTTGATTCTTTCTAAAAAAGAAAAAAAAGATGGGGTACAAAATTGAGTTGAGGGTGTAAAGAGGAAATGGAAATACCTAAGCAAATATAATATGATATACTGCTGAATAGAGTACTAGTCTATAAATTCAATTAATTCTAGGTAACCAGAAGGCATTCTGTCTGTTGCAAACTACTTCTGTGGTCTAGTCACTGCTTCACAGTGTGGGGCAGTGAAACGATGGTTCAGGGAGCATTTTCGGTTGGGTTTTCTTCTATATAGGTGGTTTCACGTTTCATATCCAGTAGATTTTTAACCTAAAATAAAAAAGAAACACTTTTATTAAGAGAAACAACACAGGTCTTCCTTAAAATTTTGTTTCCCTCAGTGTTCTAGGGGCAAGCTCTTCCTTACCTGCTGCTTTTCTGGCCCTGTGACTTATATATTCTTGGGTGTACAGACCAGATCTAGGAGAGAATGATGCTCTCACACAAAATCCTATTAGTTCAGATTATCAGGGTACCTGAGAAACAGCTCTGTACAAACACCTCTGGCTGCCGATCTTTCCTCTTAAACAGTTATTTGAACAACTAGGCTATTGTATGTATACATATACACATCCATCCATCCATCCATCCATCCATCCATCCATCCATCCATCCATATATATATATACACACACACTCACTCATTCCTTCACCCAGAGAATACCTTGGCCATCCATGGGTAGTAGTCTGGAGATGTTAGGGTGTCTAATTCACTGGTTTGATTTCCCTTAATATTTTTGAGTTTATAATCTATAAACATATTATCTGCAAGTTTTGTTAAAAACAGCAAGGTGCATTGACCCTTCTGTTTGTGCAAACTGAGAATGTTATATAGTAGAGAAAATCAGAAACAATACACCTCCTTCTGTCTCCAGCCCTCTGACATGCTCAGAGATCTCAGTGACATGAAGTATGCATAATTAATCAACAACCACTCTCTGAGTACACTTTCAGCATGTTTGCCAATGGAAGTCTGCAACCTACTACTAAGCAATTTCTCATGGCAAGGTCAGGGATCAAATAACAGGTGGCTTAAAGGATACAGCAGTCAGATTAGACGACTTGCTCCAAAAGGACATGTTACTTTTCTCCCTGTGTCTCTAGCTGTGTTGATAGAACAGCTCCTTATTTGATGAAGAAAAGCTCATAAAGGTGGTCTGATGAAAACTTTGTTGAGACAACCATCTTTAGGGCAAGAGTTTTATCTGAAAATATTACCCTATTTTATTTATAGACAATAAATTGGCTCTATCTATCTACCTATGAATGATGATTTTTGGTGATGTTTTTCTTTCCTTTCAAACATATATATAGTCTGTTTTCTAATAAAACATAGAAAATGAGAGTTCTGTATCTAAATCATATCCATATTAGTAAGGTTGTTTACTGAGATTTAAAGCATGTTTAGTCTTACATCATGTGTTCAACAGCAGCTGGTAGATGGGACCTTCTAGCAACCTCCAAGAGTTCCTTCAACAGACAACCCAGTCACGCCTTTCTCTGACTCCAAGATGATAGAAGGATGTCCCTCATTCATCCCAGGCCACAGAGAGCCCACACTGTTGCAGGGAAAGAATGTGAGTGGGCAGGAGTAGAAGAGAGAAACTGCTACATGCTGACCATTCCCACCTCCATCCTGGGCCTGTGGCACACAGGGAGGATAGAGGAGTGTTAAGTGGAGGATTGATGCTGAGTCTGGGAGCAGGATAAAGAAGAGAGTGTTAATGTTTGCCTTTGATTCTCACTACCCAAATCCATCTTTTTTATATCTTGCCACTGAGTGGCTGAGCCTGTGGACAGTTAAAATAGCACTCTTAGTAAAGCAAAATAAAGAAGGCCCTCAGCTCCCTGAGGAGCAGGTGTCCATGATTTGCTCATCTTGGAAGAAGGGAGCATTGGAAAGGCAGCCTTGTGATAATGGAGTATGTGTTGGACATAGACTATGCAACCCTAAGCCAAACATTTTAACAATTTCTATAAGGTCCACATTTTCCTCACTTGGCTCAAATATACAGTCAGGCACTGGCCTGGAGCAATGAAACTCTTATATGCAAAATGGGAATCAATGGGAACAGTGCCTAGTAAAGGTTGCTTGAGGGAGGAAGTATAAGGAAACAAAATAAACAGTGACACTGTTCCCTTTCTGCAGTCATGGGATTTCCTGAGTCAGAGGACAAGCGTCTGTCCTCCACAATTTTTATAACAGTTGCATCTAACTGCATATTTGCCTCCTTGTCTTTCCATGGTGACAGATTTCAGCAAGGCGCGGCGCAGCGCGGCGAGGCGAGGCGCGGCGAGGGGAAGGGAAGGGAAGGGAAGGGAAGGGAAGGGAAGGGAAGGGAAGGGAAGGGAAGGGAAGGGAAGGGAAGGGAAGGGAAGGGAAGGGAAGGGAAGGGAAGGGAAGGGAAGGGAAGGGAAGGGAAGGGAAGGGAAGGGAAGGGAAGGGAAGGGAAGGGAAGGGAAGGGAAGGGAAGGGAAAAAAATCTTTGATTTTATTGATTTTAATTTTCTGGCTGATATTTTTTGCTGTAGTGCTTATGAGGCAGGTGACCAGATTCAGAATAAAATGTCCAAATGGGACTATGATGTTGATTTATAACATAGTATAAGGATGTTTTTATTTTTTAAAAATATTTTTCCTTATATTTTATATATTAAAATTACATATCTATAGCTGCTAATACTTAAAGTTTGCTTTTTTTTTTTTTTTTTTCTTTTTAAATCTGTCTGTAATGGCTCCAGAGTGTTCCTGGGTGATAATATGTATTTGAAAGTGTATATTTAGTTACGTTTCTTTTTCTCCTTCTCTGTTTCTTTCTGCTTACTCAGATTTAATTTCACCTGATGTTTTGTTCCTCAGAAACCCTACTACCCTGTGATCCTGTTACATTTCTACACAGTCAGCTTTGACTGTCCTCAATAATTTTGTGTCATGGGCAGCAGGCTCTGTTACCTGAGTGTTTGTCACCTTTTTCTGTCAGTCCTGAATACACAGAACACAATACACCACTGAGCTGATCATATATTTACACCAAGTGTTTCCAAGTCCCTGAGTGGTTAGGGATCTATCTGGTAGAGGTCAGAGTCATATAAAAAGTCTTTCAGCTTTGCAATTGTCAGACTCCTAAAAACTTTAGAGGCTTCTCATCTTTTGTCTGGAGTTAGTGTCAATCTTGGAATCATTTTCTATGCTCTGAATCATGTGAATACTAATTTTATCGCAAACACTGCCTTCACTTACAGCTCTTGAGCAGGAAACTCCAGAAGGTATTCTGGTAGCAGTTCTCTTGTGTAGTTTGCCAAAAGTCTAAAGAAGAGAAGAAATCTAAGAAGTTTAATGCACATTTATGCACATACATCTTTATTCTTAGCTGTTTGGCTTTTTGTTTCAAAACATATGGTTTATCTTTTTTTGAGGCACTAAGTGATTGTGTCCCCACATCCCAGAAGAATGGAGCTTGCAGGCTTTTCTTTTTAGATGTCTAAAAACAATGGAAAGGCAATGTACCTTAAGATCTTCATTGGGGACAGCTTTATTCTCTAGTACAGGCAGTATAATAGAAAAAGGAGAAAAGGGCTTTTAGTGGTGGCTGAATAACGTCTAAGAAAATTACAGTCACTTATTTTCAAGATACTGCAGCTGAGTGTATTGCTAAAGTAAGAGCCTTTAATTTGTGGAAGCTGGCATATGTAAGAATCTATGCCAGGACTTGTGGCACTCACCCGCACATAATTGGGCCTATAAATATTAGTGAAAGGTTTATTTTTGAACATTTAAAATTAAAGGTTCCATCTTCCCAGAAAATTATTGGAGTAAACTATATTCTTCCCAGAACATAAACATTTTAGATACAGCCCTTCCTGAAAGGAAATATTTTATAATAATTATTACCAAAATTGTAATTTTGTGCTTTCATGGAACAAGAGAATGCTGGAAAGAAACCAGTTTATGTATTGAAATATTTTACCCACTCAGCAGGGCTAAATATTTTGTTTGTTTTAAATGCTTATATTTTTATTAATTGTGATCATTAAGTTGTGAGAAGGTAAGAATTTTCACTGCCTTTTATAAATTAAGGAAATTCGTAGCTGCTCAGCAATTTGCAGATTTGGATTAGAGTTTTGTGGGGTATTACGTAGCCAACTACTGAGCTGAAAAGGCTTGTTTAGCTGAAAGACCAAGCTGAATGAAAAGACTTGTTTAGAGGATGCCAAAAAGGTAAAATGAGGAGGGGTTTTGAGGAAGAGATTATGGATGGGTATAATTAAGTGAAATATCAGGAAAACACTTTCTAATCGTGAGAATTATTAACTTACAGAACAGTGTCTCAAGGGAATCAATTCAGAGGCAAAGGAATATATTAGCTGAAATACAAGTCTTAGTGTTTTCTTTCCCTACGATTTGTGTTTCTTACCCTTTAAAAAAGTGGGTTTTGCGTAAACTGTATATCTATTTAAAATACAATCTATATTATATATATGTGTATATAAATAGATAGATATAGAGATATGTGTATACATGCTTTTAGTCTTGTGCTCCCCCTGCCCCGCCCCAGCTCTTTCTACAAAAATAGAAGCTACAGCATTTTATTTCTGGTCACTGTGCCTGGGACAAGCTCAGTGCTGCATGGTCTTGACCATGCAAACATACTCACGTAGCTTAGCTTACTCTTACACCCATCCCAATCATTCCTTGGAGAAACCATCAGTGTGTGTGGAAGTAACAACTTGTGTGGTAGTGATTGTTAAGAGCACCAAGCTCTAATATTGCATTTTATACGGATTAATTAAGTGACGTGTGGGCTTGGAACTGCAGTCAGCCATGCTGTGGCTTTGCTAGAACTGCTTCTGTCATATTTGTTTTCTGTGACAGAATCCTCCAACAGCTTCTGGGCCTGGTTCGAGAGTTAGCAACTCCCAACAGGTGAGGGATTGAGTTTTAAAGAATAAGGGATTTAGATAATATAGTTGTGGGCTCTTACATATCAGGTTGCCTCAGAGTCGAGGAATGATCCTGATGCTTCCAATTTACAGTCAGTTTTTAGTTTTGAAATGCACATAATCAGTTAGATTCCACAGCTTCTTAGTTTACAGAAATGCTTCTTGCTATCAATTGTCTCAAAGATATTTTGGGGTTTTTTCCTACTGAAGTTAATTCTTCAGTAGAAAAATTATTCACTAATATTCAGTCCCCTTTTTCAGGGCTGAGTAAAATTTCAAGGTGGAATGATTTTCACACATTCATAAGTTTTTGTGTAAGACCAGACCGTGAAATTACTAATGAACCTCAAATAAAGTATATGGCAAATGGAATGAATCTGACTATAATAGTTTCAAGAGAAAAGCAGCAATTTTCTGTTTACCTTTAACTCCTAGTTTTGCCAATTATATGCTTTAATTTTCAACACCATTTCTTTAAATTTTTGACTAGTTTTCCTTCATGCAATTCAGGGCTCAATGCCAATTCCTAACAATTATTGTGAATGCATCCTGATGGCTGTCAGTGCATGGACATATTGTCAAAGACACATGTTAATGTTGACTTGTCTTAGAATGAGGGTTCATAGGAAGAATTTTACTTCACTTTTTTCCACCTTCTGTATCATTGTGAGTTATTAATTCTTCTTTTAGAGATGTAAAGCCACTTGTCTGTTCTTTCCCTCCCCCTCTTCTGTGAGTTTTGTTCACTGTTTTCTTTTTGATATCACTCATGTCATGAAGACAAAGACCTAAAAGTAAAAATAATTTAATGTTTGGTGGGGTTTGTAGTCTTTACATTTGATATTTTAAATTTAAGATACCTAATGTGAAGGTCGGCTGATAAAATGCAGTTATATACAGGACAAATTAGTTTTCAAGACTCCAGTTATATAATTCTTTCACATGATTAATTTTGTTTTAGAGAACATATCTAAAGCTGGCCAGATGAATTGAGTCTAAAAATTACTTATTTCTCTCTCAAGAGAGGCTATCAGCAGCTGGGCTTATGTAACTGTTATTCATTATGTACACAACTCATTCTACCTTTTTTTCTGTGGTAAGTCAATATCTGAGTGGAGTATTCTTGTCCAGCTTTGACACTTACCAGGAAGGGATAAGTTGCCCAGTTGAGATCCTTGTTCCTCTCTGCTGACAAGTAGACAAAGTGATTAAAGTGAGTGGAGATCCTGCTTAATGTACCTGAGACCCTCAGTCCTGTGTCCAGGATGCAGTGATCACTTTTTCCATGGGAAGAGAGAAGAGACAACACAAGAGGAGGTCTTCATCCTTCAGGTTTTGCAAAATTCTTGCTCTGAGCACACACATGCACATCAGCTGGCTGCCCTAGGCTGATGGCCTGCTGTGACAATCCATGTGACCTCTTCACTGGAGCTGTGGGGTCCTCTTGGATTGATACCTGTTTTCATCCCACTAGTTGTGCTGTGAGGACCCTCAAACCCTGTGTTACAAATGTGGTATATTGCAAGTGTTAGGGAGCTTTATCTCGGGGGATAAACTGCCACTCCTTTTAAACAACGTGCTGGATTTCAAGGCTGTCCCTTGTTGACCTTTCACTTCATACAGAGCTGAAAAACCCTCCTCTATAAACGTGACCTCATTAAATCTTTAGCAAAAACACACAGTTTCCAATTCTTACTTATTTGTCCTTTTCTGTACTTGTCTCTGGTGCACGCTCCCTCCAATGCAATAACACATTCTTCAGGTGTGCATTTTGGGTCTGGACTTAGGGTTGCAGTAAAAGCTGCACCAGAGGTAATTTGATCCCCTTACAGCTACTTCATATTTCCTGCTCATAAGTTCCAGAATCATTTTATGTCTTTTCCTATTGTGCTCCTTTCTCAGATGACAATGACTGAAATAATCTCTCATCCTTAAAGTGGGTCCTGAATTGTTTGTTCTGATATTTCATAATATGTATTATTTCTGCTTGACTTCTATCAAAGGGTACAGGGGACATTTTAGATGAACTGTACTGACATTTACCATTCTGTTGGCTTATTTTTTTTTCACCTACAAACTTCATTAGCAAACTTGACATTTTTACAAATTATTATAAAAATATTTACTGCCATTTCGTAGACAAGCATTTTCTTTGAAAACTCAATTTAAAAATTCTCAATAATGATTTTTTATTGGACATGCATTTAATTATGGAAGAAACTATATTTTTTTTTCTTATGGAACTTGGAACTTCCCATTTTTTTTCCCAACACAGTCACTTTAGACAAATTCATCCTACATAAATTAAAAAATAATAAATAATGCTAATAGAATGAGCAACATAAGAATATTTCTTCCTGTATTTGATGTGCTACTTTTATCTAAGCAGGCATTTTATCTGAGTTTATAAATTGACATATAAAAGGCAAATTTGAATAACAAAGAGATAAGGTATACTAATTTTCAGAGTTTGGTTAAATAAGCTCACAGCTGGTACTGGACTCAGGCTGCCTGGATTCTCAGGTAGGTTCTCTACAGTATCTTCCATAGCAAAAATAGATTAAATCCACGTGGCAGTTAAAGAACAGCCATACCAACGTAGACCTGCTCATCCTGACAGCAAATGTCATCCTGAAATGAGCTCAGAACATGGTGATAGTAACACCAAGATTGTGGACTCAATGCCTGTATGGATCCTTTAGTTAAGATATGGACTTGGTGATTCTCATGAATCCCTTCCAAATCATAATATTCTGTGAAATCCTCAATCAGACTCATCTTGGGAAAACTGAGACAGTCTAAAAATACTTTTCTACATACCCAAGATACTGTCACTAACCATTTTGTTTGCAAATATACTGCCTCTTTCCTGACACTGATGCATTTTTCCAACACAATTCTGCTGACTTTGTAGCATTCAGTTGCAAATGCACACTAAGATATTATTGCTATTGGTATTGTTTGTTTACCATGCAGGCAAATACAACTCTCAATTTATAGATATAAAAAATGCTGAGGAAAACATGCTTTTATACACATAATTGCAGTTAATAGAAGAAAGATGCACTTCAGTTTTCACAGACAGTGCTCGCCATAAAACATGGCAGCTATAGTGTATTGATCCACTTACTGCATGTGGTACAAGCTTGTGGGTGAATTTTGAATTCAAAATCTGACCCTATTCTCCATTCCTTGAATGACTTCTCTCTGTTCTCTTCCTCTCTAAGTATGTAGATATAGTATATACTGCATTCCAGAACTTTTACACTCTACACATTCTCCTTGAATGGATATTATATTTCCACAACTATCCTGAGACAATTTTATGTTTTTTAAAATTATTTTATTCAATTCTCAGTTTGATATAGATATCTTGTAGGAATCATAAAAAAAAAAATGGAATGACTAATTTTAGTGTTCATAGCATAATTCCCCAAGAATGCAAACAAAACAACACAGACAACAAGTCCCATAAACAGAAAATTAAAAAATAGTACTTCTTACTGGAAGCTCAAATGGATGATTCCCTTGGATTCTTAGGGATTTTCATAGTATAAATGTCATGGATTTAGTCTAAACTTTTTTAAACTAAGAAATCACAGTGATGCCAAATATGACTACAAAAGCTCTGTTCTTTATGGAGAAATAATTATTCACATTTACTATCTCCCTTCTCAAAAGAGGAATAAAATAAAGAAAAACAAAACAAAAGAAAAGAAACAAACAAACAAAAAACCCCCCAAACCCCTCCCCCCCAAAAAAAAACCCACAAAAAAGCCTTGTGAGAAGTCCAAGGCAGAATGCCAAAGACAGCATTCAAAATTAGAGTTAGTTAAAATGAGAGGGACTGAAGCTGCATAAGTAGAGACTTAGCAGCATGACAGGTCACCCTACAGGCACATGTGTCACTATTTTTTTTCCTTCCTAAATATAGAAAAGAAATAAGGAGAGTAATTATGGTTTTGTGGCTTGAGTATTGACCTGGGTTTGGTTCCTGTTCTGCTTCCAGTCTTACTTTGAAGAAATCACTGAGGGTCAAACCACATTTGATGTTAATGCAGCACAGTCAATAAAATCATGCTGCTTTAATCCTTCTGAAAATCCTGTTGGTAATTTTTCTGTGCCTCAGTTCCTTACTTGTGGCATTACAGCCAATACTATTTCCTTTCTCCATCTGTTTGTGAATCTTGCTTATTTACACAGAAGGAAAAAAAAGGAAAAAAAAAAAGCCCTATACAGGAATATACTACACTTTCATTAGCAGCTGAACAGATAAAGTTTAAACCCTGAAAGGCATGGAAACTTTGTAGGTATTTTCTTTCTTTCATGTATCCCATGGTGCAGGCTGAGCATCCAGCTGATCACCACAGTCATGATTTGCAGTCTTTAGGAAGTTTGAGGTACCTTGCACTCTCCTTGACCTGTATAGAGCCAGATCCAGGTTTGTAGACAACCACCGTGCAGTTCTCAAGTTCCATTGTGATTCAGCATCCAGGGATTTTGTCATTGCTTTTCTTCACTGAAGTAGTCTAGTCATGCACACACCAAACATTTGAACATGAAATTCTACCTCCATCTTAAATAATTCTGGTTTTTTTTATTATTCTGAGTGAATGCACCAAGGAAACAGCCTCCTCACAGATGGTTTGGTTGGCAACTTTGTTTGTTTTATGTGGGGGTTGGTTGTTTGATTTTTTAAAAATTTGGTTTTGGGTTGGTTTGAGTTTTGGGTGGGGGTTGCTTGTTTATATTTGGGCTTTTTAGAGTTGTTTTGTTTCATTTTTTTGTCCAGTGTCTAGGAAGTAGATACACAAAGGCAATGGAGATGAGATGGAGTTTTGTTCAGTTTCAGAAATGTATCTCACTTTCAAGAGAAGGAATATCACTCTCACTAGGCAGACCGGATGAAGACAAAAGGCAGAGAAATTTATTCAGAGCCCTAACATAGAACCCGCATGTTCTTCCCTAGCAAAAATTCTTTGAATTCTTTGCAGTTCTTGTAAAATGCAAAGGAACTGATAGACTGCTTTCTTCAAATCTAATTGTATTGGCTACCAGAAGATTATCTCTTATGAAAAGTAAAGATTTCACAGTAGTTGGTCTGTTTTTTAGATTTTATTTATTCATTATCTAGAGAATGCAAAATTAATTTTCTAACAAGTGTCAAGTAAATACATGGAGAAACGCAGATCTCCATTCATTAGAAAAACTATAGACTGTACTGCACCACGGTAGTCAGCTGTGCCAGTAATTTTGACATTCCTTTGCAAATTAGCCAGGCTTTGTGAGTACAGGTCTACTTCACTGCACAGGGGGGCTTTCAGGTCTTGGAATCTGGCAGGGGTTCAAGATCAAAGTGTTGCTTTGAACCCACTTGTTAGCCATGCAAAATAAACACAATTTACCTTGCAATAAAAAGCATCAGTGAGGGGAAAAAAAAAAAAAAAGGAAAAAAAAAGAAAAGAAAAAAATTTTTGAAAAACCTTCAAATGCAAATGCAATACTTACACTCTTGCTACTAACTTAGAATAAGGAGAAAAATTATTAAAATATTGTTTTAAAATGATCTACAGGTAAAAGGCTTCTATAAGGAAGGAGAAGTGAGTTTGTTTTTTTTTCCTGATCACACTTGCAGACAATGCTTTAAAGCACAGAGAGCATCCTGATGTTGCCATAAAAAGTTCCATGGCTAATTATTTGCTGGTACAACTCTTCACTTCCTGTGGTGGATTTATGCTAAATCCTGTTATTAGTCTTGCTCTGCAATTGCCATTGTCTGTGACTGGAAGCAAGGCTCAAAGGCTACAGTCAGTCTTTTATTACAAAATGTGAATGGAGATTTGACCCAATGTTCAATTACTTCCCCTTTTGGTTTTATGCAAGCTGTTGAGCCTTTCCCTATAAATCACTATGTTGAAATGAACTTTTACTCTTGTTCTTCTCTTGCAACCCTGTTGAGTTTGGGTTTTTGGTTTGGGTGTGGGTTTTTTGATTTTTTTTAAAAAAAGTTATCTTCTTTCTTTCATTTTTATCTTTTCTTTTGCTTTCTCTTTTTAAATTAGAATTGTTTAATTACAACCCATCACCAAGATTTCCTACATTATGGGAAACAAAACAAATGCTTCAAGTCTTGAGAACTAAGCAATTCTTGAATCCTTTTGAATTTAAAAAATAAGCAAAGACCCTCCCTTATAAGTATATATTGTTTAAAGCATTATTTTAAAAATAGTCTTCTGTACAAATGAAAAAACTCCCAGTCATAATAGTGGCTATGTATTTCTCTGCAGTATTTCATGCTTTATGTGTTCAGGCAAAATTTGGCATACTTTTTAAATTGGACAATAAAGGTTTCTAGTATAAATATATAGAGATGCAGGGATGCAAACTAGCTGTAAGACTGAAACGTATCTGAGACATTCAGTCATTAGAGATGGAGGACCTAGTCCTGCAGTCATCACTCAGAATAAAATTCACATTAAACTGATAGAGCCAAGCACTCAGTAAAGGCAAAAGTAGATTTACTTGTGTAATTATGTCCTAGGTACCTGTTTTTGTTGGCACTTGAGTCACATACCTGTTGTTCTTTTTCATTTACATTAAAATTAAATTATTTAAATTAAATAAACCCTTGGCACTAAAATATTAAAGTATTGTTTGCAACCTTTTTTCTCCTGATACTGATATAAATTGGAAAACTTGAACTTAAATTAATGTGCTTGAAATCCCTTTTTCTCTAGTTATATTCTGACTGCAAGAAAAGCAAACCCAAACATGCAAACAACTGAAATAGAGGTGGATTCAGGGAATTGTCAGATTAATTCACATTTCCAAACTAGTAAAGGAAATCTTCCAATGATGTCTAAAATACGTTTTACTGATTTGATAACCAGTTGCTAAAAAATAATAAAGTAACAGTTTCTGGGGCTAAAAAAAAAAAAAAAAAAAAAAAAAAAAGCTAGTCAGAGCTCTCCAGTGGAAAAACATTAATAGCTAGCGACTATTATGTCAACATGGATAAAGTGGCAGGCTGTGAGCACTTCCCTCCAACTCATTTCCCCTACCAAAATAGCTTCTTTCTTTCAGATCCAAAGTCTGAAGTGCCTTGTCCACGTTCTTACAGAATGCAACACCTTTATGAAGGCTGTGGGATGGATTTATCTGCATTTGTTCACCCGCATGACCACTACGTGTGCCTCTGACAGGGGACTAGTTCACATTCACCCTCCAAACTCAAAACACCCCAGGAGCTGAGAGTTCAAACCGCTAAGGTAGTGTTCATGAGGAGTTTATTAATAGTTGGCTACTACTCGGATTAACAGTTAATTTGTCATGTTAATCCACTCATGCATCCTGTTGAGCCAAATCCTGTCTTCCCTGCCCCAAGCCTAAGGAGATGGGTTTTGCTCAGGAGCATGCCTCAATCAGCAGGAGGGTTTGATTGCTTTTTTTTTTTTTTTTTCCCTCTTTGCCACAAAGAAGTATTGAAAATGTTGTGTCTATTTCCACCACTATAATATCCCCACTAATTTTTCTGCAGGTAAAGCCCACCTCCCAACAGAAAGAGGAGCAGGATTTTTCCCTTTCTCTGTTTGTGATTTTAAGTTGTTTGAGTTTTTAGCTCTTATTCTTTTCTTTTTTTTTTTCTTTCACTTGCTCTGACTTCTGTTTTCTTTCTAAAGCATGTATTACAGACAGTTATTTGTCAAGAAGCAATGTCTAAAATAAATTATATTGTGTAAACTGCTGATCTAATTTGAGGAGAATGCGTTTAAGGAGAATGTTTTACATATGACCTTTCTGAGGAAGTCACAATTTCTTCATGTAATCCGAAACGCCCATCATAATTTCTATAGACTTTGTTGACATCTCCTGCTGAGCGTGGAGCTGATCAGCTCCTGACTTCCTGGGAAAGAGCCCTGCTAACAAGGCTGCCCCTATTTCTTCCCGGCAGCCAATATTTCTGCCTTCTGGGCTGGAGTCTCCTCTCTCTGAGGACAATAGCAACTGGCTCTACTGCTGTCAGTGCCTTAAGGATCCGTGTACCTTTGTCTGTGGCAAGCTCACAAAGAGTCTGTACCTCCTCAATCCAAAGGCAATCTGACAATTTGGTAAATCTGGAAAATCGCACAAATTTGCTTTGCTACCATGTCCACAAAACCCCACATGTATTTACACAAAATATTAGTTTGCATATTTTATGTGAAAGGAGGATGACAATCCTTTGTGGGATGTGACATTTAGTTCCTAATTAACAATCTATGTCCTGTAATTGTAATCAACTTATTAAACGAACAGTGATCTGAATTTTAGTGTGTTGAGAGAGTGAGGAAAAGAAAGCATTTTCAAGTCAATTAATTCTTCATGGTTTATTCCTTCCTGGATTTAGAGTTTTGTTTTGCAAGTTTAACGTAACTATTTATAATGCTGTTAAAAATAAAATGAGTTGTGATTTAGCATGAAATTAGTCTGAAAGTTCATCATGTTTTCACCAGTAACATGACCACATATAATAAAAGCTATTAACAATCAACATTTGCCCATAGTTAGTGCACAGTCGGTATCTCCAAATATATTTAAAGAAGTGCTGTGTAGCACCAAGCAGTAATTGTTGACAAATGTTAGTTTTTTTAGAAAACTTGGAAGATGGAATTTACAGCAGACATATAGAAAGTATACTTTTAAATTAACATTGATTATGGTTTCTATGAAAGGAAAAAATTTTTAGATTTCTTTTTTTCTCTACTTTTTTTTAAATTTTCTTGATAAAAACCAACTATAGATTGCAGCTCATTTTGCAAGGAGCCTCTTGGGACAAAACCCCCTGGATTTAAAAAAAACCAAACCAAACTAAAAAAAATCCTCTATAAAACTCACAAAACTAACAAAATATGTAACATGTCTAATTTTATTCTGGAAATTGCAAAAGGTAAAAAATTATATAGATCTTCCTGTTGCAACTTGTTGGGCAGAAGAGAAAGGAATCTACCAATAACTGCTGTGCAGGAAAAGATGATGGAAACAATTCTTATTTAGTGGAGGGCAATGCTCAGAATGAGATTTTCACTTCTAGAGATCAAGATATTTGCCATGCTGCTGATGTACACTGATATGAAACAGAAAGCTAAAAATAAATGGACTGCCCCACAGTGTGCAGTTCTCCATTTTGCATGGGACTATTTGTTTCTGCCAGAGGAGAAGGCTATGAAGTCTAAGCTACCTATATGGAAAGGCGTCCCTATTAAGAAAACAAGAGTCAACCAGACCAGACCAGATTGCTCTGGGCACTGTTCAGAGAAGATTTCATGTACTTCTCAAAAGAGAAACCTGAAAAAGAAGCAAAAATTGCTCAAGTTAGTACTGAAAGTGGGACAGATTTGCTGCTGAAGTGAATCATCCTTACAGTGTTTTTAGCTTAAAAAAAAAAAAAATCAAGTGCTACAGATGGCAAAACATTCCCTAAATAATATATTTCTTCCTTTCTGAAAGAGTAAGGAGCATAAGAAAACATTTTGCAACAATGTTGAAGTTGAATCAGGCTCCAGCTGACATTAAATTGGAGACTTCCAAACGGTTAGAGTGATTTCATGTACTTGATGAAATTAGTACTGCAGTTAGAGATCACAGTAGAATTTTACTACAGAAAGACCAACAACAGCACTTGAAATATTTATATTTTTATGGGGATCTTGTCAAAGCAAAAGAAAAATTAAAAGAAACAGAAAATATTAACAGAAATTATTAGAATTTGGAAGGACCATATTTTCCACAAATATAGTCACTGTTGTCTATAAGACTATTTCCATCTGTAGAACAGTTTGCACTGTATTTTCCAGGTATCTCCTGTATCACTTTGCTAGGCTGTGTCCCACCACTCTTACAGTCAAGTCCTTGGTATAGCTTCACAACTTCTATGATGCTGCAGGTGTAAAAAATCAAAGGCCTGCATCTCTTAATTGTTTCCTTTGAACTTTCAAGGTCATGTTGCCTGTACTGTGTTATACACCAGGCTGATGGGTCTTAGGCTGAAATTTAAATTACTGAAGTACAGACATTCTTACCTTGACACCTAAAAGTCTTGGTCTCCCTTTTGGGTCAGTGGAAAAATAATAGGTACTTCTAAGATATGATTCATCTTATCCCAAAGCAGGTATCTAAGATAAGTCAGATGAACTACATCTTAAAACTGTTTGTTTCCATCTGCTTACTATAAGGTGAGCCTGGGGCAAATAAATTCAGACATACACAAGTCAATATTTGCTTCAGTGAATGCCACTCCTGAGAAAATGAGCTAAATGCACAGATACCATGTTTTCAAAAACATAAGGGTTTCAATAGCTGTCATTGTTTTCCATATTTCATTGGGAAATATTAAAAACTTCTTTACATCATAAGATATGTTTACAGTCTATAGTACAAGCATACATGAGTAGGTCCTGCTTGTGTTCCAAGCTGTAAAAAAACACATGACAAAGGCAGCATATTGCCAAACCCCAGCTAATACACCCTGGAAAGGTTCCCTAATTTAATTCCCAAGCTGTATGAATTCTGGTAAAGACTAGAAGAAATACACTTTATGCACTTGAAAATCAGGATGGCATTTGGTACTATCTTTCCATTTCTATTTTGCAACAATGTTCTCATTCTTAGTAGCTCAATTAGGATACTTACATTGTTTCATAATTGATTTAATGAGGAGGATAATTTAAATGCAATATGTTGAGACAAATAATTAACTACTGTGGGGTTTTTTGGAACGATGATTAATGATGCTGTCCTAGATCCAAGTCCATGTTCACAATGATGCATTCATAGGGATGTGACAGGTGATAATAAATGTGTTAACATTCAACTATTGTACTCCAGTATGATCCAAGCAGGATTTCCTCTTATTACATAGTTTACAAGAAACTTTACAACAAAGCTGAAATAGGAAAGACGGCTCCAGTGATTTGTAAACTGCTGTAATTTTTGCTGTCTTGAAACCCATAATTTTATAAATTCCATCTTCCATCAAAATGAGCTTTGAGCTAACACAGTTTAAGGGAACTAAAAGGAGATTTGCCCTGAAGGTCTTTAGCTTCACGAATGGCACAATATGCATTGGTTTTAGGCTAACTTTAGGTGCATTTAGTGTGCCCTTTCACACAACTTGCGTAATTACCAATACTGTACTCAATGGAGCCTCTTCCTGTCTTCTGCATAAGAGCCCAAAGTGTTTTCAAGCTTTGCATGGGAGATTTGGAATTACAAGGGAGCCAGGGTGTTATCTTGGTTGGATCAGGGGCTCTAACCTGTCTTAAGGATAAACTCAAATTCATTTGAGAATGACATGGTGATCCAACACCAATAAAATCCTCCAAGAAGTCATTGGGAGTTTTCTTGTTTCGGAGTTGAAACACCGGATCCAGGACAAAGTTTTGAGGCTAAGTGCTGATCTGCATGGAAGGAGATGGGACATAAGGGTGGTTGTGTTTGCCAGAGAGGACAAAAAGTATGAAGAATAAAATACAGATACAGAAGCATCTTTTTAATGTCTAGTTGACGTAAACAGGCAGATGAGTCTGTAGTTTGGTGAGTAATTACACTGATTAACAAAATGTCAGGTTTGTGAAGCTGCAAACTGTTGATAATTTTTCTTAGAATACAAAAGAGGACATGTCAAAAATGTTTCGGTAATTAGTGCGTGATGATTTTTCTGGCTCTGTGGAGGTTTGGTTTTCACAATGAAATTCATTTACCCTTTCCATTTATTAACATATCTATATTTAATTATATATGTTCATAAAAATTTGGTGCATATCTCTGAGCAGGCTCAAGGCCCAGCTTTTGAAAGAATACTTGATACCCATATGAATGCAGCTGAATTGTATAATAATGCCTATATACTTTAAAGACGTGCTCTGTAGCCAAAACATGTCTGCTTGCATTCCTCTTTTCACTTAAGTGGCTTTTCTCATGAAAAGGTTTTGTTTGTATTCCTGCAGTTGGTAAAAAAAAGGAGCTTCATGCCAAAAAAAGCCCCTAAAACACAGTGGAAACAGTCCTGAAAAGACCTCTGCCACCTGTTTTAGTTCAGATATTAAACTAACGTTTAAAATACTTGACAAGCCTCTAGAATTTAACATCACCAGTTTACAACCCAGGAACTCGTGATTCTGAGGGGTGAAGCCTCTTTGCACAAGCAAGGAAATGCCAGAAAAGTAACTGCACAGAGTAACCATTTAAAGAACAAATGTACAAAAGTGACATTTTACCTCTTCATTCAGGAGTTCTGTAGAGTCAAACTGAAGCAATATGGTCCACCACAATTTACTTGGTTTATTTACTTACTACTGTAAAATTCCTGGTGTAGTTCTTGTTGGATTTCCTCAGGAATGTAGAGTTCAAATATACTAGAGAAGTACAAATGTAGTCTTAAGTAACTTCAGTCAATTTGCTCAAGATTTTTTAAAGCAACTTCAGTGAGTTGTTTTTTTCTGCAAGTCTAAAACCTGTTGATATCAGCTTAACTCTGTTAAATTTTTGCATTCCTCTGCAATCTCACAAACACATCACAATCACTGTAAATGTTTTCACATTGAAATTAAAGATGTAAATGAAGTGCTTTGGTTTCTGTCTGGTTTTAGTTACAATGTCTGTTTGTTGACATCTCACATGAAGGCCTGCTGTGTCTCTGGCTCTGTCTACTTCATTTCCCCTCTAATTAGGCTTTGCCCTCAATTAAGTTAATGATGCAACTTTTCCTATAGATCATTTGCCCCTTCAATCAATTAGCAGAATATGAAGGGTGCATCCCTCTTTGGCTTTGGATTTGCTTGCCTCAGGGCAGACTGTTCAGTTCACAAAAGTACTTAGGCAAAGCAAGCTGTTTGTTCTGAAATATATAACCTGACTAAATTAGGGCTTGCAGAAGTATGATCTTGATTAAAACAGAGGAACCAACCAACCAAAAAAAATCCCCAAACCCCAAAACTAGACAAACCTCAATTATTTATGACAGTATTGAAATAGTTACAGCAATCTGGACCACCAGAGAAATTACAGAAATTCACCAGATATTAAATGGCAAACATTTTTGAGGGCATGCTTTCATGACCAAAAGAAGAGCAAGACTAAGCATTGGCTCCCCACATACTCTTTCTTACAAGTTCCTGCCTTCCTTATGTTCCATCACTGAGTCTTTTGATGAGATCCTCCCTTTCTTGTTTATGTTTTTTACCTCCTTTTCAGTGAAACAACTCAGTTGGCAAAACTTGTCAGCACAAAGTAGTCCTCAATGTTCTGTGCTACCACCTGCTGCTCCCCTGTGAGTTTGGTTCATGACCACATTCCATTGGGTTTCCCATGGTCAAAATCAGTCCACCCCCAGTGTGGCATAATCCCATCTTGCTATCCTAACACAGTTATGGGCTTGTTGCTCATGCTTGCTCTTTTAGCTTCACCATCCAGTGCACTTCCCAATGCATCCCATCTCATATTTTTCCTTACAGATTCTTATTTTTTAAGTACCATCAAAGAATATTTGTCTCTGCATTGGTTAGCTCCACATCGTTACCCTACATTTCCTTGCTTTCCTATCTCATTTCTCTTCTTTCCTTGTTTTTCGTTTGTTTGATTGTTTTGTCTAAAACACTACTATGAAGTAGTTGTACATATTATTCAATGATACCATTTCTACAATATATTCTGCTTCTTATGGTATTTCTAAATTTCCTTTTCTTTCCTCTTGAGGAAGCAAAACAAGCCCTGCTTCCCCTCCTTTGATGTCTATATGCCATGTATCAGCTCTCATTTCTTCTTATTTCCAGTCTGTTTGCTTCACAGACTTAGCTGTGGTGATAAAAGGAGGTGTGATTTTTACCTTCAGGTAACTAACAAGCAGGAGCTGTCCTGAGGTGAAAACAAAGTAAAGATCAAAGCCTGTTAGTTTTACCACAAGGTAAACTTGCTGAGGTCAGCCATACACTTTGGCCAGGAGCTGACCTCAGCAAGTTTACCTGGTGGTAAAATGACAGAGATTGCTCTTCGCTGTGTTTTCATACAGGAATCTACTCTGCCTTTTCATTATTAAATTTGGGGTAAAAAATATTCTTCTCTTTATTAAGCAAAGGAAACCCTTCTTCTCTTTTTCACTTTTTCTTAGTCATATCTCTTAAACTGCATGTGACATAGTTCTCTTTACTCATAAAGAATTTTTATTTATAAATACCCCTCTTTCTAAAACCAGATAACTCCTAACCAGCCCTGGGTTTTTTGTTGCTGTTGGGTTTTGGTTTTTTTTTCCCCCTCAGTTGCTGACTTCCAATTTGTCTGGATCCATTGCCTGGTTCAAAAGACACTCTTTCGGTGAAGTGATCTGCCTTGGTCAGTGCTTGTTCATAAGTATGCACACAATCCCCCTTATATACAAATGATCCTTCGAACAATGGAGAAAAATGGTCCTTGCCTAATGGCCTCCCTTTTAGCACTAGCTAAAAATAGGATGTTAACATTGTATAACGCCTGTTATAAATTATTTTTCTTTAAAACAGAACCCAATAACTCATAGTTATAAGGGGGAACATGTGAAGACCGAGCTAGCTGAGATGGATAATACCTTAGCCCAGATAGCTTATTCAGAAACCATAAACCTGAGACCATGGGAAGCAAGATATGGAAATTAGGATGCTATGGCATCATTTCAAAATAGGTCATATCTCTGGTTCTGGTTCTACATTGGTTCGGGACCTTTGACATATAAAGTCATGTCTCTGTCCCTCATTCGGGATTGGACCTTTACCCTCATATATATATATAAAAATTATTATTATATTATATTTTGTTAACAATTATATATTGTTAAGTTAGCCACACCCCCAGGTCTTTGGATGCTGCCCTTTGAACCATGAGGCCTCTGCATTTGTGATTTTACCACCATTACAGTTTCATTTTTCGGCACTCCATTGTTCCTGTCCTGTTGTATTTAGCCACGCCTCGCCCAGCTGGACTGGATCTGGAATCACAGTGCCAACTGTGATAGGAATGTGCACAGAAGAATCTTGAAATATGAAAACTGTAGAGGCCACAAAGACAGCTCTAGCAAGGCAAACCCAGCAGCAAACGGAAGATTCTTACCTTGCAGATGCTGGGACACATTCTCAGCAGAACTTTATTGACCCTAAGGGAAAGCTTCCTGAGTCTTAATTTAGCCATGGTGAATTCAACCTAGGTATCGGAATATGCTAGTACCAAGCCTAGCAGTGCAGCACACCAGACCAAGAAGCTTTCCTCACCTGCCCAACAGCCCTTGGCAAGATGCTTCATCAGCTAGAAAGCATCAGGATTTCCACTGGACAGAAATATTTTATACTGACAGATACCAGAGATATGTTTTATGTTTGATTGTATAGCCTGAAGAAAAAAAAAAAAAAAGCCTTGGACTGTATTTCAGAACAGAAAATCAAAAGAAGCAGTTTTACAGTATCCGTATTACCCACCTTCCCTCACACCTTCAAACCTGCCCTTGACATAAACGTGTCCATCTTCAAAACTGAGCATTGTGTAAGTGGCTCACTTTGCCTTTCAGTACTCAAATGACATTCTGACCCTGCAGAATAACCCTATGCAAATAGGCAGATGTAAATCATACCCATTTTACTAAGAGGGGGAATAAAAATAGATCACAGAAGATAACTTGTCTGAGACCACAGAGCAGGTTGTTTTCACCACTGGCAAGAGCCCAGAACTACTTGTTGCCTGTCTGTATCCAACTCCGTGTGCAACTTATACCATAGTTATAATGGTTTCAGTTGAAAGGGATCTTAAAGGTCATCTAGCTCCAAGCCCGCGACCAGGACATCATGGCAGGGACACCATGTGAGTGCTTCAACTGACTTCAGTTTAGAAATCCAATAGAACTGTTTGGTGGGTTTTTTGGGGGTTTTTAGTGGGGTTTTTTTGTTTGTTTTGTTTTGTTTTGTTTTTTTGTGAAATATACTGTAAGCATTCTTGAGGGTTTGTGTGTACCCTTTTGAGTTGTACATAGCATGACGTCTGACTCCTCTGAACTGTTTGGTTTTATTCATTTGCCACCTCTGCAGCACACATTTCAGTATACTCATAAGCATCCAATGAATGTGCAAAGTTCACTTTGATATAGCATATCATCCTTTCAGTAAGAATGTTATCACTGTGTTGGTTTAAATCTCTGTCCTGGGTTGAAGTATATTCTATCACCATCTTCATGAACTGTTGAAACCAGGTGAGGCAGTGCTCCCTGCCTCCTCCACTCTGGCTTATCTTCTGTTAATGGGCCATCAGCACCTTTGCTACACAGCTCACAGACAACCCCCTCCTGGACTACCTCCTGTTAATGGGCCCATCAGGCCTTATCACATGACTCACAATCCCACTGTGAGATGTTCTGCCCAGAGGGAGGAACCAAGCATTCCAGCCTGGATATAAGCTGAGACTCTGAACACCAGAGGGGCACTTACCCACTGGATTCCCAGAGAACCCGAGCTACCAGACCTTTCTACAGGATCACTGCTTCAGGAAGACCACTTCATCTGGACTGCTTCCATCACTCCGCTCAGGTTGTATTCTGACTCTGTCAGTGGTCTTTTGTATTATTGCATCTATTTTATTTTACTTTCTTTCCTTTTTTTTCCTATTAAATTGTATCTCTGACTTGGAGCCTCTCATTTGTTTTGCTTTCAAACCACTACAATCTCATTTGCATGTCAAGAGACAAGCAAAAGAAGACACTATTTTACTGTATTTTGAATAAGCAGATAGCCAAAGGCTCTTTTTTTCAGATAAATAAGAAAGAAGTAATTTATTGTTTTAATAGACATAGTTCAATAAGATAATTTTTATAAAGTGTGTCTTTAAATTATACAAAACCTACCGTATTTGTTCCTATCATAGTTCATGATATAGCCTTACAAAGAATGACAAGGGCATGTTCTTAACACTTATACATTGCCTAGAAATTTCTTAAGGGAAATTAAAATGCAGGGCAGCATATAAAACTGGAGGCCTTGAATCAGCAATTCAAGAGGAACCAGTATCATGCAATATGTATTTGACATACCATGTCTATGGAAACACAGCATTTTGATGAACAGGTGTTTACCCACCTCAGCTGTCTTAATGAGTTGGGAATGCAATAAAGATAATGCAATCACAGTAACTGTTCAACATTTAAAGCAACAGGGTCAGAATGGCAAAGGATAGGATTCATGTCAACCAAAATAAGGTATCAAGTCTGAGTTGGATGTTTTTAGGCTCTTTATGTCTGCAAAGGAAAGTGATAGATATCTCCAAAGGGCAGATCATACATTTGTAAGAGCAATGACTACAAGTAGTGGAAAGAATTGTCCAGTGAAGGGGGCTTTTTTTCTTAATTGATTATTGGGGGGCCCTGAGTGACTTGACCAAGATCCTTTATTTCACATGTCTTTCAGCAGCAGAAATTCAGCTATGATCCTGCAAGAGCTAAACACATACACAAATTTAAGCACTCGGCTAATCCTAGAAAATGAAAGATCCTCTTGGAGCATTTACAGTCAAACTTGTATGACTGATTGGACATTTAGAGACTAAAACGAGCCCTCATCGACATGTTATGAAGTCTGGCTTGCCATACCTATCTAGAAACTCAAAGATGTCTGTGATTTTCTAATTTTATGATGTGGAGTTTAACCGGGAAAAAATTATAATCTGTTGCATAGACACAGTCTTTATAATTTCTAGTAGCATAGAAACCTTTGGTCTGAGTAAGAGTTTGTTTAAAATAACTTGACAGCTGGGTTTATTTTTTATCTAATCCACTCAGGAAAAGCAATAAATTTGAGTTCCCTCAAGCACACACTTGAAAGTAAATTTTGCTTATAATGTGGTATAGCTCTCTTCAAAAAACAACTGTTTGGACACAATGGGAAAGAAACAACCAAAAGTAAACCTTTGCATCAGTTAAATTGCATCAAAAGAAAAAAAAAATCTGTAACGTGGTGGATGTCCAACCAGGTAGACAATGGTCAACTCAGCTTCCCACCTGCTTCTAGCCAGTGCTGTGTTGTAGGGAATTTTGTGTCAATGACAGAGCATATAATTCTTGGAGGAGTAAATTTTATCCATTATTCTTGGTGACATTTTTATGTCATTGCATTGCACTGGCTTTAACTTACATCAAAGAATCAAAAATTTATTGGGTTCCAGCTGTCAGAGGTGAATGGCAAGAAGATTCCACTACTAAAATTGAGAAGAAATGTTGAATGGTTTCAACATTAAAAAAAAAAAAAATCAGCAATTTTCATATTTCAATGTATTTGAATGTTTCCTCCCTCTCACAGAAAGGAAACAGAAAGAAGAAGAGCAGAAGGGTATGTATAAAGAAAGTGTGAAAATAGTGAGGAAAACCTCCACCATATGACTATGTCTATATAAAAACTTTTGTATATGAGAGAAAAAAATTGCATTTCCTCCCTCGAAATAACCAAACGATCTGACATGAAAAATTAATAAATAAACAAACAAACAACAGGAATTTGTTTTGATCAAGCAAAATTTGAAAGTTTTATTGATTCAAATAAATTCAAAACACTTGATGAGTAAGGAATGTGATAGCTGATTTCTTGTCCCAGGAGAAAGGCCGTAAGGTTGAAACAGCTTTCCTTCTCCTGAGCTATTCTCTCTTCTGTGTAAGGAGTACTTAATTTCAACTACACTGCTTTGTTTTATTCTCCCAATAATCATAAAATCCCCTCTGTTTTCCCCTTTGCCTTCCCATTCAAGAGGAGAGATGTGCTTTCTCTCTTAGCTAGACAAGTCAGAGTTCTCTACCTGTTCTTCTTCTTTCCTAACACCTCAAAGAGTGCTCATGAAAAAAAAAAAAAAAAGAGGAATAATTACTGTGGAACAGGGAGTTTGAAGAAAGGAAAGAAGGACTTTTTGAAAATTGACCTGCAATATATTTGAGATTATTTCTTCATCTTCTGTTGCTTTACCTTTGGAGAGGTACCTCTTTGTCTATCATTCAGGTCAATGCAACATTCTTTCCAGAGTCTGAGACACGTTCTGTGTTGTCTGGACATGGCACCCTGAACACTGAACACCAGGATCACTAGTGAAGAAGGCTACACTGTGCTTTGTGCTGCCATGTGCTACACCACACATCAGAAAGCCCAAGACTTGTCAGTGACATCCTTCACCTCCGCCAGGTAGAATCCAGTGAGGAAAATATGCAGAGCTGACAGAGTGCACAGACCACAACAGTTAGGACTCTTCTCTTCTCTTCTCTTCTCTTCTCTTCTCTTCTCTTCTCTTCTCTTCTCTTCTCTTCTCTTCTCTTCTCTTCTCTTCTCTTCTCTTCTCTTCTCTTCTCTTCTCTTCTCTTCTCTTCTCTTCTCTTCTCTTCTCTTCTCGTCTCGTCTCGTCTCGTCTCGTCTCGTCTCGTCTCGTCTCGTCTCGTCTCGTCTCGTCTCTTCTCTTCTCTTCTCTTCTCTTCTCTCTCTTCTCTTCTCTTCTCTTCTCTTCTCTTCTCTTCTCTTCTCTTCTCTTCTCTTCTCTTCTCTCCTCTCCCCTCCCCTCCCCTCCCCTCCCCTCCCCTCCCCTCCCCTCCCCTCCCCTCCCCTCCCCTCCCCTCCCCTCCCCTCCCCTCCCCTCCCCTCCCCTCCCCTCCCCTCCCCTCCCCTCCCCTCCCCTCCCCTCCCCTCCCCTCCCCTCCCCTCCCCTCCCCTCCCCTCCCCTCCCCTCCCCTCATCTCATCTCATCTCATCTCATCTCATCTCATCTCATCTCATCTCATTGAAGAAGAGCAGATACAAATAATGGGTGTCTGGAAACACCAATGAATGCAAAAATAAACAAAGTTGAGATGACTTTGATGTTATGAAGAGGTAATGTTTGTGATTTGGGGTTTTTCCTTTTATTTTTAAATATTTTCTTTTTGCCACCATATCTACATGTGTCTTGTCTGGATTTTGTTTCAGCCAGCTATTTGGCACCTATCTGCACATTTCAGCAACGTCCAGTAGTGTATTCCTTTCTGCAGCCTTGCTCTGTGGGACTGATGTCCGAGTTTTGGACTGTCTAAGCACTCCTGCGTCAGTAATTCTGGACTAATGCCTAGGATGCAGGCAGCAGGCTACACTTCTCATTATAGCCCTCAAAAAACAGAATGGCATAATTTAAAATGGAAAATAATAACTAGATATATACTTTCCAACAGCTGCAAGTAGACAGTAAAAAATGATATTTTTCCATATGTTTGAATTTTAGGAAAAGATTGATTGCAATGGCATAAAAGTGAGGAAAACCTGGAACAGCCTCAGTGTCCAGACCATCAGTGGAGCACTTGTACCCGAACACTGAAAATGGTGCCTTCTAAAATGTTTCCTGTCTCAACCAACGTAATCATTATCCACCACACTTCCTTTTCAAAAAGATTGGAAAGGTGTAGGCTTCCACAGGAATCACTCACTTTTTTCAAGCTGTCTGGGTTAGAAGAAAGGACGGTTTACAACAATTCCCTTGAACAGTGGTCACTGAGCTTATGAATTATCTGTGGGCAGATTCAAAAGAATAATTTTATGTAGCTGTTTAAGAGAGCAAAAAGCACTTGCAAGGGGAAAATAGTTTTCATTATAGAAGTTTTTATTGTCAAGCTTATTTAAAGCACTTTATTTAGTATTGGCTGGGTACATTCATTCTGAAACATTCATAAAGACTTTTCTCATGAATCAGAAAAAAAAAAATGGAGGGGATTTCTTTTTATTATTGTGGTGTTCCTATGATTCCAGTCCCACCTACACAATTTTTGTTGCATATTGGAAAGGCATAATGATGCTTCAATGTAAAAACAACAGTAAAAGAACTTTTTAAACAGTTTTGTTTCAGCTCCAGGCATTTTGTTTCAGCTCCAGACCTCCCTGCTCTTACCAAAATGTCACCAGGAAACACTAGACACAGCTTTGAGGAAAAGACACACAAATTGGATAGTGGGATTGAAAGAAGAAATCAGCCACGAACTATATGAAGAATATTGAATTTTTTTAGGCACTTGTTGAAGGAAATTATTTTACTTAAGTTTGTACAGAACTACTAAAGAGAAAACAATGCCAATATAAATAGCACCTTAAGTATTGTTCATTACATTTTCAGGACAGTTGAGGTATCACTGTGAGGCAAAGCATAGTTTTAGTTCTGGAAGAGTCATGATGGTAACCTTTGATTTTTATTACCTGTAGTTAATACTATAATAATTCCTTTTATCTCATTGTGTACATACACATTGCTAGGACTTAAAGCCACTGGTTGTGCAAGAAGTTATTTGTAGTCGAAATGAAGTATTTGAATGATAAATCAAGAGGTTTTATAAAATTCTAACTTGTGATAAATCATTTTAATGCTGCTTTTCTCTCTCCAGTACTGCACCAACTCCAGTTCACACCAGCATATAAAAGACAATTGATGAACTATTGTCTGGTTATTTATTTAAATAAATTGCAACCTTTTGGGTAAAGAAGGCCATTTCTTGTGTGTCTATGTGGCTCTAAGCACAATCTGAGTATTGTAGTAGTAAATAAATGGAAATAAACAAAAGTGAAATGAAAGAAAGACTGACCAGTTTTAGTTGGAAAAAACCCCCACTTTTCCCTAGACTGGAAAACTACAAGTGGGATCAACCTCATCTAACTTTCATCGTATCTTAAAATAATTGTATCTAAAATAGGTCAGCAGAATCATTGTCTGGGAATGTTTCCTTGTTGACAATAAAAGGAGCCCAAAATGGCTAGGTTGGATGTAGACATCAATATTATAGATAAGGAAATGTTTCCTAATCTAAATTATTCCCTACAGACCACATAGGAGTTTTAATGTTATGATGCAGAAATTAAAATAGTTTCTTCATCGTACTTGTGGTCCATAAAGCCTGATTACCAGAAATGCCAAATGTTCACAGTTCCTGCATATTTCAGAATTTAACTATGTAAAGTCAGTGTAATAATCAGTCTCATTAGGGCTCTTTTTAAATGAGATGCACACACAAGGGCAGCCTGAAGCCTAAGACTATAACCAGGAGTGATTTGGCTACAATGACAGCCATTTGTTCCAAGACTGATCAGGAAGAGCAAAGGGACATGGAAAGGGGCTGTGTAACTACCTGGCCCCCTTGCCCTCATGAGACACAGACAATTCTTCAACACTACAGCAGCACAATGTAGTTACAATGGAGTCTTTCCTCTTCTTCTACTCTTCCCACTTTCCTCCCAAGTGGCAAATTTCCCCCCCCTGCATAGGTCAGTATCAGTAATCTTGTTTACAACAGTGGGTCTTAGATAGTTTCCATCATTATTCATTTAAATAGGTTCAAAACTACAGAGGAAGGTAAAATGAAACACATTTATAGATAGGGTTGTCTCTAGAATGCACTCACTCATGAAAAAGAGAAAGCACATAGAAATAGTCCTGAGAACATGAGAAACAATCACAGTTCAGGCACATAATATTTCCTCTGTTGCACTTTGTTAACTTACTATAGTCAATAAAGCCATTTTGTCTTTCTGTGAATACAAGCCTGATGTAAATCTGTGAATTATCCTTCCAGAATATCCTTCCAGAATAAGAATGCAATCAAAATCAATGTAATGCCTGATTAATAACACAGAATGTTGTCCAGCAACCAAAATAGTCTCAGTGAGTCCATATACTGCATATATACATAGAGAGAGACATATGGAGATGCATATACTGGCCTATTACTCTTATCGTATTTGTTCCTGTTTAAAACTTTATGAGTCAGTACAGGAACAAATAGACAAGCAGAAGAGATAAATCAAATAAAAACATGAAATGCATTTCTTGTACAGCTAACTATCCACAGTTAGAAATTATGCATATTTCTCAGAAAGGGCCATACACAACTCATGTCACACATAGCATTGACATCTGTGCAAGTTTTGAACAAAAAATAGGAGTAGATGACAACTACTATGAACCACATCTGCTCTTGATTATATTAGTGTCATTTTGATTCAACCTGGAATATAAACTAAGTGTAAAGAATTGTTTTAACTAAATACGGACCAAAGGTTGAACCTTGCAAACTTTCACAGCAGAATAGTACTACTGGTAGGCATCTGATCCTGGTTAACTCAAAGTGCAAGGCAAGCTCCAAGTCCACAGGAGTTTCTTTAGCAGTAGGCTTAGGCACCCTAAACTTAAATCAAAAGTGGAAAGGTACTTTGGAAAAATTCTTCCCCCAATGTATTTCTCACTCATGTCAAAGTAATATTAAATCCAGGACTAATTTGTTGTGATATTACGCTGTAATATTTCCCTTGGCTTGTGTCCCTCTTTATTTAATTAAATGTCATCAGAGGTTTCACTGTCAGACTAAAACATTAGTATTCTCTTTTTTTATATCTTAATGGAGTCAGTGAAGAAATAAAAAGTGAAAGTGCCATAAGGAGTGCTTTCTTCTAAACATTTCATGACTGGGGACTGTCTGTAGGTAATTTAATATATTCTTTGCCATTCTTGGTATATTATGTACTAAAAGATCACCCAGATTAATTTAGATTCAAATGAATTATTGGATCCAAACCCATTCTTGTTGTTCTATTTCCATTCCTTGCATTATATGATTACCTTGTGCATTACGGATTTGCATGTAGGTCAACATATTTCAAATGAACTCCACTGTCTTAATGGAGGCAGAAAGGGAGGATGCTTTCACTCGGTTGCCCAATCTGGTTTTCTTTTGTCATCTCCAGGATTCACAGGAGGTATACGTTTGCAGCTAGAACGAGCTTTGCAGAGATACAGCATAGAGCAAACAGCACGGGCTTCCCCACATCACCCTGCTGGCATGTTTTTACTCAGGGGTTACATTACCAGCATTGAGGAGATCACAGTTTTACTCCTGGGGCTGCCTGTTGGAACCATCAGAACGAGTACCAAGTAATATCCACTGTCCCCCCACACAGACACCTTTGCACTGAGAACAGTGTGAACTACCTCCTTCCATCACCTCATAAACTCAGCCTTTACAAGATTCATATGCTGGATTTGAACTGGCTACCAAGGACTAAAATGTTCTGTGTTACCATTTCTGATCTCACAGGTAATATTGCATGTCAGAAAATGGCTTTAAATTGGCCATTTGAGTACCATGGCAGGAAGAGTTTTAGCTGTTTCCTGCAGCAGTGGCAAGACAATAATCATGGGCATTTAATAGGCTGACTGTGCCCTTGTGATAAAACAACTTGGAAATATTGAGGAAAGCAGGGAAAATTTTCCTTCATAAATCTTACTACATGTTCTGGTTGATGAGATCAGATGCCTTCAAGTGAGCTGTTCTTAATTGAAGTGAGCTCAGCAAAAATGGGGGGTTGTTGGGAGAGACAAGAAAAAAAACATGCAATGTCATTTATACTTGGGGACGAACAAGGTAAGATCAACAGATTCCCAGGGAATAAAATTTGGCTTGACCTGATCCAGCATGTTAATGGTCCCCCTTCCTTGCACTCCTTCTGTCATCTCACAGGCTCCATTCCCTCATTTTGAAGTCAGGTACCTGCAGCTCACTTGCTAAAGAAAACAATTGATTTGCTTGGTGATGGGTAAGGAAGCAAACCATTGGATTGGCAGTCATGGCATCCTCAGGTAGGGTAAAGGTGTAGGTGTGGAGGTCAGGGAAAGGGAAGCATAATGAGAAAGAGGTAGTACTGACCACAAAGAAAATTGTAAAATCAACAAGGACAAGTGTTGGCATGCTTTATTTTCCAAAATGAAAAGCAAAAAGAAAGAGAAGTAAAAATATTTAAATTTCATCAAACAGATTACATGTCAGTGGCATAGGTGAATGCTGGCCTACCATTTATGTTTTGAATATCTGTGGATTCAGTTTTCCCTTTTTTAACAGATCTTGAAATCATCTACAATGAGAAGCAAATTCATATGAATTTAGAGCCTCAACATTCAGAAAATATGAAAATGAACTGAGGTAGAGACTGTGTTGCTTTATTTTTGCAATAATGTTCAATATCCCTTTCAATGACAGAATATAAAGTGACACTAAATTTAATGTGAGAAATATCAAAATTTATCTACCTCTTAACAACAGATTTCAAGACATTAAGATTTTTGTAAACATTAAAGGAGTCAGACAGGCCTATACTTTTCTGTATCTGTCACATTATTCATGGGCACAATCTCATGGACTGTTTACTTGAGCAAATGTACATATGTGTGTAAGCATTTAGACAACAGAAGCCATTACCAACCAAAGTTTCCAGCAAGAGGATTTTTATACTTCTGGAGAAACTAACTAGAACACAACATTGCACTTTGATGGTTTGGTTCAGAAAGACCAGTGATTCAGATCATCTTTTATTTTCCTCCTGGTATTCAGTAAATATAGCTGGTCAATTAGCAACACTTAAATAGCTGCAGCATTACCAGCACTGAATAATTTACTAACTAGCAGAACAATTCCCATCTCTTCCATTTGACCGGATATTTATTTTATGTGTGTGCTTGATATGCAATATTTACTCCTGATAAATTGGGGAAGGCAAGTGTATTTGCTTTTGCTAAATCAGGAGTAGCAAAACTTGTGGTTGAAATTATGATTATTATGAATATGACATTGAAAATGGAAATAGAAAAACACTTCCATACTTTTTTTTTGTCATATATAAAATGTCATTTGTGCTCTGAACTTTTAAAACAAGATTATTAGCTATTCAATGAAAAAAGATTACATGTTATAGATCTCAAAAAGTTCTTCAAAGCCTTTTTATCCATTTGTTAACTTCTGTTGTAGGGTTTCTGCTTAGGTAATTTAAAACATTTTGGAACGTTTTTCCTCTTACCTTTTTTTCTCTCTAAGATAAGAATTTAAAAGTGAAACTCTAAAAAAGGGCCAAAATGATGAACTCTTTGTAAGAATACATTTGTAATACAACTTCTCTTGTTTTTATAACATGGGCAACCTATATTCTGTTCATGTGGTTTTCAAAGAGGAAACTTATTTTCCTCATTTGGTATGAAAACAGTATCAAAGGGAACATGGTTTGCTCTCAATTTCTTTGCACTATCTGATCTTTGTAAGTAATCTATAAAGACTTAAGCCATAGGACATGCAGGATACTCAAGTTACAAGTGCCCCAGGGTTTTAAGAGATTTTGTCTGTGTTGTAGAGTTGAAACAGGGAACATGTTAAGTTTAGTGATTTAAGTCTTTCAGTTCTGGCATTTTAAAGGTAGCAGTGCCATTATGAGTAGGAACAACATTTTATCTGCCTCCTTACATTAAGATTTATTTGCCGTCATTATCTATGTCCTCAATTGCTGGTCACACTGATAATATCCCAGAGAGAATTCCAAGTAATTCAATGTCTGATGGAGTTCTATCCAAATAAATGGATCTCTCTTCTTTTTTAACATTAAAATATGATACCAACAATCAGGAACAAATTTTAAATTTTTTTTAAAAGTTAAATAAAAAATAATTCAGTGGTGATGGAAAGCTGTTCTGAGAATAGCACAAGCAAGACTTTATTTTAAAATAATATTTCAGAAGTATGTTTATTGGTTTCAGTGGAAGAAAAGCAGAAGTTTGATTGTTTCTCCAGTAGTAGATGTATATACCTGAGAGGCTTGAAAATGTAAGTCACAGAGAGAAGCTCAGCTGGTACAAATCAGCAGGTTTATTGAAGGTAGTGGAATGATGGGAGAGTTTCACCTCCTCAGCATCTGGTCTTCCTACAAAGTGAGCAGCTGATGATTCAAAAGGTACAGAACATTTGTACAAGCAAGGGAGACACCTTCCGTGTGCATCTTGTTAAAAGTTTGTGGCTTTGATTAAAGTGAATTCAACGTCTGCCTGACAGGCAAGATTGACAGAACAGGAAACCGATGTCTTCCATTAGCCCCAGAGTAGATAAAAGCAAAGGCAGGAAGATGCAGCTCCCCCCACTCAGGAAGCATTTCCTTTAGGACAGAGCAAGCCTTTAGCTTTCAAAGGCTTTCATTCCTTGTGATGAGAATGCCGAATGTCAGACCAGTCATATATTAATATCTATTTATACCAGTATGCTTTTTTGTTGTTGTTGTTTGTAAGAGATGCGTAAAAACAGAGGCAAGGATTGCAGGTGGAAAGCCATCCCCTTGTGCCCTTCCTGGCTTTTGGCAACAAGCGTTTGACAGACTTTCTCTGCTAGACACAGCTTTTACACTGTCAAAAATGTTTGGGACTCTCCCACTATCCCTCTTGTAAACCTGTGAATTTAGGATAATTCAGAGTTTAAACAAATGCAACTGAACCAACCAGCATTTTATAGCATATAAATGACTCAGGTTTTTTAGCATGGTTTTATTTCCTGATAACTGTTACTCAATTCTGAACCCAGTAAGGTCAGTGGGGTCTCTTGCAAAGACTATTCTTGTCAGTACTCTGGGTATCTAAGAGATTTGGGGGCATAGAAGTTCTCAATAAATAGAAAGTTTATTGGTCTCCACATGAGGAGAGGATCAAACTCTGCTTGATTTCTTATATCCAGCTTTCTAGAGCACATACAAGATACAAGAGGTAAGCCAAATCGCTTTGAAAATTTTGGTGTACTTACAAGTGTAAGAAACATTTTCATTTTGAAATGCTGTTTACCATTATATCTGGATTTTTATGTGTAACAAGAATTCTGCAATCACTTAGGAGAAAAATGTGAAACCCTGCTAACAACAGTAAAAGCCTGCTAGTACTTTAGCATTTAGAACCTAATTTTAATCAGGTGTTTTCTACACAGGGTTTGGGGGTTTTTGACATGCCCAGTAGGTTAAAGGATAACATGGGCCATTCTAAGAAGGCACAATGAATGTGAAAGCTAATAGATTTTAAAAACAACGTTTAAACAGTCATTTTATTTGCTATCTTCTTCTGAGTCTTTTAGCCAATTTTTGTGTGTTTATTATTGCTTTCATCTGGAGTGTCCTCCATGGTTTTCTTCTCTTTCTTTGTTATCATAAGCAACACTAGCACAAACAACCACAGCAAAGCAGCAAGGACTTTTGCCCATGAAATGCAGTCCAAGTTAGACACAGTATCATAAATAAATAGAGCAGGACCCGTGACTGAGGAACTGAGGAAATCAATGACAGAAAAGGGAAAACAGCCCTTTTCTTCTTGCATGTACACTGTAAATATTTATTTTGGTCTTTTTCCCCCTGATACAATCACAGGTGTGAGGAGAAGTGGTTGGTGCCAACCAAGAGCATATTGACAGAAAGGTAGCTGCTGAGAGTGGGGCTTTAAGGAGGGCTCTTAAGGAGGCAAGTCAACACTGTGGGGGCTGAGATGCATTTGAGTTACAACATTAACCACAGGAGTTAGAGAGTGTGTCATGGCAGTGGACGCTGTGCCGAAACCACAGGGCCAGGGAGAGAAGGTTTGTGACATTGAACTGCCTGATGCCACGGACGCACCATCGCACTTCCCACCGGCACCACCAGTGCCTTGCAGGAGGAAACAGTGTAGGTACAAGGAGGGAAAAGCTCCCTCTGTGGGTCTTAGTGATGACACCCAGAGGGGTAGGGGAAGAGAGAGACTGAAACAGAGGTAGGTGGGTGATGGTTCAGAGCCTACCAATGGAGTCCCTGACAAAAATTAAATCTGACTTCTGCCAACATGATTGTAAATGAGCTCACTTTTGGACACATTTGGATGCTACTTTTCACTGCAGACCAGAGGGTATTCCTGAGGGAAGGAAGGAGCTTAGCATGTCTGGCCTTGTACTTCCATAATACTTGGATGTCTCAGACATGCATGCATTTTTAGGAAGGTAATGTTAATAGCAATACAATGTTGCTAATACAGTATTACTAAAAAAAAAAAAAAAAAAAAAAAGAAAAAAAAAAAGAAAGGTCTAACCAAACCAACCAACACACCAACCAAACAAAAATCTATTAAAAAATGACACCCAGAAAAACCTCCACAACTGAAAATAACCCAAACCTTTAGAAGTTTTATATTCTCAATATATATGAGGACTATAGAAGATACAAATTTAAGATACAGGTGTCAATGACAAGACACAAATCTGGAAGACTGCAAAGTATGGATGTGGGAAATTTTCCAAGGACTTCAGATGTTGCAAATGGAGTGCACAGGAATAGCAAGTTAACAGTACTTTGTGTCTTCTGAAAAACATTTTATAAAATAAACACAATGAAAATATTGCTCCCACCAAAGCATTAAATAAATAACATTTACATCTATACGAACTTCAAACTTATCACCAGCAATGTGGGATATCACCCTTTTTTTTTTATATGGTGGAAGGTATGTCCTTTTCTATTTTCATGAAACACATACACCACTACCACATACATATGTTCTTAAAATACAAAATGCCATTCATGAACAGTATCCACCTGTTGCTCAAAACAGAATTTCTCAAAAAAAAAAGGAAACTGGAACTTTCCACATCCTAATTGTTTGATCTTTCTTGATTGTTTCATAAATATATTTATATTATATGTTAATACATAGTTCTAAATACAACTCAGATACCACACAAACGTAAGGCTTCCTCTGTTTACTGTAATTATTTACTGTAATACCAGTGTAAGACATAGATTCCTTTACAGTGATTGACTAATTTATGTTTTGAATTGGATTGTATCAATAAGGCTAGAAGAGCTTCTGCCTCCGCATTCTTCCTTTTAATAAATCCCAAATGACATCCCACATTATGCTTTTGACTCTATAAACAGTTAAATCATATGTTCACATATATTTGTTGCTCTCTGTCAGAGGAAAATTTCTCAATGATGGAAGAATTTGCCATCAGACTTGCTTCTAGTATTTCAGGCCCATTACTAATCCAAGCAATTACTCCACATGTAAACTATAACAGGCACCTGATTTGATCTAAGTCTCACTTATTTCTTATTTTTCCCAGTTTCTTTTGCATTGGATGTAAGACATTCTCCTAAATAAACCTTGTTATTGTGCTTAATTGAAAACAACATGGGTGGATGTGATGGAAAATAATTTCACAGAATATAGACACCAGTATCTCAATCACCATAAATCATAGTGTAGATGTAGTTAAGGTCTGAAGTGCTCATTTATGTTCAGTGAAATAAAATAAGCACTTCTAGAGTATGATTCATCCCATCCTAAAATAGATGGTGAAAATAGGTCAAATGACTCTTATCCTTAATGCACCTTTTTCTCTCTCTTCCCTATCAAGAGAATCTTAGGTGACACCCTCACACAGATACCTGAATTCTGTGAATCCCACCTTGTCTAGCTTACCAGCAATTTTTATGGGTCAGAATAAGGCTTATTCATTTAAATCCTGAAAATTCTAGAGACTCTTCAAGAGGTCTAGGTACTAATATATGTGGGTGTTTCAGAGTAATTCTTTTATGATCCTCATATCATACTTTTTTTCCTTCTCTCACACTGTGATTGCAGCTTTTCTGTTAAAACAGCTGTATAGAAAGTAAGTAAAGAAATAGGCCAGTGGTGAATTTCCTATTACATCTTAAACTGAGTATTTCAGAAGGGAATTCAGACAAAATTAAGCTGAGATAGAATCCTTTTATTTATTCTTTCACATGACAATGTTGTACAGCATTCCCCCAAACTCTATGACCCATGAGTTTTGCACTTTCAGGAGTAAAGAATCAAGATCTTTAACAATGCTATGATGTGTTTTTACTACAATACCAGTGAGTTTACACAAATGTTTTATGTGGCTTTTGCAAAAGATTTGCTCTTTTAATAATGTTCAGTGCCTGATTACCTCTGCCCTCCCACACCCTTAATTATATGTAAATGTTAGAACCCTTGTCCAGCCAGGGGCTGATACTTATATTTCACATTGTGTTTTGCCCCAGCATGTCACTGGGACAAGTTTAGAGAAAATGCCCTGTGTCTTCTGCAACAGATAAACCTTAATTCCTCTGCAAAGCTGTGTGGTTCAGCCCATTCTTGTGTTGAGAAGCAGGCCATCTGGAAGTCCTTTACAGTTTTCATTAACAGAGATTTATTGAATGCAATAATATAAAATGCAAATAAGTGAATCAGAGAAGCATTCTCTGTGTTACATACATTGATTTTAAACTCAAACAACTGTATATTTTCATGCTTTGCATCTGACTTTCCATATTTTTGCAGTGACAACACATTTCTCACTGTTTTGTGTGATGCGTGAAGATCCATATGATGGCCTGTGTGAAAGGCAAGGATTGGCATTCCTCGCAGGATGCCAAAGGAGGTGGAGGGACAATACCACAGGAAAATGCTGTTTTTCAACTCACTCTACATGCACTGGCTGACACAAACCCTCTCTGAGAGAAAACCACTGTGTCTCAGGAGAAAAAGGGAAATCATATCATCCCTAGCAAAGAATTGCACACAACTTAGTAGGAGACCCAAGCCTGGCATTAGACAGGACTGACAATCACAAAATCATAGAAAGACTAGGGCTGGAAAGGACCTCAAAGATTATCTACTTCCAACCCCCTGCCCTGGGCAGAAACATCTTCCACTAGACCAGGTTGCTCAGCACTCCATCCAACCTGGCCCTGAGCACCTCTAGGGATAGGGCATCCACAACTTCTCTGAGGAACCTGTTCTGGTGTTTCACCACCCTCAGTCTAAAGAATTTCTCCCTATTATCTATTATAACCCTACTCTATTTTAGTTTGAAGCCATTCCACCTTGTCCTGTAACCACATGCCCTTGTAAAAAGTCTCTCTCCATTTTTCCCATAGGCTCCCTTGTAGGTACTGAGAGGCTGCAATTAAGCCACCACAAGGCCTTTCCTTTACCAAGTTGAACAATCCCAATTGTCTCAGCCTTTCCTCACAGGAGAGATATTTCATCCCTCTGTAGTCATGTGTATTCCTACACCTCTGCTCATCTTGGTGACTCTTTTCTTGACTCACTCCAACAGGTGCATGCCCTTCCTGCGCTGAGGACCCCAGAGCTGAATGGAGGTGGGGTCTCACAAGAGTAGATGGGGTTATTCACCTCCCGCAATTACTGCCCTTAAAAGGTTGTTGGGGGAATCTGCTGGGTTTAAGGAGCCGGGCAGTTGGCACTTGGAACTTTTAGCATTTTTGAAAAGGATTTTGTTTTTTTCTGTCACCTATGGATGGGAAGGACTTCAAACAACTTGAATGTCTATACAGCCCTTGGCATCAACATCCTTGACAAAACAAATTTCTTGCTAGGTTATTTTACCTCATTATCTGCTGCCTTATGCAGCTATGATTGATAAGGACTGCATTTTTTTTTTAATCTTTCCAAAATGATAAATGATATGAGATCTCATTCACAAAACTGGGTGACCTAGTTTGAACCAAGCATTAACTCTGTAGGGACAGATTTCCCCTTACATCCATGTTCCCTCTATCAGAAAGAGTAACCGCAATAAAAAGGACTTTGAAGATGCTTAAATTGTAAGTACAAATCTTGAGAAAAAATTGGGTGGATTGAACTGTATCCTCTTGGATCAGCAAGAGACTATATCTGCTTGGCTGTAATGCATACTTTAGATCTGGAAAAGCAAAACCATAGTGGTTTATGTATATTTTAGTTTAAAAAGCTTTTTCCCTGCAGTAAGATTATGTGTCCAAATGATGCTACTGCTGTTTATAAAGTAACACATGAATACAATTGAATTTCTTTTGATGTACAGTGTCATTATCTCAGAGATCAATAACTGAGCTAAAAGAATTGTGCCTTCTATATTAGCATTGCTGTATAGTTAATTCTTTTGTCTACTGATCTATAGTAGATACAAACTTCTTTCTCCTTTTAATTCTCTTGGACATTGTTATAATACTGCATACTCTGAAAGACTTTTTCTAAGACACATGATTGCCAGTGTCTCTTATCATTACCAACACTAACCAGATGAAAATTTTTGTAATTATTTTTTACTCTATTAATTCTCAATCAAATTCTTCAGTTGCTTTGGTCTTTGTGAGACATTTCTCATTCCACTTGCACATACTGCATCAAACCTCTAGTGTCCTTCCCCACTTTATTATGAATCCTTTACATTTCAAAAGTGAGTACTACAAAGTAATAAAGCTGTGAAAGAGTCTTGAGGATCAGACTGAAACTGACTTCCATTTTTTTTTTTTCACATTTGCTCATTTCTCCTGGGTAGTCTGTCTACAGTTCGGTTTCATGGAGTTCAATTCATAATATCCAACCATTCTGATTTTGAGCCTATTTGTGGAAAACTTGAATGATTTTTCCTGTAATCTACCTAGAAGGTACAAATGTCCAGTTTTTGGTATTTAATATATGCTTGCTGTGTTCACTACAGCTGCTGTTGAAGCCAGATTCAACAGAACAAGGAGAAAGACAATATTTGTATTGTCCACATCTGCCCTGTTTTGGATCCCATGTTTGGAGAGTCATAAACACAATGTCTTTGCAAGGCACTTTAAACAGGTCAACTGAATGTGATATGCTTAGGCTGAACCCAAATCAGGGCACAACAAGGCACTGTATAGTGTAAGCCAGTTAGCCTGTTCTGTCTGTGGCGTAAAGCAAATGCATTGCTCTGGAGGAGAAAAGTCTCTCCCTCTGAATTGGGTTACATTCAATTCCACATTCTTGTACCATGCTGTCATTCCCAAGAAAAAAAGTGTCACTCCAAGTTTGTGCTAAATCAGGGAGTGTCTGTCTATGAACTCACACCAAGCATAGTTTTAACCAGTGTCACCACTGCCTGAACATCCTCTCCTTGTCATCATGCAGCACCAAGTGCTAAATTTTTCTGCAAATGTCTGAGATTTTTATGTTGTGAGCCATGAGCAAATTTGACTGATACCATGCATGAGTGCCTGACCCTGTAAGCTGGACATGGTAGATGTTTTCTTTAGCATTGCTTTTGTATATGGTAACATTCTGCATTTTACTTTCTGATTCATAAGTACAAGCTAAAGAAATGCAGAAAAGATCAGTAACAGACACTAAAGGATCTAGTTACAGAAACTGACATAGCCACGTTTTTAAATGCAAACACAGTAGTTTATTTAGACACACACATGTACTTATGTGCACCAAAATGGGTCAGAAAAAGAAAAGAGTGTGCCACTTGCAATCTGATTTCAGTGGTACTGTCTGACCTTGTGTTTTGGCCATGCAACTCTAGTGATGCTTTCTGTAGGAACATTTTGTGTATCTCCACTTGGTAAAGCTTTCTGTATTATATGTGGATTCAGTTTTGTAGAGTCATAAACTGAATTAATATTTAAGCCACCTAGCCACCTTTTGCTTACCCCTTTAGAGGAGAAAAAGAAAATTTATGTATTTCTATACTCATGACACCTTTATCAGAATCTAAAAAAGATTTCCTTACCATGTCATTGTGAAAATTGTCTAGTTCAGGAGAGGTTCAGTTCACCTATGCATCACAAAACTGATAAATTCAGCTGTCTGCTGGAGCAGACAGCATACTCCAAAAGGTAAGTGCTAAAATATCTAGTATGTTGGAAGATAACCAGACAGAAAACCTGTCTGCTCCTGCATCAAATTCCCAAATTGGGTATCTAAGCTCCAACAATTAAAATCTTTCATAAGTGCTCAAAGTCACCCATTCCATTTTGTTGACTGTGTCCTTACATAGTACATATTATCTTTGGTGCTACTGCGTCATTTGTTACCTAAAACAGAAAGAAAAAGTAGGTGTCCCATTAGATAGTTAGAGTGTCACCATGTACTTCTAGTCTGGGAATTCTGACATATTTTATGACTAGATTTTAATATAGACTTTATATTGCACATATACACAAATACATATATTTTTTATAATAATGCAGGATGATGCTTGCAAATGAGCTGCTGAGTTTGGGCTGTACTTGGTCTTTGATGCACAATTCTGATAGGCTTTAAAGGAGATGAACTTTCCCAGGGTGGATTTTCACCTCTATACTCAGACTTTTACAGGTTCTTAAGCTTAACACTGTGGTGCTAACACCGTCTGAAAGCAAAGGCCAAAACCATTGTCTTCTCTTGTCTGGTCTTGACTTTTTTCATATGAACATCTTAATCAATATTAGTCATATTTTATTATGACAAAAGCAGGATTTTGTTTCTGTATATATTGTAGGGAATTGATGAGTTCATCATAAGTTACTAAATGGACAGAAACAGGTTTGTTCACTTGTGTGTCATAAATACAATATTCTTTGTTAGCCCAGAGTTTCTTCTCTTTTCTCCAGTCAAGCTCTCCATGCTTTTAAACTTTCTGCTGTTAATAATGATTATTATTGGATCAAGTGCTGCTATACCTATGAATTTTAAACTTCTGTATGAAAAAAAAAATCAGCAAAAATCAATGCAGAGCATATTAAGTTGATGAGATGATGATTTGGTACAAAATTTTTGACTTAGGATTCTGTAATATACTTTAACAAAAGATGTTTCCTGAAAATACTTACTTTAGCAAACAATGTTTCCTGAAAGATTCCCTTAGCATGGAAGCCTTTTGTAAATTCTCAGTATTTCTTTGTTGATATATCAATATTTTTGCTAGCTCATTTTCTTACTCTGCCATTAAAAAAAAGTATGCTCTCTATTTACTTCCCCCTTGCACTGATTGTTCCATATTTTTCTTCCTGAGAGAATGAATTTGCAATGTAGTTGTGATGAAGTCATGCTTTGTGTTCAGAAACAAAAATGCATTCTGCAGGAGAAACAGGACATTCCAAAGTGTCCTGTTCCTCAAGTGTTTACAAAGATGCTGGTTCCTAAATACAAGTAGTCAGGAAGCAAAAATAGGTAGCTATTCATAGCATTAATTTTTAAGATTTGTCTGTACTTCAAATGCAGTTTTCCTACTATCTAGATTAGATTCCTTAGCAGCCATTCTAAATGTCTAATTGAAGAGTAGCTTTCTGAAGAGTCTGTAACTGTCGCTTGGCTTCATCCTTCTCTGTTTGTTCCTAAGGTTTCTTTCCTCTCTTGTTTTCCTTCTGAAACAACAATGCACTCTATTTTGGGGTTGCTAGTCATGATTCCAGGAATGGGAATCCAACTCTTGAGTACAACAGGCTTTACATAGTAACTTCTTGGCAGAAATTCAGAAATGCTTTGGCCAAAGGGAATTTAAAAAAAGACCCAGAACAAGGGTAACTTGAAATGAAAGACATTCACAAAAAACCCCCCAAAACAACAACAACAACAACAAAAAAAAAGTGTGAAAAACCTCACAAAACCTCACATAAAAAAAACCTTCAGCACATAAAAGACTGAAGAATTGAGATAAATTGTGATATTTGTTTTTCATGCTTAATTGAAAGCTTTTTGCTACTCTATCACCAAGTATCATGAATACTAAGATACTTCTCTTCTAAATGTGTATGTGTATATGGGAACGTTCTAACCCCAAGCTTGCCAAACATGAAGTCCTTCTGTTTGCTCTCTTTCTAATATTAACTCTTGATGGAGGATTGGTTCCATTCAGCAAGGGAAGGAGTTTAAGTTTTCCCTAAGTCTGGGGAATTAGCATAAGAATGGTCCTGGAAATGATGAACTGTCTATAACACTACCCTGCTCACAAAGAAATGGTTCACAGTTCCAGGGTACCTGTCTGGATGCTGCTTCTCTCTCTCCCCCCCACCCATACCCCCCACAACACAGGAGAGATGTCTTTGGGATCAGAGGCACAGCAGGATCTTTGAGATTTGGCACCTGACTATGTCTCTTTTTGTTTCCCTCATAAGTACCTTTCCCTCTTTGGGGTTATTTCTGACTTATCATTTGCCCCACTAATCATGTCTTCCTCTTGAAATGACTGTCCCAGCTGGCAGGACATGGACACCTAATTCAGCCTTTCTCTCATACCTCAGAAGGCTTCAAAAAGTAGATGATCTATTCAGTTCTGTCTTTAACAGTTCTTTCAGGATTTCAAAACCCATAAATTCCCATGTTATTTTGCTCTACTTTTCTGCTTTTATCGTTTTCTTGCCTCCCTCCATCCTCAAATCAGTTAAGAAAAAGAAAAGGAGTGCACAGGTGACAAACAAACACACTTTTCCAAAGAAATGATAGACCTAGTTTTTGCCAAGGGGAGCCACCTCTCTTCTTTTAACATTTATCTGTTATTGCTACATGTACTAAAGCCCCTATCATATTTTGAACACAGTAATTTTCAAGCTATTTAATAAAGTGTACTGTGTACTTATGACTCCTTAACCAGAAAACCATACCCTAATGGATAGATTTCAAGTTCCTGACCCAAACCCCTTAATTAACTGTAAACCAAACATTCTTATTCTTCTTCAGAGGAGTATTATGTTAGTAGATTTGGAAGTTAGTTCTGAAGGGACCTGTTTTATAGCACCACAGATCCTGAGGGGGGGAAGTAATTTTCTATTCCAAGAAAATATCTACCACTAGTACCACTGAGAAGAAGAGCTCCAGTTGTTTGGTTTTTTTTTTTTTAAGCCCTAATGACTAATTTTTCTTCCATAATCACAGAGAGCCCCTTTTACCTGATGATTTTTCTTCAGTCTTCAGCACTCTTCCTTTCCTTCTTCATCATTCATCAGCTATGAGGTCATTAATTTAAAATGGGAGATTCTCAGTAATGAACAGAGAATTTCAATGTAAATCAAAACTTCTCCAGCTGATAAGTTAATTTGACAGTAAGGCAGCTCAGCAGCCCTTTTGTTTTCTATGGAATTTTCCAGACAGTCCTTTAGGCTGACTCCAGAGAAATCAGGACCACCATTTACCATGGGCCTCTAGTCTTGATGGAGGTCCTCAAAGAAAACAGAGATGACATAATTTTCCATCTGCTCCCAAGGTCTCTATACCTATAAATATCTCTGTTCTACTGTCTGCTGGCATATGTTTGATCATACTGTCAATGTATGGATGCATGCCAAAAAATTGTGTACGCCCATTAAGGAACACTTGTTCTCTGGCTGAAAGGGCCTCTTTACACATGTCTGTCCTGAAAAAAAAAAAAAAAAAACAAAACAAAACAAAAAAAAAAAAAAAAAAAAAAAAAAAACAAACAAAAAAAAAAAAAAAAACAAAAAACAAAAAACAAAAAAAAACCCCCAACAAACTTGCACAAAAGCTTAATCTCCAAGATATGACAGCTAACAAACTCATTACAGTCCATATGGGGGAAGGGACAAGTGGGACAAGAAACCACAGTACTTCAGATGTCCACTATGTTTTCACATACAAACAGCAATCAGAAAAAAGCTTTGGAGCCAGCAACGGAACACACTTTTTATCAAACTAAGTGTAGATTGACTGTGCTGAGGAAACTCCACAACATAATGCAGGATCTAGTATGCGGGGATTCTGTTAAAAATCATGTGCAGCCTGTGGAGTTCAGCAAATTGAAACGTGCTGAATTAGCATTAACTTCTCTGTCCAAAGAAATTTTACAGGGCAGATCATTGTTTCTGTTATGACCTAGGTTTTCCCTACACAAATTGTTAGATCAAGGAAAGGGAGAGGGGCAAGCATGTACTTGCTTCATTGGTGCTCTGACTGCACACACGCTGTGCCGGTTAGGGCAGCTGAGCTCCAGTGTACATTGGCCAGAGGAATCAAGAACATGACATTCTCTTCATGCCTCCTGGACTATGCAGAGCTTTTGTATAGAGAGATGTTTCACCTGGTATGTAGGCATGCTCCAGAAGCATGATTTTGGCAAAAACTAAGCTGTAATACCCAGTGCATGTGGACAGGTGAAATAATGGCAAGCCACACTTCTAGTTGAGACACTGTGTTATGAGAGTTGTCCAGTACAGTGTTCTACAGTTTTGCTCTAACATCCTTAAAACCACCTCTTGTCCTATTTCACATTGCTTTATATGCAGAAGGGACTAACAGGACTTGCCAGGAGGAAAAATGGATAGAGACAGAACTTCAGAAACCTTCTGCATATTTGGTTTTTTCTTCTGAATTTCCAGGGAGTAGAAGTAATTGCAGAGTATGTTCCTGTGCAGTTATTTCTGGGAAAGGCCACTGGTAATGGCAATATCCTTGGAACACCAGAGGTGGTTATTCTGCAAATGAACACTGGCTCCATTACTGCTGTGTTCTCTCTTTAATTGTGATCACAGCATTCTCACAGCTGTCCTTTTTCATTCTCTTTTTCACCTTCAAAACAATTCCCTTTTCCAGGTGTCTTTTGAGGCCATATCTTTGATTGTGATGAGCTATAAAGTGACTTCTATTCTGACTGCCCTGTTCCTACTTCCTCTTGGCCTGGACCATTGGGACCACAGCCAAAGAAGCCAAGGATTAATTACAGGGCTGTGCAAGAAAGAAGACCCTTCATACTGGGATTATTGATGAAAAGCCAAAATATTTTGAGTGCTTATAGCACCAGGGCCTGATCCTGTCAGCAAGTCACACACAGACCTCCCATTAGCGCCATGCGTGTTCTACAGGCAGGCAGCTGGGGACCACCAGCCCCACTCAGAAATGTCTAACACATCTGCACAGGACTATGAATGACACATACTACATGTGATTTTCCACATGTAATGCAAACTCAGCCTTGCTGCTGAAGCATTGCAGTAGTTGAAAGAACACGTTTCTCAGATCCTTTCCCAGACTTTTATGATTCAGGGTAGTTAACTGGAAATGCAAAAGCCAGCGGAGTCGCTGGGTGGCTGCTCATAAGGAATTTTGATGCATCAGTAAAGGAGAGAGAAGTCATCTTGCAGCACACTTTGTGCTATCAAAGGCGTGCTGGGGCAGTAATGCTAATTGCATTATGCTGCGTTCAAATAAAAATGCTTGAAAGCAGTTCTGTCGAGCTTTGTGAATATGTGCACAGAGCTTGTGTGTGTGATTGTTGCAGTAAAGTGAAAATGTCTCTCAACAACCAAAAAAAAAAAAAAAAGAGAAAGAAAGAAAAGAAATATGTCATTAGTACCTCACGAGAAATTTTCCCTCCAGCTTGTAACCAGTAATATCATCCACTCATTTCCCCTTTAAGACATTTTCAAAGAGGTGGTTTCTTGATCATAAAACAACCAAAAAACCCAATAAACCCCCCAACCAGAACAAGACACTCCATTGCACATGCTGCATCTCAAGGGAAGGATGAGACACAGTAAAGGGCATGCAACAGATGTTTTTCATGTTGCTTCATGCACTGTTGGAAGGCTCAGACACTGTAGTTCTGAGCATGGTGAAAGAGCCCATAAACACAGAGCAGGGTCACTAACAACATATTTTATTTAGGAAGAGATTTTAAAAAATTGATTATTTATACATGCATAGAAAAAGTCCTAACAAAAGTAATAATCTTGAATCTTTCTACTCCACTGCAGCCCTTACAATAAGATACAGAAGAATACAGAAATTAGTAAAGATTTCTAAGTATTTAAAGTTTCTGAACTAAGAAATATTTATGCTAAATAATAACCTTGGTAGCATCTTACAAGGACTATCTGGATCTGTGCTAGCTTTGAATCATGGGATTTCAAGGGAATTTTTTATTATAGTTTTGGCTCCAGTGTACTAGCACCATGTGGGTTTTTGCTTTAAGTTCTGGGTTTGAATGGACCAAGTACTGCAAAGCAAGACTCTAAATCAGGAAAATGTGGTGAGTTTCATATGCTTTCCACTCAAAACCATATCTTGGCCCAGATTCCTGTACAACGGAGCCCAGCTTCACTTGAAACTTAGCCCACATTTGTTGAAAGCGTTTACAAATCCCATCAAAACTGGCCCAAGTTTCAAGTTTGTAATAAAATCCAAATTCAAGAGTACTTCTTGGCTACAAATTACTCTCCGTTCTAGTAATTCCTACTTGTTTCCATTAAAAGGAAAAAAAAAAGGTCTCATTCATGCTGATTTCTTCCTGTTGCACTGACAAACCTGAAATAATTCCATTAACTCATCAAGGTTGTTTTAGATTTGCACCAGGATAGGTGTGAGCAGGTTGAGCAGAGGTTTTATTAAGATAAAAGTGGGAAGCTGGGTATACTCCAAGGCCACAATTCCTAAAAGCAACCCATGCCTTTCTGTTGAAGTTAACAAAATGCAAATTCAGCCTGTAGGCTTCCTTGGGTATAAGCAAATATTTCTGGCTACAACCATGGCACTTGAAGTGTCTCATCTTGGTGGCATCCCAAAAAGCAATAATCATCTTTCTGAACCCAGGCTGTGGCAGCTCCCCATGATGCCTGCCTCCCCCACTCCCTCCTGCCCTTTCTGCCAACACCGACCTCCGTACAGTGACCAGGGGATCAGGCTCGAGGATTGTCCTTTGTTTCCACCTGTGTCCATGCCTTGCAACCAAGCAAGACTTCAAGCAATAACATTTACTACGAGGATGGTTCTGGAACATGCAGCTGGGACCACCAGCAAGGGTGGGAGCACCAGAGTCTGGATTTAAAGTCACTTAAACCATCATGAAACCATCCCTGGGCTTGCAGAAATAGGATTGTGTAAGTACTGTGCTTCTGCATTTGCCAGGCTCTGCTATCTCACTGTACATCCCAGATTTGCAGGGAGATTTTATCATATATTAATGCTATTGTCTGTCGTGCAACATTAAGAATGATATCAATGACACACCTGTTACATGATCCACCACTGGATCTTATTGTCTGAGAAAAGTCCACCACAAGCAAAAAAAAAACCAAAAAAACAAAAAAACCCCCAAAAAACCACCAAACAAACAAACAAAAAAAACCCTACAGCTATTGCTATCCAGACACCAAACCATAGTAGGAGGCTATCTTATGGTCACATTTCAGTAAGAACAAGACAGGCATCATAGCAAAATCCACACTGCAATGTTATGGTTGTCACCTGATTTGAGACTGGAGCTGCTGAGACCTAGCAGGGATGTAACACGGCAGGTAAAATGCAGTGGCAGACAGATTTTTGCTCTGGATGCTTAGTCCAGTTACCCTTTTTGCACTTCCTCAGGCAGGAATCCTCAGGAGAACTCACCCTGAGACCCCATGGCATTACCACAAGCCGAGGCCAGGCTTGCAGCACTCTGCCCTCGCAAAACCAGTCCCTTGGCTCTGTTTTTCATTCTTTCCTGTTCTCTGGGGAGAAGAGGGAGCTAATTGAGATACCGACTGGGGAATCAGAAATCTACATTTTTGAATAAGCCTTTTTCAAAAGGCAGGTTTGCTCCTGTGCAACCTTTCCCACTTCACGCTTTGTTACCCTGAACGATGAGTGTGTTGCTAAATAGCCCCCCAGCTCCAAGCTTCTGATCATGACAGAAATATGTCCTGGACATATTTCCTGTCCATGACAGAAATATGGAAGGACTCCTCACAGGCTCCTACAGTTTGCTCCCACACTTTCTTATCTTCCAGAGGCAGCCCAGAGGCAGCTTCGAGCAGCTCCACCGCACCTGCGGCTACTCTCACCCCTCCCTTCCCTGACCCTCTTCTCCCCTGGAGAAATTCGGAGGGCTGGGAAACCTGAGGCAGGTTACCTGAGGCCCTGAGCCGTGAAAAAAGATGTGATGGAGTGCAGGGAAAACAAAGTAAACGCCATGAGAAGGCCGTCCGTCCCCCGCTTGCCCCCCTTCGCCAGGCGGACCCACCAGAAGCGGCCGGAGCGGGAGCCGCAGCCGGGCCACAGGGCTGTTTGATTGCCTAAGCCTGGTGGCCAGACAATAGGACCAGAAAGAATGGCTGCTTCCTTCCTTCCTGTCGAGTGTTCTGCCTGAGTGAGCAAATTCAATAGCACTTCGCTTCGCAGCAACACCAGGCTCTCTCGCACAGGCGAAAATCAACAAAGAGCCATTCTCGGGCATTTCCAACTGCACCTAAGCCAAAGCACTGAGCTGTGGAGCCATCCGGCCTGGGGAGGGGAGCCACGCAGACGTCGCTCTTGGGTGTGCGGCCAGGCACAGTAAACATCCAGGTTATTCTTTGGTGATGGTGAAGGGCTGCTCCCCCGCCCAATGTCAGGCACCAAGTAGTTTGGTTCCCATCCTACCCCCAACCCTGCCACGTACTCTGTTGGTTTGGGGGAATTTTTTTTAAATTTTTTTTTTTCCCTGTACTTTCCTGATGAATTCGCTGCTTTAAACCTCTCCTTAAATGCTGGTTGAAGGGTGCTACGAGGTATTCACGCGTAACTAAACTAGGTGAAGGTGACACAAGAGTTGCTGTGTAGAAAACCTAAGCCTGCTGCTTTCTGCAGACTCGAGTGGTCGCACATTTAAATCACAGACTGGTGGAAATAAAATAGGTGTCAGCGAATGAAAGCATTTGATAAAAGCAGGCAAGCAGATGACTAAGATTATCCTCAGGTAGGTATAAACTGAAACACCAGCCCCTCTAAATTTCATGTATAAGAAAGTAAGATAAAAATTATGTAATGCAGTTTTTATTAGTATAAGGCTCTTTTCTCTCTTCCAGATCCCATTCTTTAGTTCAGTGCTGTGCCAAAATAAGAAGGAACATTGTGTTGCTAAAAAGACAAGGACCCAGGACATGCACACCCGAAGCTGACAGTCAGAAGTCACACTTTTTGTAAGCGCTGAATTTCTAGATCTTTAGTGCCTCTGAAGTGTGTTCAAGCCTTTCCCTTGCAGAAATAAATGCATGCTGTTTGTACATCCCTTTGCAGCACAACAATTGGCACTGAGGAATTCCTGTGCATCTGCAGTAAGGCATCTCCCCTTGCACTTGCATGGCATGGGACGTGGGGGGATACCGAGGGACGTGTTCTTGTGAACATCTGGGTTTGTTGATTCAGTGTGTGTGGGAAGAGGAAGGGGGAAACACAGAAGGAATCTCAAAAAAAATAAAAGTTTGCACTGAATTTTTGTAGTGATCTGTAAAAATAAAAGTTTGCACTGAATTTTTGTAGTGATCTGTCTCTCTCTCTGTTAAAAAGCTAGTTTTTTCCTTTTTGTCTTTGAAACAAGGAGAGTAAGGTTTTGCACTTCCCTACTGCATCTGTTTTCTCAAGCAAAGACCTGTTTGTTTTTTCCATTGTGTGTGAACCATATTTGAAACAGACCACTGAGCCAAGTTACATCAAGCCTGTTTCTTTTTTTTTTCTAATTCTGAACTATGACAGATTATCCTAACCCATCTGCAGGCATGATTAAAAATATGAAGATAATTTTTACTTTTCTTTTGAACTGCTTTTGATATAGTATTTGCTGTCAGATAATCTACAGAGTTTTAGCATCTGGTAATGCAAAATTGTATGCTATTGCAGCTGAAGAAAGAACTATTTAGAAATTTTTATAGGTTTTTTTTGTTGTTTTTTTTTTTTTTTGTGGCATCCAAGATTGCAATTGTGGCTTCAGTTTACAATAAATTGGTGGTGGTACAATTATGACTAAATTATTCATTTTTATGCATCAGAACATCCTTTGTAACACAAAGGAAAGAGCACCCAAACCCAGCACAGGGGATCCTTATTAAGATACAGGTCCTGCTTACATGATTGGGATAAGTGATGTTTCAGATATGTCATCACCCAATCTTAGGAAACTAGCTCAGACAACTTTCTATTAAGCAATAACATATAAGTGAAAAACAATATCTATTTCAGTCATTGCACAGTGAAGTTTAGATTACTGTAGTTGAAAGATTTTTTCTTTCTCCAAGAGCATTCAGAAGAAACATGCAGAGAAAAAAAAATAGCTATCAAAGTAGGACAGCTGTGTAGACTTTCATTTTCTAGAATTTGAAATCATGGGGAACTCATACAATTTATAGATACAGCTGATCTAGTTGTAGGTATTAATGTTCATTCCCTCTTTCCCCACAGAAAGATAGTCATTGACTCAGCACAAGACCCACTCCTGGTTTGGTTTGCTTGGGCTTCCTTTGGTTGTTTTTAACCACTGGAAAAGCTCATGACACCATGCAGATGGTTTACTCCTAACAAAAGTAGTAACCTAGGAGATGAGGTATGCAATGTATATTTTTTAACCTAATTCAGGCAAAGTTTCCCTGAGAAAGCAGTCTACTGTTGCTTGTCTTGTAGAAAAGACTTTGCAACTAAGGATGAGAAACTGATTTAGATCAAAGAACACCACCACCAGACTGTATTCTGATTGTCCCAAGTCTGGTATTTGTATGAATTTGATTTATGCTGCCCCTTACTCGATATCCTCTGGAAGTGATTTGCAGGTAGGTACCTTCCCCACTTCCTTCAACTGGAACTGTGCATTACCATAAGATTTCAGAGTCAAGTCTGAAGATTCCACACATTCAGGTATATCACATTAATTCTGAGGTCAAAGCCAAACAAACTATCAGATTCTAGCATCTGTGAAGGTGGTTGCTGGCCACGAGCTGCTCATTGTAACACAACCTCTTTTCTTTTAACATCTTCTGTTCTTTTAAAATGGTCTGGTACCTTTTTTTTTTTTTTTTTAAATCTCCGTTGTAGTCAAGCTGGAGAGATGTCAGATGAATCAGACATTGGCTAAACCAACAGAACTGAGATAACTTTTGCCAGTTACATAATCTCCCACCTTCATTTTAGGAGGTTGCTCATACCTCTAGCCTATAGGGCTTCCCACATATTCCTAGGGAAAGTTGAGAAGATAACTACTTAGTGTATTTTAGATTATATATTAAATACCCTCATTAACCCTAGGCATCTGCATTCCTCACAGTCTTTTGATATGTTTATGTTCAGATTGCACCTGTGAGGTAGATTGATCCTTTTACAGTTGAGGAGCTGAGGCCCTGTCTCCACTGCCATGGGCAAGTGTGGCAGCAGCAAGGACAAGCATGGCAGTGTTAGTGGCAGCGACCAGCTCAGGCACTCAGGAACTCGTGGAAACACAGACAAAGCAGCCTGGGATGCACAAATCTGCCTGGGACCATCAGCATTTAACCCACATTGAAGTCATGCCATTGGAGTAATTCCCATCTGCAATTCCCAATTTATAGCAAGTGGTTTGCTGAACCATATAAAACAAAGTTGTCACAATGGTTCTTTTGATTAAAATTTTTATAGGGGGCCACAGTGCCCTTTGAAAACAGTAGGGGTTGACAGTGTCTAGTGGTGCTGCTAAAAAGTTCAGGAATGCTGAACTTTAAGGTTAGGTTGTCTGACTGCAGTGCAAATATATGCTAAGTGACATGCCCAAGGTCATTTGTATTATGATATCTATAGCAGAGCAGGCACTGAACACTGATTTTCCATAGCTGTGGTTAGTGCTCTAATCTCTGCTGTGAAAAGAAAAAAATATTTTCTAATCTGACTAAGTGTGTTCAATTGTATCTTAGGCAAAGTTTAACTGGCTATACAATATACATAAGTAGGCTAATAAACTTATCAGGAATCTCCATCTTTACTTCTTCCCTATGTGAACACTTGAATTGAAACAGCAGTTCATTTTGATTTACACCTCCTGTTATTTTTGATGCAGACTCCAACACGGGAATTGAAATGGGACACACTTGTTCCCAAGTGAGAGGAATCACAAACAGGTTTGGACAGAAACAATGGATGACCTGACTTGAAATCACTTTTATTTCTCCCTGCTGGAGGAAGTTGTAGTGGTTAACTAAAGGGACAGTTTAAATTAATTGAGTTAAACTACATTAAACAGTGGGTGGAAGTCTGTTATGTATATTCAGAATAAACAGTTTACAACAGTTTAGCTGTGTCATTCTTGAAAAACTGTGCATATCTTTGTTCCATAGACAAAGTCTGCCGTTATTGGGGGGACATTTCTTTATAACCTAAATTTCCGAACTTGAAGGGAGCTTTTCTCCTTTAGGTTTATTTCCTGCTGTACCTCATGAAATTGTCACTCTTCTGCTTTCCCGAGACTAATAAATCATGGGGCAGACTGTCCTTCTCAAAGAGTTTAATGGCTTGTCCATATTGCTAATATGCTAATACTGCAAAATTACTTATTATTACTGTAAACAGTGTTCAATGTCTTTTCCAAACAAGCTGACTGTACTAATTCCAAATGATTGAGTATCTGAGAAACTGAAAATGCATGAAAATACATATATTAAAGTTTTTCAAATGGAAGAAAACCCTTTCTCTAGATGGTTGTATTTTCATTGGGTCTTATTGAAAGAGAATTTGAACATTTAGAATAAAGAATAATTTTGGAAATTGTCACTAAAGAAAACAAAAAGTAATAAGAACAAAAACAGCAGTGGTGTGCAGAATTTCACTCAGGGTATAGAGGAGTATAAAAGAGCAGCCTTTTTCATACCCTGGAACTGTTGTGCAAACACTAGTGGAAGCCTGTGGAGGGGGACTAGATGGTATAGAGACTGCAGTAGTTCTGTAAAAGTATGTCACAAGCTCAGAGAGACAGGGAGACATTTCATTTTTTTGCAGAAAATGAATCACAGGCACAGATCTGAAGATCTAATATGTCTGTGCTTAGTTGTATTGCCAGCAACTTACACCTGCAAAAGAAAAATGCCCCTTTTGCAAATCCACCTCTTGGGTGTGGAGTTGGGGTGAGAACTACTCTCATGCAATAATTCATGAAATGGAAAATGACTGCCTACACGCTTTGTTGCATCAGGTGCTTTGCATAGTTGTTTGGTTTACAGTGTGACAAAGTGCAACAAGCTGATTTACCCAGCAGCATGACGTGAAAGTGCTTCACATTAAAAACTGTGAACCAAACTATTTTTAAATATAAGCAGAATCTATAATAAGCAGCAAAATGCCCATGCCTCTCATGGCTAATGAGAATTCCCATCTGTAATGGTCTGCCACATCCCTGGTTAATTAGAAACTAAATTACTAACATCGCTGATTATTCATAATGACATTCTTTTACGTCTGTTAAATTAGTAATAAAAATGATTAGCATAAGAAATGCTTGGCTTTGAAATACTAGTCAATAAGTCAAAAAGTCTCTGTTTGCCTATTTAATCTAATGAAAGGTATTTTATCTCACACAGCATCTAAGCACACAGCCAAAATTAACCCTGCAAAAGTAAAGGGTTTTATCAAACAAAGCAGCAGAGCAGGGTTGCACTACTATCATTTACATGTACAGACTGTTTCCACTAATAAATGTATTTCAGAACACTATACATACTTTGAATAAGTTACATAATTTTCAAGGGCATATGTAAAAGGAAAAACAAATTTTAAAAGCTTTGAAAAAATGTATGTCATGATTTAATGCATTAATAAAAAGATGACCCAACTGTCTCCCAGGCTTTCCAGACACTTGACTAACCAATTTGTTTAAAAGGTGTATATGAACAGGCAAGTTTTCACAGGGTGTCATTTTCCATATAATCAGGAGGGCTTTGTGCGAAATTGTATAAGAAAGCATTCAGGGTTAAAATTCAGCATGACTCTCCCCCAAACAACCCTTCCTGCACCTTCACCCCCACTCCCACTTAAACCCTTTTGGAGGTTCCTGCCCTCCCCTCCCTGTTCTCCTCTTAGAAACAAACTCAGCACCATTAGCACACAAATGCAAAATAACTAGCCTAGGCCTCTTCCCAGGAATACAAATTAGGGGCAGGTAGTTGAAGAGCTTAGAAAGCTGAAATAGCGAAGTTCACAATGAAAAGGATGAATAGATGAGAGACTGAAAGTGGGGTAAAGTGTTCAGCTTTTGTCATTTAAAGTGACGTCTTTAACTCTTTGCCTTCATGAGGCTGCTCTTCACAAAAATAATAATGAATTGCAATTAAGACCTGAAGGATAAAAGGGAATTATATGGGAGGAAAAAAAGAAAAGGAAAAGAAAAAAAAAATTATGATGACAACAAGATTATTTTTTCCCTCTTATGCAGCATATGAATATCTGTCAGGAAAACAGAGAGGGGAGTTTTAGAACTGTCATTGTTTAATCTGACAATGGTGCCACTGTAGATAGTGAAACCAATGATGTCATCAAAGCAGCTGGAGAAAAGTTTGAGATGGCTCATCAGATCTTCTAAATTTATATCCACACATGAAGCCCTGTAGTTACTTCATGTTCTGTTCTGCTTTTGGGGACACGGTACTGCTTCTTACTGAAATAGGAGATATTTTAGTTGTAAAGTGCTGCTATGTTTAAAGTTATTTGTTCTTCAATTATGCAAAGCCTTTGATTCAGCTGCACCTCTGGACTTGACTGCCACCTGTTTGTCCCCTGAGAACAAAGTTCTGTTTTACGGCATAGACCTATGACTAAAGCCATGGTGAGAGTTACAGCTTTAAAAGACTTCTTTAAAATGTATTACTTGTGAACATAGCATCCTGCTGTCAGTGTAAAATGGAATGGCTTTTTGATCACACTGAGGACAAGCAGTTCTTTAAACCAGTCTGATCTGTCTAAATGTGGGGAATGGATAGGGACCCGAGATATTTTCTCTTACCGTTAAGTTATTAGAACGTCTCAGAAAACTTGGGAAAGGTGCCTGGAAGAGTTCTATAAACCCCTCTCCCATTTATTACTGCTACAGCATTTCCAGACAAAATATGGTCATCGGTCCCTTGTATTCACCCACAAAAGCACAAACCCACCAATAAGCCATCACTGTGGCAGGCCATGTAGGATGGATCCACAGCCTAGGGACTGCAATATTTGGCAGAAGGCTGCATCAGTACTTAAAGAGCAAAGTAACCAGTAGAATCTCAAAAAGGGCAGCTTTTGAAGATGGAAAAGGAAAAATTCAACTGGCAAAATAAAAGTAAATAATAAATCCTCAAATATTTATGATAAAAAGTTTAGTGAATAGTATTAGACAACACTGCTCTAAATGACCAGTGAGGATTATATATCCGTCTTCTATTTTTACTGGGGATGTTCTTTCTAATTACTGAAGATGTGTTTTTCAGACACTCTAATGACCATTTTACATTGTTACATTACTGAATTTAATAGCAATATACTTTGGAAAAATTTTGCCAAAAGATCCATTCATGTAAGACTTAAAACTTCAACATATGGAATCTTATCGAAAGGTTACCAGAACCTTAAATTTTATGAAAGAAAACTGAACATTTTACAGTTTCTTCTGTAATTCCTGTACTAATAGCCAGTATTTCTGGATCAGATTTTGGAAATGCCAAAATTCTTCTTAAAACAAGAAGAAACATTAAAATAAGAGAATAATGAACAAATTAAAGGTGACTGCACACAATGAAATTAGGTTTTCAAAAAGGGTTTATGTCAATTCTAGCTATTGCACTTGCATGGCAGTTTATGGGTGTGGGAGGAAAAAAAAATCTCATTTTATTTGCATTGTTTTACCTGTTTTCTTTGCTGAGGATATTTCAGCTCTGTGATGATTACTTGACATTCCATATTCATTGTTTACTGTGACATTAAAAAAAAAAATCATCAGCTATTTAGCAGCTTTAGGGTATGTCTCCAGGGACAGGTACAGACAGATGCAAGCTTGTCTGTCTGCTCTTCAGATGGCCAGACATGAGCCAGCTTGGATCCAAAGTCATATAGAGACATGGCACTTGTGTTTTGAAGTAACCAGCAGGATTGAGCAACCAGGAGTGCAATTACTTGATTTTGGACAGGATTTGGCTCTGTCTGACCAGGTCAGGGAACAGCCAGAGGACTTTGGGTTTGTGCTTGTCCAAGTAGTCAGGCTTCAAAAACCTTCCAGAACAAAATGATGGACAACAGTAACAGCTGAAAACAGCCTTTTCAATGTCATTATAATGTAAAAGAAAAAAAAATCTTACGACCAATTTTCTTTATGGTAACATGAATTTGGATGCTTTTCAACAATCTCACCACAGTAAAAAATGAGTTATAGCTTTATGTTTAATTACATCTTAGAGATCATACATCTATTGTGAGATTTTGTGATTAACTAGTTCTTAAAAAGACCCTCCAGACAAGAAGTTTTTGTGGCTTTCTTAATTTCACAATTCCTTTGACTTCTTAAGCATATTTTAATGATTTGTCTCTTTCTTGTATTAAAAAAAATCAAATTAATGTGCTTAAATTCTGTTGTAGTTAATGGAAATATTAAAAATTATTCAGAGCTACTCATTTTCCTTAGCATGCCTAAGTAAATATTTCCAACACTGTGGTCTATTCTGTCTTGAAATTCCCCCCAATGAAGTCAATAGGAAGTGAACATGTCTATCAAAAGTCAAACTTTGCCTCTTTATGATTTCTAGGGCATTTTTAAAAGTCTCTGAAGGAACAACTATATAAAATACTCCTGAGCTAAGCTCCATAAGGAGAACAAAAGCAGGTATTATTTGACAGCCTCACCAAAATGCAGAGGATCTGGAATAAATCAGGAAGAGTTTGGAATGGATTTATTGAAAGGGTGATGCTTCTGTTTAGCTTTCCATTTTTTTACGGGAAGAATTAGAAATGTCATTTGGCAGATGTCTATAATGTTTTTGGAACTGGAAGGAAATTTGGCTTTTCCATTTGGTGTGGGTGGATGTTCCTCTAGGCCACATTTAACATGTAAAATGAGAGAGGTGGGTTTGAAACCCTTCCTAAATGGAGACCTGTAGCTGCATGTTTTGCAGACTTACACTGGAAAATCCTCTGCCAGCAACCTGCATACCTGATCCATATATTACCCCCAGGGAGATGGCCCTAAGCATCAGTTTCACCCTTTTTGCAGCATAAAGATTTGAGCCAAAAAAATCAAAGTATCAGGATTCAGAGCAACAAAAAATCAATAGACCAGATAAACTGGTTTATCCTCCTTGCTGCTGTGCAAAGGAGTTATAAACATGACCTAACCAGCCAGATTCCACCAGTGCATCTAACCTTATCTGTGTTTCATGCCACTAGGTACATTTTGGGTTTATGCTTGACATTATATATAATGGGTGTCCTCTTTATCCCTCCTGGAGCAGGATGTAATTCTAGTCTTTCTGGATTTAGTGGGGGGGGGGAGGGGGGGGGAGTGGGAGGGAAGGGAAGGCTACTGCTGATAATAATAATCCTGATAAAAACAACTGACACAGAAACAGTGAAAGCCCTTATACATTGCAAGAGATTACAGGAAGCTTCAAAGAGTACCACTCGCTCAGTGCTAGATGAAAAAACTGAGAAGATACAAACCTGAAGAAGATACAGAGGGCCTTAAACATTTTATCAAACACTGACAGAAAAATCTAAAGTTATTATGCCCTAATACTGAGGCATGTTTCCCTCCTCATGAGAAGAAACTCCCAAGGAATACCTCAGCTGCTATTCATACATTTGCCTTACAACAAAACAATGACATTGCTATGATTTTTGTACCCTGCATCTTTCTTGATAATTGTTGCAGGAATTTGAGCTGCAAAGACAAGGGAAGCCATCTGGCAATATTTCTTTTCCATGGCTTAACATAAACATTAGCAACATGATAAATGTCTATAGAAAACAGTGAGGCTTGGTGCTGGGTGCTAGAAACATATGCACCCAGTTAGATGAATTAGCTTTGTGCTGCACCTGAGGGTTCATACTACTTCAGGTAAAATGCTGTAATACAATCAAGGAATTATGGGTCAAAGTACAGATCAGTCAGTGTACCTTCAATCCTTATAAAAGTACTGGAATACATCTATAAAAATCAGTTTGCAAGTCTTTGGGGGAAAATAAATCTTACCTTCTTTGGTCAGCTAAAAGCTAGATTTAGAATAAAATTCCTTGCTCAATTTATTGGAACTCCTTGCTCAAGGATATTGTAGACAAGCATGTTAGAATGGCTTGAGATAGTAAGCTTTTGGAACTAACAGAAAGGTCATTAAAAGCCATTAAAAGACTAGATTGGATGTATCAGGGGTTATATCTTTTTCTGGATGTTCCAGTGCTGATCTCCTGGGCATGAATTTCACTAGCATCACCCAGCCAACTTGCTTACTTTGCAGAACTATCCATAAGGTTGGTGTTCACATCTCTGGTCACATTGTTTGGCTTCCTGCAGGATACCAGATGCAGTGTCTTGTTGACTTAAATGCTTGAAAAGCTGAATTTTATTGAAAAATCTTCCCTAAGGTCACTGTAGAGAGTTACTTTATCAACATATTTAGCAGAGAATTTTCATCTTTGCCCAATGTCAGCTATATCCGTTCACATTGGAAAAAAAAGTCTTAGATCTAGCACCACTCTATGAGGTTTGGTTTTTGGTTTTTTTTCATTACTTCTACACATTTTCTAGGCGAATTCAGATGGAGATGCTGGCAGCCATCTAAGTCTTGATAGGCTGTAGTGGACAGCAGCTGACACACAAGCAGTTGCTATAATTCCCCTACACCTACTTCAGGGAAACCCAAGGTAGTTCTGACTTGGTACGGATTTCTGTTTCTCAAAAATGCCTTAAGAACACAGAGACTTTCTGTGGCCTCAGAGGAGTGGTTCATATAGCCCAGGGTGTATTTTATGATGGTGACAAGAGAGATGCTCCTTAGAGATAATGTGCAGACATGCCCACTGTCTGCAGTCCATTCCCTTTCTTATCCCTCTCACGTGTACCACTGTTGTACTGTGAAATACGGTTGTACTGTTGTAGTGTGGGATAGTAGACAGTACACCCAAGCCCCCCTTTCATTTTACTTTCTGTTTAAGGATTTATGGTGCATAAAGCAAACGGTGCACAGATACACTCAAAGTGCATATCTTAACTTTGAACACCAAATGTACAAAAGTGAAGGAGGTTAAGGCTGCCCAGAAGCAGGTTGCAGATGGGCTGTGGAAGCTGGTTATCATTATGGGTGTTGATGAGACTGTGTCTAATTGTGAAGGCTGTTTGTCCCTGAAGACTGTCTGACACATGTTCTCAACCAGCTCCTGGTTATGGATGCATCTCAGCCTGGCTGCCACTTGTCAAAAGTCTCTTATGAGATACTTAAATTAACCTATCATCAGGCTCTTCCCTTACTGGATGTTCTGCTCTTTCTAGTGTTTATCCAGCAAGGAAATACGAAATGTTAGCTTATTACAGCCCTTACAAATGTATAACTCCTGAAAAATCTGTTGTTATAGTTCCTGTAAATTGGGGAAAATTGAATCCAGGTTTTAACCACGGCCAAGATTCTATTCTGTGCAGGGCAAACAAGAATCTGAAAGCAAAGATGGCTCTTTCACAATCACACTGAAAAGCAAGATCAAAAAAAAAGTAATTACCAAAAATATTTACAGTCCTGTGGTGAGACTGCTTGCTTACCAAAAGGATGTTTACTTGTCACATCATTTAGAATGCACAGTGACATAGGCTCCGACTATTTCTTTCTCTCTGCAGCCAGGAGGGGGATCTCCTGAAATGTTTTGCCTGTACTTCCTGCTTCTAGACCAAAAATCAAACAGATCCTGCTTGGGAAATGAAGTGGTGAGTACCTGTAAAAACTCCTTGCAGCTGGTCGGGAGAAGAAGAAATATTTGGATTTATAAAAGCAAGGTCACTTGCATTTTAAGACACAGATGTGAAATGCAAGGTCATTAGGAACATCTTTTTGAAGATGTTAACCAGACGCTCAGTTCTTATCTTTTCTAGAGAAAATTGGTTGGACAATGGCACTTAGTTGCTCATGTTTTTTAAACAAACATTTTCTACTTATCATATGTTAAAATCACAGTGCTAAGAGCATGACTGTACTTTTTGACATGTATTAGTAGAGATGGTAAACATTTTCTTGGTAGCATGAATGACCAAACCACATGCACTGAAATTCCAGCAGCTGTAACCACATGAACATTTTACCTTGTGCTAATGATCATGTGTGAGCAAGCAGTCGGTAAAAAACATACACTTTTCCTTAAGAGTGTGGACACAGAGACAACAGCTTTCTTTACCTAAGATAAATGAATTGAGTTGGCAGAACTAAGTCATGGACTACTTCTTTCTTTTGGCCTCTTAAGAAAGGGAAGAAAATGAGAACTTCTGAGGCATCACAAATATGAGGGAGGAACTAATTTCCCTCCATCAAAGAAGTCCACAAATTATTTTGAAATCTTTTTAAAGCTGTGGAAAAATAGTGACAATCTAGGCAGGGAAGGTCAGTAGCTTCTCTGACTGAAACAGCAAAAGCTTGGTGGTGAACAGCAACCAAAGCCCATCAATTACCTAAAAGCCCTATATTCTGTGGAAACTAGGCTCTCAGTCAAGTCTCAGGAGCTATTTCTTGTCCTTTAAATGAACTGAACTTTGGGTACAAGCTACAGATTTTCCTGGTTTTTAAACTGTATTATATTCATGTTTTCCATTTTATCTTCTTGCTTATAACTGCACTCTAGATTAGGCTTGTTTGCAAAATTATAAATGAAGTATAAGGGAACCAGGATATTGATTGTCATTGCTTCATCTAATCTCTAACGCAATTCAAATGTTTTGCATAAAAAAATATGAAGTTTGTGTATTGGCCAATGGCTTTGCTTAGGTCTCAGATTCTCATTCTTCTGCAATGTGGTCCATGGTGGGTGAAGTAGTCCATCCATTATTACACTGAATAATAGCTTTCATAACTCGACATATAACTACTTCATGGGCTTCATGTGCTCAAGAGCTGTAGGTAGCTTTCTAGCACAATTAACCCATTGACTCTTATCAAGCAGAGCTGATATTACTGGAAATTACAGATAATTTCTGATTCTGAATCTTGCAGAAATGGCAGAATTATCTCCAAATAGCCCAGCTCAACAAACAAATAAAGACCACATCACGCCAAAAAGAAAGTTTCAATATCAGCAGGGCAGTCACAGTGGTTGTGCATTTGTAAAGTTACAGTCCCCAGAGACACTGCCTCTCACAGATCACAGCTGTGTGAGCCTGCCCACTAACCTCCTTCCAAGGGCCCACGTTTTTTTCTGTCTCCTTATTTTTCATTTTGCATTTGTCAACATCCCACTATCCCCATCTAGAAGGTAGAGGAGCTCCCTTTTGTTTGATGTGAGCTAAACGCCCGGGGGCACTGAAGGGGTTAAGTGGAGGAAATTCTTGTCAATTTCAATAGAGAATAAGGCATTTTAAAGGATTTTCTGTAAGAAGAACCCAGTATGTCTGACATCAGAGCCACAGCACATCACAGTGAAGGAGTAAAATTTCTACTTAAAGGGTTTTTTATACTTTCAGAGTGGAAAATATTCATATTGTGGTTTCACACTAAAAATAAATTCTTCCATTCACAGCCAGCAACAGGTAGCTGAGGTTAGATCAAACCACTAGCTTACTAATGACTATGAATTGCAGTATCTTTAGAAATGACCAGAATTCAAGGCAGCCTCTAAAATAACCCAGATGAATCATTCTTAAAAAATATTATTTACTCTATAATAGACCCAGCATAAATTTTCATCACACAAAGCATGCTTTAAGTATGTTTTAAAAACTTAAAACACTGTTGCATGTAAATTGAAATTATCAGTTTTCTACGTTTTGCAGGAGTTCTGCTTTTTTTCCAACAAGTTTGGGAGCACTGAAGTTATCCCAGGATCCTAAAGTTAAGTGACTGAATTGAAAGCATTCCTTTTGTGAAAGCATCTTGAATGTAATAAAAGAATAGCTCTTAAAATATTACAAATAAGGAATCTGAACTGTCTTGAGTTATAACAAAAACTATTGTTCAACAGTGATGCAGAAAGAAACAAAAGCTGATAAAATCTTAAGATTATTATTCTACTGTGAAACATGGGGGGTTTTTGGTAGTAAGTTATTGGCCAAACATTCTGCTTTTGGAAATCAGCAGGACATCGCTGTCATTAGTGGTGCCAGGTTGATTTACCCAATTTGTGAATCTGGGCCCCAGTAAAAATACTAAAAACCAAAACCTAAAAATCACAAATTTCCCCACAATGACAGCAACCACTGTTCTGCAATGCTGTGATATAGTTTTAGACAGAGTTATAGGCTCATATTTCATACCCAATGTTTTCTCATTAAGGCAAATGCATGATCTATGACCATAGGGCTGGCAGACCCTTAGAGGCCAGAAGAAGACAAGGACTGTTAGGAAAGAAAGACTAAAACAAACAGTGGATAAAAATCACTACCACCATGACAACATACCCAGCCTGACAAGGAAGTAAATACCAAAACAGCACAAAACTTTAATTTCAACTTTTTTTTTTGTCTCTGGCATTTCCTTGTCCCAGTAAACCTTATTGTTCATCTCTGAAAGTGTTACCAAGGATGGCAGGTTGCTTTGGTTTTTTTTTTTTTGGGTGTTTTTTTTTTTTTTTTTTTTTTTTTTTTTTTTTTTTTTTTCCATTGCCATGCATGCTGTATCCTATATCCTATATCCACATATTCACCAGGGAAAAAAGAGAATTTAAAAAAAGACCAAACAAAAAAACATTGAAGAAAACAGTACCTTTCATGCCCTCAACATTAGATGTCTAAATCACATGTGGACAATTGCAGGCTTAAGTCCCTAAATTTAGAAATTTAAAAATGAATGTTCTTTGTATATACTTAGTGTCTGTACTACTGTGGGACTGAATGTCTCAGTAAAGTCCCACCAACAGTAAACCCACCAGTCATTATTTCATGGCCACTGCTTCTCATGGTTGATTTCTATACCACATCACATCTGTGCACTCATCCTTCTCTTTATCACTCAATCCTGTGATGATTTCTCCTCCCAAACTAGTAGTTCTGCATATCTATGCATCTGCACAAGAGCTGCCTATGAGCTGCTTCGGGAATTGACAAAGGCTTTCAAAGTTGCTATATATATATGATTAGCAATAAGAAAACTCGTATTTTCATCACTCATTTGTCACTGAGAGTACAAAGTGGAAAAAAGCTGTCCTGTTTACTGGACCACCATGCCACGCCTGGGAGATTCAATATACAGAGTACAAGGTAGGTGCACTCCACTCTGCAGATGCTCTCTCTCAGGGGTGGGAGAAAGAAGCACCTTTCACAGTATCGTTTAAAAACCATGGGAAAATGTTTTAGCAAAAGCCGATACTCTGAAAGAGGAATATTGGTAACAGTGAGATATGGTAATTCCATTCCTCATTCCCCCAAGAAAGATGTAATTGTGATGTGCATATATCTATTTAGCTATCTCTCTACATATCTGTATCTACAGTTGATATAATGTACAATGTAGAAATGCAACTGTAACAATATTTTGCCCATCTTAATGGACATCTCAGATGAAAGCAATGCTCGTAAACACAGGCACTTCTGTCTGACAGCAGCTCACTGTACTTTAAGCATGTTTTCACTCATGTAACTTCAGGTAGCGCTTAGAGCTGATTTAGTAACAGTCACAAAACACTGTGCAGATACTATTAGTATGAATGAGCCTATTCCAATTAACCAGACTGTCAGCTAAACCAAATGAATACTCTCCCTAGAGTTTTTTGCAAGAGCTGAGCTAAACTAAATTCAAACTGTTGCAGCTTCAGTATACAAGAATGGTTTCATAACAGTAAGCTGAAATAAAGGGAGAAAGTCTACACACAAGCTTTTATCAGCACAAGTCTGTCAGCAAAAAGTCTAACAGGAATCTACAGCACCCTTAGTGGAATTCCCCCCCAAACAGAATCTCTCAGCAAAATATAAAAGATTGATGCCTAAAGGAAGAAACTACATATATCCTACAGCAGTGGTAGGAATAAATTATCGTAGTAGCAGAGTAAGTTAAATAGGATCAGAATGAAGGTTAAAAATCCTAAACTGAGATAGCTACCCCTTGATTCAAAAGTGTGTGTCATGCAATTATAAACTTTTTTTATTCCCCTAGGCAGCTGGGATTTTCCCAGGATACCCATTCAACTGTATGTTCAATCAGTACATATTCAGGAATTCACCTCTTGTCTATACAAAGTTTCAAGGAGGTCAAGGAGAATTTTGTCATTGCCTCCAGTGAGGCCAGGCATTTCACCCACCAATCTTGCAGCTGAAGTGAGGTCTTTGGATAAAAACTATGTGAAATGTAAACAGCACAAATCTTGGACACATTTAATAAACCAAATAAAATATATTTCTGTCTAATATTTCACTGAGCTTAATTTGTCAGCTTAAAAAAATAGCTGATATTGATTCCTTTTTTTAAAGCAGAGATCTTAAGGGGTGAATTGTGACAGTCCTTTTCTCTCCAGTCACATCCTTCAGACTGCATGTATGCAGAGATATATTTTGCACACACTTGAAATATTTTAATAAAATCTGTCCTCTCAGAGGCTAAGCTCAAGTGCAGTACTTTACACACCAGTTTTTCTCCATGAAAGTCTGCAAAAATCACTCAGCAATTGCAAGGTTCCATAAGCCACCCACTCTATAACCTCGGGGCTAAGAGAGCACAAGGCTGAAAGCAATAAAAAGAGAACACTTTCCATATCTTGGGAAAAGATGAAGTTGTAATGATTACCATGGAAGGAAACTGTCTTTTGTGACTGCTTTCTTCAGAGATGTATGTGATTTCCAAAAGCAAGAAACACCATCTCAATGAATTTTTAACAATCAAGTGCTGTGACATACTAAATCTTCCTTTTAAGTGAAAGAAAATATAGAAAAAATGTCTGGTTTTATGATGTGTCAGTACACACTTAAGAAATGTAAATAATTAGAAAAAAAACCCCCAAAAACATTTCCCCAAGCAAAAAATTATTAGTTCAGGTTAGTTACAAAACTAATAATGTCAGTAACTACATTGGAGCAAGTGCCCCAGTCACTTCACTTCAGCTTTGCAAAATTCTACAAAGTTACCTTGCCAATTGCCTTACTCCTTTGAGATAAAAAATTAAGTAGGTTGCTTCGGTGCAATTAAGTTTCTACTTGAGGATTAGATTGTGTCATCTGAACTCATGAGAATGTCTGGTTCTGTGAGCGAATTTCCCTTGAAATGATATTTGTGGGAGGGATCTCTTTCCTCCTGGACTGCAAGTAAGTCAGTCCAAGAATGTTCCTGGGCACTATGTTCCAGCTGGCACCAAAAGGACAGTGTCCATGCTGGGCAACTCCTTTAACCTCTAAAAGAAGGAGCTGCTGGCAAGCTGACTTTTGGGAGTAACACCTGAAATGTGGTAGGGTATAGCTTGGGAGAATACTTTTTGGCTCATGCTTAACTCACACCAGGCAAAGTGTTAACGCTTCACTAGCGTGGGCAATTGCAATCCATTGTCCAGGAACATTTCCACCTACTGTCTGATTATGAGTAGAGGTGGCCAGAAATGCTGTTGCACGCTTTCAGACTTTGTACTGCAATTGTGTATGTGCAGTAGAGAACAGGTCAGGCACAGCCCTGATGGAAAGTTCACCTTTTATGCCATAACCCATGCCTGTGGGAATACACAAGACAGGTATCAATCACCAATGCATGCCTTCCCCCAGCCATACATATTTCAGAACAACTCACAGTCTTTTCCTTCTACTTGGGATGAAGGGATGTGAGGAGAGCCTTCTTCCCCAAGAACAGTATTGAGGTAGTGGGCAGTGAAGATAAACTTCACATGTGTCTACTTGTTTTTGTTGTTTTGGGTTTTTTTTTTTAATGGTATTATGGGATCCTCCTGCACTACTTTTAAAGAATGAACACAATGTTTCTCCAAAAAAGAAAAGACACTGAGGCCTAAAAACATATACATGATAAACAACTGCATAATCTCCATCTGCAGAGCAGCAGAAGTAGAAGAGAGTAAACCTACTGGTGAAAGATATAATGCATTCAATGAGTTCTGCAAGAAGGCATTGATGCTCCTGCTTTGCCTTACTATTTAATGCAGCTTGTACTTAGGTTAAGTTCACAAAATGAATTCTTGTTCCCTTAACTGCTCTACTTACATATTTCATACTGCCATATACTTCAGGGGAGAGACTCTGAGGGGGATGGGGAGAGAGGGGAGGGAATCACAAAACAGCATTCCATCAAATTAGCACTGTCTATGATAATTAAACAAAATTCATAAATAAAATGAACTAAAGGAAATAAAATTATTTCACAATGTCCTCCTCTTTGCAATGCTTTCTGAAAGAGAAATGAGAGGGAAGAAAAACTGTTCACTTCATGCATTTGACAGTTTGTGATACATCAACTTTTATATGTGTCTTACAAGAAACAACAACACTTTAAGTAAATCAGTAATTAATAAAACTGCACTACAGAGAAAGCTGACAAAGGTCTGAGTTGATATTGAGACCTAAAGTGGAATGGTGTCTAATTATAGTAACATAGTTTTAGCATAACTAATTAGTGCAATTTTCTTACAGTGCAAATGATTTTGAAAAATGGCTTGCTACAGCCCTGACGACTGTACTCATTTCTGAAGATGACAGTGGCAAGTTTTGTCATTTAAAGATTTTCCATCTTGGTGTGGTTTTTTGAGGCACATTATAAGAGCATAAATACATTCTTTCATGAGTAAACATAGCAACGACAACACGATTTATGACTCATTCAAATACACCACTTCTGGATCAAAATAACGTGACTGTAAAAAAGAAAAGGTAAAAAACTCCCTTTGTTCAAGGGGCTTTCTATGTCTGTAAGTTGGTGATTCCTCCTAATACACCCTTGCGTACCAGCTCAGACTCTCCAAGTGAAACCTGTGCCTCCAACTCCTAAATGGCATCAAATGCATCTCTTGTAACATATCTCAGGTGCACCAAGTAACTATACAGCAGTCTTTCAGGAAAGCAGAGCTCCTCTGATTATAAAGTTCCTTACCTTATAGAAACAGATTATCTCCTTTGGCAAGACCATTTTAAAATGTTACTTAAACCCCAAAGTTTTAAAATATCTATAAATATTCCTTCATAATAGAAGACTACATTGTCAAAGCTCCTGATTATTGGCAACTTCTACTGAAATGGGAACCAATCCATTTTAGTTTAGCAATTTGAACATTTTAGCCCTAAGCTTCTGGAACTAGCATTAAGTGAGAGAAAAAAAAAAAAGTTTCTTGCGCCACACATAAAGAGAAACTTCAGATATGCAGCACAGCCTCTGCTGCCTTCTCCCAAGGCTGAAAACACTTAACTCCCACCCTGTTTCAAACAAAATCATTGCTACTCATGTCCAAAGGTAATTACATTGACTGTCTACTGAATAATCCCTGTGGCAGAGGAACAGCAGCAGTTCCTGCTTTTATGGTAGTAACACCTCTGCCTCTTTCATCTGAAACACAATGCCAGTGGGTTAAAACAAAGACACACAGAGCCTTCTTGAGTAATAAAATTCAAACCAAAACAATGAAAATATGATTTTTCTGGAATAGTAGATTCAATGTCACATGAATGGATAAAACCCTTTATATTTCTGAAAATGCAGGATATGTAAGGCAAGGTAATCAGTTTTTTGACCTTGTCACTTTCAGGCACAGAATACTAATGAGAAAAGCGTGTTTCATCCTCCTCTTTTGTCCTATAACTGGCAATAAACCTTTATGTATTACAGCTAGGAAAGATCAAGGAAAGGGATAAGGACCAGAAAGAATAAATATGAAGAGAAGTAACACATAGGAGTCTCCACAGATTGAAACATGAAATATTTTTGAAGTCAGAAGTACTATACATATCTGCACTTTATATGCACGTGTTTTTTGAGTCAAACTGTCCTGACTTCAAGGAGACATTATTTTTTATTTAGAAGATTCCAGTTTAAGATCAGATTGCATAAAGAGGAAAACACCCAAGTGTTTTCATTGCTAAGGATTTAGTGTGCTTTGTGACCTGTAGTCCCACATCTGGTGTGCTGTGTACCTGCAATCCCAATCTGTACCTGATTTATTTAAGATGCTCCACCATGACAAATGCTGACATTTTCAGTAAGACATCTATTCAATACTATTCTTACAGACACTACTCAACTGAGCGTGCTCTCATATTCAGCCAATTTCTTTCTGGGACTCTGCTTCAGTGACTGATTGAGAAATTAAGTCTCAGCAGATAAAATCATTATTACTTGCTGTACCTGCACCCATCTAGGAACATCTGAGACAAGACAGACTGTTCAAATCCATCCTTCCCAACTGTTATGTCCTAAAAAATATTTAAATGTTCCAACGTGGAACAGAAATGCATTCTTGCATTCTGCTCTCTTCCTGCCACCTGACAAAAAGACCTAAGATTTCACTCATTACAAAAACTAATTATGTTGTTTTTTACCAAAAGTGAAAAGGGTAATACAGGGTAAAACTGTATATTTAAATGCTGGGAGTTTAGTAAGAATGTGCAAAAAATCTATTGTGTTAATCATCACGACCACTTAACTACTGCACTTTTGCACTTGGAGAATTTTTGGCTTTTGAAGACTGATTTGGTAAATCCGTTGATTGTGAGCACTCACCTGAATATGAGATCAAATCCTTTAGGAACACATTTAATTTACATCCAAATCACTATTTATTCTCCACTTGAATCCAAGTCTCTTTTCCTTTTTCTTTTTTTTTTTTTTTAATGCTATGATCCCTATCTCAAAAAAGAAATTATAATGAAGTTTCAAAACATTAAAGAGCAAAGTAAGAAAAAATATCTTGAGGATACTAATAGATGAATTTCTAAATTTCTCTAAAATTGATGTACTTACTTGTAGCTTACATCATACAGAAAAAATAATTTGAAAAAAATTCCATTTGTTTCCATTGTTACTAGGGTCAACTGTCAGTCCAATCCTGCAAGTCTCTATACCTTAAACAAACCTTATGGAATCTATAGGTTAACAGATCAAAACTCTGGAGCAACAACACAACAAATGGAGCAATAGTAAGAGTTTTGGTCTCTCTCATGACTTCCTAGCAGTCCAAATCAAAGTCCTGTATGATGTATATCGAGCATGACTTTCATGGTTATCCTCAAAACCTGTGTATGGAAAATTTTCCTTACTTGGACCTCCACTTTCCTATCTCAAAGGATAAAGTAGGCATGCTTTAATAACATTATCTCAATCCACTTGAAAAGCCTTCTTAATTCTTATTAAAACAATCTAATCTGCTTGAGGCAAGATTTTGGTTTTATTTAGAATACTAAATCTTATCTAATTAAGTGCAATATTAGGATGTTAACTACTATACACAAGACAGCTTTTAAGAGTCTAGTGGGCACAAACATCAAACCATACTAACTGAAGCCTAGATCCCAGTGCCACAGTTAGCTTAACAGGCCACGCTTCCCTACAGCCCTTTTCCCAAGAGTTACACATCCTACCCAATTTCTGGTAATGGGCTTACCTGGGGTGGGGGATCCACTATTTTATCCTGACTAAGAATCCAGTGAAAGGTGACACTCATTGCTCAGTGTTTAAACCTTCAAATTTCACTGTCAACAAGAAGATGGTTTTCCTTTTCCTTTAGAACCTAACTAGACAGACAGAGAACTTACTATACTGCAAAAACGCATCCACAATTTTAGTATTGGACTTTATCTTGTAGGACTTTTGAGTTGCACCCTCTTTGACTGCTGTGCTGCTCAGCCATCTGAGCTTCATTTCCAGTTTCACCTTCAGCTTTCTGCAGAGTTATCTTCAATTGAAACATAAATCACTGAAAAGACAGGGCTTGCCTTCAATTTTGTCAAGTTCATCAATCCAGTGAAAACACTGGATTTACTGTCTACTGAAATCGGTAGGATTTGGGGTTTTCAACACAGAGCCTAAAGGTCAAAGATTCCCCTAATGTTTGTTTTCATCAGCAAGACTAGCCTAGGACAGTTTAAGCCTAAGCATCTAACCTAGTCCAAGAACTGCATTCAATGAATGGAAACACATGATGCTTATCAACCCCTTCAAGAACAAAACTGCTAAAAATCCCCATAATGAAATAATAAAAATCTCTGTTTATCAGCAGCCAAGCACAATCTCACATACACATCCACTACTCAGTTACAGTATACTGATGGACAAATAAATATGGACAAATTGCACATATAACATAAACTACCTTCTTTCTGGAAAATTCCACTCAGAAAGCTAAATATATACTGTTCATCTTTGTATACCAAAGTATCCAGCCAGCTGGTGCAGAGAGGAAAGAAAATCAGCTTATATTTTTCACCAGAGAGGTAAGGGAAAAAAAAAAAAAAAAAAAAAAAGGAAAGAGAAAGAGAACAAGCGCTTTTTAATTTCACTTGATGATTGATAACCAATATGCACAAACACACAGTGTAAGATTCTTGAATACTACAGACCTATGTAAAATCATGCAAATACCAGATCTGAGCTGAAAATTAAGGGGCAAAAAGACAGAACATTTACTTGATGCTTTGGTTTTCAACTTTTAGTGACTTCTTAATTTATAAGGAATAACTTGTTTTTCTTGGAGGGGGTTCAGAAAAGGCTGGGAGACTTTTTTAAGCATCAGCTTAAAAATACTTACAACTATTCTTACATGCCAGCTTAAGAAATGTATAAATAAAATTGAACATTAAGACCTCTAAACTTGGAGACACATGCTCAGAACAGGAAATGATAGTTTGTTAATAAAGAAAGGTAAATCATTCTCTAGGCTTCCGGTGGGAAACTTGGCAGGGAAAGGATTTTGACCTCAGTGGAAGGTAACTGCCACAAATGACAGATCAAGCAACTTTCTTCTTACAAGTGAGGCAAATGTTTGTCATAAGGCTGGACTCCATTCAGATCTATCACTCCCTGTGGCATATTCTTCTAACTTTAACAAATAGTCCTGGAAGCTTTCTGCATTGACCATATTAATTACATTTTCTTTTCTTCCTCCCTCTAACTGAGTTAAGCCATGAAAGCCTAACATTTTTTGTGAATGATTACTTATTTCCTATTTGAAGCACAAAAGCTCATCACTTATAGAATAGGCCAAGCTTTCAGTGCCTATTAGTCCTAGTCTGGAATGAATTAATGCATTTCCTGTGTGCATTTTCCTTTTCTGTTGTAGGAACGGTATATGCGTAATTTCTGCAAAGGAAGGGAGCAAAAATCCTGCATTGTTTTCAGGTGAAGACGTAAACAAAACGTAAGAACATAAGAACAAAAGAATAACACTTAAAAAAATCTCTTTTTGGTTTCACACTAGGCTCACAGTGACTACAGCACTGTGAAGTTTGCAATTAGCAGTATAAGTTCTCCCAACTCAAAACAATAAATGGGGGGAAAAAATGACAAGTAGCCCAGTTTAATTTCAAACGTTAATATATTTTCTATTTTATAGTGAACATATGCATCGTTCACCCCTTGTTTGCAGCAACTATGACATCCTCATAAAAAGGGGTGATATTTGTAAGATGCCTCTTAAAATAAATATTTTTTTATAAAATAATAAAACTTCAAATAAATATTCTTTACACTAAACAATATGTTGAAAAAATTAGAAAATAAAGGCTGAATTTTACTGTAACTGTACAATATACATGAAGTCCAAAGGGAAATCAGAGTCTTGTAATAGAAGGTTTCCGTAAGACAAAATACAATCTAAAAACATACTGATTGATTCACATTCTTCCGAATGTACAACATATTAGTATAATATTTTGTGACTGTGCCATGTCTTATGACAGCACTTACTTTTTCACAGTTGAAAATATTATTGTATATACAAAAATATAGCACATTATCTCTGGCAGAAAACAATGAAAAAAAAAAGGAGTCATTTGCTAATTTACAAATTTTGCAAGAACTATTCACAAACAATAGAGTTGCCTAGGAGTGTCTGTGTTGCTTTAGCTTATGCAATATGTGGGTCACAATGTACTGCATCCCTTTTTTTCCCCCTGTATGCCACTAGCTGGATTCTAACAAGCGTATCAGTTAAGATGGCACACACACAGAAAAGCATTTCACTGCAAACAGCAAAGTACATCCCCAACTCTTCTACTACAGTGCCAAGACCATAGCTGCTTAGTTGGTTGCACATGTACGTTAAAATAATAATCCTTGTTACTTTAGTATTTCTGGCTAGTGATGCTGCTACGTTGGCTTTTCAAAGTTCCTGGGGGTTACACTGGGAACTTTGCAGCAAACGGTGTTGGAGTGTTTACAGCGGCACCCAGGCCGATTTACCCGGTCGTAACAGCCCTGGCACAACTTAAGGCAACCCTTGGCTGGTAGGTAACACCACAAGCAAGGCAGAAAGAGGGACACTACACCCATGGCGGACCACCTAGTGCAGCAATGTGACTGACTGCAGGAGCAGGGGTTGTCAGCACAGTTGTCCTCATCATCATTAGAGCAGTGATAGAAGAGGCCTTTCACACAGCAAACGCATGTCCCGTAATCAACCACGTTCTGGGCTGAGCAAAGACACTGCTTGTCACAGATCCAGCATGAGGGGAGGGTCCTTGGATAAGTGCATTCCTTACACTTACACTTTCCACAGTCCTCACACCTGTAGCTGTGTGCTCCCAAGTCTTCTTTGCTCAGTGGCTTCAGCTCACTTGACTTGAGCTCAGACTTGGGCTGCATTCGGACTATCCCGTCAGCAACTGGCCCCGAAGATGATCCCAGAAGTCTTTGTTCTGATGAATTACTGCTCGTACTTGTCCTCGTACTGCTCCGTGAGCCTGTGCTGACTATGCTGATGGATCGGGACAGAGGCGCTCGAGGAGACACATGCGTTTGTGTGTGCTGGATCCGGCTAAAATGGCGATGCTCAGGCAAGCCATGGGGCCTTTCATTTTTGGGCTGGGCTGTTACCCGAGGTGAAGACTTGACCCCTGGCCGTGGAGCCACCATAGGTCCCTCCGTGTATTCATTCGTGTTTCGGATGGCTCTGATCTGGTCCAATGACAGGACGTGAACCTGCTGCATCAGGACATCCCGCAGGTCGGGCTCCCCGTGCGGTCTCCCACTGTCACGCCGAGCCTGTAGCAAAGGCTGTGACCCACTGCCGTGCTGAGTCTCCATCAGGGCCCGGAAGCTTGCTCACCCCGCCAGGCTTAGAACACATCTGAAATCCTGGAGCAACAAAGAAAGGATTCACTATTGCAACACATCTCATGCTCTCTCCAGCAGCCTTTCAAGCCTGCAGGACCCCACAGTACCACAGACAATCAAGTAATGCATCAGCCATTAAAAAAAGCAGTCACATCTGGGACAAGCACAGGCACCGGTCAGCTGAGTGCTCTTCCTGTTCTGCCCTCTGCTGTGGAGAGTTTAAAGAGGATTCTTCCCTAGGACCATGCAGCTTAACCTGTGGCTCTGGAAAGTCTAGGCATTGGACTCCTGCTAACTGAGGCTTCCCAGGCCATCTTCTGGTTAGACCACGGCCTTTAAAGTGATTATATTTCAGCCACTTGAAGTGACGCTTCTTTTCACATCAGGCTACTGAAAACCTTATACTAAAAAAAACCCAAACAAACTATCCTGCAAGTATTTAGCAAGTGTAATGTGACCTGCTGATGACAGACATATAATTCTCCAATTTTGTTTAAAACTGGATAATATTTTGGTAGGCTAGTTTCTTTACACATTAAACTCTACATGATGTAAATAGGAAATTTTAGTTTAATACCAATGGTCTCAAGAAAAACACTAAATAGCAATAAAATGTTTGAGGTTAGACATTAAATGAGTTAGTGCTACCAAAAACTTCAACAGCACGAGTAAAAATATCTCTCTCCAGTATTTTAGTGTGTGTCATACTGGTGCACACCACTGTGATTGTCATTTTAAGGCTCAATACTACAAAAGCAATGCTACCACAGTTGTTTGAGGATTCTTTGCTTTTTTTTTAAATGCATAAAAAATTCCATAGACTACATTTCAAATTGTAAATATTATCGAGAGTGGCTTGTGGGATAGAGGCATGCATACAATAATCAAATAATGCCAGCATCCAAGAAGTCTACTTGATTGTGAATATTACTTGAAAGGACTGTTAACTCCAAAGTAGAAATGCAGACTTTAGAATTTAAATGAAAACCCAGTAAAAGACATGGAAGATGAGAACTTGTAAATAACTTCCACACTCAAATATGCACAAGTTTCAAGTACTGCCCTCTAAATCAGTTAATATTTGTTTTGCCTTTATCACATCTTGAAGTGGCTCCAAAATCCAATTACCTATACAAAAATCCAGGACAATATTTTACAATTAAAACCCAAGCAGGAACCAAACTTCTTACAGGGACCACACAATGTCTCCAATTATACCTAGAAGGAGCACCATAGTGTTACTCTGTACACATCAGTTACCAACAATAATACTGTACTGCAGTATAATAAAATATAGCCAAACAGTTTAACAAAGAGTATCTCAAGACACTGTCTTTATTCTAACATCAATGCAAAACATTTAACCTTTTAACTCCTGGCTCCTCTCCTTCAAGCATTTTTTGTTTAAAAAAATTAAAAAAAAATATAGACAAATCCCTAACTTTTAAGAGTGACCACTTATTTTAAATATTGCTAAATCCTGGTTTTAGACACAGGATATATGTTACGGTGTTCATTTCTCTCCCCTGCTTACCCCCCCTCGCAAAAAAAAGTCTCACAAACTTGGCTTGACTTATGCTGCTTTTTTTTTTTTTTTTTTTTTTTTTTTTTTTTTTTTTCAAATTAAAACCTCGGCCATACCAAAAGTTTCACCCAACAGCCTAAGTAGACGTTCACCTCCTCTGAAACTGTCTGGAGATAAAAAATAATAGAAAATTAAATGCTTTCCCCATTCTTGAGAGTAATTTCCAACCCCATCTCTTCTCCCCGACCAGGTTTCCACCAGTCCCAGTCAGCCTAGAGCGTACGCCGATCAACCCCTGCCACTCCAGAAATGACAACCCACTGCAAAAGTAAAGCTGACCCTGACCTGAAGGCGCTTCAGACGACCCCGGGATCGGTGGCGGAGCCCCCCTCAGACGCCAAGGTGGGAGCTGGAAAAGCTCCGGTCTGCGCTTCCCTCCCCGCCTCCAGCTCCATCTCGGGCGGGGGGCGCGCAGCAGGTGGGAGGCGACAGCCCCTCGCCCGCCGGAGAGTGCAGACAACCTGGAGATAACCAGGAGACATCCTCTGGGCTGGGAGGTGGGAGGGGGCTGCTTCAGCCGCCTTATCAGAAAGTCAAACCCATGTTTCCTTTTAACTCTTCCCCCCTGCCCTCCCCCAGGAGATGCTAAAGGAGCTTCCCCTCCCGGGAAGTGCCAGGCGCCCTGCAGACGGTTCAGACAACACCTCCGGGACAGCTGGGCAAAAGGCAGATTACCCCCTCTCGCCTTGCCCTAAGCACCCATTCAACTTCACAAAGCCTGCCGCTGGAAAAGCTCCTCTTATTTTACGCATATTCTGCAAATTGCCTGACCTTCAGCCCGCCCAGCTCCGCCCCAGCCCGGAGGGACCCAGGAGGCATTTCCAGTGGGGCATCAGGCCGAGCCGGGTGCTCTCCGTTTTTTCCCCCCTTGATAGATCCGCTAACAGGACAGGATGCAAAGAACCAGCACATTTATTTGCACACCTACATTTGACTGAAAATCCTTACCGGAATGGACATGTCTCACTCCTCTGACCTAGTACTTCTCCCCTTTGCATCCCCCAATAGCAAGAGAAGCAAATTTGCCTTTTTGTGTGTGCATGCGTGTGATAACACGATTCCCCACTTCTAAGAACCAAAGTCCACTCTCACCGAGCTCAAGTGCCAGGACTGTTAACTTTTCTTAGCTGGGCTTGGCAGAAGGGTGGGCGAGGGGGACGGGTTTCGCGCTCGGCACACTTGGGGAAGTTTAAAACGCGAGGGGCTTCTCGCATGCTGTGGAAAAAACCCCGTGTACCGCTGGCCGGGGAAGGGCGAAGCCTAAGGGAGAGAAGTCCTCTGCCCGTGAATTTCTGTTTTGTGGCTGGAGCCTGTGCAAGGCACCCCCACCCCCATTCCCACCGCACACACACCAACCACCTCCTCTTCTTTCAAAGTGCTTTGAAACCCCCATTAAGGGCCGAGTGTGTGATCAGACTATGGATTAGGGCAAAAGGGACTTTACCATCGGGGTGGGGCAAAGTGACACACAAATAGTTTGCTGAAAACACCAGCAGCTTTTTTTTGTTTTCCTTTTTTTTTTTTTTTTCCTAATGGGGAAGGGGGTTGTCACGAAGTAAGTCCACAAAAAAAAAAAAAAAAAAGTAAAAAAAAAAAAAGTTAAAAAAAAAAAAAAAAGTAAAAATTGTGGCTTTTCCTTCCCCTCCACACATGCCCTCTGCATAGAAGAACTTAGGGAAGGACTTTCCTCGTCTTACAGCTCGAATTAATTTCATCACAGAGGAAATATCTAAGTATGCACACACACACATATATTTGTACCAGACATACACTCACTTCCGAATCGCACGGATCTCCTGACGCCACTACAGACAGGCGTAAATCACGCACTGAAAGGCGGGTTGCTCCTTCTCCCCCAAGACCTGGGGACAAACAGCCCCGACGCTCGCCAGCCCCGCTGCGCCCTCCCTTCACCTCCCCCGGGGCTTGTCGGAAACCCACGCGTGCCCAGCGAGGCAGGAGCGCGCAGGACCTCCCGTGCCCGGCTCCCCGCAGCAGCGAGAACACGCCGGAGCTGTGGCTCCTTCAGCGCACCCCCCGCCCCGCTGGCAGCCCCCGCAGGCATTCCGGGGCGCCCGCGCAGCCCTCCGCCCCCCGCGCAGCCTTCCGCACCCCCGGGGCACCCCGGCGGGGCACGAACGCGGCGCAGCCCGCAAACCCCACGGAGCTCCCCCCACCCCTCCCCGGAGAGAAACCGCACCGAAATCCCACCTCCAGCTCCTCTCTGAGAAAGGAAGGAGAAGGGAAGAGGGGGGGAGAGGGAGAACCTGTACGAATGGAAAAGGGATCGGCCTCAAACATTTCTACGAGTTTTCTTGGAGCAACCAAGGCGGGGGGGGGGGGGGGGGAGGAGGTTACTGAAAAGCTTGTTTTGCAATGAAGGAAAAGGCTCTCACCGTGATCGCGGCGCTGCACCAAACCCCTCTCTCTCTTGTATTTTCTTCTTCCTGCAGTTTGCAAATAAATCCAACCCTAAAGCAAAAAAATATTTCTTTTTCCAAACTCTGCTTTAGTCCAACTTGCAAATTAGAGTAAGAATGATCACCATTAAAAAAAAAAAAAAAAAAAAGTCCAGAGCAAGTTAGGTGCCTCTCCCCAGATCGATTATAAATACGTGTGTGCGTATATATACTCTAATAATAATCAAAACACCTCTCCGGATCGGGGTGGATTTTCTTTGCTCCTCAAATGAGATCACTCAGTCTTAAACACACACACTTTCCTTTTTTTTCCTCAATGAACAGGAGGCCGAATCGCCAATACCAAGTCACTTTTTTGTTGCTGTTGCAAATTGATCAAGAGGAAAGGGAAAAGCCAAAGAAAACAAAATAAAGTGGATCTAAAATAAAATCCCAAAGCTTTCTTCCACTGAGCTCCTCCAAAAAAGCAGCTTGTGCAATGTAGCCGTTCTGCTGAGAAGCTGCTTGCTGCAGGCTCCTCTCCCCTCTCTCCCTCTTAGCTTTCTCGCTCCCTCTGCGAGCGTGTGTGTTGCAGGCAGTTCTGTGGTTTGCAATCGGGGGGCTGTTTTGGGAGCGCAGCGGATTTGTGGTGGTGGTTGTTGTTGTGTGTTTGGAGGAGGTGGAGGAGGAGGAGGAAGATTTGAGATCTGAGCTGTAGGGGCTCGGCGTTTTTCTGCTCGCTCGCTCTCTCCCTCTCTCTCTTTTTCTTTCCGGAGGAGGTAGGGTGATCTCTCTGCAAAAGCAGCAGTAAATGGCGTCATGTGGATCTGAGGAGGAACAGAGCAGTTGTTGTCCCAGAGGATATATCGCATCCGGTCCCAGCTCATTGGCTCTGCGGGGCTACATTCACTGGCGCTCCCAGCGCCCTGCCAGCACTCCGAGCTGCGGGAGGCATTCAAAGGGGCAGCGCTGCCGCCGCCGAGCCAGCCCGGCCGCCCGGGCCCCGGCCCCGGCCCCGGCCCCGGCCCCGGCCCCGGCCCCGGCCCCGGCCCCGGCCCCGGCCCCGGCCCCGGCCCGTCCGCGGCGCTCCCCGAGCTGCGCGGGGCGAGCGGCAGCCGCGCTCCCGGGGCCTCGCCTCAGCCTGTGCTCACGGGAGCCTGCTCCGTGCGCCGTCTCACGCCGCTCGGGGTTGCTTTTGTGCTCGTGTATTTACTCAGAGGCAGGCGGCGATAGATTTGCAGGGACTCGCTTCTCGCGGGGAGGAAGGCGCGCTCTCCCCGCCGCTGCGGGCGTTCGTGAGACCTGTCTCCAAGTACTCCCCATTGCCTCCCACCCGTTTTTCTTCACCGAGCGGAATAAAAGTTTACACTTTCTGCCCCTCCCCTCCCCCGCTTCGTCCTTTCCAGCCGCCGGTCGCCGGCCGCGCAGGGAGCAGGAAGGGTGATTACTTGGGGCATTGTCCCGCGGATTAATGCGATTAGGCGGCGCGGAGGGCGCCCCCGTGCCCGGGCGGGAGCGCGGAGCGCGGAGCGGGGCGGAGCGGGCGGCAGGTCCTGGCACCTCGGGCGCCTGCCCACGGGTGCGCCGCGTCCCTGACACCGGAGGAGTCCCTTCGCATGTGCGGGGGGGCCTGGAGGTGTGGGGTTTTTTATAATAAGTTGGAAAACCTCCCCCCAGCCCCTGCAACTTTATGTTGGACAGTTGCCATTCGTACGGGGCACACGGTCTGCGACCGGCTCGCGAAGGTGACTGTTTGTCTTCTGGGCGTTTCATGACACGGCCACAGCTCGGTCCCTTTGGTACGAGCTGGAAGCACTGACGGGGCCACTGAGGCCGGTTTTACGCGGGCATCTTGCGCCGACACGTATCTGTAGGCGCACCCCTGTCCACAGGCAGGCATGCACCGAGCACGAATGTTCCCGTGTCACGTGTGGCACTGCTTAAAATACACACCGTGTGTAAGACAGAAATCGCTGCGCTATTCACATGGACAACCTTCGGTGCAAAGCCCCAACCGGCCCTCTACTACTCGAGATTTCGCAGGCACTTCCTCTCCTTACACCTGCTGGTCACCGCTCTGTGGAGGGGGTGGTCATTCCCCATAAAAGCGTGTAAATAAGGAGGGCCGTGTCTTACATGGATGACCTTCGGGTTTTCTTGGTTTTATACGCAAGTATCCGTTCTTCCACAGTAACATTCTGAACCTGCAAACTAGTTTCCATACTTGGGTGACAGTAAGGTCAGCCGGAGTTAAACGGGGCTCGCTTCTTTTCCTTTCAAGAGGGTTCCACAGCCCGCACAGAGCTGCTGCAGCCCGGCCGCCCGTCCCCACCCCACCCTGTTCGACCCCTGGCCCCGCAGACGGAGCGCTCTCCCGCCGGGGTGGGGGCTGCCCCTCGGCTGAAGCAGCAGCCCGGTGGGGCGCGTTACCCTCGGGGCTCCGGGGAGCGGCGGCGGCGCGGCCGCTCTCCCCAGCAGAGGGAGCGCGGCGCCGGGGCGGGGGGTGGCGGGTCAGGGCGGCTCCGCGGGGGCAGCAGCCCCGGCGCCGGGCAGCGCCGGAGGGAGCGGCGGGCCTGCTCCGAGCTTCCCCGCGGAAGGGGGCACCCAGCGGCCTGGCATCTGCATGAGGATGCGCCAGGCAGCGGCGTGAGCATCCTCGGAGATGTGCCCTGCGCGTAGGCTGCGCGCTCTGTCTCTGCAAGGCAATCCACCGTGTTCAGCTGTGAGAGACAAGTATGGGTTAAAATATCCGGGAAACAGAAAACACAATATTCCCCTCACTGCAGAAAGACAAAAAATCACTTCCTCTCACATAGCGAAGTCAAAAATAGGTTAAGAACTTTTTGTGCAAACCTATACACATGGGAAAGGTCTGTTAAATTATTTATCATCGTTTATATTGAGTCCATAAATAGTGTTTTAAACTGGAAAGTTCGTAACACCATTTTTAAATCCGTCGGTCAGTAGTGCAAATCATTCTCACAACAGTTCTCAACTACAGATGTATGCGCTTAATACAGAGAATAGTCTCAAAGACAGATCTGAAAACAGTGAAGCTATTTTTATTTACAGAGCCAGTCATGTGTGCAAAATGGTGAGGTATCAATGTCTTACAAGTCAAAAAAGGAAAAAAAAACCCGCCAAAAATAAAGCCAGCAAAACCGCCAAGAATACAACATCCTGGTACTGATGAGTTTGAAAGAGAAGCCTAAAACTTGCAAATATTTGTACAGTAACTGGCAAAAATGTAAGCAATAAATAGTGCACAGATCTGCAAAAAAATCAAGTGTGCTCTTTTTTGTGCGTGTGATTGTGTGTGTTCCTGTTGGAGCCTTGACGCTGATTTCTCAGATTTTTAATTTGATGGTACCTAGGAGCCAGCTTTTGGAGGGTTGCATGTATCACTCACATTTCACTCACATATCCTATAGTGCAGAGTGGCTTGATGCATGTGATTATGTTTCCCCTAGTGGTTTGCTCTAACCACTGCATGATTTTTTTTTTTAATTATTATTATTATATTTTTTCTTTTAGCCCAAGCAGACCTTGTTTTTTGAGATGAAGTTCTTGAGTTTATTCTCAGCAGAGAAATATAAGTGTTTATATATATATATATATATATATATATATATATATATATATATGCACACACCAACATACACATATATTTATATGTGTATGGGTGTTGCATCTTCATGATATATTTGAATAGTAGCAATTCCAGTGGCTTCAGGTGAAAAATGGGGCATCTTGTCATACACTTGAAAAGTGTATGGTGTGGCACACACCCGTCTGAAATAGTTGAAACTTTTCTGCTTCATCCTGACATTGTCCCACAAGTTTTTACTTGATTCAATTTTCAGACCAGGACCTGAAAACAAGTGGTTTCCCACTTTCCTTTGAAAAAGGAGGGAAGTTCATTCATAAGGAATTCTTTCCTGCAAGGGAATGGAAGTGCAGTACTTTGCTGACTTTGAGAACATTTCATGCATTATCTCATGAGTTAATGCAGTGGTATGGGAATGTTGATTCTGCACATCCTAAAAGGACTAAGTTTGGCTGCACGTTGCATCTAATGCCCAACCTTTAATTGATTATCTCCCATGTTTGTGACTCTGAATAAGCTAAAGTACATAAAGGAAATATAGAGCTTTTTAAAACTGTAAAGCTTTTTTTGTCTACTGATGTTTCATTGAGGTTCTCAGAGCAGATAAGGCCACTTAGATAAATCGTAGAGAGAAACAGAAAAGTCCAACACACTGCATTGTAAAGAGCTGGATGTATTTATAATGAAAACAAGGTCCTTGACTCAGTACTGTTAGTTTCGCTTTTGCAATTTTTGTTGTAGTTTACCTGAAGGAAATCCTGGAATTCTTTTCCCTGAGAAGAGACAGAAAATGAACATTGCATTCTAGGACCACAGTCTGGTGGGACAAGGATCAGCACTGTTACATGTGAAAGAACTGATACCTGCGACAAGCTCTGCAGCTGCTCAGAGATTTAGTCTCCTGCTTTTAGTGATGCCCAGATCTTGTCTGATTAAACTACTATTTTCAGATCTAGCTCATGATAGACACCTTCCTTAAAGGCGATATAGGCCAGATCCTGTGTAACTTTATCCCACGTGGTGATTGCCGCAGTATACAGAAGGACATTGGCCAGAAGGATATTTTCTAGTTGAATTCCAAGTGTACTTATGTAAACTTAAAGAATAAACAAATCCCTTTCCTGATCCTTCTGAAATTATACTGAGGGATACATACATTTAATACTTGTAATATAATGTGGTGCTTTTGCATGCAAATTGTTCTAATAAAGCTAGTATGCTCTTTGATGTGTCATTCAATATTATTTGGTTATATTTGTGTCCTTGATGAAATCAGCATTGGTTTTTTTGAATTCAACTTTATAAACCTTTCTAGCTTATAGGATGCATTTTATAATTAATTCTCTCTTCTGAAATACCTTGAGACCAAATGTTCATAGGAGGGACAATTTGGCGTGGATTGGGACTAAGTGAAGTTTATTTGCTAAGTTGGTACTATAGCAGGTTTTTTATGGTGTATATGGTGTATTTGTTTTTTGGTAGGCTATTCCTCCTAATATTTTTGATTTCTTTGGTAGAAGTAATCATGAGAATGACAGCATAGACAGGCCTTGTCTGTTAGTGTTTGAAACACTGCGCTTTCTAGATTCCTTTGGTTAGAGGCTAGATAACACTGGGCTTGACTATACTAGAATTTTATGCAAAACCAACTGATTGCCTATTAAAATGTTAATAAGTGGTAGTTTGGGAAATCCCAAAATATTTTGTAGCAGGATGCAGGCATTTATGTGTTGACCTGGGATTAAAGTCGCTCAGAAGAAATGGAAGAGGTCAATGTTAGAAGTTATGGGAAATTTGAAAGAAGGTTTTATGAAGAGACTTATCACATCTCTACTGTGGTTTGCAGCAGTAGAGATGTGATAAGTAGTTTTCAAATTTCTTCAATCTGTAGACTTTTCTATGCTTTAGAAGAGGAAAACAAACATAGAGGAAGCACAGACTTTTTTAGAAAATTGTAAATTATGAGACCTCCCATTTAGAAGTGGTCCATAGGAATTCACAGATCATAGAAAGCCACTGATGTAGAGATACCTGAAATAGCTTTAAACTGCAATGTGGTAGAAAGGTAAATGAATATCTCAGGTATTGTGAGCAGCAGAGTTGGAACAAGCCTCCTCTTCTCAGAAGTGCGAGGTAGTCTGCATGGACCTCCATGATGTGATGGCCAGAACATAAGGCATTTTTCTGTGCTGGAGGCTGGAGTTCAAAACATACTCCTAGAGATTAGCAATTGGTGACATAAATCTTGAAAGTCAGTCAAGGCATATGTACAAGTCAAACTTGCAGATTTTGCTGCGAACAAAAGGAAGCAGATTGAACAAATATATATATAAATAATCATGTTTATCCTATTTACTGAGATTATTTTTGTTTTCCTCAGTTGTGAAAGGCTTGTGTTCATCTGAATACAAGCATATAAGCACATCCTGAAAGCAGAGGTGATGTATGCAGCACAGAATAATTTCCTGGAGACTAATGAATTTTGCACAAAAAATGAAAATAAAACCTGGTGTTTCCCCATCATTTGCCTGAAAATCAGAACACAGTAAAAACAAAATACTGTTTATGTGGTTACATCAATTAAAAAAAAAAAAAAATTGTGAAATATCCTGACCCTGCTGTCAGATCTGTACTGTCCTTTTTCTTTCCTGATTATAATAGTAATATCAATGACAATAATTAAAATGCTGGGTATTCTATCAGTTTTCTCCACAGATCTCAAGCTAGTTTTCAGGAGATGTCACTGCCCATTTTAGAGGTGAGAGAAAACAGGGAAGAAAAAAAGAGGTAATTTATGTCAAAAGCAAGAACTAGAACTCTCAGGTCCCAGTCCAGTCTCTGTGCTGTGTACATGCTGCTTCTTGTGGAGGCCCAAGATGTTCATTTCCTTCTGACCTCCAGAGTCCTGCACAACCAAAATTTCAGAATCTGATAGAATCAGAACATGTTAAAAAAGTATGAACTGTTAGACAATTATCTTACTTTGAGAGGGAAGAGGACAAAATGTTTTATTATCTAAACAAGGTTATCTCTGCAGGAGCATCCACTCCCACCCCTTGATTAAAGCGTTCCACTAAACTTCCATCTCTGGATCTGGTGTAGTTACTCCTATCTCATTTGTGGTTTTGTAATCATCTTTTCCTGTATTTCAAGCAGGTCTATTACTTTCAAAAGTCCCATAGATGACACAAAGGCAGAAATTAACAGAGAAGCTGAATCTTGGAACTGTTCCTCCTAAATAAGCCCCTGACTCCTTCAGGAGCCTGAGTGAAAGTCTTATGTGCTCCAGGTCAGGGAGAGAATCCAGCTGTCCAGAGCAGCTCTGAGGATGGTGTTCTAATTAATGAAAGTTAAAGGAAGCATTGGAAATTGCATTACAAACATAGACAATAAATTTACTGCATCTGACAGAACAAGCTTGCAAAATAAGCCCACTGGAAAACTTCCTTCATTCTTGAGGTTAAGTGTTTAAACCGTTTAACATATTTTAAGTTTTCTTATTGTTGCTTACTCACAACGCAATTCAAATTGGCATAAATTACATCCAGTTCTGATGGTGTACGTTGTGTCAAAGAAGTTGTGTTTTCCAAAGTATGTGCTGTTCAATTTCCATTTTTTTTCTTAGCTCCGTAGATTTATTTTCTCCACAGGGACACAAATTATGGCTCTGTAAAATCCGTTTTAGCTAAGGAAATTTCTGTTAACGCCTTACTCAAAATCCCAATGTAGACAATAGGAATAAAGGCAACAACCTTTATTTAGTTGAATAGTTTTTGCATGAGGTAAAATTTGACTTCTGTGAAGACAAATTCTTTGCAGAGATAGAGAATATATGTAAATATACGTCTAAATCAGACGGCCAATATGTAAAATTATGTGTACAGATGGTAGATGCTGGGCCACAGCCCGGGCTAGTAGTAGTGCTTTCAAGTTTGGTCGAAGCTGGAGCTTAAGCTGCAAAGGCAAAATCTTCATTCAGCCCAATTTCAAACCTAAGGATTTTTTTTCTGCAATAAAAAGGACTAGGAGAGGGAAAGCATTTTCTCTGTGGTGAGAGAGCGGCAGGAGGGAAGAGAGCTGCTTTTTTGCTGAGACCCTCTCAAATTTAGCATTGCAGAAGCTGGTTCTGAAGGCAAGTCAATGAAATAGAAACGGGAATTTCCTCCGCTCTCCTTCCTGCTTCTGTCTTTGCCTGTCTCACCTTTTGAGAACCTGATTTGTATTTGTATACATGCGTGTGATCCCGATTTCATTGTTTGCCTTTTCACACAAGCACTTTCACCTACATCCCCCTCCCCTCCCTTCCTCTCATTTGGCAGCCAGTTGGGCTTCTTCCTGCCTTGAATACCGCATTCCCTGGTTATTCAAGCTCAGTCATTAGCACCCTGTCCCCCCACTGAAATTATGAATGAAAAGCCTTGTTGTTCTTTACAAATAACTCGGGCTTCCTCAGTCAGTCAAATTCAAATGGCAGTGACTGCCAGACAAAGCGCCTGTATGATGGACAGTCCTCTCAGCAAGCCGTCAAGGCACACAGGAAGTTTTTAAAGGCACAATCTAGGTAGCGCAGCCTGGGCGTTCCCCCGCGGGCGCGGGATGGGGAGCGGGGCTGGGGATGGAGAGCGGGGATGCGGATGGGGACATGGGGCAGCCGCTGCCCTCCAGCACCGGCAGCTCCGGGCTAGCCGGACGGCACCGCCGGCACCTTGTCCCGGCGGGGCCGGGGCTGAGCGCGGCGGGGGCGGCGGGCTCGGAGCGGCGGCACAGCCCCCTCGTCGCCCGCACATTGTTCGCCGGCCCCTTTCACAACGGGGGAAAAGGTAATTGACAGCCCCATTGTCCGCCCCGGCCCCCCGCGGCTTTAAAACACTCCGGGGCCCCAGTCACACGTTGTCAATGGGAGCTGTCGGAGGTGACGAGTGAAGAAGGGCTGTTCAGGAAACAGTTTGAGCCCTTCAAGTGGACAGGCCTCAGTGACTTCTCCGGCACTCCGGCTGCCACAGGCAGCCCCTTCAAAAATAACCTTAAAGCAATAAATCATACATGTTTCCTGCACTGTACAAGGAACAGCTGGTAATTTTTCTGCACTTCCCTCCTCCTCCCCCCCCGCTTTTTTTTTTTTTTTTTTTTTTTTTTTTTTTTTTTTTTTTTTTTTTTTTTTGTCTAAAAGTTATTTAAGCACAGGAAATCAAGCATGTCAAAGTTTGCCAAAGCAGTTTGGGTGATTTAGCAATTACAACACGTCTTTCTGTATCAGCCAGTCCTTGGGCTTTGGCTTTTTATCTCCTCATTTCCACTGGTTTCTGCATCTGCTCCAATGACCGGGGTAACTCATCCCTTGTCTTCCTTACAGCAAGGGAAGTGATCTGCGTGGCTTGCAAGGAAAAGCTGTTCACTCTGATTCTTCTCTTTCACAGGAACTCTGTATCCTGGAGTTCAAAAAGACGTCATGGATTTAGCCCATCGATTTATTTGGGGAACAAAAACCCTGAACCTGAGAATTACTGATGTGTGTCATCGTAGACAAGTCTGTACCTCTGTACTTGGTGCCCTTAACTATCTGATGCAGGTAGTATTGATGCATCACCATGCGTGATACGTCATATATGATTTGTGTGCATAATCATGTGCTGGATGCATTAAATTTTAAATACAAATACAGGTTTTTCTCCTCTGGCTCTGTTGCTGCAGCTGGATCCACACGGGCCAACATTTGTGTTTGCAGCAACCTTTTTAGGAGCCCACCTGCCTGGATCTGATTTCAGCCTTGGAGCTGTCATTTCCTGCCATCACACGAAGTAGTTAGTCCATGCTAACAAACTAAAATCCAGATCTGTTAGACTTAGTGTTGCGGTTTAGCAATGCCCAATTCTGCCAATATATTCAGTGCTTGGAACTGATGATGATACACTTAGGAAATAAAAAGCTGGGGTCAAATATTCTTTGCAGTGTTCTGCAATGTCTGTACACTGTGACTAAAACTTTGTATTCTAGCCAGAAATGTAACTCTTAGAAAAAAACCCCAAACAAACAACAAAAAAACCCCAAAAACTAAACCCAAACAAACAAACAAAACGCACAAACAAACAAAAAACCTAACAGAAAAGCCGAAAGATGAAGTAAGGAGAAAATCAAACTTTTGTGGAGGTTTGGGGTATGTGAAAATCAAGGCAAAAAAGAAAGAACTAGCTAATGTGCAGCAGCATTAATTTCTCCTTACTCACATAACGTAGGATGCATGTTCTTATTTCTTTATCATGACACCTATTAACAAGGTATAAAGAATATCACTGTTTCCTTTAGGGTGGCCAGAGGGTATTTAGTTGAAAAAAAACCAAAACTAATCATGAGAAAGGAGGTGTGTGGCAGCACACCTGTGATCTGCCCAGTTCATGACATTAACACATCCATTGAACATCATTGCACTGGTAGGTCAGGCCATGGGAAGGAAGATTTGCATATTTTAAAATTTTTTGAGTATTGTTACTGTTTTTCTTTCACTTGCGGTATGTTTGTATGACTGTTAGTATAATTTCATCTCCTCGTGGGTGTAGTTTCAGTTCATCTATCCTCAGCACATTTCTGACGTAGTTTAAAGGCTAAGGTAACACAGACTTGCTAAGTGCCTGAGACTAGTTTACAGGCAATTTTAGCCAAACCTTACAGCATGCTGTAAGACATGGCCCTCCTAAATATCTTTTGAAATCTTATGGGAGTAAAAGCTGTTCAAAACCTCAGACCAGATGCTTTGGTAGGATCCAGCCTTTAGCTTGCAAATTACTCCAGGCAAGGATCTCCTTCCTGTTTGGCAACTTCCTAGAACATTTTTGCAGCCGGATACATAAACTGCTTATTATGTTGAGGAGGAGATACTCATCTGGGGTGATTTACCATTGCTCACTTTCATCCTCTGAGAATCCAGCACCATATGGAAGTCAGAGGTTATCCATGTCCTGCAAAGGGAACCCATGATGGAAAACTTTTGCTGTAAAAACCTGTTTTCTTACTTTTCTTTACTGTGACCAAGAATTACATATTCTCATATGTCACATTATACCAAGTAACCTAAAGTCTGCTCTCACAGTTAAGATAGCAATATTTCACTGTTAAAATGAATGGCATTTTAGAACCTGCCACCTTGGGGGCTTTGAGGTGTGCCTCTTGTGCTGGAGAACAGTATAAGAACGCCCAGTTAGCAAGTTTACTATTGCCTTTGCCCAGCAGTGCAAAATGATTGCCTAGCCACCATTAGATCAGTGGAGTAAAAGAATACCACAACCAAACAATAATTAGGACCAAAACCTTTGCTGTTCACTGACCTACATGTAGAAGAGCACTTGAAAAGCCATTACAGAATATGCATGTTTATTCCCTAGCAGAGCTGGATCCTTCACTTCTCAATTCTTCCCATCTCTTTGGGCAGGCAGAAGAAAAAATCCAGTGTTTTGGAACACTGCTGGTAGATAAACTCAATGTCAGTACTTTCCTGACAGGCTTTTCCTATTTAGCTAAGCTCATTTTTAATGGGGGATGAGAAGCAAGTATGACAAATATTTTTCTTCCGATGTACAAACAGATCTGTGAGCTAAGGCTGTGAATCCTGCCATATGAAAAAGTGACATCAAGATGGCAGAAAAGCTGACATGCTGAAAGAGAAGTGACAACAAGGCTGACAGAGAAGCTTACCTGGGCAGTCAAGTGTGAAAGTGCAGCTGGACAGGTGTCTGCAGATGACAAGATTGGAGAAAAAAATGCCAAGAATTAGTAACTGTCTGAAGAGGGGATCCATTTAATTTATTTATATATTTATTTATATTTTTATTGCTTGCCTTATTGCCCTGGAGAACCATGCATTTTCTCTGGATTGCAGTGAGTAAACTCTTCTCGCTTTTACTTTGCCTTTGCCTCAGTCTTGCAGTCACACTCCCTTAACACTTGTTGTGAAATCAAGAGTCTAATAAAGTCAAAGGGAGTTTTGCCATGAAGTTTAGTGTGGCCAGGATTTTACTAAGTTTGTAAGTCCAGCAGTGTCAGCAATATTGGATTTGCATAGATCAAGGTTAAATTTGACAACAGGAGGGGAACTTTTCCCACATTTCCCCCCATCCCTCTTTCCAAAAGAAAGATGTAAGCCACTGTTGAAAAACAGTTAATGGTCCTTAGTCAGATCAGTGTAAACAATGTGAACTTGGAGGAAAAACACCCATTCTGCAAGGTATAGGCTAAATATAGCCTGCAAACTCAATTTGTGCAGCTTGTAACCTACTCCCAGGAGTAGCTGCAGGAGCACCTTGGGAATGAATTGCATAGCAAATTCACAGTTTCTGGGAAACATGGTGCTAGTTTGCATGCCAGCCCAATGGAGAACTCCATGAACACTCTAGCTTCAGCTGTGTGAGTGGTTAGTCCTGGGGCAGAAGGCTCTCACTGGCTCCTAAAAGGAGGTATTTGCCCAGACACCCATAAAAAGTTGGGAACTACTGATTTAGATCACAGTAAAATTTTCTTTCGAGATTCTTGTCAGTGCTTCCACCATTCAACCAGGAAGAAGTTGGGCTGCCAAGTGAATTGAGGTTGAAACCAGTTTCTGAGCAAATCTCTGGGTTCAGTAGGACATAAATGTAACAGCTGAAGTTTTGAATCTTTTGAAGTCTGTAGGAAAACTAGCCTTGACTTTGATGAGGTCTGAATTTCATCTTTTTCCCATCACCTTCTTCTTCCCCCTTCACTTAATTCACCTCATAAAACAAAAACTGAGACTCGTGTGTTTTTGTATAGCTCCATTCCTTTGAGCCATGCACTAGCGTACAGGCTCCATTAGTGTGTACAAAAGCCAGCTATACATATGCAATTGAAACTGTGCATGAGAAGATCCTCTACAACCTTAGGCTTCAACTTATGAAAATCTGATTCTGGAAACTTTATGGCTCCAGACTCTTTTTAGGAGAGTCAGGGAGGCAAGGGATGTGTCTGTCTGCTACATTTTACAATGAACATTTTACTTGGGAATAAAACCTGCAAGATGCTGAGTGCTGCTGTTTGCTTTAACAGGAGTTCCTTTGAAGGCGTGGTAACGTGGGATCCAATTTTGTGAGAATCCAATAATGAGAATCATGAGGAAAAGGCCTTAATTGACTCTGTCTTTAAGTTTTCTGGAGTCCTTTGTATGGCTCTTCTAATGCGTAGAAGGGCTTAACACACATTTTTCCTCTGTCTGGAGTCAGGGGGTGAACAGGCCCTGCTGTTGTCAGCTGTGTGAAGTAGTGCAGACATCATGTGTTTCATCCTCAGAAGTTCTGCAGTTGGCTTCAGACACATGGAAGTTTCACCTGAGTAACGACAGGAAGATAAGGCTCATTAGCTAATTAATTCTTGCAACGCCCAGGTCACACCCCTTCCGTAGCCGGTTTGGCACAGGTGTGTTGGACATGCAGATGTGCACACACATGCCCCATGTAGAGCAGCGTCTCCCCTCTGTGCAGTGGCTACCGTGCCTGAGCACGTGTTGTGCCACTAAGTGCAGATGATTCGAAGATACATTTTCGTTACACAATTTAATCACCGTGCCCTGGGACATCTTAGGTCTCAACCTGGTGATATTCCCTACCTCTGTATGCGTTGGTGCTCCAGATGCTAAAAGTTAATTATCCTACAGCAATCTGACACCTGTGTTACCTCACAGCTCTATTTGTGATGCATAAAAAGGTGCTTTTAGCACGGGATGTGCGATCGTTGGGTTTTAAAAACATTTAACTGGGGAGAAAAATTGGAACAGGAAAGTACAAAACTCCCCTTGCAGGTTTGATGCCCACAAAAAGCAATGCTCTATGCTCCCTCTGCTGGCACCAGGGCAGCCAGTCTTTCCTCTCCTAGATGGATTAACACAGCAAGGCACTGACACTATTTCAGTGCGAAAAAAACTCATATATTTAGTGTCACTGCTTTTGTTGGGTGTAATAAATAATAAGTAATTTAAGATTTTTTCCTCTCTTTCTGTTTTCAGAAACTAGGTTTTGAGAAAGAAACAGGCTGCATAGCTAGGCTTCATGATTCTGCCTTTATACTTATGTCTAGCCTGAATACACTGCTTCTTGTTACATAAGCTACAGACAAATAGGGAAAAAGACATATTTAGGGTATCGTTGATAGAGAACAGGGAAATAGCACTATATTATTCTTATTTTCAGATTGGCTTTTTTCAGATTTTTTTTTTTTTTCCATGAGAATCGTACCTAGGCTGAGTGTTCCTCTTCTATGACTTCTGTTTTTCATTCTAACTGTTTTGGAGGTTCTTCTGTTATTAATATAGGTAGCCTATTTATTGAATGATTCAATGAATATCAAGTAAGGCTTTGTTTTTCCTTTAACAAATGCTAATATATTTTCCTTTAGTAAAAGACTATTTGCACTGGTTTAGTGAGCTGCAATTTATCACAGGTAATTTTTTAACTATTGTGACTTTTAAAATCTCTCATTTATGAAATTATATTTATCTAATTTTGTCAATTAACTGTCTAATTGTCTAATTAACTGTCAAACTGAAGAGAAGAATTCTTTTCCAACTAATTTTATTGCAATACTTCTTGATGATTCTGACAAAAAAAAAAGCTAACACACTATTATTTTATTTATTACTTCTCTTATCTGGATATGCTTTTGTTTGCAGTGAAAGCATTGTTGTGAGTGAGCAAGAACTATGTTTTTTTTCTAACTTTAGCTAAGAAACAGTGCAAAACCTTTAGCTGAGTGACTGAACCATCACTGGTCAGGTACCTCTTGAGGAAGGAAAGCAAAGCTGCCCTTGAGGAATGGAGCAGAAGTGAGGGAAATGTGCAGACATTGGCTCCATAGTGATTCTACTGTGCTGTCCTTGCTGAAGAGAAGTGATGAAGATGCTACCCATCAACTGCAGTCCATCGTTCCTATTTTCTGCCTCTTTATTATGCACTTTGCTTCCTGCAAAGAAAGGTATTGCTGCAAGAAGAGCCCTGTTGACAGAGGGGAGATCTTTAACAGCTTGCTTCAGAAAAAAAAAAGAAAAAATGCTCTAGGGGTTACTTTGGTATAATATAGAGGCTTTGGTGTAGTGCAGATGGGGAAAGCATGCAGACAGGCATGGCTGAAGCCAACCTCAAGGTTGACCAAGGTCAAAATATCAATGTGCATGTACAGTACAGACCAAATAACTTGGAAAAATTTGGGATACTCTCAGCTTCAAACAATGTTCTTATATATAGTCCCAGAATACTATGACTAATTTTGAAGGTTTGACTCACTCTTCTCTCTCCAAAATCAATGACAGTGGTTGATACTATGACCAAATAAATTTCTTGAAACAGAATCTTTATTTAGTACAGAGACACTTCAAAGAAGGCACTTTTGAAACAAATTAAAGAAATGTATGCATATCTAGCTTTTCCCTGAGGCTTATCTTTCCTTAGATCTGAAGGTTCTAACAAATTTCAGCACTCTCCACAAACCTATTCTCTTTCCCTTCCTTCCTTCCTTCCTTCCTTCCTTCCTTCCTTCCTTCCTTCCTTCCTTCCTTCCTTCCTTCCTTCCTTCCTTCCTTCCTTCCTTCCTTCCTTCCTTCCTTCCTTCCTTCCTTCCTTCCTTCCTTCCTTCCTTCCTTCCTTCCTTCCTTCCTTCCTTCCTTCCTTCCTTCCTCTTTTTTTTCTCTTTCCATGTTTCCTTAACAGCTTCTGATCAGTAACTACAGCATGATAAGAAATGTTTTCCCTGTTCCACAGTGGGACAAGACATTTAAACTTATATACACAATTCACACAAAAATAGCCCTCCCCCTCCCCAATGATCTTTCACTTAAAAGAAGATGTAGTCATTTATACCAAGCAAAATATTTTCAATAGGCAAGCATATAGTGCTGGGATTCTTCAAAATGCTGCTCCAGTAGCTCATGTTGAATGAGCCCTGGTATTGCTCTGGCAGCTTCCCCATTGCTGTCTGCTCCGGGGATTAGCTAGGACCTAGGAGGACTGAAGGGGTGAACTGCACGTCAGTTAAGCAGAGGAAGACAAGGGAAGAGAACATGGATGGCAGGCCTTTTTTAAAGTTAAGCAGTTATAACAAAGAATAGTAAAATGAAGAAAAGTGTAGTCTGAACTCAGCTTGGGTCTGATAGGTTGTATAACTTAAAGCAAAACCTCATAGTATGAGCTTCTATTTAATTTGGAGGATGCAGGCCGATGAAGAAATTGAAATTGGGGTGGTATAAAAGTTTGTCTGAATTTAAGCCAAATAATGGACCAAAATACACAATTTCCTTTAGTAACCACAGGTTTAAAGGAACGTGATTGAGGGCCCTGTTCTGAATGCAAAAAGCAAAGGGAAAAACTATATGAAAGTCCTTTGTTGGTAAAGCCTATTGCACAGTCTCAGAGAAGACTCTAGTTCAGTTTCTGATATGAGTTGGGATGTGACAACTGTTCACAATAGGAGTTTGATTTAAGTGAGATGAACGAGTATTTGTACTTTACTTTCACAAGTATTGGGAGATTGTTGGTGTCTCTGGGAAAGAAGCAGCTGATGTTTATTTCCCCTACTTAAATGCAAGTAGTTTTTGTTTTAAGCTGAGAGAATTCCTTGTCAATAATTTGATCAGAAATGTTACAATCCCACAAAAGATTTTTTGATAGGAAAAAGCTCCTTCCTCATTTCTGTCTAGGTTTAACAATATGACCCATGATTATATTTCCTCTCCCCGTCCAGTTGTGGAGGGGAGTGATAGAGCATCTTTGGTGGGTGCCTGGCATCCATCCAGGGTCAGCCCATTAAATATGGTAATTTCATTGACTAAATTGCAAACATAACTCCCAAAGTTATTATTCCCATAATTTTATTTAACAGCCTGATCAGTTGTATAACTGCCACAGGTACCATTCTGCTGGATCACATATCAGTCTGTCTCAAAGGCTTGTGCCAAATTTTGGAGGAAATGTGATCATACTGCCGGATAGCATTACATCTCACAAAATTAAACCAAACACAAAAAATTACCTCTATACATGCACACTCAGAAGGCAAATCTTCCTCTACTGGTAACTGGATTTTGGAGTCATTCTGCAGTTTGCTATAGCTGCTCAAGCATGCCCTCAAATAAAATGTTTTGCATTCATTGAGCCCAGAGGGTCATGAAAATGGATTTTATGGACAATATATTATTTTGTTATGATACTTAATTTAGCATTATTTTTGTGTGCTCATTAGTAGCACCACTTCATGGAACAAAGCCATCCAACTGATTACTACGGGATATTGTGGCTCATAGGCCAGTCCTCAGGACAACTACAACATCAGATAAGAATTATATTCCCTGAGAAAGCATCTGTGTTATAGCCCATCCCACAGTAGTCAGGAAGTTGTGTAGCATGAAGGTGAATCAATGTTGGGAGTCTGGACAGCTCACATAATGTGGATGTGCACACTGGAAAAAATAATGGGTTTATCATGGGTAGAATGGATGAAGGATGACTCCAATCCTGCTGAAAATTGCCCCCCTAGCTACACCTATGAGAGCCCTTGTACAAACATTTACCTAAGTATTGGATTTACACAGTGGGTACGCCCAAAAATGAGATTTAGATGCTTGCACACACAGGAAGGAAATCACTGCTGTGCTAAGGCAAATTGACTGTGACAGCACTGTCTCCTTTCTGAGAACAAGCCTAAAGTTAGTGATGATGAAGGAATTAGAGAAAGGCTGATGGGTTAAATGAATGTTTAGAATTTTGCATAGTGCAAAGAATTTTTCTGTCTTCCTGTCTTTTCCCCTTTTTTCTCCAATTTCAATAGCATAAATAATCTCCCAGACACTTAACCTTATCCTTAGCTACACTGGAAAGGTGGAGTCTATCTTCAGAAACTTACAGCTATTGCTAATGGAATATGGTTAATGGACAGAAGCAGGCACTTTTAGAGTATTTCAGATGGCTGCTAGAGAGAGACATTAAGATGAGAGACATCATGCAAGTGCTCTCCAGTAGCTATAAAAGAAACCAGGATGACTAATTTGGAGGTAGATGTCTTTAAGCTCTGTGATAGCTTCATCACAGATCTCTTTATTAGGTCAGGCGTAAATCATTGTGATTCAACTCTATCTCCAAGTATTTTTGTAACCTTGGATTGGGAGAGCACTGATGATAAGGTGGCATTTCATATAAACACATTGGATTGCTGTATGTATGCAATATGTATATATAAGATGGAAAAGACAAAAGGTATTTTTTAAGTTAGTTCCATACCAGAGATACATACTGGAGCAATTAATATAATGTAGGATAATATTAGAGGGAATAATAATGCAACTGTGGTCATAAACTTCTTCTTTACATCAGCAGATGGAGAAACTGATTATTCATTTGGATACTTTTGTTAGATTTAACCTCTGTTTTGCAGGGAGGTTTATCCTTTCTGTATGAGAAACAATATTGACATGTATTGCAGCATGCTGGCTGCTGGATCAGCTGTCACCAGATAACAATGTATAATTGCATACTGCCTACATGAGAACATCCTGTCGCCTCGTCTCCAAGAATAACTTCACTGCAGAATTCATTGTTCTGCAAGGTCACTGCCAGTGAAGTCATGTGCTACAGACCTCCAAGAAGAGGAATAGTTACTCTGGTCCAAAAATCCACATTTAAAATTAAAAAAACCCCAAAACCCAAAAAAAAACCACAACAAAACAAACAAAAGAAGCAAAAGTCCCTCCTAACCCCTCCTTCCCCCCAAACCCAACCAAAAATACCCAATCAAACAAAGCCCAGCAAAAGAATCCCAGTGAAATTTGCAAGAAGGAAAAATTAAGCCTGCTAGATAAAGTAAAGGAACTTTCTTTCCTTGACAGCCTTAACACTCCTTTTACACTGCAACTTACAATCATATGATTGCATACACCCTTTTTACTCTGGGGCCTCTGACACATTTAATATGCAGCCTAGATTATGTTCTTTGATTTTCTTCTTGCTTGACATTTCCTAGGTATTGTTTCATACTGCTGATTATTAATTGTTTGCAAATGTTTGTAGTTTCAACATTCTTGTCCTTAGGTTCTTTCTACCTCTTGCTGACATCGGTGTCAGTTTTAGGTGTCACAGCTGTAGGGGATAAGGTCTTGCCTGACTGTAAAGAAATTCAGTATATATTTATGAGTGGGAAGACACTGTCATTCATTTTTCTTTCCCTTCTTTTAAGTGGTCTTTCCTCTCACCCACAGTATTGTAACACTCAGATAGTTACTGCCTTAAATATTTTTTTAGAGTTGCTGTAACTGCAAAAATAATGAGCAAGGAAATAAAAGGTCATTTTCTGCGTATTAGGAAAGAAGTGAGTGTTCTATTTGTAATGGAAGGCACATATATATAAGTATATATAATTTCCCATAATGGTAATTAATTTTAATTTTTCTCTATTTTTTTTATGGGCTCATATTGCTAATGAAATAAATAATTGCCGCAGTAGTATTTTTTAAACATAGGCACATGGACTTTCATCCTTTTTCTGAGTCCATAGTGAAATGGTTATTTTAGATTATGGTAACTAGTGAACAGTGCTCATCATGCAGGTCTTGACTAAATTGCAAGGTGAATACTATATGGTTTATATTATAAATGATCTAACAAAATAGTATTTTCCTTAAGAAACAGAGTTTTGTAAAGCTCAGATTTTTTTAAACAGTTATAGTGCTGAGTAATGCAGTGTTCTAATATGTGGTTTCAAATTGAGCAAAATTCATGAAATTAAAATTTGTAATTTTTAGACTGGGTTTCAAAAAATTTGGTGATACCAATTTTTCTGTCAGTTCTGCTGGTAAATGGTTTATGGTGTCCTTTCCATTAGAAGAGGATGATTGTTGGGAAGATGAAGCAGTTTGGTGTGGCATCAGAAAAAATCATGGCATGCACATACAAAACCAGCCTCAGTCAACCTGAGAAGGAGGTCTCCTGCACATTTCTTCCTGCAGCTTCTGCTCAATAGGTTTGCTCCTTTTGGGAGATGACATGGCCCACTGTGGTGACAGTGTGCTGGCAGCAGTTATATCTTCCAGTAAAATTGCACCACATTTTCATTTATATTGATGGCTCCCTCGTGTTCCCATGGTGGTGCCATTAAAAGTGTTAAATCATTTATTTTCTTCCTACTATACAATACTTCTCAAAATGCACTCTTTCGATAGCTCACATCACTGTGACACATACAATCTAAGACTTCTGAGAGCAATTAGGATTATGTTCTCCCGTTTCATCCCCTCTGATTGAAGAGATTAGACAATACAATACCTCCTAGGTCTTTTATTTTCTTACCTTGCTACTATCCATTTTTTTCTACAAATGTTTCTTTGTTTTCTGTGTCTTAACCAGTCAACATTAGGCATTAGTAAGATATGTATTTCACTTATATTTCAGAGAATATTAAAACTCAGTATTGCGTGTTTTCCTAATGTTGGACCTAACATTCATCTTTGTTAATATTGTCCTTTTTCTTAATTTTGCTCTCTTAAAAAGGCTTACATCATTCTATGCACTTTTCTGGTGAAATCTTAGCCATAGTGAAGTTCATGAGAATTTTGGCGTCAGCTTCAAAGAGGGTATGATGTCCCACTTGTGCATATTAAAGGATACTTGTATTTTTCATTGTGAGGAAGTCTTACATGCAATGCTTACCATGGAGCTTTGAGAGAGTAGAATTAGAGTAGAACTTGGCACATATTCAAGTATCAGACCAAAAAGGTACACTGTGCAGACCTAATACAAATACTCTTGTCATAAAGAGGATATGCTATTTTTACCATTCACAATAAACAGACCTAAAAAAGTCATCTGAAATTTTGAATTTTCTTTCATTTTTGAATCAACTCACATATCACATGCATGCATTAATTCATCCTTCTAGATTTTGTGATATTAAGAAAGCAAGGGTGACATTTGTCTCATATGACTTGAAGCACGCACAAGTTAGATCTCTAAATCTAAATTAGGCTGTTTTTTATACCCCCAGTAGAAAAGTAGGTATCTCTGGATGTGATGTGTATGATGTTATTCCAGAAACCGACATTATTATGCAGAGTTTATGTCATGGTTTAACCCCAGATGGGATCTAAGCCTCACAGAGCTGCTCACTCATGAGCATTCCAGTGGGATGGGGTGTGGAATTGGAAGGGTAGAAAGGAAAACTCATGTGCTGAGATAAAGACAGTTAGATAGGAAAAGCGAAAGTTGCACACACAAGCAAAGCAAAACAAAGAATTCATTCATCACTTCCCATGGGCAGGCAGGTGTTCAACCATCTCCAGGAAAACAGGACTCCATCATGTGTAACAGTGACTTGGTTAACCCCAGCCAGCCAGAAACTGATTACCAGGCAGCTGCTCTGTCACTCACCCACCACTGGGTCAGCTAGAGAATCAGAAGGGTAAAAAGTGAAAAACTTACTGATTGAGATGAAGACAGTTTAAAGGGAAAGCAAAAGCCATGCATGCAAGCAAAGCAAAACATGGAATTCATTCACTGTTTCCTGTGGACAGGTGTTCAGTCTTCTCCAGGAGAGCTGGGCCCCATCACACATAAGAGTGACTTGGGAAGGCAAACACTATCACTCCAAACATCCCCCCCTTCCTTCTTCTTACACCCACACTTACTGAGCATGATGACATATGGTCTGGAATGTCCCTTTGGTCATTTGGGGCCACCTGTCCCAGCTGTGTCTCCTCCCAACCTCCCATGCACGCCCAACTGCCTCATCAGCGTGGCAGCACAAAAAGCAGAAAAGGCCTTGGCTCTGTGCAAGCCCCGCTCACACAAACCAGAACAGCTCTATATTATCAACCCTGTGTTCAGCACCAATTCAAAACACAGCCCTATACAGCCATTGTGGAGAAAATTGACTCTACTCCAGCCAAAACCAACACACTTGGGAAGACAAAAGCCATCACTCTGAGCATCCTCCTTTTCTTTCTCCTTACCCTAGTTTTTTATGCTGAGCATGACAGCATATGCGATGGGATATCCCTGTGGTCAGCTGGGATCAGCTGTCCTGGGTGTGTCCCCTGAAAACTGCTTGTGCACCCCTAGACTAAGTGCTGGTGAGGTGGTGTTAGTAGCAGAACAGGTCTTGAGTCTATGTAAGCCCTGCTCAATAACATGTCTGTATTATTAACATTACTTACAGCACAAATCCAAAACACAGCCCTGTACCAGCTACTGTGAAAAAAATCCAAAAAAACCCTCTATGCCAGCTAAAATCAGGACAGGTATTTTCCTATTTTTCTTTGTCGTGAAAAACTTAGAGGGACTGGCTCAGAGAGAGTGGTGCCTTTATTGCCCAAGATAGAACCTGTGAACCACACCCTAAATTTCCTACATTCTGTGCCAAAGATAGGTCTCTTGATTACTCTTGATTCCTGAATACTTCAAAAATACATTATGGGTCTCAATGTGGTCCTTTTCTGGACCCATTCCAAACAGTTGAAAATGACTTTGGAGGGGCTGGCTCTAAATTGTTTGTAATATTTCTTTTCACGCTAAATAAGGTACACAGTTCAGGTTTGTATCTTGTTTTATTTTTCTACTTTAAATTTCTTTTTCTTTCCTATTTCTTCCATTGGTAGAGTGTTTTTTGATCTTTGTACATATTTTTCCCCTTTGGTAGCTATATAAGTTCTTTTATTCTCCTTTTTCCCTTTTTGGCCTATTCAGATTTAAGAGTCCTTGGATTCCTTTCCTGCCACTCCTTCCTGTACATGTACTTTGAACTCTGAATAGCCCTTTTGAAGACACTCTGACCATTGCTTTGCCTTATATCTCCTTTTTTCCCCCCACAGATGAGTTTCATTTCTTTTGCAGTTCCTCCAAAAGTTCCCAATGCTTTTTCATTTTTTCATTTTCTTTTTAAAGATAAGTTTTAAGCATTTATTCTTATCCCATATTCAATATTTTATGTTCTCTAAAATGTTTCTGAAGCTGGAATTGATTCCCTTACACCTTGTTTTTTTGTTTGTTTGTGTGGGGTTTTTTTCTGAATTATTTTCTTTCCATATAGAATTCAAATACTCTAATTTCACAGTTTCAGTGCCCCACTTCCCAACAGCTGAAACTTTGACCCAACTCTTCATCTTTAGTTCTTGGAATTCACTCTATGTGTATGACAACTTTGCATCTGTATGCACTATCTAGAGACTTGATCAATTAAAATGCAGTCAGGGGTTTGTGCCTTCCCTGGCTCTGTTCCAGAGTACTGGCCTAAGGGATATGCATGAAATTATTACTATAGGGTTTGTTTTGTTTTGTTTTGTCTTAATTTCTTGTATGCTTACCTGAGATTTTTACCATTTACTGTTGTCACTGTCAAAATGATAAAATATGGGCTTCGAAAGCATTACATAACATATTTTACACCTATTGATTTTCTCTACTCTGCCTTTCCCATGCATTCTGCCTCCTGTCTTTTCAACACAAGGGAATTATCCCACTATGTTTCAGTTAGTCTTCCCAGATCATAATCTCCTTTATTTAGTACAGCACCTTCCAGTTCTTGCTTGTTTCCCCACACATTTGAGTCAGGCATTATATTCATGTTATCCTTCATCTTTTGCTTCAGAACAATTTTAGTTTCTCGCCTAATTTGTATGTTGGAAGTACAAGCCGGATCATCCAAATTAAGTGAAAGCTTTCCCTTTCCCTCCTTCTCCTGAAGGTTTGCAGCCTGCCTAACAGGCCCTGCCAGTTCTGAGCCCAAGAGGCTGGCAGCCTGTCTGCATAAGGGGAGAGAGTGTAATTCAAAGAGTTGGCTGCGGCAGCAGGAGACATTCCAGTGATCTGCGCATTCAAACCCCTCCAACCTACTCCATCAGATCTTCCCTTGGTTGGCTTCCTGCACAAGCATTTTATTTTCTTCACCCAGGCTTGACATGGGGAATTCTTCTGCAAGTTCCTTATCTGCACATTTCCAATTAATTTTTTTCCTTACTGTCTGATGAAACAGTTTCTTGTATATTATATCAGTACACTTTATTGGTGTCATTTGTTTCTTTAGGGAATATGATGATTAGAACTTCTGGAGCATTACACAGATGATTAGAACTTCTGGAGCAACACCTTTGTTATGACAGTCCTTTTCATCCTGGCTCTCTATCGTGTTTTGCTTATGCAATAATTTGAACTCCTTTCCTTGTATTCAAATTAATCAGTTGGACTGCTTATCCTTTCTGTCTTCCTGACAGGTCTCTTTCAGTGCTTCTGCTGCAGTCATACATGGTTGAAACTCTTTTTTTCATGTCGAAAGAATAACACACCTGTTGCAGGTGTTAGTACTGTTTCCACACATATTTCCCATCTGCTTTTCCTGTGGGCTTTCTTAGGATTCTGCCTTGGCACAAAACGTTGCTTTTCTCCTCTTCTATATGTGGGGTCAAAATTGCTTCTTCTGTTTTGTGGTGGTGGTTTTTTTTTTTAATTTTTTTTTTTTTAATTTTTTTTAATTTTTTTTTTTCCCCTGGTAATTTCTTCTCTTGGTCTTTGTCCAGTCTCTGTTTCAGTCTGTCTTTCTCATTTGCACTTCATTTGGCTGTTCCCTTATCATTCATAGAATAAATCTATTCCCCACTAGGTTTGTCCATGGAAAGGTCATGGACACAGTTTTGAGCAACTGTTTCTTCCTGTTCCTCTGGCTGGTTTTCAATGTCACAACCTTTTGCAACCCTTTCTACATTGGTTGCACCCATCCTGTAGCTGATTCCTGACACTGCCCAATTTTCTGCCCTGGTTTGCCATGTGCTACCATTTACCTGAGGTGATCCTAGCTACCACTTATGACCGAAAACATAAGAGGTGGAAAAGTGGGGGTAAAACTAGACCTCTATTTTCCTGAGGCTGCAGCACAGTGGAAGACCCATCTTCCTGCTGCAACCATCTGAGAGGCTGGTCACAACTTTCTCTCAGCTTGGGCAGATTTTGTGGCCAAATGCTGGGAGATTTGTTATAGCCGTGGGTAATCAAAGTAAAGGAAAAGATAAAGATCCTTTAGCTATAATCCATACAACAGTAATCATATTACTTTGCTTTCAAATATTTTTTCTGGACAGAAAACACAGTCTTATGGAAGAGGTACAGCCATTTGGTTTGAGGACAGAACACCCCATGCAATGCCATAGTTACAGAATCATAGGACAGCTTGAGTTGGAAGGGGCCTTTAAAGCTCATTTAGTCCAACCCCCCCTGCAATGAGCATGGTTCCCCCATGCACCTGTGAAGAAACAGTAGGTTTTCTTGGGTCAGTAAATGAAAAAGTAAGGAAAACCTTCCAGGCACTATTATTCCAGAGCCAGCAGTTTCCTTCTCCATATCATGCCCGAGACATACCTCAACTGCTTTGTACCCCTGAAGGTGCCCAGGTGAGAGGGAAGAGCTGCTGTCTGCCTCCCTCTGGAAAAGGTCCAGTCCTCTCTGCATTGACTGTCATCCTTCTTGTACCCACGTATGAATTACCTTGCATTGATAATATTCTCCATATGGCCATACAACTGCCACATGTAGCAAAGAATGGTAGAAATATAAGGAACTTCTCCCTGGTTCAAGGCTAATTAGGCTTACTGCAAACTTTAGGGAAGTAGGTTTGGGGTCCCTGGTGCAGCTCTTTACATGGGTGGGTTGTGGGGCCATCCATAGAAAGTGCATATATGTCACAGAGACTCTGAATTCTGCTCTTCATCCTCCAGATTCTTTGATGTGAATTTGCTGGCAGTGACTCCCTTAGGCATGAATTCCTCACCAGAAGTCATGTTGTGGGTTAAAAGCACTTTGTTTAAGGGAGATCTGAGCCCATTTCCATGCAAAGCAAGTTCCCTAAAGAGACAAAGATGTTCTGCCTTGTTCTCTGTATAGGGTGTTAATCAGAATACAATTTTCTAAAAGCACTATTTAATTTTGTTATCTTGTATTGTTGACTGTGGATGATTTGTATTTTTATTTCATCATATTTTTTTCCTCTTCTTATGAAATGGCTATGCATATTTTACAGGCCTCTCTAAGATCAGGTGGCTGAGTAAGAGTTGCAAAAAAGAATATAGCAAACATTTTAGAAGATATTTTTGTCAGAATGGGCCACAATCCAACATATTTGTATTAGGTCAAAAATTACATTGAAACTGGGGAGAGGGTAATTTTGAAGTCTGCTAGTAATTTTCCCTTCTCAAGAAGCAGACTAAATTTTGTTCAAAACAACTCAATCTCTACTCTTCTCACTAATGTACATAGTGTTTGATATTGCATTTCTTTATGTAAACCTTGTTTTAATGCTTCTCATTACTTCTGCTCAAGTAACCCTGAATAAATGTAGTATCTGGCACAAGATGCTATTCCTATGGCATTGTTTCAAAACTAGTGCCTTCGTGTTGCACAAGATGGATCTCTCAGTGACATGGCAGAGCCTCCACTTTAAATCCTTTTAGAAAGCTGTTTCGTCTAACAAAAGCCTGACATCCTACATGAACTTCCAGATCCCTACCCCAGGGCATCAAGCCAGAAATTCAGGATTAAGACCTAGTTATGAAAAGGTCTTGAGCTGAACATGAATAAGAAAATTTTGGTTTAGGGACTAAATATGGAAAGCACTAGGGAAAGGTCTTTAGTCTCGTCTGTTTGCAATCCAAAATCATTGTGAAAATACTTTTTTTACTTTGTTGGCATGGGCAATTAGAGAAGCAGGAGTGAAGGAAGGAAATGAGAGACTCTCTAATTATGCTTCTATAAATGTTCTCCAATCCCTTGCTAATGTGTCTGGGGGAATTTTTCAAAACTGAAGTAGACAAATGTGGTGCTTCTTGTCCAGTTGAACTGGGAAACTAGCATGCAACCAGTCTTGGCTAGAAGGCTCCAGGGAAGCTTGACTTTAAGTGCATAACCATGCTGCATCATTTTCTGTGTCAACAGCTGTCTATAACATAGCATTGCGTTCTAGGCTCTAAAACCTCAAAGAAATCCTTCATTTGACTCCACTGTACCTATCCTAGGGATGATATGATATTATAACCATTTCTCTCCATTAGCAATGTTCAGGTAGATGGTACAATTTGTCATTGTATAGTAAATAAAGAAGGGAGGGAAGAGAAGTAGAGTTTTGGATACATTATTGTAGGCACTGCTTAACTGTTGGCTCAGTCCCAGGCTCTGGGAGGAGCTTTCTAAACAACTGTTTCTGAGTCAATATATGGCAGAGTGCTGGGTCTAATTTGTTCCAGGGACCACCTCCAAAAACAGTCACATTTTGTTTTGGTCTCAGGCCCCATTTTATTTATCAGCATAGACATAGCCATGGGGTTTGGGTTGGCATGTAGTATTATGAGGCTTTTCATGACGATTCTGTTTCTCAGTGACTTCACCTCATCAAACTTCAGCTTCAAACCTAGCCTGTTCAAATCCCCATCTGCCCTATTATATTTCCTCCATCCGGCACATCCAAAGTTCCAAACGTCTGTGATCTACTGTTTTATACAAATGATCATCTTGTGGTTTGTGTTTTCTGTTCTTGTTTTGTTTTGTTGGGTTTGAGGGGGTTTTATTATTACCTACGCTTTGATTTTATTTGTTGTTTTTGTCATTGTTTGAAGTTTTGATCTGAACTCAAAAACCAGAGTTAAGTTCCTTCTCATACATCTTCTTCATGACTGTATTCTCGTGAAATTGATTTTTTCACTAGCATGGCTTAGCCAGCACAAGCATGTGCAGAAGAAAAAGTTTAAAATACATTTCAATACCTTGCCTCATACGAATTTCTATTAGAAATGTAAAATTCAATAAATAAGGTTTTCAACTTAAGATGTAAGAATTTTACAGCAAATGTGTGCTTTTTCTTTGTATCTGTATTTTACTAAATTAATCTTCTGTGTCAAACAATTACCTACCTAAGGAGAAATATGTGGAGGGATGTGATAGGTTCAAGGGTATTTAATTAAATTTATCTCAAAATTGTAGCTCTGGGATTAATAATTGATAGAAATTCAAGTATTTCACACATTTGTGTTCATGGTACCTTCTACCCTAGAATCAGTATTTCTGCAAGCCATTAACCTTATAATGTAATGCAAAGCCTTCAGTTCAGTTAATATCACTAGGTACCCATTGCTCTGAAAGTCAGAACTTTTTTCTGCATAAAGTTTATATTTTAAAAAGGGCTGGCAATTGTGCAATGTTGACAGCACAACATGAAAAGTCCTGCTGAGCTTGTCTATATATGTTTTGCTATGGCTGAGCATAAAATTCTTTGCTATGCAACTGAATGAATATCAAAAGAGAATATGAATACATGTAACAGAGAAATGAAGTGTTTTTTAAAAGGCCTTTCTTCTGAATGAAAGAAGAACAAAGAAAGATTGGCCAAGAATCAGCAAGCTGGTTATATTTTTTTCTACTTTGGGTGGCTCTGAGGTTTGACTGGGTGCCAGTTAACAAATTAGGTCATTGATATGTTACGTCTGCATATGGAATAATTCTCAGATTAGGTCATTGATATGTCACTTCTGCATATGGAATAATTCTTGATAACTGTATGGTCTGTCCACACATGCGAGACTAATTTTAATTTCCAACATCCTTCTTTCTCATTCAGGGAAAGACTTTTTACTGTCAAAACAAAATCTACTGATGCAGATTTCACCCCCGCCCCAACCTCCCTCACTCTCACCAAATAAGAACAAATGAAAAGGAAAGAGCTTGTCAGAAGTTATTTCATTTCAAACCACCTCTCATCAAAAAGAATGATAAATAAACCTGAAAACCAACTCTCAATCCTCTTAGGCCTGTTGTGTTTCATTTAGAGGAAGAAAACACAGTCACATTTTCAGTGACAGGAAGGTAAAAACCTTTTTGGAAATTTAAAGAAAGGCTAATCACAATGTATTGAAGTAAATGTAAATATTATTATAAGTATATGCTTATTTCATGTGTCTGGGTTCTCTTGGAGTATGGAGAACTAAATGCAAAGCATTTACATTTACTAAATGCAAAGCTACAAAATGCTGCTGTTAGGATCAGGTAGTGATATAGAATCAGACAGTGATTGACACATATTTTGCACAAGATGACTTAGCAGGAACTCAGCTTCCTCCCCCTGCTTTTCAATTTTTAGCATCTATGAGTTTGCCAAATGGTGTGCACTGATGAGGTCTACATTTGGCCCCCCTTCTGGATTGCCTCCTTTCTTGAGTGTTCCCAACTCCTCATGTGTTCAGCAGATTTTCAGCCCCCACCACCAGCACCACACAGCCCCGTGCCTCTGCGTGGCCACCTGGCAGGGAGACAGGCTGCCTCCCACTTCTATCTCCCGCTCCTCCTCTCCCACCCAGATTGGCCAGCAAAAGAGGCAGAGGAGGAGAGGGAAGGGGAAGTGGTGGCTGGCAACAGTTCCTATAGGAAGGTCAATTAAAGGCTGAGCGTTGGGAGAGAAAGGATGAAAGAACTGACTGGGCTGTGATGGTGTGTAGGGAGCAGGGAGCTGGGGATGACTTGGAGAAGTGGGGGGAAGTGAATTTGGCCACAGGAAGACTGAGTGTGCAGTAGGGAGGATGAACCACAGGAATGGGGACTTTGGAAACATAATGAAGGCAAGATGATTGATGATAATAACTGATAATTTAAGGAGAAGGAGACACAGGAATAGGAGAGCAGAATAAGACAAGATGTTAGAATTTTCTGTATCCTGTTATATGAGACAACCCCTGCCATGCTAATCAAGAATTTCAATACAGTAATTCTTGTTTGAATGCCATGTAAGATGGTGATAAGTATGTTTTCTGTAAATTATAAATTAGGTATGTCAAACAGGAAGAGAAGGTACCTTGCAATGGAAAACTCAAATAAGATGTACAGTGTACTACAAATTATGGTGTGTAAAAACAGTATATTTCCATGTGCTCTTTACTTTTAGCTCTTCTTTCAAATCTTTTTTTGCCATGTACTGTACCTTACCAGTTGTCAGTTTTTGTACGATACCTTATCTTTTGCATGCACTCTCAGAAAAACAAACATTATTTCTATGCATCCAAACAAAGGATTGCCAAAGAGAAAGATGAAGAACTGAATCCTTTGTTGCAAGTCAATACGTGTATCTATATATTTATGTATAAATATTTATATTTCAATGAATATTGGGCTGCTGTGAGAGAGTTGTATAGAAGACTGAATTGTAAATCAAGCTTGTTTTAGCCTTTGAGACTTGACTTTATTGGATTGGTATTTATAGACGAAGCACATCTCAAATGATTAGTTCCTTTTTTGTTTGTAATCATTATTATTACACATTCAGAGCCGTTATTCCTTAACAATTCTATCTTAAATTAACCCCTGATTATCTGCACTAGTTCTTCGTCTCTGTTCCTACCTATGCCAACCTTTCCAATAAACATATGTTATAGAAAAGATGACACTCTAGCTATCTGGGTGCAAGTCAGTCAGTGCAAATAAAACCAAAGATCTCTCTTTGTTTTTACACAGTAGACAGAGCATGGGTGACCTTGGAGAAGACACTGAACAGTGAGTTTTTCTGGTTTGGCTGCAGTGTGGTGGATTAAGAAACTGCCACCCCTAAGAGCTTGTTCCTAGCCTCCCTATTGTATTTATTTGTCTAGAGAATTTGAGATTTATTGATCTAGAACAAAAAAATTGCATGATGATTTAGTGCACTCACCAGAGAATGGGTGTGCTCACATCCTGTCCCTCTTTAAGGCTTGTTTATACTAAGGGTAAAAAAATGTATACTCACAGCAATAGCAATTTCCGCTTCTACATATTGGGGCTGGATTGTAGTTTATTCTCAGAAATAGTAATGGTTTTGTCATCCGGTTTAGTTTCACAAAATCTTCCCATTTTTGGAATATCAGGAAGAGATACTCATCAGCCTTCCTATTTTTTGTTTATTTATTGTTGTTTTTTTCTATAAGAACATTTTTTAATACAGTTGTAGATGTTTCTGAAGGGATTGCAAGTTACTCAGAATTTATTGTCCAGTGTGTGTCTACATGAAAGAGCATTTTAACCTTCACTAACAAAGTCACAATGCAAGCTTGTGGTGTTAATGTACAAAGAAAATAATAATTTCTTCTGACACTGAATAATACATTTTGGCCAAAAGATCTGTTCTGGGAATCCATACAAAATTACAGACAGGCTGTGCAAAGTTTTTATAAATGAATTGCTAAGGCCTTTTTTGCCATGACACTTGTGCAAATGGAACTGAACAAACCACGGAGATGCTTTATGCTCCACGTACACTGTCTCAGAAAGGTGTGTTACTCTTCTTCTCACTACAGCTCTGCATTGTCTCGTCCCTCCAGGGACACAGCTGATACTAATCTCTCACCTTGTGCTGCAGTCAGACAGAAGCTTTATTAATAATGACAATGGCACATCCTTTGCAGCGTCTTCCTGCTTCACTTGGAGCCTTCTCAGATGTTATCTTCATTGTTTCAGGGTAACTATAAATACAAAAGTATTTACAATTAATTGTTTCCAAAAGAATAATTACTGAACTATGAACTAAGTTTATATTGGCTTTGTTACTCCTAAACTCAAAACTGAGTGCAGAATCAGTTAGATAAATGCAATTCTTCATATTTGGGGCATGAAAGATATCTCATCTATCATCACGGAGACATATTTTTTTATGTGAAAAACATGAGGCAGCATCTTGGACAAATGTGCCCCTGGATAATTTCAGGTTGGAAAACAAGCAGTAACTAGAAAAACCAAAAGACTTGAATTTTTCATTTGGTAATTTTATTTAAATTAAATTAATAATAATTAACATACAAGCTACACCTTTTTTTGTATGTAAGTCCCAAAGGAGTCTAGAAATGGATAATAATAAACTCATAAAAAAATAGAAATGCCAGAGATTACTTTACATGCCCAAGTCACATTGCTCTTCAGAAACAGACTGTCAGGATTAGGTCTTTAACTGACGAGACAGGAAATTTCCACCTCTTCATGTTGTCCAGGATGTTTTCAAGTGATGTTCTTGGGTTTTTTGGTCATAGGCCTCAACTAAAAGACTAAGTATCTTAATAACAGATGTGAATGAATATAATTAGGTAAAAGATATGTTTAACCTAATAAGGTTTTCTCTTTAATTTTCAGACAGCATTTTTTTGCTACTAGACAGACTAGTAGAAAAAGCTCTTTGAAGATTTTGAAAGGATCAAGTTAATGTACTGATTTTTAATTGTGTATTCCAGAGTTCATAAATTTGACTAGCACTTACCTAACTACCAAAATTGTCAGTGATATATTCCTTTCTGTAGCTCCAATAGCAATTAGAAACCGTGTTCTGAGAAAACAGAATATAATTCTAGGCTATATATACTCTATAATTGTTCCTTTTTATCCAAAAAATGTGAGAAATACGTTATTCTACAAAACATGGTATACTGCAAAGCCTGGTATACTACAAAATAATAACTCAGGTTTTCAGATGAATTTGAACAGCAAGAGGGTTTACTGGAAGGGGTATTTGTGTGTAAAATTATGTGCAAGGCATGATATTCCTAGTACTCTACCAAAATGGATTTTCATGTGATGCTGATTCAATGTAAAAAAAGTTTTTTCATTATGTGACACAATAGAGACTGAAGGGATGTTTCTTCTACTGTCATGGTTGTGCTACAGATCTACTTTGGTTACTCTGAGAAGCATTTTATTCACCATTAAAATGGGAATGCAAACATAGGGAGGAAAAACCTGAAGTTGAGCAATTCAGCAGAGTCGGACTGGCACAGAAAATGAAGTGCTGAGGCAATAACTATCCCTACCACTATGTGCAAACCTAGAAGCCTTTCATGGCTAGTCATAATAGGATTTTTTTTCCCCCTCCTTTATTCCTGTGTAGCATGTTCGCATAAACAGGAGATTGAGAAGGAAAGAGTTTCAAGAGATGGGGCCATCCCACAGGAGCTTCAAGCAGGACAAAGGAGATGTTGGAATTCCCCAGAACTCCACCTCTCTGTCCTTCCATAGGCATGCAATTTTCTGTCTCTCTTTTCTTTTGGGAGGCAGGTTGCCAGGGGTAAGGCAATAGTAATTCTACTGCCACTGTGGATGCAAAGTGTTGTGTTTTTTACTTTCACCATGGGAAAGTAAAACTAACCTTCAGTCAAACACTACAGTTCAATATTTGGTAAAGGATTTTAAGCAGAAGGGTTTTAGCAGGGTTGAGTGGACAGTGATTTTGAGGCTGAGAAATGTCATATCCCAAAGAACCAAATACCCTTTCATGAAGACAGTACCAAATGCTACTCAGAGCTTATGTAAGAGCCACAGAAAACCCTTTAGAAAACATCCTTTCTTTCAGCCCCAAACTTTTGGGATCATGAGCCAGGGTATGTTAAAAAAGCTGCTAAGCCCAGACTTCTGAGGGATGAAGTCAGTCAACTGTTAGAGTATACACATGAGGAAATGATGTCATGCAGCACAGGAGATATATCCTAACTATGATTGTCTGCATCAGACCCTTCTCTTGAAAGTATCAGCATCATCAGCACTTCTTTTAGTTCCCTGAGAAATATTATTGACTCCACAGTATCAGCCAGAGAGAAAAAGAAATCCAATTTCCTGATTCAAAATGGGGAGCAGTGTTCAAGGCATTAAGCTCTTGCCTGGATTGGATCTTGCCAAAACCTTAAGATTGATTATTAATTCTTCCTTGTTAAGTGCAGAATATGTGTTTGGCGGTCTGTAAGGCATTCAGAAAGCCAGCACCTACAGCTAATTGCTTTCAATTTTCATACCTGACCCTTCACAGCAATACTTTTCTATCCCATTGAATGAATCTTTGTTTGAATGAACAAGGTAATTTCAAAGACAAACAATTTAGATAGAAAGATTCTGGAGGATATAAATATTTAAATTAGAGTTGTCTCAACTGGATATAGGGAGGAGAACTGACATGAACATACCTGCAAAAGCCAGTAAACGGAAACTTAGGAAAGTAAAATTCTGTAGTTGTATATTCATTGTGTTCATAAAGTCAGTTCCTGGTTATAATCATTATACTTTATTATTTCTGGTTTGTGGGAATAAAGAGAAACTAATTTTTTTAAAACAATGGAGTTTGGAAAGAAAATGAGACATCTGTGGTCTCTTTGGGATCTGAGTAAAGCCAGTAGTACATTTTCCATTAACTTGAATTTAATAGGATCTAAATTTGATTTAATTTAATTCTCAATTTTCTTTAATGCATTTTATAATGTATTTTAAAGAGGTTCCAAATTTGATATTATAAAACATTTCCAAATATGATGCAGCTAATATTCAAATGATATTTATCCCTAGAGGTATGTTACAGTGGTTGGTCCAGATGTCAAGAGAAACAGCTCTCTAAGCTTGCTGGTATTTAGAATGGCTTGTTGGTGTGGCTGCTGTGGCTATGCTGGAGCTGCAGCTAAACAGGTCTTTCATTGGCAAAGCTTATACTGATTTTCCAGACAGAGGAGGTCATGCTATAAGAAGATGTTTTCGACATTGTAAGTCAATAATCATGAAGCATTTCTGTTACTTGTTTTGTGTGACTCATTCAGTGAAGTCCCTGTCTCACCTGCCACTCTGCAGTGTCTGTAACACAGGTATCACTGTTTTGGACAATGGAGAGTAGGGCCCCATAGCAGCTGTGCCAGGCACAGGGTGTCCCCAGAACAGGGAAGTGTGTGACCTGGGAGCAGAGCATGAATGCTTTCTACAGATATCAGAGATTCCCAGAAGTCCATCTAGAAAAATGTTATCTCTAACTGTAGCCTCTTACAATGTTCTTACTTTAATTTTGTTTTCTAATCATTCAGTGCAGAAAAAAAGGATCTGTTTATTTTGGTGGGTATAGTAAGGTTTCATAGTGGTTTAGCTATTTAACTAATAAGGAATTAATGGTATAGAAGGTTCACCTCAAGAACCACAAGAAGTGCAAGACAATTTGAAAGAAATAGTCTGAAAATGTGAGAGACGAGCCTGAATGCTGGTAATTACATGAAAAGAGAGATTGATGGAGCTTTGCAGTAGGCTGCAAGAGGAGAAGTGTACTTGCTTTGTGCTGCAATTTCTTTTCTGACTGAAATAGAGTATTCAGAAAAGATTGCTGAATATACTCATGTCACTGCTCATACATGCTGAAATTACTTCTTAGTTGTGATGTCATAAATATAGCAGGGAAGTGTGATCCATATCCCTGTCATTCTGCATACATACATTTTGCAATTTGATAAGAGGAAGAATGCAAGCCCACTGGAACCTGGCATATTAAACTTGCTTCATTTTTTTTTGCTATTTTTGTATAGAGGGTATAAATTTAGGGGGAAAAAAGTGCCTGAAAAAACTGTTCTTATGCTGTAATAACATGGTAGTGGTGAAACTATTTTGACTGCTCCTTTTGACGGAATGCTTTGTTTTAGAACATCGTTAACTGAGGACATGTTTCTAATGCAATTTTTTTTATCCATTTATTTTTGGGGGGACTGCAACATATGTTTTTCCTCTTCCACTTTTTAATATTTTGGTCTCTGATGAATACACATACAAAAACTTCCTTCCTTTAGTTAGAGTCCACAAATGAAGAGCTTTTCTTTCTGATTGCAGATTAGCCTGCCAAGAAACGAACTATAACTGGAGAACATCACTTTAATTTATTTATGGGATACAGATGACAAGAAAGTCTGTCCTCTTCTCAGGCTTTTTGGAAAGCTTTGGGCTGACCCAGCCCCACAGAGTTCTTATGGCAAAGGCAAACTATGCCAGGAACCAAAGCCAATAGTCAGTGCAAACCTCTGAACCAAAACATTCCTTTAGTGCTTGAATTTCCCTATAATTTGTGTAGATTCCCTTTTTGTCAATGAGGCATGCAGTGGATAGCTAGTTTAGTGCAATCAGACTAAACAACTGTGCTATTCATTCAGCAATTAGATGATAGCAGTAATGCATGCTTTATGGTTTCCGTTCTTCATTCTTTCCTTTCTTTCAATGTCTGTGGAGACAAACCCTGAGATGTTTGGCAAAGAGAAGGCTCTTGCTGAAACGTATCTCTTTTTTTTTTTTCCCCCTTTAGTGTTGTTAATAAGTTCTATTCTCAGAAGCAGAACATCAGATTTACATAGGAAGAAATTATCAGCTGGAGAAAAAGCAACTCTACAGTCATTTACATATATGAACATTTGCTTTGATCTATTTCAATGCTGGAGGAAGAACTATTTTTTAATCACCAGCAGCATATGGCTTAATTTAGAATAAAATAAGTATATTTTGAATGCAAATAGTTTTAGCAGAAATATAATAAGGCATGTTTACTCTATAAATTGCTTGAGAGGGGCGTAGTGCTAAAAGTGGAGAATTTTGCTTTTGTTGCAGAAGATAAATCTTTGTGAAAGGGTAGGTTTCAGTACTTCAGCTTTCAGTTAGAAGTTTAAGCTTTGGCCAAAATCAGTGATTTTTACCCTTTCCTTACCGCTGCACATAACTTCTCTATGTTTGAAAAAAAAGGATATATATGTGGTTAACTTGACTACATTGTTAGTGATCCTATTAACTAAGGGGCAAAGTTTACCTTTGTGTGTATTAAAAAAAAAAAAGGTTTAATCATGTCAATAAAAATATTATACTGCTTAGGAAATATTCTCTTCATAGAGTTGGAAAGTAAGTGTTTGCCTAACTATTACCTTTGAAATTTCTTATTCTGGCAATTCTTCCTTTGTTTTACATCAGCTTCTGTGTGACCTCAGATAGATCAAATAAATTCCCTGTACTGTAGTTTCCTTACTTAAGGGCTAACCCAAACCCCACCAAACAATGTGGGCGCTGAAAGATTAAGTACTGGCAAATTTAGCTGTCGTAGCTCAAAGCTTTACAGCACCCAGATGTCTTTGCTGTCTCTTTTCAAAGGATTACTTCCCCAGCAAGGAAGGATAGGAAGGATAGGATATGAACCATGTGTCAGTCACCATGGTTTGCTGTACACAATATTACATTAAATTGCAATGAAGGTATGTGCTCCTTAATAAATCGAGCTGTAAATGTGACAGTTGAGGCACGGATTCGTATCCTGTTCTGTTGTTCTGCAATATTGGTCATGGCCTAAGACAGATGGCCAAGTCAAAAACATAGGATAGTTACTCCTCTAATGATAAACATGAAAGATATCTGCCAGACTTCTGAAAATCCTACTTGCATACCTCAAAAATGTTAGAAAATGCTAATTTCTTTAAACTGCTTGAACATCCTGATAAAAGGCAATGAATAAAATAAAGAATTATTGTACATCTCAAAGGAAAAATAGTTACATTTTATTCTGAAATGCTGAAAGGAAAAGACAGGGGAAAAAGGATTCTTCAGCTGACTCAAAGTACATTGGATTTCTATTCAGACCACTTTGTTTGGTTTCCAAATATGCTGTTGTGAAACACCTTTCAGCATAAGGATAGTAACTTTTCTCACAATGACAGTCAGTCATGACAATATGAATGTTTGTGAGCACGTGAAATGGAAACAGAGAATGATAGAGTAATGAGAAGCTAATGGGACAGCTGGCATTCCAGCACGGTTTGTACTAACCACTGAGTTGAAATACCTTCTTAATGTTGGGACCTTCCTTGGAAGCTGCTCTAGTGCCTCTCTAATCACTCACTTGAGTTCAGTGAGCTCGAGGTCACTCCACCTTTTTTAGATATTTAGCTGAAGTGCTCATGATTAGAATTTTGGTTCCCTGGGTTTCCTGTCTTGTCAGTGGTCAAGGATGTTCAGAATTAACTGGCTTTCTCTCCATGATGAGTGTTTGAAGAAGGAGAAAGAAGTGACAAGACAAGAGGAAATGGCCTCAAACTGTGCCAGGGGAAGTTTAGCCTGGATATTAGAAAAAGTTTCTTCAGTCAATGGTGGTCAGGCATTTGAACAGTGTACTCAGGAAAGTTAAAAAAAATGTGTGGCTGTGGAATTTGGTAACACAGCTTAAAGGTGAACTTGGTGGTGCTGGTTTACAGTGGGATTTGATGGTCTTAGAGATCTTTTCCAACTTTAATACTCCTTTGCAGTATGGGGAACTCAGCTGTGGTCTGCCTTTTCTCTACTCACACCTTAGAGCAGCCTTATTGTTACAACAGACAAATTTAAGCACTGTCTTGCCAAAGGCAGAATAGTTTAGAGTTTTGTTTTCGCGTCTGAAGCTGCAATCTTTATTCAAATTCTTCATATTACTTTTTCTTTAGTTGGACCAAACGTAATATAGTACTGCTAAGAGGAGCAGGGCACAATGTGAATGGTACCAAATCATAAAGAGCTAACAGTATATGATCAACACAATATTGGTTTAGATGTTACCAAAGAAAGAGAGAAATTTAACCCCCACTCCACTGAAAATCAATAGAACTAGTGACATCTGCATGTTAATTAGTCAGGCTTGCCTTGAAGTAGTGGATGAAAATTTAAAATTTCAGAAAACTGTTGCTAGTGACTAGATCATGTACTCTACTTAACCTGAGAGAAAAGAGAAGTTCCAGAACAGATATAAGTATGCAAATTCTCCCACATGATGACTGTATTTTTCAGTAACTACAGTCCTTTAAACACAGAAAAACACAAATGGAACAGCTGTTTCTGTGGGTTAAGGCTAAGGGGAAAAAAAAGAATAAATTTATACAAAATTATCTTGTGGGAGAAACAATAATTAAATGCAAAATTCACATTGAAAAAACCCAGTGATATGAAAAATATACTGTTTATTTTACAATAGAAACATTCTTTCTGGTAAGAGTATGGCTTTGGTTGAGTTCTGGCTGTAGTGAAGTCTTGGAAATAAATGTGTGGTTTTACAGGATATAGGCCATCATGCTGCCTTTGAGCTTGGCGTTTTTCACTTCTGGGACATAAATAGTTATCAGTAATACATCATGAACGAATTTACTTTATTTGTACTGCTTAGAGGACAAATTTGTAGTGTGTCTTTATTTGGTGTTTGGTGTAAGTCTCAATTGAAACATTAAACTTCTTATGAACTGGAAATCTTGGAAATCCTTCAGAAGAAGGCTTTTATTTATGATATTGTAGTCAGTGTTTCCATTATTTCCCCCTCTTTTCAGGGATTTATAACTTAGCTGTAAAAAAATCATTCTGGATGAAATTTGGCATATGGGATTGAACTCAAAGAATGACGTTTTTGCCCAGTTTGAAAATAAGTCTGATCACACATAAACTGGAGGATATAGAAATGATTAAATGTATTCTTTAGAGGTTGTTTTGCTTTATTATTATGTTGCATTGCATTGTATCATTTTTAACAATCCTGTATTAATAACGTTATATTTCATTCCACATTCCTGTTTCTTGGATAAAGAATAGAGTGATTACGGCTGTGTTTACCAGTGAAATGTAGTATGGTTGAGTGGTTTTGTAGCCACTAGAAAAAATGGTGGTTACATCTCCTGAGTAGCATAGCTCACTAGTTTGTTGCATAGATGAAATCTAAGCAGATGAAATGCCAATAGAATGACAACTTTTTGCCAGCTAGGCATTGCCAGAAGCCAAACAGCCAACAATAAAAAAATATGTAAATAAATAAATCCCCAAATTAGAGGGAAAAAACAAACAAACATAAAAACCCAAAAAAAGTCAACCTCAAACCCAAAACAAATCTCTAGATGATACTGAGTATTTTAGAGGCATCATAGCTATGTCTTTCTAGTTTCTGCAGTCAAAGGATATCCCTACAGGATAGGGTGATGCTACAGATTTTTCATTATTTTCACGATCTCCAGTTCTGTTTCCAGCTCAGAAAATAACAATCTTTTCACATTCCTGTTACTTCCCCATTGTAACATCACAGTAATGATGATCAAGAAAAAAAAAGTTTGTTTTTGAGATCAGATGTTGTTAACAACTGTGCAGAGAAATTTCATGTGACCAGACCTCAATTAAAGTTGAAGCTGGCCAGTACCATGGGGGACAATAAAAATAGATTTTAAAAATATTTTAATAGCAAAAGACAGTCCAGAAATTACATTGCCCAGTTTCTTGATGAAGATGGGTGTCTCACAAATGGTAACATAGACAAGGATATTAACTTATTAGAGATCATTGAAAAAAGATCCATTGAGATGGTGAAGTTGTATGAAGAGCAGCTAAGGGCACTTGGTTTTTTCAACCTAGAGAAGAGGGGACTGTGGGGAGAATCTCACTGTGGCCAGGGGAGACTCCTATCCCTTCTTCCTGGTGACCAGTAATAGGACCTATGGGAATGGCACAAAGCTGTGTCAGGGGAAGTTTAGGCTGGATATCAAGAAAATGTTTTTAACCCGGAGAGGGGTTGAGCTCTGGAAGAGGCTCCCCAGAGAAGTGGTCACAGCACCAAACCTGACAGAGTGCAAGAATTGTTTGAACAATACTCTCAAAAACATGGTGTGATTCTTGGGGCTGTCCAATGCAGGCCCTGGAGTTGGACTTTGATGATCCTTGTGGGTCCTTTCCAGTTCAGGATGTTCTGAACCATCTGTGACTGTTCAGTATTAATAAGTTGGGGTAAAATATCTGAATCGATAACTAGATATTGCAAAATGATGAGAAAAGGCTGAAATAGAATTGCAGAAAATCAACACCTAATTTTGGTACTTGTCTATGGATAAAGCAATGCAAGAGGACAGAAATGTGCACAGAAAGAAACAGGGAAGAGGAATGAGAGAACAGTAGTATGTGGACTAAGTTAGGGAAGATGTAGTTAAACTGTCAGAGATTAAGGAGTAAAGTTAAGAATTTGGGGAGAGACCAGTTAAGAAAATTAAACCTGTAGTGTTGAAAAGGGAAAAAATGTATTTACAAAGGTTCCTCAAGAAATGTAAGAAATGTGCTTGAGAGTGGTTTTATTGCATCTTTTAATTTGTGCTTTGTTGATAAAGTGTGTGTGATACAAAATGAGGCATTGGCAACACAGTTAAATGATACAGGCAGAGCTGACAGACTGACAAACCTGAAAGAAAAGGATTCTAATAATTCCTGTTATCATCGGCAAGATGTCTTCCCAAGAGGGAAGGCATGATGTGCTAATTAATCACAGCAATGTGATCCAGTACTAGAAAAGGCATATGACACACATCAGAGATTCAGACTCAGATGAGGTTTTGGTGGGGCCTCCTTCACAGTGCTTACAGTTTTGACCATCCATACATATGTTTAGATATGTGTTAAACTGAAGTAAGAAGGAGGCAGGAAGGACAAGATAGCTGGGGAAATTCAGTTTCTGAGAAGGAACTGAAGAGACATGGCATTTAACTTACTGAAATGAAGAATGGGATGAGGATTTCATTACTGTCTCTAAATGTGTTAAGGGCTTAATGCCAGAAAGGCAAAAAGCTATGATGAGGGCAAATGTTCATATGAAGACTAGATGCATGTAGAATAACCAGAAAGACATGCAAATCAGAAGGAAGTTTTTAACTGCTGGAATAGTGAAGCTCTAGAACATTCTGAATAAACAAACAAACAGCCCAACATTCTCTAAATGCAACTTCATAAGTTCATGAAGGATATCCTATGGTATGCATGTCTGCAACAGCAGGAAAGCAAACCTGACGAACCGGAAGGTCATTTTTCTCTTTGGTAAATGTCCTGAATTTTAGTTCTTATTTATTGAAACTTTCATTGTTGTTTTCCTTGAGAATGTTCATAATTTTCCTTTGAAACTCTTAGCAGCCATGACCTGTTATAGTAAGTTATAAGTAATATAAGTTTACTCTAGCACGAAGAATCTATTTTAGGGCTATGGCAAAATAAACTTTCAAAAACTTACATTATTACCATCATATTTGTGTATAATTTAGTGCTATGGTTGTTAGCCTGCTCATCTTGCTAGTGCAAGCTATGGAAAACAAGGGAGCAAGCAGCTGACTCTTTTGCATATCATCTAAACAACACTCATGTATTTCTTTTCTCAACCTCCATGACCTTCCTTTTACTCTGCCACCTGCCAGTATATATTCTCCTCCTGAGATGATCAGTGGAGAGCCTTAGCTTGCACCAAATTTTAAATGGATACACATATATTTCAGAGGTTATTCTAGGTTTGGTGTGGCTTTCATGAGTCACAATGTGTAGAGCTTTGTACTTACACATTTAAATGACTGATCTTGGCTGGTGGCTGTATTAAATGTAGCATTAATTTTTTTGGAGCATTGCTGGAATCTTCAAAATATTGTGCATTTTGTCTAATATCCTTATAGTATAAGGTAAACTTCATGATAACAGCTCAGGATGAAGATAAAGATATGTAGGTTAACTGTGGCTTAAAGGAATAAGGGGAACAAAGAAGAGAAGCCTCAGTGGAGTGACTGAATCTTCTGTTTTATTGCTTATTGCACTACTGTTGGTGAGATTTGCAGTCTGGCAAGCTACCACCAAATTAATGAAGTTCATGGACTGGAATTTCACCCAGAGTTATAGTTAATTGTATTGACATGTATCATTTCCTCTATGCCCTCTGGCATTTTTATCTGTACCTGTGCTTTCAGGAACATAGTATATATTCTTTCGCCAGGTCTGCGAGATCCAATCTACTAAAAAACCCATTGGTATTCATCCCCTAATATTAGCTTTGATCTGCCAAACGTACTTCATATCAGTGGGCAAAAAGAGAAGTGTGGGCTCAACATTTTCCACACTGACTTAGTATGCCATATTTGCTTGCACAGGCCACTCCTCAGTTCCTGCATAGGCCTGCCTACACTGCAATGAAGTTCTGACAGCTTCTACCTGGATTTAATACAAGATCAGCTAAGCAGGTGTTAATATCCCTAGCTACGTTTTAAGGTCACAATTTACAAAAGTTGATACAATATGTCACCTGTGGTTTGCCTTAAAGGGCTGAAAGGATACTTTGTCACTGCGCAATACCTGTTGATATGTGCCTTGATTTCTTCTATTTCTAGCTAAAAGAGAGCCTGGGTTTTGTCTGTTAAAATGTACACTTAGGATTACTTTGTTTTTACTTCTTGTTTTCATAAGCCTTTCCCTTATTTATCCAACTTCTTGAGTCAAAACAGGACCATAATATTGAATCTGTAAAACAGTAATAATTTTTACTTGGTACATTCTGACAGTCTTGTTAACTTCAGTCAGTTGTACTCATCTCTCTCTCTCTCTCTTTTTTTTTTTTTTTTTTTTTTTTTTTGACAGTGGATTAATTTTGAGAAGTACCAAATACAAGAGCCCTAAAGAGTGACACAAAGTTGCTCACATTTATGTTACCAAAGACCACTCTGAAATAGATATTTCCTAGGCTTAGTGGTCCAAAATGGAGACTGTGAGTGAGCTAACTCTTAATCTGCATGAGCAATCAGCAGTTCAGTACTTGAGTCATTCCCTGGCCCTTTCTCATTCAGCAGTACAATTATAGCTTTAGGCAGTGTCTATATTAGTAAATAACATGAACCAAGGCCCATCCTCTGGTTCTGGGTGTGTGCACGGCACAATTTGTGCCCATGTAACCAAATATTCTTTTACATCTGTGGAGGTTGCCTTCACTTATAGCAACTACTGAGAGCAATCTGTGGCTTGTGCTAGCCGTAAACTGGGAATGGTCTGTAAGACTGGTGTTGAGACCAAAACTCTCAGGGAATGTAATTAATAATGATGAAGTTGATTGGTTGTGAGATGGTACTTTAGTTTATGTCCTGTCTCTTTGAACTTCACTGTCATATGCAGTAGTCATCAGTCTATCTGCAGGCTGGACCTGGATTTCCTTCAGGAAAAAACACTGCTGAGTGTCTACAGCTCTTTCTATCCCATCCTTCTGAGTTCGCTGCCCTTTGCCATGTCTGTATGCCACTCTCCTGCTTTTGGCACCTAGTCCTAGTCCAAGAATCCCTTTGCTTCAGGCCTGTCTCTATACGTAATCTCCATCACTCATCTCTTCTGTTCTCCATGTTCAAGGTGAGTTTTCCAGCTCTCCCTCTAACTTCTTCCCTCCAGCAAGCTTCTTTCCCTGCTCTTATCCTATTTTGTTTCCTTTTACTTTTTTTTTTTCTTTGTCCCCCTCACCCTATTCCTCCCAATTTTGCCACATTCCTTCTCTAGTTCTCCTTACCTTGCTTTTTGCATGTCTTTCAGTCCTCATATCCCCATGCTTTCCACACCTCCACATCTGCTCCCAGGCTCCACAGCAGGTCTGTTTTTCTCACCCTGTGGCCTGTCAGTGTGTAGATGATATCCACAGACAGCCCCAGCTGCTCCTGGTTTCCATGTCCAAATTATCGGTCCCCACATTTTTTCAGTGCCCTTTCCTGTGTCCACCTCTTGCATGGGTGGATGGAAGAGTCACCAGGGAGGTTCAAGCTGTCCCCTGTAGTTCTAGTTTTCTTCCCTCAGGAAACTAAATGCACTTTTGGGTGAGCAGGAAGTGTAATGAGGAACTGTGTCATACCCAGTGAGGACCCTCCTTTCATGGAACCATAATACCTGAATTTAAGCTCTGCTTTGCATAGCCTAAGTGCTTCATAAGTCTCTTTCTCTAATATTTCTTGTTGTCTGGGTTTAGCTACAGAAAATGTAAAAGAGAAACAAGTAAAGGCACTTCAGCAGAGATTAGTGTCCAAGACACTGAGCCTACAAATCCCTGCTGAATGTCTTAAAAAGGTTGACTTTTGAAAAATTAAAATGCAAATATTTCTATGCAGGCATACATCACTGACAGAAAGTCAGCTTCCTCCTCTCCATTTTCCTGCCACTCCAAACTTCAAACTTTTACTTTCTGCATAAAAACACTTGGACTTTTCCAGGAAAAGGTTGCCAGTATTTTTTCAACATTACTGAACAACAGATTTTCTTTAACCTTATTCTCAGAAACAGCTGTACCATTTTGGATGAAACTTCCTGAAATATTTCTGCCTCAGGCAGACACTTGGCATGGAAAATTTCAGCCCAAACATTTAAGGTTTGGCAAAGTGATATGCAGCTGAAAACAGGCTTTATAATGAGAAGTGTTGGGTAACTTTAATAAGAAACAAAATTACCAGCCTCACCCCTGTACCAATCCTAACTGATGCGCCAAGCTCTACGATAAAATACTTAGTATAAATGAATGAAGTTCTTACATATCAAAGGACCAAAAAAACCCCCCCAAAAAACTAGGAACACAGTCTTCTTCCAGATATAACAAACATTTTTTGACTTATGGCTTAGTGATGTAAAGAGAATGAAGTAGATTAATAACAGAGCATAAAATGTAATCTTGAATTTGTGTCTGTTAAAGAGAAGAAGACTGAAGTGTGTGATGTGTACTGACAAAGTATGTAATGCCTTTGTTGCTTAGAACTTATGTGTTTGAGTCACTCTAAAGCCAGATGGTTTATTTTCTCTAAACACACCCCAAAGTTTTAGCTGGAAAACTACTTAGACATTAAGATGGCAAATGTAAGTTCTGAACACAATAACATAATTTATTAACCTTTCAACAAGTCACCCAAAATGTTCAACAACTACTTTTTCATTTAATTTCCCCTTCCAGTACAAGAAGAACTTAATTTCCTATTTCATTTGTTCTCCTGTCTAAAATATAGTCCTGTCATGGTAATCATGTTGTTTTTTAACCAAACTAAGTTGATAAAAATGAAGACATGTAATAAAATTTGTTCTTCTATGCACAAAATCAGTGAAATAGCTCTATAGTTTTCATATCTGTAAAAACATATTTTATTGTACTTTTAAATGAATTTAAGCAATATGTATTTATTTATGAAAAGAGAAGTTAAGCAAAAAATAAAAATTCTACTGTATTCTATTCTATTCTTCTTTTTCCTAGAGAAAGAAACACAGTCCCTGAGTATGACCTTCACGTGGGAGAGAAAAGGTGGTTCCCAATTGAGTAATTCATACTTCATTTATGCTTCACTGAAATCAAGAAGAGGCTTCATCTCTTAGATACACTTAAACCTTCCTCATTCATCATCCCTAAGTTCAGTTCAGATAATGAGAGATGAAAAACGAGAAATAGTTTAGTCTGTATCTTGTAAAGGAGAAAGGAGAATTTGCTCTTTTAGTCAGTGCTGTCCTGTGTCCTGGCTTATGACTTGTCCTACTGGATCAAATGTACAAACTGCATGGGAAACAGGGTCCTGATTTTCCTCTTTCTCTGGGACTGCTCTTACCAGTAGCCTCAGGGAGAAAGTGGGAAACCTAAGGCTTTCCTCTGTCTTTCATTAGAACTGTATGTAATAGTAACTTGGTAGTAGAGGGAAAGTGGTCAGGCAAATTATTTTGAAGCTGAAACTCCATATCTAAAATGAGGGTCCTAAAAGCTCATTTTAGTTTGCTCTGCACTTCATGTTGTGTAAGACTGAGGCTGTCATGAATTGAGCTGCCTCTGTGAAGTGATGCGTCCGAATCTGTCCCAGTCTGCTTCTATCAGTAGAAAGAACATTATCTAGATTTTCTGTACAAACAACCCCTTTAGGTAACCTAAATGGACACTGTATCATCTTGATCCACTTAATATTTACAATGTTTACTTTCATTTATGCCAAAAACTCATTAGATTTACAACATGAAACCATAACAAGTAGTAAGACATGCTGAATCACATATCGAACATCTGCAAGTTGTGGGATTTTCCTTTGCTAATGATACCTTTAATGCATGGTGACCAATAGAACTATTGTAAAGTGCATTTATCCTTTAAACTTGTACCTTTAGGGGAAAAAAATGCACTTATATTATCTCTTCTTCACTGAGTCAACTTATAGCACCTGTTTGAAGATACTACATTAAAAAACAAACAAACAAAAAAAACCCCACAACAACAACAAAAAAACCAACCAACCAACCAAAAAACCAAAAAAAAACAAGCCACCAAAACAACCCCATGCAGGATTAACAAAATATAGAAATGGTGTCTGTGTCAAAACAAGATACATGTGACTAAAATCATGGTCCTGACAAATTGCATACACCATTACTGGCAAACAGCTTCTAAAAAGTACCAGGAGCATTACACTGTGATGGAATCAGAGGAATTCAGGGAACAAAGAGACTCCACTTTCTGAGAAGACTGTCTGAGGGAAAGGATCACCTGAATGAGAACCATGTCAATGCAGAGAAAATGGACAAGTCCATGGAATCAGCAAATGGATGTGTCCTGTCACTACACAGTGGGAGCAGGGAGAAGAAATTATCTCTTTTTCTGAGGACTGAGAAAGTAATTGAAACACAGGTTGGGGATCACATATAGCCTCACGTATTGTATTGCATGGTAGTAACGCAGGAATTAGTTTTAGGAATTGCTGTTGGGATAGATGTTAGTTAGCAGGACAGACATCTTCCCCACTGGTAGGATGCAGCAGTGCTCAGTATCCTCAGGAGGGACCAGGTCAGAGAACTAGTGACTAACTTGGATGTTTGTACAGACCTTTTACAGCTTCCATGGTACATGTGAAATTCATGCAGCATGGACTGAGTGCCCTGCAATCCCACAGACTTGGTAATAGTGTAAAACAGTTGTCTCTAATGGCATTACTACAACATTCAGCAAATGTGACTTGGGGCCTCATTACTGTGTCTCCACTTCTGACATTTATAGTTAAATGATGTTGTTGATTCCAGCAAGAGATGTTACAATTTCTCTAATTAAAGGAGGGGAAAAAACAACCCAAAACAATCTTCTTGTTCCTTCCCAGATTGTTTCCATTTACTGCAAATAAGCATGAGTTCCTGCCTGGAAGCACTATCTGCAAACTGCAGTCAGATGTAAAAGAAGCCTAATCAAGCTTGGGAACCAGGCCTTAATTAGACTGCTTGGAAAACAGAGCAGAAGAGCAAATGAAAATTATTAACCATCACTCATGATTCCTGTTTCTAATTTTAAAGAGGAAATCATGCATTAATCAAACGCTAGCCCTAAGCTCAGATACACATTTTAGAAGTATCCTGAAACAACAAGAGGAAATCTTTTCAGTATTTGGAGAAAGCAACTCCTGATCAGCTATTATGTGTAGCACAATATATTTTGACAGGAAATAAGCTATGTTTCAGTATGCCTAGATTTTGTCAAATCCAAGAAAAACAAAATCAGTACCAACTGAAATGAAGGCACATGACAATTGAGGCTAAGCCTGGGTTTTGTTAAAGGAAAACAGAAATGAAGGGTATGCTGTTTTCATGGATAAAGGAAAAATATGGAAGAGTAAGAGTAAGAGGAACAGTATAGTAACATTGCTGATATTGAGTGGTTTGGTCATAGTAAAGAAACTCTTTGGTTCACATAAACAACATTTACTACAAATTATTTCTTATAAAAAAACAACAAGCATGAGCATAACTTCTACATATTACCCAGAGATCACTTGAGATCATGTAATAGGATTTATCAGAACTTACCTCATAGTTTCTGTTATATTTGGACTATAAAGATAATTTTCTATTTTTTTGGCAAACTCATATGAGTTTTCTGGCTGTAATTCAGAAACTAGCCTTTTCTGGTGGAGTCAGATTGAAGTCTTCAACTTTTGTGGAAAGCTACAGAATGAGGAGAGAAAATGGACCCTAGAACTATATTAAACATTGCACTCATTTCTGTTGGAAACATCACATTACAAAGAATGCTCACTTTTTTCAAACACAAATACCCAAGCTTCTTTCTTTGAATTACAAACAACGCTTTCTAGAACAGACCAATTTTCCCTCTAGCCATCTAAGTGTTTGCCAAGTATTGCCTCTTCAGATTTCTAGAGCTAGTGGTTTCATGAAATGGCATATCTAGAAGTGTTGATGGCATAGATGTTTCTGTTGCTGTTGCCACTCATAGACCACAGTTACTGTTCTGTGGACAGATTAAAATATGAATGACAAATGAGAAAAGTACAGGGATTTTTTTCATCTATCATGCTAGATATGTCAAGCTTTGATAGGACTAGGCAATGAAATTCAGTGATCAGAGTTGGGGATTTGATAGAGCATTGTGATCTGGTGGAATGGGCATGGATGAAAGTTACTAAGTACTGAACTTTAGTGACAGTTTTGGCATGGTTTCTTCTAAAATCTTGATGAGTAACCTCCACAGTCTAGCCCTAGGAAGAAAACTTTCTAAACAAAGTGAAGGCTTCGTACTCCAGTTTGGTGGTATCTCCCTGAGTGATATAATATAGATCAAAGTGTTTTAGTTTTAATTGAAAAATTAAACTAGCTTTGCTTAGTTGCTTTGGTGTAAGATTCCAATTTTTTTTTGTTTTTTTTTGACTTCTAAGGTGTAGCCAATTTGGGTGATGCCCTGGCTGCTAGGATTCAGTTGAAATGCTTTTTTGCTAAATTAAATATGACAGGATTTCAAATCCTTATTTCAGTGGATGACTAAGGACAAGATAGAGCTTGTCTAGTCCAAAAATTGGTGCAGGTGCCTTGGAGGTGAAAGGTGAAGGTTTAAATCCTCTTATTCTGAACAAGGAGTTAGACACACATTTCCCATCCATGGCATGAGTGCTGTAAATGGCACACTGCTGTGCAAAAATGTAAATGAAAGGAGTATAATGTTTTGTAACAAATTAGCTGAGACTTCTACTTGGTGCTAGAGTGAAAGTCACCTCTACAAGTATTATTTGCAGCCCTTTAGTTTAGGCTGGGGTCAGAAGCAGAGCTCAGGTGATAGGTAGGAAGAACATTTGTAATGCAGAACAGCACTTTTCTCACTTTTAGACTCCTGGAGGGTTTTCATTGCTGAATCTGGGAAGATTTATTCACTTTATGGTCAATGGAGAAAATAATTCAACACAACTTAAATGATTATATTATCTTTTTAATACCTGTAGCTCTTTCATTTGTCCCTCTGGTTTTGAACTTAATCATTGCAGTGCAGCCTGTTTTTTCTAAGCAGTACCACAATAGCAGAGTCTGCTGATATCTGCCTTGTTTTCATTATGAGAATGTGCCCTACCAAGTTTTCCTTTCAGGTCAATATACTATTCTGGGAACTACCATGTGATTTCTTGTAGTAAATACTTTACCCTGCTTTCTTATCCCATATCTACAGTTATCCATCAGAATCATACAGCTATCAACACTCACAACCCAGGAGTGGAAATGAGCCTGTCACTGTTCGTTCCATATTTATGTACCAATGTAACAGCCTAGTAGAAATAAAAATTTGATTTGATTTTGAGTGTGTTCCAGAATTACATACTTATGTGCCATGACCAGCACCTCATATTTGATAACCCTGACTTTTTTTTCTCTTGTTTTTATCTTGGCATTCATTTTTAGTCTTTAGACATTTGCAGTTATTATTGTAATTGCACGTTTTTGGGTAGCAATTGAAAAGTTCTAGGTGCTTTCCAAACATTAAAAAAGAAAAAAAAAAAACAAAAGAAAAAAAACAAAAAGAAAGAAAGAAAAAGCTCAGTTTCTTGGCTATTGTAATCATGTCCTTGCAGGTCTATCTCAATGCACCCTCTATGTGAAATATGCCCACAAGCACGTGGCTGTTTTGATTTATAGCTGCTTGTGTTTTTCCAAGTGACTTGACTGTTGAAGAACTCCAATGACTGCTCTGTTTGTGTACTTTAGCTGAAGCTGGCTCAAGCACTTAGGACTCTGCAGACTGGAACAACTTATTCATAAGATTTGGTTTTGCATTACGTTCATCTGTGTTTAGTTCCGTTTGCTCCACTTTTTTTTTTTTTTTTTTTTTTTTTTTTTTTTTTTTTTTTTTTTTTTTGTCCTGCATTTGGTAATTCCGTACACTGTGTCTGTTCTGTTGTTCTATCCTTTTGGTAGTTTCACCTTGTAGATTCTCAATGATTAAATAATGGTGTCACTTCAAAACAAACCAGAAAGATATTTGTATGCTTCACTCACTCTTCTGGATTTGTCTTATTCTTCTCATTTGATGTCATTATTGTGTCATGATGGAGGCTTGGCTGCAACTGTAATCATTAAAATAATAACAATAATAATAATAAAAAAAATACAGTGGTGCCAAACCAAAGAAGAAACAGATAACAAGCACAGTCTTTGTTTCCAAAAGGAGCTAATCTGGAGCTCTGAGAGCACTGCACAAACTGCCTCTGAAATAGATATAAATATGTATTGTACAAATAAGACCTAATTTCTCACACGAAGTAAGAGCTTATTGCTTTTCCTTGTGGTTGCTTTACCAGACTTTTCCATATTTTGAGCTTTATAAGGTTGCATTCACTCTTCTTTTGCATGCTTTGATGCAGGCGGAAGTCCCAACCTACCAATTACCCAGATTGTTCTTTGATTAGAATTTGCTCTTGCTGCCACCAAGACTGTGAGCACACCTTTGCTTTGCAAGGAAAATGGCATGTGGGGATTGTATGTATATGTGTAGGCTGCAGCCGTGCAGGAGCTGTAGCATGTGTTCTGGATTGGGGACTGGAAAGGGCTCCTTGCTAATCATACTACAGCTGTTTATAGCAGTTGAACAGCAATCAAGCATAGGGCGTGACTGCAGAAACCATTTAAGAGCTTTGGAATGTGACTTAAATTTTTCTTAAGGGAAAAGAACTAAATGTATTTTGCAGCAGAGAAATGTATACATTTGTAGGTGAGAAGTCTTTAAGGAGACTCTATTAATAATGATGGGGCTTATAATACAATCAAGCATTTTGTTGTATTTGGGGACTTTAGGACAGGAAGGAGACATTCCTCAAAATTGTGTCCTTATTATCTTACAGAGTGGAAAGCTGTTTATCAGGCTGGAACTGGTCACTGAGGCTTTGTCTAAATGTTGAGTCAAAGACAGCTGTGATTGTGTCTAGTCAGTGTAGATGGTCAGGACTAGTTCTGTTGGGAGAAGAAATATCATGTAGGAAGCTACTTTGAATAGTCTAAAACAGATGTAGGAGCAAGGCTATAATGAATTGATGAGAACAACAATGGATCCAGTGTTTGAGGCTGACTTCTGGCCTGGCTTTATTTACCAGTGAAGATAAAACCTTAGAAGTCTGGCTTCATCCCTCACATCTTAAGCTGGACTTAGTTCTGCCAATATGGAACACAGGTTCCTAGCAGCTAATCTATGTCAGGAGTACACAAGGTAGAGGGTTCAGCCAGTTTTACAAATTCATTAGCAAAATTGCTCACCTGGGACATTCCCAGTTTAGCTTTGCTTTACTGCTCTATTTCAGAATTCCTCCCTGACTTAGGAGAAGGCAGCTTCTGTGAAAAAATTTTGCCCAAGTGTAAAATGACAACTGCAGTACTTCTGTATCAGTGTTATGAGGTGCTGCCATGCTTTGGGAACTGGGATTCTACAAATTCTTAAGTTATATGGATGCAGAGACTCCTGCAGCAGGGAGATTTCCAGAGCTGATTCAGAGTATCTCTGAAGTCTACAGGCAGGCCTACTTCCAAGTTCAGAGCCAAATTTGTTCTTAGAAATGAGATTAAGCTAATAAAGAGATGACCTCACTGAAAGGCATGAAGAGGTACATCATGTACAAACCTTTCTCTTTATTTCAGTATGAAGGGAACATTTGTGGTGTTCAAATACACTCCTTTTCCTAATTACCTGCCAGGGATATATTGCCATCTTACTTTGTTTTTAACTTTCACTTATAAATCATTGTAAAACAAGACAGAACCAGCAGATAGCACAAAGTGTAATAAAATCCTTCAGAACTTGATTAAAAAATGAAAGGATGAATTTATGGCAAGGAAAGATGGAAACTCTATTTCAACATTTACACACAAGGAAAGGAATGACATTTGTTTTTCTCTCTACTCTTTCTATACATTCTACTTTCACCTGTGTCTATAAAGAGTGCTTAACATTGATGTAACTTGAGCTGAGGCAGGTCTTTGCAAACAAACAGAAGTGCTTAAAGATTGCCTTGCAAATGGCAACCTGCATTCCTGGTGTTGACTGCTGTGCTGCAGGGGCTGCTTCTGCCATCTCAGTGTTGGTATTGACAGGCCCGTTAGGCAGGCTGGCTTTGATCTAGCTTTTATGTTCCTTTACCTTAACACAAGCCCACTTTATTGGACCAATTAAAATTGCAGTCTTCCCTTCTTATCTCCATAGGGTAGACCAGGGGTGGAGCAACCTGAAGTTAAGCATTTTCATTTATATTGGGTTTATGAATTCTTGTTTGATGTCTTAAACTTGAGTTTATAAAGTGTAATTTGCTTTGACCCTGCTTGTCATTTATGTAGTAAATATTTTAAGAACAAGGATTAAAAAATTATTAGTTGGAGATGTGTCATTTTACTTAAAGCTCTTTTTGCAACATTGATTACAAATGTACTTTAATTGGTCAAATGTTAATAAAATTATATCACTTGTTTAAAATTACTCTTATTATTTTGCTAAAAAGGAGTTTTGAAAATATGACATTTAGAGAGGACCAAAGTGAAAATAAGATGAGAAGCAATTTCATAAGTGTCTTTAAGATACAAAAGTTGTGATTTTGACATCCTTCATGTACCAGAATTATATGGCTCCAGAATGTGCTATCAACTGTGTTAGATTAATTTTCTAGTGGTGCTTAATCTTGTTTTTATGTTATTGCTATTTTTCACAATATCATCTCATGCTGTGGCTGCTGTTCCACCAAGCACAGGCCAGTGCTGGTACAAATGAAGTATTCAAACTGATACTTCAGTTTCATTTTGGGGGACAGCAAAATATTGGATGGATTTCAGCTGCTCATGCCACAGCACTTCTTCTTGAGTATGAGTACCAGTCCTGATGAAATTGTCACTGACCCAGGTGAAAGTAGACTTGGTTTCTAATTACAGGCTTAAAGTACAAGTGTAATAATCTATCTGTTTACTGATGTTATGCAAAATGACTGCATACTTTTATTATTGCTCTCATATTATTAAAGCTTCATGTACATAGAAGGAAATGGCCTTGTCAAAGATGTTTAACACGAAAGAGCTGTGTTTGTTATATATGGTGTTGTAGCTACTCTGTGAGAGTTGGTTTTGATGCCTTACAGGAAACATTTCTTAATGTGAATGTCCATCATCCATCTGTATGTGTAAAAGCCTAAATATTACATCTCTCTTGCCTATCTCTATGCATTTCTCAAGGACTTGATAGTTATTGCATGTTACAATTATAAAGTAGTAAATTATGTAGTAACAGAATTTTCCTAGGCACTGGAGTTCAGCTCTTTTAAGCTGCATTCCCTCTCATGATTTTAGCAGGGCAGCTCTCAATCTCCCAGTCATTTCCCAGGCTTAAGAATGGGTATTCACACAGATGAGGGGCCATTTCCGATTGTCGGCCTGGCTGTGGCCATGATATTTCAGAAAGGAGAATGTATCAGACTTGAACAATTCCACATCAGTGGATCTCAGGGCTAGAGAACATTTTGGCACACAGTTAATTATTGGTGTGAGCTGACAATAATCTTGTCATGTCTTTCAGGACTCTCTGATCTAGATTTGTATTGTGCTGATGTTTCAGTTTTAGGGTGCAGTGTTTTTATAGGAATAAAAAACCCATTGGAGTGGGGATTTTAATATAGGATTGCTGAGATGTTACTGTAGTTGAAAGGATTGCTTTATATAACAGGAGATCTCAAGAAGCTTGCTAAGTTAATTCTGGTGAATTTTTTGTTGCATTATCATTCTGAAATTCTTAAAGGAAACAAAGATTCCAAGAAGTAAGACTTTTTCACAATCCTCAGTAAGCCTATTTATGAGAACAAGAGGGTCGGCTTTTTTGGAGAGGGGGAGGTTGTTAGTTTGGTGTTGCATTTTTTTCCTCCATGAGGAAATCTAAAGGAGCTGCAAAATTGGTCCCTAAGTATGTAGTATATTTGTAACACTGTATAAATCATCAATTACCTACTTTATTTGCAACAGCAGAAACCAATATTGACTGGAGATAATATTTAAAAAATGGTAATTTGATTAATTCTAGATTCATAACCTTTCTCAATTTTCAATTTTTCTGTGAAATCATAGCCCTGTCTCTGTTAAACACAGCCCATTTGCTTATGATTGTATGTGACTACAGCCCTTCCTCCATAGTAATATCTATCTTCTCTTGTTTGCTGTAAAGGGGTGGTTTTATTCCTCCTAAATTGACTAGGAAATACCAAGGAAGGAAAATATTAAAATTTTTAATTGTTTCTAAAAGGCAGCCTATTGAAGGTCTGAAATTATGTTCCCTTGTAGATTTTTATTTTAATTAGAAAAAACCAGTGACAACTGCTGGCAAACTAATTCCTATTTCTCTTCTATAGAAGAATCTGATATTTTCCTTACAGCTACTTTTCAGATAAGCTGAACTTTTGTGAAATTTGCAAAAAGTCAAAATAGAGTGACCCCAAAAACAAGGGTTACCTAACATTTACTTGATAGACATGATGTAGACCTGTATGTTTTAGTTAATTTTCCTTATTAAAAATTCTTCAAAACACATAACAGATTGGTGGGCAATGAGCAGTTACTGAAGCTCATTTTGAGGGAAGAAAAGAGGAAGACTGTGTCAATTGATTTGAAAAAAAGACTTTGCAGTCTATCTCAGTAGTGTTCTTTTTATTCTCCAAACCCAAGAACTATACTATACAGAATAATTACTAATCTAATCTGTATTCATTATGCCAAAGCTTTGTGCAAATTCAAGCTAGAGGACATATCTCAGGAAACTGGCATTCATTAGTTGCATGCATCAAGTATGTGGTCAAGCGCTGTACAGTTTCTTCTGTGAAAAGACTTCCTTGATTAGAAATTAGTGTGGGAGCAATAGTCTGAAAACCAGAAAAAGGATTTTTATGAACAAGATGGCTTCTTGTGATCCATGATGATCAAACATACTGATGGTCATCTGGTTTTCTTTTATATGTTTATACTGCCTTTCTCAGTATTAATAACTTCTCCATAAAAACAAAACCATAAGCAATTTAGATTCCATGCCACAGTTCAAAGAATTCCATTTTAAAAGTTGGAGAAAGAAACACATTTTCATTGTAAATGCCAGTGTGATGCAGCATCAGTGTATGCTAGGTGATACCACAGTAAGGATTAGCCTCACCTGGCTTTAGCCATCTCTGATTCTGGAGCAAATACATCCTGGAGGAGGGACTCCATTCATGGAACTCCACTTGACTGAGTCAAGGATGCTGTGACTAATTTCCACGTCCACTTTTAGAAAAAACTAAGATTTGGCCAATAAATTGTTCCACCACAAGTGATTCCCAGAACTCTGGCTACATCCAATTTGGTTTATATTCCAATAATAAAGTAAAATACTAACAGAGATTCAAGGCATAGTTTTCAGTAGGAATGTAACCATGTGTAACTAACACAATTTTTCTCATCTACCAAGTTTTCTGCTACAGTATTAATGACCTATATAGCAAGAAGTCATTTGTAGGCTGTTTTCATATGCATTCTATATTGTGTACAATATTGTCTGGAAGTAGGAGGAAAGAATCACTCTATAGTTTTGTTAAATAGCAAGGATAAGATTAATCATCTCTAATAACACTGCTGTTTAGATAGCAAGAACTTCTTCTTCCAAGGCTGTGAAATACTTTTAAAGCTTAGCAGCTGGAAAATATCTTCAGATGCTTCCACACTATTTATATTCTTGTAGGAAGAGAACTTAATTTTATTTGTCACTGGAAACTTTCTGGAGAGTTTAAGGCAATCTTGATATCATTGCCTCTTTGAGAAAGATCAAGATGTTAGAGAATTTGTCTGCAAGTCATAAAAGTTATGCCTTTCTTTGCTCAATTTTTTTTATAGTCAAGAGTTCAATTAAAAATTTAAAAAGAACAAAACAATTGTGCTCATGAAACACAAGGACGTACAAATTCTGAAATAAAAACATAGCATCTTTTTATATGCCCAGGTATAGTTTTTATTGAGTGTCATACATAAGGAATTAGAAGGCATCAGGATACCAGCACTACATCAATGCACATCACAACCATATTTATTCTATGGTAAAACAAAACTTTTTACTTCCTGTATTGAAAACCTGAAGTGAAGCTCCACAGTCAGTTCAAAGTTGCTAATTCAAAGTTAGCAAATGCTTAAAAAGCAAACTGTGCTACCCACTAACTTCATTTTTGCTTTTCCATAAATTTTCCACAAATACAACTTAAAATTTCTTCCTCTTAATTGTTAGTTTGAACATAAAGGTTGAACTTATTCTCAACCCCAACAAACTAGCTTTCACTGTCAGCCAGCTGTTCTTTAAGCATTAGAAGCCAAAGGGAACAGTACAATCAGCCAGTGCCCAGACCCATGGAGCAGCAAGGTGAGCAGGACAGACTCAGAGGTAGTGTTCAGCTCCAATTCAGTCCAGATCATGAAGCAGCGTCACTGTGATGAGACAGATCTGAGGTACAGGAGAAAGTCAGGCTGGATTTGTTTTCCATATGTTCACCAGTCATGATCATTATCATTGTCACAATTAGTACTGCACTTCTTAGAGATAATGTCAGTGCTTCATTAGGTAGAAAGACCAGACCCTGTGCTCTTTGCTCTAAACCTATGGGATGAATTAAAAACATAGAGAGAATTTGTGGGAAGCAGGGGTTATTCTTCCCATTTTCAGAACTGTGAAGTGGAAGTACGATCATGTGAATTGTCTGCTGTTGTCCTTGGAATCAGAGGTTTGGGAGACAATGTTCAATTTTTCTCTGCAATTACCTTCCCTGGAGTAGGAACCTTGCCACCCTCACGGTAAAGAATTTCTTCCTAATATCTAATCTAACCCTATTCTCTCTCAATTTAAAGCCATTACCTCCTAATTATTGCTATGTGCTCCCTCTATAGTCCCTCTCCAGCTTTCTCATAGGCTCCTTTCAGGTACTGGAAGGCTGCAATGAGATTTCCATGAAGCTTTCTCTTCTTCAGCCTGAAAACTCCAACTCTGTCAGGCTGTCTTCACAAGAGAGTTGCTCACACCCTCTGGACATCTTCTACTTCCTGTTCTGGACTCACTCCATCAGGTCCATGTTCTTCTTATGCTGGAGAACCCAGAGCTGGATGCAGTACTTCAGATGACATTTCACAAGACTGGAACAGAGAGGCAAAATCACCTTCCTTGACCTGTTGGCCATGCCTCTTTAGATGCAGCTCAAGATAAGTTTGCTTTCTGGGCAGCAAATGCATGTTGCCAGCTAATGACAAACTTCTTGTTCCCAAGTCTTTATCTCCAGAGCTATTCTCAATCCATTCTCTGCCTGACCTGTACTTGTGCCTGGGATTGCTCCAACCCATGTGCAAGACCCTACACTTGGCCTCATTGGACTTCATGAGATTTGCATGAGCTAACCACTCAAGGCTGTCAAGGTCCTTCTGGGTGGCATTGCTTCCATCCAGCGTGTCAGCTACATTGCACAACTTGCTGTCATTTGCAGACTTGCTGAGGGTCCACTCAATACCACTGTCCCTGTCACCAACAAAGGTGCCTAAAGAAGTTGCTGTGCACTTCCAATATAGATGGAAAGGGGAGGAGAGAATAAAGACAACTGCTTGGTCAACCCAGAAGGCAAAACACATTTAAAATTAAGTGCTAGAAACAGTATGTCGGTTCTGGAAGAAAATAGTAACCTATTTAATTCTTGAATATACTATGAAGTGATAGTTCATCAAAGCCGTAAAAATCCTTTTATAAAGTTTTTAAATCTATTTCTACACCTACCTGGCCAATTTCTACATCTACTTATACCTATCTATCTCATATAGTATGAAGTTTGCATTCATCTTTGATTAAATTTAAGCTTTGGATTTGGTAAGAATTGAATCAGACAGAAAAGGGGACACTTTAAAGGTGCAAACACAATTCACTTAGGACATTTGAACATAATGAAATATTTTATTCCCTATATGTTTTAAGATATTACATGCATTTACTCTGCAATGAACTCAAAGAATGCTCATATAACACTAATATTAAGGCATGCAATAATATGTTAACTGAAGAGAAGAATCTTTCCATAACTTATTTCACTGATATTTCTCAAAATTCTTGGCTCAGCTTTTAACAATGGCATAATATTGGCATATTAGAAAGGAAGAGGCTTTCAAAGAAACATTCTTCACATGCTCCTGCTTTAAAAGCACCAAATGTTTTTTTTTCCAGTTTCATGTAAGACAGCAGATGTGTTAGGCATTTAATCGGGCCCTTAATTCTAATTTTTGGGCATCTGCAAAATGTTTTCTAAAGTCAGTCTGTTCTATCTGGGGTTTTTTTTGTTTGTTTGTTTGTGGTTTTTTTTTTTTTTTTTTTTTTTTTTTTTTTGGTGCCTAGGTAAGTAGGAGTCCTCAGCACAGCTTTATGGAATTACAGGCTGTGAGGCAAGAACTTTGCATGTCGAAGAAATTTGCAACAGACTTCAAGGAAGTAGGGAGCCATCATGCAAAAGAATTTCATAAAACTCAACTGACTTCAACTGAAATCAGTGGGAGGCTTTCCTTTGACTTCAATGGGAGTTGAAACAGATGCAGACAGGGCACTTTATAAGGAGACAAATCTAGTTAATTCAGGATTTTTGTACATAATTAAAGAAATATTCCATTATTCACATATATGAATGCCAACTTGTACTATGTCTTTTATGATTAACAATGGTTGGATAGTACCCAAATGAAAATTCCGGCTACTTCTGGCTATCTGACTTAAATGCAATGAGACACAATGTGCCAGATTCTTGCCACAATACCATGTGTATGCCAAGGATGATCTTTCTATATCATACGCAATTATTTTACACAGGATGAGTTTGGAACAGTGAGATTCATTAAAGAGCATCTGTACTGTTGCTAGGAAATATATTTATCATACAATGATATGCATGTAACATGTTCAGCAAAAAAACCTGACACTAATTATAAGGACCTATGGACATTATTTCATACATTGCCTAAACTTGCACAAGAATAGCCTCTTCCATAACCAGAATACTTGAAGGCACACTCTGAGCAGAACCATACTTCCCTCTGTCTCACAAATACTCAGAAACAGAAGTGCAAACTCCTGTAATGTTGTGTAGTCCTACGCAGTTCACTAAAACTACCATATTCTTACTCAGTGCTTTAGTCAAAAGTATTTGCCTCTTCCATGTGTATAGTTGTATAATTCTCCAGTGTATCACTGTGGCAGCGATAAAACTTGTAAATGATATGCAGACGCATTTCAGATATTTTATTTTAAGGGTCCACCAAAGGTATTGTTTCTAGGCTATGGTTGGCTTAGCCATAGTATCACTGTTTCTATCTCCTATATCATGTTAAATGAAAAGTCTTACTCGTCAATAGAAGTGTCTCATAGTCTTGTCTCTCTAATTGTCTTTATCTCTCTTAGTATCTTGACATAGATTTTTTTCTTCCCGTTGGCTGCAACACTAAAACTTTCCCTGTATTAGGTACAATTGCACGAAAGCATTTCTATATTTTTCCCCTGCTGCTCCTGGTAGTTAAAAAATGCTCTCTTCAATCACCTGCAAAGCTTCAGTCATCTTCTTCAAATACTTATTTAAAACTTTCTTATTCTGATTAGTATTAAAAAAAAAGGAAAAATAAAAAGGTAAAGAACCCAAACAAGCTTCTAGAAGAATATAAGAATATGACTGCCTGACTGCAAAGGCTTTGTTACGGAAATACAAAAAAAACCCATTTGCCATTGTACAGCAAAAGACATAATTATTTACAATAGCTGATGAAATAAGAACTATATTTATCTTTTATAGTGACAAGATGAACCATTTAGTCAGTGCTTAAAAACTTCCAAAAGGGAACAAAACCCTTAATAATTTTATTTTCAAGCTTAATTCGGGATGATATCAGGATTTAATACCCTACCGTCAATCTAACAAGGGATGGTTATGCAGTTACCTCAATGTTTGCAGGGCTATGTGACTCATGAGCAAATTTCTTTCATGGTTGGGTTGCACTTGCACAAGTCAGTGTGTGAATTTTACATGCAGATCAACAAGATGGGACAGATTCAGGTGTGGGCATATTTATATAAGGGATTTACATGTGGACATGGAAGAGCGGAAAGCAGAATATCTGCACTGGTGCATTTGCTACTTCAGGCAGAAATTGCTCACAATCATGCTGATGAAACTTCAAAGAGACTAAATTCATACAAGGCATTAAATAGGATTTTGTTAGAGAGTTTGTGGTAGAAGAAGCTGAAAGCCAGTGACATCCCAAATCCTTAACTAAATATGCATTGATGCCATGTGTTAATCCATCACTTACAGCAAATGATGTGGACTTCATCCTGAAGATGGCAACCAGCCATATTAGCCTCTCCTGTGAAGAACAAAATGCCACTGAGCTTTAGAGTATAAAGGGAAACTACATGCATACAGTTCAAATAGAAATAAAACACAACACATTTTGAAGTGTCTCCTCCTAATGCAGCACATGGTGCTCAACACGGCATACTGATGTAACTGACAGGAGGGAGGTGGCTCTTAGTTACACACTGAAAATTCATTGCTTAAGGGGTGAGGAGTGGATGCAGAACTTTGCTAATTAAGAAGATATTGCTTAAAGGAAAGGAAGATGATGAAGCATCCAAGATAATAGAATTTAGAAGGTAAAAGATATTGGGCAAAGAGAGGAAATTGAGTGTGTCAAGCAGGACTTTCCCATGGTGAGCCTGTGAACAATGCTTGCATAGGCTTTCAGGCTTTCCAGAACTCATAGAATAATCTTCTTCATTATTCTGCCAAGCACTAAATGGAGATTGACAGGCCTGTGGTGACCAGGGTCACCCCATTTGCCCTTACTGAAGATTGGGACATTTGCTAGCTTTTAATCACCTGGGACCACTTAGATCCCTTACACTCTTGAAAAACCCATTGAGAGAAGTTTCACAGTGACATCTTCCAGATCTTTGAGTACTCTGGGATTAATCTCACCTGGCCCCATAGACTTAACAGGAACCAGCTGGAGCAGCAAATCCAACCTGATTTTGGGCCTTGGCTGAGAGTTTCTCATTCTCTTAGTCATGGTTGGTCAGCTCAGGGCTTGATGGGGGGGGGTCTCAAAGCTCATCATCAGTGTTGAAGACTGAGGCAAGGAAAGCATTAAACTTCTCTACCTCGACTTTGTCCCTGTTTGTGAGGTGATCATGCTCATCATGTAATGGGCTAATGGTATTTCCTGGCTGCATTTTGCTCTCAATCTACTTTTAATTTGATATTTTGATTGTCCCCCACAGCCCAAACTGATCAGTCTCCTAAAAATTGCAGCAGCATGAGACCAAGAAAACTTTCTGGATCAGAGTCCTGTCCCTTTCTCTTATAAATACTACAACATACAGCATCTTTTTATTGGGTTAATACATCCCTTATAGTCCAAACGTTCCTGCAGATAAGGATGTAGTACAGTATATTCAGGCTTTGTACACTTTTATTTAAAATTAGTATTGCTCCATAAACACACAAACACATAGACATGGAAAATACTTTAGCAGAATAATGGTATGCTGATAAACTTCAATCAGAGAAGTTTGAAATAAAGTTCAGTGCCAATTTTATCTGCATGGTTTATTTAAAAATCATTGCATGTTTGAACCAGAACTGTTTGCAGGGGGAAATTGCTCTTGCCTGGACTTCTGAAGATGAAAGGGGATAGTAGTGCTTTTAAAAGGAATGTTAAGAAAGTCTTGCATGTAAATCACCAGGAGTACGTCCAAGTGTGTTTCTCCATCCATGTTTATGCTGATGCATGTGACAGAAAGAGAGAGGGGGCAGAAAAAGAGAAGGGGAAGAGGATGAGAGAGGATGAGAGCTTCAAAAAGGGCATGAGCCAACATCTGAATGCTGAGAGAGGAAGTAATGAATTCTGAAAGCTCTGGGGGTTTTTTAAGCTACACTAGCTGGAAGAATGCTGATATAGTTTTATCTGGGACTCTGCATGTGAATATCAGAATCTGCATTGGCGTTTTAGACTGGTCTTAATGGACAGCTGAGTTTTACAATACCCATTAATAGTTTATGATATACAGAAATAGACTAGAAGAAAAAAGCCCTGTTAATGTATTAACTTCCTTTGAAAAGAGGTACAAACAATAGAAATCCCACTAAATTGATTTATCTCATTTAAGTAGGATCTGGACAGCATAGCCCAGCAATGTTGAGGATTGGGTTTCTGGTTGGTAAATGTGTTTTGTTCCAACTCTTTAAGTACCAGGATAGTCTTCCTTCCTCTTTCTCTGCATTACAGCAATCATAGCTGACATGGATTTGCCATTATTTGTAAACCATGAAGGAGCTTTAGCTTAGGACAGAAGTCTGGTGCCTTGAAATTTTAGACAGACTTAAAGCAAGTGTGTTAGTATAATAAAACATTTCTCATGAACTTATGAACCTGTAGCTCTTACAGATTTGTCTCTCATGGTTTGCTGTATAAATGGTATATATACTTTCCTTACTAAGTATCTGTCAAAATGATGCATATCTTTCACATAAAATATATCTCCAGATGCATCCAAATATAAGATATGTCTAAGAAGGAAGAAACATGCTAAAAGGAGAAGATTTATCTACATGCTTTAAATAGCATTTCGAAGTGCCATCTATCCTTCTTTTTAATGAAAGAAAACAATGTTATTTAGTCAAAGGCCTCTGTCATCAATGAAATTCATATAAATTCACAAGCATTTGAGCAGCAAGGTTTTCCAGTCACTCTGATCAGACTGCCACAAAGTCACTGTGACATACTGTCATGGTGTTTTCAGTGTGCGCATGCTAAATTTTTGACAGAAAAACTATTTCAGAAAGCTAAATAAAATTCAAATAAATTATGACTTCTCTTTAATGCCACTTTCAAGATTTAATCTTAGGTTCCCAAATGACATGAACACAACTGTAGAGTAATGAGAGAAAAGAAATTTTTAATGAACACTTAAAAAAATTCTTGTAAAAGACCTCAGTTCAGCAAAATGCTGAATCAGTTTTTAAGTATTATTAAAGTAGACAGAATCAAAACATGAATTTAAGTGGTTTGTTAAGGGGACAGCTTCTGATTTGGGCTGTTAACCACAGTATTGTTCTGAAATAATAATATTGTGACGTTATTTAAACTCATTATCTTGAACAAAGAACCTAAGTTTTTCAAAGGAGAAGAAGCTTCTTCTGTTGAGGCAGTGTTAGGTTTTTTTTGTTTGTTTGGTTGGTTTTTTTAAAAGTTTTTTACAGTTTTTTTTTTTCCATGGGGTAAATAGTATCCTGATATATTATAATATTTTAACAGATTGAAAAAAAAATCTTAGAAATTCCTTAAAAAGATTTTAAGAAAACAGTAATCTTCATCTTTCTATTGGTCCAAAACCTTAAAAGTAGCAGTCTTAGTACAAAGATAGCTTGGTTTTGTAGGAAGGACATGGCAACAGTGACCATATGTTTCTAAAGACATTTTATAATGCCCTAAAGACATTTTAAAATGCCTCAAACACATTGCATAAAACAAATACTTGGTGGAGAAAGATTTCTATTGTCATTTTTGTAGAATGCTGTGCCTAACTCCTTCTTGAGCAATGTGACCATCTGAATCTCATTCTGTCTTATGCTTCAATATTTTCTCCTTCCAAATGTAATATCCTTTGGTTCCTGTTTCTGACCTGTTTCCTCCTATCTCCCCCTTCAGAAGAAAAATGTCATCATCCAAAGCAGCCATTTTTGTGACATATCCTTATCTCACGGGATAGGCTGTGTTTGCAGCCTAGGCGGAATAAGCCAAATGCATCTTTGGGATGTTAAAATGCCCCAGAAGCCATGTGTCTAGGATATGGTGGACTTGAGGATGTACTGGTCAACTTCGCATAAGAAGCACAAAATTCTTTCAGATGTTGAGTGTCTTGTTCTATGCTGCCACTCCCATTGGATGATCAGAAATCTGGAAATATGGAAAAATTACTGATTCTACATTTTTGCTTGGAGGAAGAAAACATGTCTTGCTACAGACATGGGATCCTCTGTCTTGGTGTGAGGAGAACACAGAGTGGACTAGGGCTTCCTACACCAACTTTACTTCTTACCACTCTTTTTGATTCAGTCCCATGCCGTTAGGAAATTCTGTCCTTGGAGTGAGAAAAGAATGATGAGGAGAGAGAAACCAGTATATCTTGATTTTATGTATGTCACCATTTTTGTTTTGTTTTGTTTACAAAACAAAGGTATGGCAGCTACTAGTACATAGGTATCAATATTTTCTTTCACTATCCACAGATTTGAAAAAAAAAAACATTTCCACAGAAACAGTCTTGCTTACCATAACAGTTTACCCTGTTTTGCTGGATAGATAAGATGTGTCAGTCCTGAAGGATGTGTACATTTCTTACAGTTGTTATTCAGTTTTAACTCTTTATTTGAGTCTTAACTGAAATATACTGTCTTGCTGTGTACTTACAAACAAAGCATGTGGGAATTGCAAAGTCCTACCTTTTAACAGCACAATTTAATAAGCAGATAAAATTATCTTTCTATTATTTCTTTAAAATGTGCTAAATCAGTTAACATAGTGTTTCCTTGTATCATTTATAAGAGTGATTACATGAATAATTCACCCTCTACATTTGCTATTTGTTTGATCAACTCTTGTTTTTTATAGGTAATATTTCAGAAAAAAGAAAAAGGGAAGGAAGACTAAAAGAAAAAAAAAAGGGGGAAAAAATACAAAGAGAACCAAAAAGGAAAAAAGAGAAAAATAGTTCCTCCTCTCTAACAGTATACCCTAAGTGGTCTAAAGAAAAGAATGATCCTCTTGCAAGATCAATTTAAGTAGCAGTTGAACCAGAGTCACTATTCCTCCTTGTTCTCAGCTTTCTGAGAGTTTATTCCCTCTCCAGTAGGTGTCAGAAGATTTGGATGGCACCTGCCTTAGGTACTTTCACTGTTGTTATCTCTGTAGTCAGAGACCGTTGTATTTACACATGCTTAAGGGCACACCTTTCAAAGTTGTCTAATCTTCTTCTACAGGGCATGGCTGAATTTCTTCCTGGCCGTATCTGCAGTTTAAAATCACAGGAGAGGTTGAGAGTAGGTATATCTACCTATATATTATTTTAGGCACATCTTATCTTTTAAAGGACTATTGATAAATCCCAAACTAAGTAAATGCCATGTCAGCTACATGATGAGTAGGAAGGAACCAGAGATAATTTCTAGCTTGTGGCAGAGAATTATTAAGATGTTCAGCACACTGCTCACTGCCAGGATAACTGTCTCAACAGTTATCACTTGCTGTTTCAGTCTATTGTCTGTCAGATAAGTATTGACACTCTGCTACAAGAATGGAGGGCCTTGAACAGAAAGCTGAGTGCTAAGACTCTGTCATGGCACTTATTCAGGCAGAGGTGGAAGGACAAGATGCCAAGCATCATCTTGCAGTATGAGCTTCTACTCCTGTGGATGCAGTACTTACCTGTTCAACAGATCAGACATCCTACAAATCCTGCAGCAGTGGCTGTAGAACTACATTACTGGTGTGTCTTGGGTCTTAAGAGCAATAAGAATCCTCAAAGAATTATTTTTTTAATATTTAGGAGTGTGTAGCTGACTTTTACATGGGGAATATTTAAAAAGGGGGAAAGTACCTAGCCAGTGCTCCCTGGCTTCCACATCTAGGGACAGTGATTTAGCACTGAGGCACGGTATATAGCAAAGAAATATCCTAGGCCTGGTTCAGCTGCAGGTGGTAGTCGGTTAACTGTGTCCAGATGTTGACGACCAAAATATTCAACTTCACTTACAATCAGTACACATCTTGAGAATTTGTCAGTGGAGTCTCAAGTACTATACAGTTGATCAGTATATGTGTTTATTTGAAATTTGATTCTGAGTCCTCTACAGATTTCTTTGTAGATACCAACTGGGGTACAAGCTGGTTGTTTAACACAGGCAAAGTGATGTTTGAGATGTCATAGAATATCAGAAATGTCCTTGTTGGACTTAGAGATGAGGGACTTTATTCATGACCACTTCTGAGCTCCATCAAATGTGGTGTTTGATATCAGATAGTCTATGTCATCATTAATATTGCAGACTGATATTTCTAATAGTGCTTATTTTCAATGTAGCAGGATGAGTGAGAATACTGGCTGAGAGGTGGACAGCAGATCCAGCAGAGAGGCCAGGGATGATGGCTGCAAAGAGCTCTGCATGCCGTAACCAGCTGCAGAATTGGGTCTGTGAATACTTGGCGCAGTTTCTTCTGGAAAAGGATTGCTATCATGAGACACCCTTAGAAGCAGGTCTTGTTTTCCCAAAGGTTTTGGCATTATAGCTTTGTAACACATAGTCCAAATCCTGATGCTAAATCACTATGGACTGCATGTACGTGCAATAATAGTCATTATTATTTGGTGATAAAATCCTGGCAGCTGGAAAGGACAATTCTGTTTCTAAACAGACAAAAGTGCATGTATTCTCCGTAGTGCCTGTAGTGTAGGTAATGTGTAGTAGTACATGTGTTGATCCAAGAATATTGGCAGGTTTGGGGGTAATGACAATTAATTTTATTGAACTAGACTTGCTTTGCTTTAATAGATAAATAACCTTTTCAGAGTTAGAAGTTGCTGCAGGAATGTAAGAATTTCCATTTGCCCCAAGCTTTTAAGATCACAAGAAAAACAGGCTCAGAGATGACCGATCCACTGAAGGCCTCAGTTCTAAACAAAACCCAAGGACATTCCTGATATTCAAGTCAAATGAATATAGTTTGGACCTCAGAGTTTTCTCCTTTTAGTGAACCAGAGTCAGAAAACTGGTTGGTTGAAACCAAAGAGTGAGATGTGCTGCAGTACACATAAGTTGTCTTTTTATGCTATTTTGCCTATGTGTGTGTGTTAATGCTTGTACTGAATGACTGCAAGGATTGTCTCTTGTTCTTTCAAAAGCAAGTCATTCATTAGGATGCTTTACCTTTGCTAAAAGACATGTTTTCAACTTTGGCATGGCCACTGGCCAGAAAGGCAATTTCCTCTTTTTTTTTTTTTTTTTCCCTTCAAAAATAAAAGAGGATGTAAACCATCAGCCTGTATCAGGAAGCAGGATTTCAGTTTTAAAGGTGAAATAACATTTGCTCCTTTTACATGATAAATGAAAGAAATAGGATACACTAATGAAAGAGAGAGGACATAGCAATTAAAAATACCAGGAGAGGGTGGTACACATGTCTATCCTCATGTTATCTTAAAGTAAATTAGCATGAGAGGTTAAAGAAGCCAGACTTCTTTTACTACATAAATTACTCAACTTTCAGTCCAGATTTTACAAGAGCACATATTATTTACCTGAACAACTGATAGTGTGGTATTTATCACATGCTGTCTCCATTTGTAAGGTCATAAATTCCCTTGCTGTGGTTGCCTGTAACTTGTTTTAGTGCTAAGTGTAGCAGTAAAGTGCTGGAAGAAAATCTATAGATTCAGCTTATAATACCTGGCTCTGTTTTATCCTGTCTCAAAGGAAATGAGAGATAAGGCTGAGGTTGCCTAAAATGAGCAGATATAGGAATAATAGCTACTTAGTGTCTTAACTGTCATTTGTACATTGATTCCTGGCATTTTAATGGATGAAGAAAGCAAGCTTTTTCTTCCAACATTAAACCAAGGTATTTCACCTAGGTATCTCCCCTGAAACTTTTGTCCCTTGCAAGCTAAACACATAAATCAATACAAATGTATTATTTCAAATGGTAAATATACATATATGAAGATATATTGTATTTACAGCATATAATTTATATTAGAGCAAATAATAATAATTTTAAAAATTACTGTACTGTTTTTACATATGTCCTGGTGATGTTAAAATGCTGGTTTGATGGTCTGTAAATTGCAAACAAGAATGAGGCTCTTAAGCTGTAAACTTTTAAGGTAGAAAATTTTCTTTGCTTTCTTATATGTGAATCTTGCCTCAATGTCTCCTTGTACCCCAAAATATGTTATGAGAATTTCCTGTAGATCTTCATCTGTTTTTTTATCTATGTGGTTTTTTGTTTTGTTGAGTTTATCTCACAGTTTATGATATATGAATTTTTTACTACTTTATGGTGAATTGTTTGTTACACTGGCTTACTTTTGTGAGATAATTATGAAATCTCAAAACCAGTGGAATTTTCCATTTACTGCAGATCTAGAGCATACTTTAGGCTGCGAGGACTTCAAGTTCAACAAAATTATGTTTTGTCTACAGATATCTCAGTTGATCTTTGAAGGCATCATGAGATATCTGGAAATAATTTGCTATGGATACCTTAACAAGGCAGAATCATATTGAGGTATTATTGGAAACCAAGCTGTACTGTTCTGTGATTTGCATTTCCCTAACAGGTATGACATCTGCCTGATGACTCCTGGAGCACAGTTAATAATGCTGCTGGCAGGGCTTGCTCTTTTCTGCATTTTGCAGATGTTACATCCAGTGGTGCTCAGTTTTATGCCTCTCCTGAGGCATTCATTAAAATCTGTGGTTTTGTATGAATGTTGTACATTATGTGCTACAGGATGGAGATGAAGATGACTTTCTCAGGTCTTTCTCAGCACTACGACATTTATTCTTTGTGACAAGAGGCATATCACTTAGGAGGTCTTCAAGACTACGTATGTACTGTTGAACAAAAAAAGAGATCATTTTACTGATAGTCATGTACTACTGCTAAAATGTATTCAAGTTAAAAAGAAGAGTTTGCATTTATTTATGATACATATTTACTAAACAAACCACAAATACTTATCAAAATTGACCAGTTTACATGTTAAGTAGGCTGTTGCCATAATCATCCTGTTTTGCACTCATGAATATAGAGCAGAACTAATCCCGTATCTCAGAGATTGAGGATAGGGCAAATTATTTCCTCAGGGTTGCAGAAAGATGTGTCAAAATCAAGATTCAAAAGCAGAAGTGTTTTGAATAAGATTATGAAACTAGCCATCTAAAAAACCTACATCCTAATTATTTATTGGCTCAATTCCGACACTGGAGCTCAGGTATCTGGTACCATTTGGGATGACATAGGGTACATGGGACATGCTCACATGCCTAGGAGCTATCACACAGGGCCAGGGGGTTACCCAAACCCTTCTGATGCAGAACCTGAAAGGCAGCATGATCTTCTAAGATATACTAGAAGCGGTACCTATGCTCAGGCAGCTGAATCAGGTCTTTACACATTCTTTCTATTCTTTGATTTCATTTAGATTTATATAGAAGATTACCCAGTTCATTTGCTGGCAGAAGACAGAGAAATACCTTAAAATTTCAGTCACATGAATAATTGTCACAGTGACAATTGTCCTGAAATTTTTAATTTATTTGGAGTCCTGAGAAGAAAATTCAAGAACCTGTTACCAGGACTTCATAACCTACTTCAGTGAACAGCTTCCTGAGCACAGATGAGCTCTGGATGGGCCCTAGTCCTCTGATTATGTATCCTACACTTCTCTCCCGCATTGAATTCATGTTTCTCACTCTTTTCATGGTCACTATTTTGATTAAGGAATGGTATTCTCCAATTTAGTACTCCCACTAAAAATCACAAGTTCCTCCTCCTCCCCGCACTCCAACTGGAGGCAAAAAAGACAAAGATCATGGGTTGAGATAAGAACGAGTTACTGTAAATACAATGAGATAGGAAAATGAACAGTAAGAGCAAAAATATTAATAATAAAAAGTATAAGAAAAGAAATAATTCACACAGAAAAACCCTGCAATAATAGGCATAACCAGACAGCGCCCTTCATCACATTTTCTTGACCAGATGGAATGCCTGCTCCCTGGAAGATACTCCCTGTCCCCTGTCCTTGGCAGTGAGGTGAGGTGATACAGAATCCTCCATGTCCTAGCCATATCCCTTCCTGGCTACTGCAGAAATTAACCCTCTCTTGGCTGGAAACAGGACAGTCACACAGGGACAGGGAAAGTAGAATTTGATGTGCGCTTGACTACTATAACCAGTATGAAGCTGGGATTTGGTTCCCGTAAGCATCTCAGGCTATCATCAGAATGCCCTGCCTGGGTGTTAAGACAGAGATACAGCTATAATTAGCTGCAGAAATCAGCCTTTGCATAGCTTGTGACAATCTTTTGTCAAAAGCCAATGCAATTTTTACTTACTGTGTTTTCCACAATGCCTTCAAAAACTGAGGAGGGTACTAGGGACTTACTTTAAAAGAAAGAAAGGGTAAACATTTTGAAATTTCTAGGACGTTTAAATTACAGCTTTGTAATACCCACATTGGGAGACTACAGTGAAGAAGGTTGCTGTTTTCAGCTTTACAATATAAGGTAAAACCACAACACAAGATTACCCACACTAGGTCAAATTAAGGATTTATTTAATTTTGAGAGACATTAGACACCTTGGCAAGAACATGACAAGCAATCAAATAAATGTACTCTGCACTATATTACCTGTCTAAAGCAATCTAGGGTGTCCCAAACAAATGTCAGTTATAATATAAAATAATACATCCAAAGGAAAACCACACAGAGGTGGATAGAGGTGTTGTCTTTGTTTCTAATAGCTCTTGATGAATTCCTCAGCACATCCCTTTTTCCAGTTGCTTTTTGAATCGTGAGAAGGAGATATTTGAAAAATCACCTCCTCTTTGTTCTGAGCCTGAATTTTGCAGTCCTCATGACTCTCGGAAGTGCTCTTCAGAGTACTTATAGCACTATTAATGAATGAAATTTCAGGGTAATCATTAACAAATGCTTAGCCTAAACTCATTTTACATAGGGAACTGAAAAGTCTCTGAGTAGAAATGTCAGCAGTTGGTATCTTACTGAGCCTGAGCTTTAGATAGCAACAGAGAGGTGAAAGGTTCTTTATTCTTTAGTCTCCTGCATGACAGGATGCAGGATTTAAATGTACAAAAAATGATTACCACTGATGTGACAAAACTCTTCACGGTGAAAGCCCATCTAGAGAGTTGCACCTTTTACAGAAGTCTAACACTGTGTTATCACTTGCGTCCTGAAAGTAATTTGTGACAGTAAGGCAAGAAATAGGGACATCAATCAGGCTGCCACTTCCTCTTTCAACCAGAACACACTCAAGCAACAGATTGTAAACCCAAATCTTTCAGTGTTCCAGTTTTAGAAACCTTTTCCTGCTGATGTGTAACCTCAGGAGGAGGAACTGTTGCATGATGCTGGTAGTGTAAATTCATAAAATAAATTTCCTGGACAATTGGCTGTGTCTTCAGTCCATGTGCCCACACACTGTATTTTTTCCATATATACAAAGCAGATTAATGGCTTAAAAGTAAGCACAAAGAAAAAGAAATATTAATAGTAATAAGCTTGTGCCAGTTTTTATGACCAGCTCTGTTAATAAAGGAGTTCAACTACTTTGAATAATGGGGTCTGTCTGATCCTACTCACTGTTTTGTAGGTCCTGATGGAAAACTCAAGGACTAGGTAGAGAAAATGCATTTAATTATTTCATTAAAAATGGAATATGTTTGATAGTAGTACTGTTTCAATAGAGTAATGTTAAAAAAGGCCAATACCTTAGGTTGAATAGTTCTCTAATTTTATGTTGGATCCTGTGTGTTAGCTTTCTCAGCTGATTCTTGGATCTCCTTGTTTAGGAATTTTAACCAGGAAAGCTTTTAAGTATGTTTTGCCAATGATGCTAATTGGACCCAACAGTAGAAAAAACGGCATAGTTTCAAGTCTTTTAAAGCTTGCTTTTTTCTGTATGAATGAAGTAAAGCCTAATATCTAGAACTAAACTAACAGATCCAGCCGATAACTTGTCTATTGATGCTGTAAATGAAGTTTCCTCTTTACACAGGCATTGTTCTTCTAGAAAAGTGAATATCAGAATGCACTAAATATAGTAATATATTGTTTTGACTTTTTAGGAAAAAGAATTGTTACAGCCCATTTTTTCCATATCTATATCTATCTATATCTATATCTATATCTATATCTATATCTATATCTATATCTATATCTATATCTATCTATATCTTTATCTATATCTATATCTATATCTATATCTATATCTATATCTATATCTATATCTATATCTATCTATCTATCTATATAGATATATATATATATCTCAATTTTTTCATACTTATAAAAAGCAGAGAGGATAACCAGCAATTTAAAGCTGTTTCTAGGAAGCAGGGATGGCTTGGTATCCCCTGAAGGGAGGACCTGTGCTCCAGGGGGTGGGATGCCTCCTCGAGCCCACCAAAGGGCACAGGTGTATCCTGCTGCAGGGAGACCCTCAGGCAAGAAGATCCCACTGGATTTTCTGGTCTTTGTTCAAACAGACCCTGAAGGAACAATACATGCATATATATATATATATATATATATATATATGCAGGAATTATATATGCATAATTTCGAAAACCACCTTAAATAATGCTCCAGCCTTTCCCCCCAGGGAGGATGCATTTCCAAGGGAGTGATTTTGTGCCACTAGTGGTCAGGCTTACATAGGAGAGCAGCACCTGGCATTTTACAGTTTTTTAACAATCTGCTTTTCTACTCAAGTGCTAAAAGGTTAGGTCCCTAAAAAATCTGAACATGAAAGCAGGAAGTGATTAATTCAGGAAATTTAAACTGAGACATCAAAAAAATTGAAAAATTACTTTTAATGAAGAATATTAGAAGTGTAGCATTTTCAAAGCCCTTTGTAAGGAATGATACAGGAAATAAATCTTCAGTGTTTCCCTCTTTAACCTTCAGTGTATTATGAGTATTTTTTCCCTGCTATATTGAGAACCTTCCTTTCTGCTGTACTGTGTCTCAGGATTAGTCACATCATTTTACATTCCTGCTTTCTACATTTATTTTACCAACTTGGCTGTAGTATGATAGATCTCATCATGTTTGGCAGGATTTGTTTTGATGATGAATGGCTCTGCAAGTCTTTGCTTGCAAAGCATGACAGTCCACATGTATACTCTTAGCTCTTACTCCATTTATTAGTTTAGTTGCACGTGTTTTCATACAATTCTGTGTATTTTAATTGAGAGGTAGATATCTAAAAGCACATAGGGGGGTCTGTAAAACAGTACTCAGTACTCTGAAATTACATTGAATTTGGAAGTGATAGCAGATATAAGCTTTAAAAAAATATTTTCTAAGCAAGATTTTATTTGTGAAAATAAACAGTACTATTGTAGACACAAGGCTTAATTTATGCTCATTTGAAAATTTGACAGTTGTTTTCATTTGGCCACCTTCATGATCTTCTACTAGGAATTTATAAATAGTCATGAGAAAAAATTGTGTAAGTTACAATATCTGGAAAATGTTTATTCTTTTATATGTATACCTAGGCAATGGAAATAGTTTTACTTAAACAAAATAATTCACTATTTGTTATTTTGTGTTTTAGAAATATTTCATCTTCTCAGGGAACAGATACCATATTACATGATGTAGGCAGCTTAAAGACCCAAAGCAAATGTTTTGCAAATACATAATCTAGAGTTTATAAATTATTTATGTATACAACCTGATGTGAGAATCCTTGCTCATATTTTACTGACTGCACCACCATCCCATTGCCTTTAATGGAATTTCTTACAGATCAAGTTCACTTGCCAGCAAGAAGTCTCAATGCCAAGCAGTCCATGGTAGTGGGAAGAGGAGTCATAAAATACAATTTTCTTATTGACTCCAAATTAAACTTGAACTGTTGCATAGATAATAGATTTTTATTGGCTTATGCAACATTATATTTGTGTGGTGAATAAGCTCTTTTGTTCTAGGATTTTGAGCAAATATAGACTGAAATGGAAAATACTTAAATACCAGTAAAAGGTGGTGTAGTATCTTTATTCACTGTTTTGACCCTAGCTTTTTACAGAGATCAGTCTGAAATGAAAACAGGCTCTCCATCAAACTCCTATAATAACCTTTTAAAGTAACATCCTCACTGTCAGAACTAAAAGGATATAATTTTAATCTGGGTAATTTTCAAAACAGGATTTGCAAAATCTGAAACGAGTGAATCAATATCAAGTGAAAGTTGTTCTGTGCTTATGAGTCCAAGTATTCGCTGATGATTCATATAATTACATATTGATTTGATATAGTTATCTATTTCATCAGCATAGATAAGAACATTATTAGTTCCTCAAACAGCTTCCAATAATGTGTGAAAAGAGCAGCTACATTATCATGTGGGATTTGAGTCACCTGGGGTGGGACCCTTGAGAGCTCATGAAGTCACCAGTGCATCACTCCAGGAATACCTGGCCAGGTTGGAAGGAGCCTTGACCAACCTGGTCTAGTGAAAAGTGTCTTTAAGATAAAGATTTTAGGTGTTTGTCTAAGATAAAGATTTTTCCCCTCCAAATCTACTGATTCCATGACCTTGTGATTTCCTGGAAGTTACAGAAATAAAAGAGTACAAAGAGTAGGACTGACTGAAATTACTTAATGTTAAATCTTGTTAGGATGGAAAATAGTAAATTAATCACTCAACTAGGAATAAATATTTTCTTAATATAATTAATAAGAATTGGCTCCATATTTTATAGTTAGCCAAAGGATGACCCAGTCATGAAAATACATGGCTCTTTTGAAAGATATTTTCCTGAACTTGGAAGCAACTGCTGATATAATGAAGGAAAATGTCCCTATTAATGGGCTGTTTGTGAGAGACTAACAGATAAAATAAAAATAATAAAAAAATCTGCTGCACTTCAGTCTGCAACTAAAAACAGAATCATTGGATAAAGAAAGCTAAAGCCATAAAATTTCTGAAAAAATACATACTTCATTTGCATCAGGAAATGAGAGGTATTATTTAAATTCTTGGAAATAACCCTAGCTAAGATATAGATTCTGTATGAGACAAAAATTATCTTAGACATTCACAAAAGGAAAGGATATTTAATAAGTAGCCATTTGAAGTAATAGAATATAATCAAATATATTCAGTAAAAAAATACTGTATTTGAAGTAGGAGAATTAGTTCATGTCTTGCAATGCTAATGAAGTACATTCTTTTTCATCAATAGCTGTAACAGACACTAAATGACAAAACAGAGTAAAAAAATTTTGGATCCAGTAGATTTTATGTCTTGTAACCAACAGTATTAAAGGCATAGGCAGGTGAGGTTTTTGAGACATTTATGTTGACTTTAAACAAGCCATACAAAATGGGAGACTTTCCAGGATCCTGAAACAAAGCTAAGGTTGTTCTAATATTTTATGAGAAGGGTTTTATGAGAAGTATTTTATAAGAAAGTTTATGACCCACATAAGTATATCTTCGCACTAATTCTGAGCAAGAGGCTCACAAGTGAAGCATCCACAAAAGAATTAAATGTAATTAAATCTAGTCAATGTACTTCAGGGATGTTGATAATTTTTCAATAAATATATAGGTCTGCTTTTCAGGCTGACTATTATGAGAAATTTATGCTTGAACTATATTTGACTTTATTTCATATGACATCTGAAAATTGCAATATAGAAAATTCAGGAGAGACACTCTTTCTTATATCCTTACTTCAAGCAGGACTTTGAAAAATTTGGAAAAAATTGAGAGGTTTCAAAATGGACCTGCAAACCTCTTTTTGCAGTTGTTATGCAAATATATTGTCTACTTCCACAAAATTTTTCTTCATAAAAATTAAAACATTTTTCTTATACACACACTCTGCTCCATGCAGTCTCACTGTAGCTGTTTGTGGCTATGAGCACTTAATGTTGCTTTTCTTTCACGCAAGCAGAGTTAGACAAGCTTGTGAGGGAAGGCGATGTCTAAAAGCTGCTAGGCAGGCATATGCTAGAATTCACAGATAAAGAGGCCACTGTCTTAGTTCATGACAAGGACAAATGAAAGAAGTAAAAATGTATAAATTCATCCCATCCATTCCCATGTGCCAGGGTGATCAATAAGAAGTGAGCAGGCCTATAGTGTCTTGGAAGTTTGGGGACCAAGCCTGGTTTTGAGTTGCAGCTTTTGTGTCACACACCCTGTGCACACACTGGTCTCACTTACACTCCAGTCTGCAGAAAGTCAGCTGGCTCTCTGACTGTCTCAGGAAATTTCAGGATTTTTGGGGTTGGAGACAGGGAAATGGCAGTAAGATTCAGAATATATGCAGCTGACCCAAGCCTCACAGCTGTGAAAACTTAATCTTGAGCTCAGTATATCTGTCAGTATACCCATCAAAACAAGTCCTTTGCCTTATTTAGCAGTGGGCAAATATTAAGTATTTCATATTCATTCTTCACTGTTACACATCTTTTATTCTTCTTTTCCCCTGACTGAACTGAGAAGCTGAAATCCCTTTTAAGTAACAGCTTCTCTCTTAAGCCCAGCTGGCACTCTTACAATAGGGATATTTGGAGAAAACTAGTAAGTCTGTGGGGCTGGCAGCCTTGCACTGATGTGTACTGTGTCTGCAAAGATGGAACTCAGTTTCTGTGCAGAGCTGAAGGTTTATCTCTATCCACATCTCTCTCAGGGATGAATGCTTTGCTTTGGAAAGGCAAGTAAAGCAGAAGGGACTTCAGCAAACTCTATCTCCTTCCTGAAGATTCCTCATGGGGGGACATGACAGTAAGAAAGCAAAGATGCTTTTTCAGAATGCTGATTATTACACAATAATGAAGTCTATGGGAGCCCAGGGGAAGTGATGCATTTAATCATGTCAGCACAGAGGGCTGTATGGTCGTGCAACATATACTACAAAAGTTGGCTGGCCTCCCTTTGCACCTTCAGCTTCAGCCTCCCATCCAATCCCACACTTACTCTTCTGTTATCCAGCAGAATCTGGAAAGCAATCATTAAACTGCATAGCTGTTCCAATAGCAGCTGCTTGCAAGGCGGCCTTGGGAGCCCATGTCAATTCCTGTGCTGTGCAGGGCTGCTCAGGGCTCTCATGTGTGCTCCTGGCAGCTCCCCACTCACAGCTACAGCACAAAGTTGTGTGCAGGCTCTGAAAACGAGTGGAAAGAAGAGAAAGTGGAATGAAGGGGACAGCATAGCTTGTTGTACGAATTACTTGTGTGAGGGAGAGTCACAGCTTTAGATATTATGAGGCTTCTCCCTCATTTTCTCTTTGTTGTATTTCTGTTTGACATTTTGGGTTTGCTTGATTTTTCTCTCTTTATCTCTTTCCATCTCTTTTTCCACATTTTCCACTGTGCTTTTATGTACCGTCACCTCTTTTTATATTCTTTCTCACTTTCTTCCCCTTATCCTTCTATCTTTTGAAATCATTCAATTCCCTCAATTTCCTCACATATTTCTTTCCTTTCTCTTTTTTTCCCCCCTGCTGTTCTTCCTAAACAGCTTCTCTTCCTTCCTTCCTTCCTTCTCTTCCTGATTTACTCTACTCTTCTGTCTTCTGTACTGCTCCCTTCTCCCTTCCTCCCTCCCAAATCCCATCTCCATTATTCCCTATCTCTGGTGGCAGGTGCTGCAGCTGCGGCAATCTGAGACACTCCGGGAGTGGTGGAGTGGGGTGGAGGGTGGTGGTGCTCGGGAGGGTCTGTGCCACATGTATTCCTCCCGCCCTGCAAGCAAGAGGAGGAGGGATTTGCCTGTGCAGGTCTTGGGACAATGGTTCCTGTCAACAGGATGGGGAAGTTTTATTTAAACGTGGGAATGTCCCATGAAAATTGAGACATCTGGCACCCTTACATTTCACGTCTGACTTCAGCTTCATCTGCTGCCATTATGAGTGTCATAAAAATGGGTAATTTCACGAGCCATAGGGGTCAGAATACACAATAGCATTGCATTGCAGATGGTATGCTTGCCTTTAAAAGGACTGGGTCTTGTAGAGTTGCAGAGACTGCAGCTTGGCATATCTGGGAAAGGGAAACATGAACTCAGGAATGAAAGATTCCACCAGTGTCATCACACACAAAACATTAAAAATATTGCAGTCACAATTTAGAACCAGAAAGAAAAGAGATCAAAATAAGCAAATTCAAAAGAAATTACACAGCATTAATGTAGAAACTATTGTTCAGTACCGGTCTTAACCACAAAATTGTAGGTATCTCATTTATGCACCTAAATTATCAATTTCCCTATAATCCATGTAGAATTAGTGAGGACATCTCCAGGAGATCATTCAGAGCACTTAGGCTTATACTCTGCTCTTGCTAGGACCCTCAAAGGGTGTTTTTATTTTGTAGTCTGGTCTGGCTTTGCTTCTCACCACACCATGCTTCAAGTTAGTCTTCCTCTTTCCTGCTGTTTCAATGCCTCAGCATTCTGCATAAATTCCTGGTATAGCTTTTCCACAAAAATAGGCAAATGGATATTTTGCTGTATTTATTTGCTCTTCTGGTCCTGCTCATTACTTTGAGATGACTGAGGTCATTCCCTGTGTGTTGTAGCAGTGGGCTGGTTTGCAGGTACTAGCCAAACTTTTGGCCCCAGTTATTTTGTGATTTGTAGCCACACTGCCAATCCAATAACCAGCAGAGGGAGTGCAAGTTTGATCTCTCAATGCCAATGGTTGTTGGTGCCCCAGCTAAGAAATGGCTACAATGTAAATAGCAGAATGTGTACATTTAATCAGGAGAGATAACATGATAGAGATGAGTTGCCAGACGGATGAGACGAGTTGATGAGAGGAATGTTTTCTCTAAGCATTAAGAGGATCATATGGACAATGTCAGATGAAAAATAAACTGGCAAGAATTTAATTAATATCATCTGTTTAATCCAGAACTTTTCTTTTTCTGGTTGTTGATTTAAATCGGATTCTTGTGCAGTAGCTAATGTAAACAATGCTCTTGTTGCTTTCAAGAGTCTGTACTTCAAATTTTGCCTCCTAAGACACAGCTTAGGGGCAAAGGGGCGGTGGTGACAGAGGCTGCAAAGGAAAACAAATTTCTTTCTTTGGGAACAGTGTTCCTTTTCCCAATGATTTCCCATCTTCTGTATGGGATAGAGTTAGCTGCTTTCCAGGAACTCATCTCCATTTGTTCAGGCACACGGTAGATGTTCCAAATACAAGATGACAAAAAGACCTGCAGACATCTCATATGATCCTTAGCAGTAGAAGTTTTTCTAGTATACAGGGCCTTAAATCCATTTAGATGGATTTAATAGCCTCTGCAACACATCCTCTGAGCTGGGTACTTGGTCCCTATCACATGGGTGTAGTTATGGCAAAAACGCAATACAATAGGTACCAGGAGCTAAACTTTGCCTTGGGAGTTGTAATACATGGTTCTTTAACCCCTTTGCTGGGCTATTAACCAGAACATAAACTTATCCCATTTGATCAGTATATCTAACATTTCCTTTAGAAGACCACTATGGGTCCTTGAGTCCACTAGGGAATGGAAAAGCTGAAACCTGGAGGCAGTAGAGCTCTAATACATCTAATGACAAATTAGTTTGACAGTGAAATAGTGTATTTTTGATGCCACAGATAGAGAAACTCAGTCACCACGCATATATGATGGTTGATCAAAACCCTGGATGCACACATGTATTTGAGACACTTGCTAGGGATAAGAGACATATTGAGTTTCCCTTAAAAGTGCAGAGATCTCTTCAGACATGGGCACAAGTCTCTTACCAAATTTCCATGGACTTCAGTGTGACCATGACATGCAAACAAAACCTTTTATTTATTTCAAAGGAAGAGAACTGTATCAAGTTTTTCCATTGGTTTATCTTGCTCTTGTTAGTCTCTGATGCCTTTCTACAGAACAATCTGGGAGGAGATATTTTTCGGTAAATCATTACTCTGCAGTATTCTTCTGTTCAAATAGATTCAGTGGTACTATAGTTTCTCTTGTTTCAGTGAGATTTATGCACTGGAATAGCGGAATGAAGAAGCTAATGAAACTGCTCACAAAAGGTGAGACTCTATCTGTCCCACACAAACAGGCCCAGTGCAAACATATGCTGTGAAATATTATTTAGTCAGTGCTTTTCTAACTGGCTGATTACTCTGTGCAATCTCTCCTTCCTGCTTTCAGCTGCTAAATTGCATTAGTCATTCTTTCCTAATACTTATTTTCCACATAAGTAATTACTCTGTGCGTATAGGGGGCTTCACTGGATGGTAAATATCTATTTGAGTCTGTGGTACTCACTGTGTTGCATATCCTTTCCCTAGGTGATTTAGAAAAATTCATGTCCATAACAGAAATTTAATTATTATTCCATTTTACCTTTCAATAACATGCTAATTTTAAATTAACTGCCATACAGCACTCTTTCCATTTTTCTTTGATCTCTCCATACAAACTCAAATTTTGTAAGTGGGGAGGATGGCAGAAACAGAAGCTTTCTCATATTAATGTCATAAGGACAAGGAAACCAAGATTAGTAACAGTGTTTTAGAGAATTCTAATCTAAATTCATACCTTTGTAAAAAAGTACCACTTTTTGGAGCAGAAATCAAGACATTAAATTTCACTCCCCTGTTCTGTAGCAAGGGCTCCAGCACACAGGACTGAACTTGACAGAATGTGCATCTCATACCCTTATAAGTATTCTTCCTGTCAATATCTAATTTTATTCTGATTATGCAACATCTCAATTGCAAGAAGAAAGGAACCTTTTTTAGCGTGTGCTATTCCACAACTCAAAAAACACTTTGTGGAAGAAATTTTTAAATGTTGCCAATGAAGAAAATATGCCCATTAATTTTAATCCTCACAAAATTAAAATGGAAATAACTTCTGGGAATGTACACACCTGGGAATGTATACCACATATAATTTATATTCTTTCCCACCAGAGGATTAAAAATATTCTATGATGTAACATTTTGTGAATTCCTGTTTCCTTGTTTAGCTGAAGTCCCTCTTAAAATATCAGCTGTTTATATATGATATGTGACTAGGAAGTAAATATGAAAGCAACTGATATTAAATTAATAAAGGAAGTAAAATTTGCCCATGCCTTATTGATGTAATATGCAATTTTTTTTTATTTGTTACCTCACAATCTCTCCTTTAAAATAACTGAAAGTAACAGTTCCTTTCCTCTCGCTTTCACAGTATTTATTCTTTGATAAGAAAATTCCCTTAATGATTTTTGAGAAGTGGACCACTTATGTTTGTTTCTTAAAAAAGTTAAAAATTGCAAAACCAGCACACAAGACTGTGAGAAGGGAAGAGGGAGGGAAGGGCCAATGAAAGGGGAAAGAAAGATGAAACATTGATGCAATAGCCAAATGTTCTGTCCTGTCTTGTTGAGGCTTGAGACACCGAGTTTTTCTTACCAGCTTTGAAATATACTATTAGTCAAACTCCTCTGAAACATTTGAAAATACATTTTTCAAACCATTTTGAGCAAAAGCTCAAAGGGAGGTTATATTTTTTGTTTCGAACACTTAATTGTTTAATGAAATATTAGAATGAGCTTCCTAAGAGAGATGGCAATGTGATACTGCTAAGTCTGCCATGAAAAATCGATTCAAATTTTAAGAAGACTGAAAGTGTATCCTTTTCATTTGGGGTAGACTATTAGTGTCCTGATTTCAGATGCTAATATCCTGAACTGATGTTGAAAGTCTGTGCTAATTATTACTTTGCAAATAGTTACCTGACTGCATATTTAAAATTTATCTTGAAACACAAAAAAATAATATTTTTTCAGGCATATCTTATCACCAAACAGGAGAAATAGAGTAAGAGTCTTGTATCTGTTTTCTGAAAAACAGACTTATGAATACAGAGGTACTAGCTTACCTGATATTTGTACCTGGTATTTGATGTAACAGTTGAGCAATGCAAATTTCCTCTAGGCAGTTTGTTCTGATGCAATAATTATTACAAGGCCTGGCTCTAAATTTATGCCAGGAAGGCAATTTTAAAACAGTAGAATTATTTATCTGGAATGAATGATGCCACTAAAAACATTTAGAATTTCAGCCGATTGCAACTGAAGGAATAGGATGCTTTTGTCTTCCTGTTTCTCCTATAGTTATGAAAATACAAACTTAGACTGTTGAGTGAGCCAACAGGTGTCTAATGCAGAGTTCAACACCTTTTTCTGTGTTTAGTTTTGCTTTTAGGAATCAGTTGCGAGTGATCTAACAACCAGGCTACAGAACCAGACTTCTCTTGCCTAATCCCCCTCTTACTCAGTTTTCTTTTCATTGCTGCCTGCAGAGATATATGGCTTCAGTTGTACAGGTGGATCACATCTCTCCTGACTCGGGCGTGGTTTTGTGTGTAGAATGCATAGAGAATCAAGTCTCTGCAGGCTGACAAGTGGTTTGAATCCAGACCCGTGACTTCCTAGGCAACTACTTTCATAATAAAATTATTATAAAACTGTAGGAAAATGATTATGGATCCTATCTAAATTTATAATCAGTAAAATTCTTTGCACAAGTGTCTGCTTTCATCTCAACATGGAGACAAAGGTGTCCTTTCCATGTAAGGACCTACCTAGTTTGCAAATTCAAAGTTGAGTAGGCACTCAGTTGTTTGGATCAGCGAAGAGCATATCCTCTTTAGGTATGTGCAATAACAGGATACTTGGATTTTGGAATAAGTGCTTCTTGGGACCTTGGCCAAGGATTTTTGGAGAGTGCTCTGGGACTTAGATGCCTGAATCCCATTGAAATTGTACTGTATGGGCTACTGTGAAGTACTGGATTGTACCTTTAAGCACTTATGATGTGGAAAACTTTATATGTTTGAGAAGACAAAGATTGTATCTTTACTTCAGGAATAACTTGAAGCCTGGAGAGCTTCAAGAATGTCTCAGAAGCTTTTCATTGCCCTTTCATTGAAAAGCCTGAATTCAGGCAAGCTATGCATGCCCTGTGTGCCTAAGGAAAGTTGGCATGTTTCAAAGAAGGCAGCCGTCAGTCATCTTCTTCATGTTGCCTGGGTGATATTGTCTCTAAAACACATAAAACACAGGAAGGCAGTCACACTCGGGACAGCTCTCTGTATATTTAAGATTCGATTTGTGGGGTTGTTTGGGGAGTTTTTGTTTTTAGGGTTTTTGTTTGTTTGCTTGTTTGTTTTTTCTGTTTTTCTGTTGTTTTGTCTGAAGTTTGGAGTTCTGACTATAATGCAGCTTTCTCCCACGTTGAGCAAGAAATTGCTTGAGCACATAACCAGTGTGATAAAGCAACTGCTATTTCACTACAGTGTGAACATAGAAAAGAGATTATCTGTAAGTCATTATTTCCTAGGACATATCCTTGAGCCTGACACTCTCCAGCTAAAGGGGAAATAAGGTAGAATATCAATACCTAAGCCCAAAATGATGATACTAAGGATCCTTACCTTATTCTTCAATTCCATACTCCTCACTTTTGCACTTCTTCCTGTTTATTTTTTCTTTTTGAAGCATCCTAGAAGCCTCACCATCATGATTTTTCCCTTTCTGTATGCAATATACTGAGAGAGAGGCAAATCTGGAGCAGATAAAAAATTCAGCTCTGTAGAAGTTTATCGTGGGGTAGCATGATAAGAAACAGAAAAGTGTTTGTTTTCTGTATAGTAACTATCTGGGATTTTGTTATGCCTACTGTAAGACCACAATGATTTATGAGAAGAAGCATTTTCACTACACAAAAACAAGCTAAATGTTTTCATGTGTGGGATAACACAACACTTTCTCAGCTGGCTGAGTTTGCAGGGCCATCTACATTTATCACTCTCATAAAGTCCCCTGAATAAGTAAAAACTCCTCTCACCCACTCTTGCCTGTGGCTTTTAAACAGGAAGGATCATTTTCTTCTGCCCCAGCACAAAGAGAGCTCTGAGCATCTAATTACAGTTTCTGTGAGCAAATGTAACCAGAAAAGCATTTCCCTGTAGCTAAAATGCCTAAGCAGAGCTCACACTCTCTCAGTTTTCCCAGACTAAGGTTGAAAATCTGCTCTCTAAATTATTCCATTGCTTTACAGAGGAAGTATTAATTACATTACTGCAAATGTAGATTGGGGTGGGATGTAATTACAGGGTCGGCTTTGTGTCTGTTGTCCAACAGAATTAGGCAGGAAGTGTTTGCAATGCCAGCAGTTTCAGGTGTTTTGCAACCTATTATATTTGCTAGTTCTCACCAGGCCTCACAGATGGATCAGGTGACTTTCTGCTGCCCGATTGTCTGGAAAATCCACAAAGCTGCTATTACTACAGGTTCATGGCTTTTACAAGGCTGATGGGTTTAGATTTTTAGAGGAGGAAAAGAAAAAATAAAAATCCATTCTTTTCCATTCAGCCCTTGCCAAATTTGGCTTTCCTCCTTTAATCAAAGACTTCTTTTTCTGTTTGTTTTCAAGTTTCCTACTTCTAATCCTCTATTTTTTGTCAATTTTTTTCTACTCTTCTGAGAATGTCCTTCTTGTTAAAATGGCTGTGTGTGCACAGGAAAAGCCATCAGGCTCTGCAGCAGGAAAAAAACATGGGCACTCGGTTGCCATGACTGGGCGTCATACTGGGACATGCACTTGACTTCCAGTTTAGGCACAACATGGACTTATTTTCTGGAAACTACCTCTGTTTTTTGGGTCTTGGTAGATGGTAGGAAGAAAATCAAACTCCTGTACTCTTCAGTTGCTGGCACTGTCACCAGGTGTAATTTCAGCCTGAGCTGAATGAACACGTCCCAGAAAAATGCCTGATCACAGCTCAGGAGTGACAGAGACCACTATCTGCAGACACCTTTGATACTGATTCCTTGTGTAGGAGGGAGAGAGCTGGTTTGTATGGAGACAGGCTGTTCTCTCCCAGTTGATCTGGGTCCAAATGTATGGTCTGGGGCATAGTTATTTCTACAGACATGATCCATGAATTTGGATATATTTAACTTGAGTTCTGAGCAAGTGGCTGTCCGTGTTTAAAAATGCTTTCATCAAGAATTTGGGATGGCTCTTCATCAGGGAAATAGATTTTAAAGAGGCAATTCTCTGCTATTTGACCAGTATTTGTTTCTTCATAAAACCTATTTGTACTGACTGCTGTGCATGAACAATATTCTCTGATCTGTAGAAGTCTGAATGAAACAACCTTATCCACTGAAAACAGATAGAGTGGGAAAGACAGTAAGATCTCTTCATATACCTTCTTTTGGATCTAACTGTGCGGCTAAAGATACCACCACTGCCCTCATCTGTATGTTTCTGCTGCTGTGTTCTGTCCAAAGAGCAACTTCCACTGAACAAGTAATTTTGTCTGACCACAGCCAAACTGAGTTTGCCTGCCTGTTGTGGAAAAGCAGGACGGGGAAAAAGGCAAGAAGAAAGAGCACAGGCTGGGACTTGTAACCAGGCCAACCAACAGAGTTATAGATGAAAAAGAAAATAGCAATCACAGTAAAGACACTGCAGCTGTATGCTTTTCTGTCACTATTATTAGTTATTTTATTTTGGGGCGGCAAGTCCTAAAAAAAGAAATATTCTGGTATTATGGTTTTATCCAGCTCTGTAAAACCTTAAGATCAAGATCAAGGCTCATGAAACAATACTTAGCTTTATTCTTAGAGCAAACATAAGAACACTGTGGAATGCTCCAGTTCCACCCATTTCTCTATGGCATTTATCTTTAATAATATAAACATTCAGAATATACCAACATCAATTTGTCATGGCAAAATCTTTGCATACAGTTTTCAGTCTTCTATGTTAGCAAATATGGAAGACATAAATCAAGTTTCTTTTAGCCCTTAAACCTGTATAAATATGAAAGGTAGATGCCAAAGCAACATGTGCCTTCAAAATTCCTAAAATAGATAGGATAGCTATTACATATGCACAGTCCCCATGAATGCCAGCATTTTAGATGTATATTCATGCATATACTGTGGCTGGTGTAGTGAAGTGTGGAAAATATTTGTATTCATTCTTGAAGAAATGACCTTAATAATTCATTTTGGACTCCACCTCTCCTGAATTACAGTTGCCTCGCTTGTGGAGTATTTTCCGTATCTTGGAAAGACCCTAATAAATTCTAATACTTTCCTAAGTGTGGAAATAATTAGTAGTTTATGATGTCACAGATTTTCAAACTTTTTTCATAGTTGTGGTTGCAAGAAGCACATATTTCCTTTCTGTTCCATCATGCTTAGCTGTGCTTTAATTTCCTTCAGTGGTAATTAGGGCTTTTGAAGAACGATGCAGCATTTGTTTCAGATGTGCTTGGAACTAACTGGAAAACTTGTATGAAAAAGGAATATATCCATGAGATATCAGTGATAAGAAGCACAAATAGTTTTATTTTAAGGACTGATATATAGTGTATTTTAAGGTATTATTCTAAAGATTACCTTTCTAATTTATCTGGCAAGGCTCACATTTGATATGAACCAGTACAGCCAACAGCAGATCATCATGCTAAAGTTTTACAGACATTATTAAAACATGCTTTTATTCCTAAACAGCTTTGCATATTACTGGAAGAAGTTGAAAATATATAACAATTATTAAAATGTAAGGATTTTCACCCAAAGGTTGAGGATTCTGAGGTAAGGATTGCATCTAAATTTAGGACTGAACAATGTTGAACTTCACTTGGAATGACATTCAGAGGAATGAGGCAGTTTTAGATGGTTTTGGTTCAAGTGCAGGTTGGATCAGTACAATTAAGCCTCTCTCCAGCAGTGATTCCAATGTGTGTACAGATGAGTGCAAGTGGAAACTTACTCAGAAAGCTTAGGGCAGAGAGGGAAAAAGTTTAGGAACAAGTGTCATGGGATAAAGGAATTTACCAGAAGAGTAAAGACTGTATTCTGACTTGGTCAATATTTTGGTGCTAACTGAATTAAAAAGTCAACCTTCTGTTCATATCTAGTCTGATTCTCATCTTTTTTCACATCAGGAATTTACTAAAAGTCAGCTGCAGATGAGAGGGCTTCAGCACACAATGTGTTACCTTTTTAGCACTCCAGAAAGTGGTTATTTAGCAAAATAACTGAATAACCTGGCTGCTTTACACCGTTCTTTTGCACGTGAATTAGTCTTTTAAGTGCTTAAACACTTCCTAAAATTTAAGCAGATGTAAGGTTACTAAACAGTTTCAGGAATGTCAAAAGTCATATACATATATATAAACTTTAAATCTTCTGTATATTTTTTTTCTTTTTGATACATTGTCCTGGTCTGTGAATTTGTAGATTTGTATTTGCCTTTCTCTTCTTGCATTTGATCTTTTACACATCCTCTTTCCTTTCTTTCTTCAGTTGTCTGTCTTGTTCCTTTTATTTCTTTCTCTCTTTCTTGGGGGGGTGGGAGGGGATTGTTTTGTTTTGGTTTTATCCCCCCCAAAGAAGACGTAGTACCAGCTTTTTTGATAGGGACTAGTAAAGAAAGAGGTAGCATCCATTCTAAAATTGTCCACATGGTTCAATAATGGAATAGCACTGTATTAAATAAATAAATAAATAAATAGAAACATTAGGAAAATGTGAAAGGATACATGTAACATGCAGGCTGCTAAACAAAGACCATCTTGTGCAGAGTGTAAAGAAAACATAATGACTACAACCTGCCCTAGGGTTTGAAAACAATTTACTGAGAAGTCTTTTACAGTGGCTAGCTTTGGAGTTATTTCTAATTAGGTAGCAGGTAATTCAAAATCTCTTTAAGTATGTTCTATAAATTTCCTTCAGAGTTTCAGTGTTATAAATCTGTCATGATGATATTTTGAATCTTCAGGAATTAACAGATCCTAATCTCAGAGCTACAACACAGACATATTTTATGACAGCATGTTTCAAAATGAATATATTTCCAAAAGAAAAGTCCCAAGCTAAACTGAACCTGAGAGATGTCAACGGAGTAAAATATTTTGGGAGTGATTCACTCCTTGCAATTAGAATACTGTCTTTGTGTTTTGACAGCAAAATACAAAAAAATGCCAGAAAACTTTGAATTTAAATATTCTTTTTTGATTTTACATGAGGAAAGTGTAAATCCTCTCAAAATATCTAACTCTATTTCCCCTTTTTATTTCTAGACTTCAGTCTGCTGTGGTGGAAAATATCTACAAAATTATTTGGTCTGTTTCCATCTCAGTGTAAATTTAGGAAAAATGCACCCCATATGTTATGCATGCCCTTCTAGATAAGAGATGGCTAGATATGCATAGAGCATCTAAACCCACTCTGTCCTATTCATTTTCCGGAGTGGGGGGGATGAGAGATCTTGGATGACAAAGGTAGTGCAATGTGTGTCTGAGCGTTATTGTCACAGACAAGCAAGAATGACTCTGGGGAGCCAGCTCAGGTCTGGCAGGACTTTTGGGCTCAGTGTCCAAAACCAGGCAAGCATGTACTGGGCTAATCTTGGAAGCAAGGAATCTTTGCTCATGTACCCTGTCAGGTACATGACATGTACACCACAGCAGGGTATTTGTCTGCAAAATGGATGCACTGCCCACAGGTAATGGACAGTCAATTGTACCTGCTGGCCTATTGCAGTGAAAGTGTTCTGTGCCCTGAATGCGTGTGCAATGGAGGCAGCTGAGTGTGGAATAGAAGCTGTTTGAAATCAAGATGAAGAAACTTGTAAATAGGGCAAGCAGGCTGAAAGTAGGACTATGCAAAGACAAGAGAAGGAGAAGGAAACAGCAAATTATTTAACCAAAGAGTACTTCCAGGTTGGGAGAGAAGGGAATTTACAGCCTTGGAAAAGACAAAAAGAAGAATTGCAAACTATATCTAAACAGAGCTGTTCAGAGCCTTAAAGGACAATGAATTTCTGGCACATAATTTAAATGTAGAAGGGAGAGTACAATGTTTTTGTCTAAGTCCTGTTAACATTGACTTGTTGGTAATGCTTGTACTTCTGACTTTTTTGCTTTTATAGTTGGAATGTTGTTAATGTGACAGTGCTACCTGCTCTATAGTCTCCTTCTGCTAGCAATGCATCAATGCTCTGATAAGTGAGCTGTGAATTGCTAAGTGTCTGTGAACTTTACATTTTTAGTTCCATCCTTCATTGTTGACTAATGTTTTTCAGTATTCCTACTGAATTAAGAAGAATAAAAAGAAACGAACAATTGTAGATATTATTAAATTAAAGTAACTTGCAAAAAAAATTAAAAAGGAAATACACTCTTTTTTTTTCTTTCTTTTTTTTTTTTGGAAAAGATAACACCTAGAGAATTGCACTTTACAAAACAAAATGCATGTTGACAGATAATAATGTGTTTTTCAGACACTCTTTTTTTTTTTTTTTTTTTTTTTTTTTTTTTTTTTTTTTTTTTGTGTATCTTATCCCAATAGTACAGTACACTCTGTGTGTTTCTCTTATGGTTAAACTCAAAAAATTCCTCCTAAAACTGCTTCCAGACCCTCAAAGAACATTCTTACTGTCTCTAGAAAAAGCAGAAATGTCTATAGTGATATGAATATAATCACTGGACATCCCAAGGTGGATAAAAAACATCATTTTGAGAATAACATACTGAGATTACAAAGAAAGAGAAAAGAACAATGAGTGGCAGCTCTTTCACTTGTACCTTCCAGGGCTGTATTGTCAGACACATGTGAATGGGATCAGCTGTGCTGCTTCCATCACCATCCGATCTGTCTGTTCTGATGAATTTATGTGGTGATTTGGGCCTCCCTGAAGAGAAAATTCTTTGTGTATTTTGGTATTGTGAGCAATAGTGGACTCTGCTTTCTTTCTCTGAATATTCTTCCCCTCTATAAGCTCTTCAAGCCCATCACACTGTCTCAGTTCCCACTTCTTCCATCTAATTTTGTTCATAATCTCTTCATCACCTGTCTCAGGTGAAGAGGTGGTGCTCATATCAGGTTCCCCATCTCAAGGCTGGAAGCAGTGACAAGGCGTCCATCATTTTCTTGGATTGCACCATACTGAAGGTAAAGAAATTTCCCAAAATGAAACTCAGACCTTGATTCAGTTGCCTTCACATGCAGTTCCAGTGCCATTTGAACAATCCTATGATATCTGGCCTGGCCTCCTGCTACTTTGTGGAAGACCCAGGTTTCCCACCCATACTGTACATGTCTATGAGCTCCATTTCAAAATCTAAAATGGATGAGAATGATTCAAATGGTACTGAGAACTGAAGTGTGCCTGAGACAAGTCCTTAGTATAATGTCTGGTGTGTAGTTAAGGCATACCTGTGCCAGATGGTTTCCATTTTTTAGCTTTTCTTTTTCTTTGGCCTAATGTGTAGTGTATGGCAGAAGACAGTTGTGCTTTGATCACTCACTTGGTAAAGGTTAGGCTAGTGCCTCCTCTAGAACCTTTGTCACAAAAAATTCTACTGAGAAAAGCTAATGTTTGAGGAGGCACTGGAAATCTAGTATTCCTGAAATGTTTCAGACCTATAGGTACCGCATTGTAGAGCCACCTGGAAAGGAAGAAACATGGACTGATATCCTTGAAATAGAGAAAGAAACTAAAGCTCACTGTTTGAGTGGAAGGTGCAATCACTTCAGTTTTACAATGATCATTATCCTCCTTAGCATCTTTTACTAAAAAGAATGAGGCCCTAGTAGCTCTTTCAAGGAATGCTTTCAGATGATTACACTCAAAAAATTAATTTTGAGTAAAAATTAATTTTGTAAATAATTTTGAATAAAACCTGCAATGGAGATTTGCCTAGATTTTGGAGAATGGATGTGCTATTTAGAATAATACTTTGAGTTTCACATTCCCATTGTCTGATTTCATACAGCTCCTTGATTGAAACAGAATTTCTTGTTATAACACTTGAATGTCTCAAGGGAAACTTTAATGGGTTCTGAATCCTGTTCTGAAATTGTCCACCAGAATGACAAATGAAGAATGGGAAAAGTACATTTACTGGGTATTTTTTGTCTCTGGACCCTTCAAAATTGCCCTTGTCATGCATCACAAGCAGAATCTCAAAAACTGAATAAGAATGATAATGGGAAAAAATAACTGACAGAAAAGAATTCTACTGGAAGTCCCTAATAGAGATAATTGTTTTAAAGCATTTGGGGAAGGATGTATCTATAACAAAATTAAAATAGTTCCTGTTAGAGATAAAATGATGAGCTGTCTTTGGAAGCCCTTTAAAATATAATTGAATATGAGATTAATAAACTATACAAGTTGAAACATTTTATTTATGGTAGCTGAGCTTGCAAGTGGCTCACTTAACTTTTACTACAGATTGCATTTTAAGTTTTAATCTGTATCTCCTTATCACTGCCTGAATAACTACAATAGTAATTTGCCAAAGCATGGCTATAATAACAGGATAGTGAATGATGTCACTTCATGGAACAGAGTCTCGGCAAAATTAAGTTCTCTTGGGGTCATGTTTCAATCCCATGAAAACTTTAGATTTTGAAATGCTTTACCTACAGGTAGAGTAGATTGAAATGGCACCTGGGTTATGATGAAAACATCAGTGGAGAGGGAATCAAGAGATGCTCTGCTAGGTCTTTCACTCTGGACAATTGAGAGATTTGCACCATGCTGGTGCCTTGGTGGACTTCATCATTGACAATAAGTGAATACCAAGGGTACGGTGAGGTAGTTAAGACACAAGACTAAAATGTTAGAGAATGACAGAGAATGAGATTGAGGCAGCATTCTTAAAAATTTCAGAAAATTTGTCTAGATGTTTATTGTCAGCTCCATCTGGAGGGGGGAAGACTATCCCAATGAAAATTAAGTAGAAATTGAAATGATTTAATAGAACGATTGTCAGGAAGGAACTTACTGTGTCAGTAGGTAACTCATCCTAAACAAAAACCTAAATTAATTTATGCTAGATACAACCTGTGTACATCAACAAATTCAAGCTCAAGCAGCAATGCCATCTTGAAAATTAAATCTATTTAGGAAAATATTTTGATTGCACTTAGTCAAGCTCATTCTCAAAATTGCTTCAGGACATATATGAGCCAAAGCTAACCTTGAACTTTTTGTTAAAGTTCAGAGATGCTTTGGCTTAGATATGGCTAGAGATCTAATCCCAAAATGATTCTATCTGTGACCATATTTACTGCCTTAGTGTGTCAGAGTTCTCTTTTGTTTCTTCTCTACCTCTATTTCGTCCTGTCTTTATATGTGGAGAACGACCATACCCCCTCTCAGTTTTTATTTTTCTAGATTAAACAAACGTTGCTCATTTAAGTCTCTGTTCATAAAATAAGATCTACCTTCCTGATCTATATTCCCCAGATCTCCACCCTTCTCTGCATCTTTTCTTGTTTAAATTCCTCCTTATTGTACAGTTTTTCATAATTCATTTTACTACATTCTCCAACAGTGGTCTTTATACCTCATTGCAAGGGAAAAGTCCAGCATGGAGTCCTAAGAATACACATAGCTTTTTGCAATAAATGTTGTCTGTGCAAGTCAACCATTTAATCTGAAAATTTCCAGCCAGTTCTAAACTCTTGCACTTTCTGTATTAATTAAACAAGACTGTTGGAACAAAGATAACCAACCAACCAACCAAAAAAGCCCAAACCCAAAACCCTACGTACTTTACTTTTCATTAAAGACTGTAAGCATTAGTGTTGGGAGAAAAAACAAATCTGATGGTACTTCTGGCATGGAAAAAATGTGTTTTCCTAAAAATGTTTTGAAAATCCAAGAGGATGGGCGAAGTAAGAATGTTACACCCCCACTTGAAGCAGTTTCAAACCTAGAAGACACAAGGGAATGATCAGCTGTAGTAATTTTCAGCTAAATTACAAGTTCCCTGTGATGAAAATGATCTAATCTATGTCTGATATTCCCTCTGTGTAGTAGAGGATTTCAATCTCCTGTTGTATATATGGGCCTATCTAGAATCTAAGGACCGAGGAACAAGAAAAATTATTAAACAGATGAAAATAATTTAGGGCTATAAAGTTATAGATTAGAGTAAAGGTTAACCAATGTGCCGTTGGAAATGTTAACATTTCCCTTTAAACATGTGGCCAAAAGAGTATTAAAGGCATTTTTATCTTTGTCATATCATCTTACTTATACCTTGTAATAAAATATTCATACATGTTAAATATTATTGGATGCCTTCTCAGGTATACTAAATTTCCATGAGAAGCAGTTTATGAATCAAAAGTTTTACACTTTCAAAGTCAACACCTCTACACATCCATGTGTTGGAGATGTCTTGATAAATACATACGAGAGACTATACCATTATCTTTGATATTATGTGACTGAAGTAGGTGAGCCAGGCTTTTCCCTTCAGCTTTGTATTGAAGGGTAAGAAGAAATGCTGTGATAAATGAATGCAATTTCACTTGGTTGTACCCTCTCATGTTAGTTGTTAATTTTGCCCTATGTGTTTATTGGCCAGTGTGGTTCTCTACCTCCCTTAATGCAAACTCTCATGTTCTTTCCTTAATGCTCCCAACCACTTTTAAAGGCCAAACCTTACAAGTCTTTCATTCATAGCTCAGCAGGAGTTTTGATTTATGATAAAATAAATCAAAGTTCTCTCATCAGGAGGGTAGAAACTTATGATAAAATGATTCTTCCAGCCCCACTTACACAGAGCCAAATACAGTATTTTTCAAATTTTAAATTACATGTAGTACTTGCTAAAATTGACCCTCTCATTTTTCAAATGTTACCTGTTTTTTCAGTTGTCTGTGGCAATAATTATCAAACAAGACTATTTAATATTCTCAACTTTAGAAATATTTTTTCATTTGAACGGATAGATTTTTAAAATGCTGTAGCATCTGCCTTTTACAAAAAAAGAATAGAAATTATGTTCCCTTATTAGTGAAAAAAATTAAAACTTCCAGATATAAATTGCAAAAAAAAGATAAACATTTCACATTGTAGAGTAGCATCTAGTTAGTTTGTGACAGACAAATCAACATGAAGAAGTCAATGTGAACCTCCTGCCTCCTTCAGAAAAGAGACAGACCACATTTTCTCTCTGCTCCAAATCCTGGGATGGTGAGATAAACTAACTAAATATGCAATTTACTACTGAGGTTCCGAGCTTAGATCTTCAAAAAATACTAATGATATCACAAGGTCTCCCATTCTCAGGATGGAAAGGGATCTGTGACTTTGTAATGCAGTGATTCTCCAATATCAGGGGTTTTCCATAATCGGTCCCCAAGCATTTTAAAATTGCTTCTCTGAACTTGTGCATGGTAAGAGTGTAACTCTAGGGGAATTATCTAGTTATTGATGAAGATGCCAGGCTGGAATTTTAAATTCTTTTTCTATTCTCTTTGTCTGTGCATGTGTGAATGAGAAATCATGAGAAACATTATTATAGTATTGGAGCAAATGGATTTAGGTGCCTATGGCAGACTATAAAATGTATTTGCAGAGGAAGATGTGCCAAAAAGAGCAACTGCCAAAGTTTCAGCATTTTCTCTGAAAAAAATGAAAAAATATCTTGGCTCAGCATGGTGAAACTGAAATACCATTGGCCTAGTGAAATGTGCAGCTGGAGAAATTGTACCAGGACTGTGCAACAGAGAGCAGGAGAGAAGCAGACAAATAAGCTCCTTTTCTACACACTTCTAATGGACCTTTTTCTGTCATTAATCACTGAGGCCAATAAGAGCAGTTTTTTACCATTTATTTGGACAATACTGTATTTTGAGTTATGCTAGAGGTTTTTGATGTTTGCATTTCTTTGGGCCAGTGTATCTCCTTAAATCCTCTTTGGTAAGATACACATACATTTAGATTGGATATCTTGCTCAAATCTGACTTCTCTTTACAGTTTGCAAGGATAGATTGGCAGCTTCAGACAGGTATTTATCCGGAGCATTATAAGTGCCTGTCTCAAGGTAGTAAAAGCTTTTCTCTTGGTGGACTCCTCTTCTGAAAGCACCTGTTTTTCAGCAGGAATCAGGGCCCATACAGCTAACTTCACCCAGTGGCTTAAGTTTTCATGACCAAAAGAGAGAGGAGGTGCCCTACCTTGCCTTAGGTGTAAAACATAGACTCAGCCTTCTCAAAATCCCAAATGTCATGAGTTTGTCATAACTGCTGAGTGTTAGAAAGCTCATTTACAGTCTTGAACATTGCTATTTGGAATCACCCCAGAGGAGGATAGTGAACTATGAAGACAATGAACAATTAGGTGTAAATTCAGTAGCCTGCACAGGCCCACTCATCTCTCTGTGAATAAGTAGTCCCAGTATATTAAAGAGGAAGATAGAGTTGGGAAGCACTCAGTTCTTGACACATTGTTAGCATGAAATGAAAAATCTAGGTGCACAGGAGGGAATGCTTCAGAGACTGACTTATAGCCTCATACCAGTCTCTTGTAAGTTTGTCTCGTTGCATGAACTGCAACGAAGATAAAGATTCAGCATGGGCCAGACTAAACATCCATTGTTTTGAGAAAGTTATCTTTTCAGAAAGATACCAGTCACAGCTTTCATGCATCAAGGATATAAATGATTGTTCCAACTGGAAAATCAAAGCCAATGTATCGTTCTAGTAAGTGATCATAGAATGAAATATAAGGAACTCCTAATCTTTTCGGCTTTTTTCCCTGGAGTGTTAAGGATTGAATTTAATGATCCATATCTGAAGGACATGTTTGAGGCTGACAAGGTCAGAACTAATTTTACATGTGGTACACAGATTTGAAATGACTTTCCTTAACTATGGAATGAATGATCTATTCAACTTCCCACAGCAGCAAGGCTCAATGAGTAGTAGCAGATTTTCCTGCTGTTCAGGTATAATTACAGAGTTACACAGGTGGTAGTCAGTCTTTCTCTAATTTTGTAAAGCAAAAATTCAAGTTAAATGTTTTCTTTCTTTGTAATTTGTCTTGGAAACAAAGCAAAACAGAGCCAAAGCAACACTAAGCATTTTCTTTGTCTGTGGACAAAGAATGTAAGAATGCCTTACATTTTGTGCTGTTTTACCTATGATAAAATTTTTGTGCAGAAAAAAGTCCTTCCAAAACCCAACTTTACCAAGACAAACCTTTTGTGTTTGTTGTAGGCCATTTATACGCATATGAACATGTGGTCCTTGCTGATGATTTGCCCACATATGACTTTAAAAGGGCTCCAAATTCCTTCTTTTATTCTTAAATGCATATTCAAAATATTCATTTCATCACATGTCCTTTGATGCACTAGAGCCACACCAGAGATGTCAAGACTTTTAGGAAAAAAAAAAAAAAGTCACATTCTATTTCCTTTTTCCTACTTCTATCACAGAATTGATTTTCAAAATTTTAGCCTGTCTCAATACATTTGCAAATAGTGGACTTGATCTTAAAACTGCACATCAACTACTTGCATTCTCTTTGTTCTACAATGAGGATAAGAAGTGTTTATGCCAAAAATTTGAGAGCTTTGAATTTATTGAACAAAATGTTTAATTGTTCTGAGTACATTTAGTGCTTGAGGTAAGTGTAAGATGATTAACTTATTTTTCTAAATCTAACATTTGTTGTGAAATAGAAAAGGAGAGAATTTCTCATTTCACCTGGAAATATATTGGTCTTTTACCCTGAGGCAAGAGTGATTTTGTGAAGACAGGAATTTTTCTCAATGACAGCATCTTAGAAATGTACACAGAGTATGATAGTTTTATATTGTCCATTTAATTCCTTTCACTTCACTGTATAACTACTTTATAAATTCTGTGTGCATAATCTGTCTATACACATGCATAGGTTTTTTGCTCTTGAATTTATTCTGTCCTCAGTTTCAGTCTCGTTCCTGGTTTACCTTACTTATAACTTACATTTAAGTAAGTATAACTTACTTAAATGTAAGTTATAAGTAAGTTGTCCCTGACACATACTCTGGCCAGGCCTGAAGAACAATGGAGTTCCTAGAAAATTGATGAACTGGCAGGTTTGCACAATGTCATGTGGAGATGTGTGCTTAGATCCTAAGAGGTATATATCAGTGTTAATTCCATTTCGTAGCTGAGCTAATAACCATATCTCTCAACAGCACTAATTCATGTAGGTTCAGTATTATGTTGATGAGCTATATTTTCTTTCAGTAACATAATTAGATAAATGGGTGATAATTTGTAGATTTTCAAGCCACATTCCATTGCTATTAGTCAAAGCCTACTAAATTGCAATCTAGATAAATCTATATCTTATAACAACAAGGCAGATATGCTACTAAATAAATCACATTTTTAGAACCAGCTAGCTCTGCAATTTTGGGCAAGTCAACCTGCAATCTGGAACCCTGTAGTAAAACCCTGAACTTGCTATAGGCTATAGCAGAACTGGGTAGACAGTGAAAATGAAATGAGATGGCAATACTTTTATAATTCTATTCTTAAGCTAAACTTTTTGAGGCTTCTTCAAGAACAGATGAAAGTAAAGCTAAAATAAAAAAGCAAGACTGGAATAAAAACTGAAGATCTGGGGTTGTTTTTTTTTCCCTTATTGATCCAAAGAACAAATGTAGGGAGTTACTATAGAGAGTTGCAACCAATGAATATTTTTTAAAGAGATCTGCCAATAATTTGCAAAGCACAACTGAGGGAACAAAGCCAACCAAATTAATTCCAAATTGCTTTCTGCTTTTTCATTTATAGAGATAATCAAGGATCTCTTTACAATTCAGAATAGATTGAAGGCTGTTCAAACTTTGACTGACTGGTTAGGGTTCCCTATGAATATATCTCCCTGAAGAAGGAACACTTATCTTTCTATTTGAGGTAATTTAGACAAATATTGTGTTGCAAGAGCAGTGCAAACAAGGCCTTAGCCTAGGGTATATAAGTGTACTAACCACACATAACTGAAACAGATAGTTCTTCCTTCCTCTGTGTAATGAAAAGTTGAAGGTCTGCCAAAAAAAAAGTTGAATTGCCAGAAATTCTGTCAATGTGAAGGCATCTTTCCGCCTGTAAATCAACTACACATTTAAATTACTTCCTTTCATAATCTATTAAAATGGTTTTGGCACGGTTGTTCTTTGTGCAATGTTTATTGCATAATTTCATTTCATTCTTGGTCAACAGTTTTTACTATTAAGTCTCAAATGCTGTTGAAGCAGAGTATGCGTCTTATTCTGTGAGTTACAAAAATGATCTAAGTAAATATAAATATGTTTTTAAAGCAGAATAGAGAATATTATCCTGAACATTTAATCCACTAGATTTGTCAGCCATAAGAACATGGTTGGAACAAAGCTGTTTTCATGCAAAATTAACTACTTTCTAAATTACCTTTTGATAGCAAGGGTGTGCATGAAATTCACTCATCATTATTTCAAACTATATCAACCTGCAGTTCATGAGGAAATGGTGACTTTTAGTCCAAAACTGCTGAAACGTCAATTCTGAATTCATAAAATGTCCTAGAAGCAATCAAAAGTGTCGGAGTCCAGGGCATTCCTCTGGATGCCCTGGGAGGCCACAGACCTGAGCAAGAGGGTTTGGAACCTGTACAGGGGGGTTGGAGACCCTGACACAGAGCTCAGGAGGACACTGCCTTAAACTTCAGTCCATGGGAATGGCTTCCAACATTGAGGGAAGAATTATAAACCACAAAGATGTGAAAAAAATAGTTTAGTTTGGTATAGGATGAGAAATGACAAAGTTTTGAGTTTTAAGAATATAGGTACATGGGGGACAAGATGAAGGATTTAGGATGTTGCCCTTAGTTCTTCCTTCTTCTCCCCTGTCCTCCATCTCTTGGTGACGGTGGCACAAAGTAGTTTAAGGAGATTGGATTAGAGTAAAGTTGACCATTTTAGTATAGGTGATAGTTATTGGAATTTAAGTGTAAAGAGGTGATACGTAACTTCCTGTATAAATGGACTGCAACGTCCCACTGTGGGGGGAGTCGCCTCGTGTCCTAGCTGCTGTTCAGATCTCGGTTGGGCATGGAGAACATTTTAAGATATGAAACAATAAACAACATGAAATATCAAGAGAACAAGACCTTGAGGACTTTGCTTCTTTCTTGTGACCTGGCTTGGGGCTTTAAGAGGGAAAAATGACTTTTTACCATCTTTAAGCTTGGGTGAAGAGACCAAACCTGACAAAAAGCATTAAGACTTCTGTTGCTAGGTTAACGACAAGCCATATGAATAGAATGGAAGTTATAAAACATTGTAGGACTATTAAATTCAGCATTTGGAACGAAGAAACTGTTTGCAAAACCCATAAAATGGTTTTGGCAAAATATCTATTGCACGTTACATGAAGCTACAGCCAGACAAAAAACCCCACTAAATCATTAAGAGTCCAGGTTACTTTTCTGTATATTTAAAAGGTTGCCCCTTCCTCCACACCTTCCTGCACATCTTACTCCTCACCTTCCTCCACACCTTTTCATTTAAGATGTAAAATAAGGAAAAAATGGCTTGATACATTTTCAGTAATGCTCATAACACACTGCACACAACAATTCCTGAAAAATAAGGAAATTCCCAAAATTGAATAAAATGAATGTTGCTAGGCTCTCAGGTCCTGTAAAATTTTTAAATCCATCTGCATCACTTGTATAGGTAAGGAAAAAAAAAGATCAACTTACCTTATAAAATGAAGAAACGAACCTATTGACTACTATTACAATTCCATATTTGCCAGGTTTTGGGAGTTAACAATGGCCCCTGCTTTTCAGCCTGCTGATACCCAGTCTTTACCAGTGTGAGGGATGATTCCTCCCCAGATGCAATACTTTTCCCCTAGTTAAAATGTGCCATAATTAACAGATAAGAAAAAAAATTTATATGTTTAAGTTCCATTCATTTACCACTATCTTGAATGTTGGTGGAAGAATTGAAGTAAATTAACAGATTGTCACTATTGAGGGATGTTACAAGTGACCATTGTTTCCAGCAGCTCCAGCCTGTGCCCCCTTGTCTCTCTCTGCTGACTTTGGACATGTGGGGCTCTGCTCAGTCTAAGGGTTTCAGCTGCTGCCTTCTCATTTGAAAATTCAATCAGTAGAGCAACTGAAGAATATCCCAGAGACTTGGACACAGAGACATGGACACTCACACAGATGTCCAGGCACAGGACTCACAGACAGCCGTGTCCCCTCCTCTCCATGGGCTGGCAGAGGCAGAAGGCCACCAGTGCAGCACACAGCACTCCATCCGTTCAAAAGCATGTGCACATTCATCGATTCATTCTCCCAGCACCAATGTGGCACTTCTGCCTGCCTGGCACTCACTGTTTTATATTCACATCTGTCTAAGCATCAGCAGTGCTGATAATTTTCAATCTTAAAATATTTTTATATGTATTTAACAAAGCAATGTATCATATAGACAGAACACTGGCTGTAGCACTCAGTCTGTGCCAGTATGTCTTAATACATACTAACTCAAGAGTGGCTCTCATTTACAGAAAACCAAGAAATTGTTTCCTTTGTACATATCTGTCTTGGGTTGCAATACATAACCAAAAGCATGTATTCTATTCCCAGTCTGTTGAAATCAGTTGAAGAGGGTTTTTTTTCTTTTAACTCCAGGGGGAAAGGGGGAAGCTGCCTTCTGTTAATGGACCAGCTGTTAAAACCAAGTGGAACAATGTTCCTTATCTCCTTCACGACCCATCCTCCCTCCCAGGGGTGGGGAGGGGGGATATCTTCTCTTAATGGGCCACTAAGGCTCGCCACATGACTGATAACATTACATCATCCCATTGTGAGATGCTCCACCCAGTGGGAGGTGCCAAGCATTCCTACCTAGATAAATGCTGAAATTCAGCACAGCAGGACAGCCTGTTTTCCAGTGGATTCCCAGAGGAAAGACTGAACCCATCTCGCCACCACTGGACCCTTCTACAGGATCATCTCTACTCCAACAGAACCACATCTGTTACTCCAGAAGGACTTATTTGGACTACTCCCAATACCCTGACCAGGGTGTCAGGTCATATTTTGACTCTGTCAGTGTTTCTAGGATTTTTTTTTTTTGATTGTTTGTGTGTTTGTTTGCTTTACTACATTTGTATTTTTTAATATTCCTAGTAAAGAACTGTTATTCCTATTCCTAAATCTTTGCCTGAAGGCCCTTAATTGCAAAATTATAATAATTTGGAGGGAGGAGGTTTATAGTCTCCATTCCAAGGAAAGCTCCAACTTTCCCTGCCAGACACCTGTCTTTTCCAAACCAAGATGATATCTATGAATATCAGGGAGAAGAAATATCATGATTTGTAAGAGCACACAGTTGGAAACTTGTCAGACTTCATGTCTGGAGAATACTCTCGGGAACATGGCATGATTCTTGGAGATGTTCCTGCGCAGGGCCAGGAGCTGCAGTTGATGGTCCTTGTAGGTCCTTTCCAACTCAGTATATTCTGTGATTCTGTGAAACATGAAATCTTCCCCACAGGGTGTCCATGACAGAAGACACACAGGAACGTGACGTGACATGCCCATGAGGCTGAAGGGACTGAGTGCAAATATTTCCACAGGTACACCCAGCTGGTTGCATTGACCAAGTCTGTGGCAATGGCTTCTGCAGCTATTCATCTGTTCAAGTGAGAGAGAAGAAGCTGAGCAGAGAAGTTGCTCATCACAGCTTTAGCAACTGAAAGGGCTGACAAGCATTGGAACAAGCTGCACACGGAAATGGTTAAGTCACCATGCCTAATGCTATTTAAAAGGTATATACATGTGACACTTAAGGATAATATTTAGTGGTGGTGCACTTTTAATGCTGGGTTAATGACTGAACTCCATGATCTTTGAGGTCTATTCCAACAGAAAATATTCTGTGAATCTATGTAGCCATTCCCAAGAAGAAAAATTAAAAAAAAAAAAAAAAATCAATTTTTTAATATAGGAAAGAAAATTCATTTTAAGACAAATATTTTCTATTTTAGGACAATAAAGTAAAATTTCATACAAGATCTTTTATTTACTCAATTAGAGTAAATTTAAAGCACTCTGTAGAGTATAAAATGGCAACAAATGTCACATTAATATTTTAGTCTGTCCTGACCCACTGATGCCTGCTTTCTAAACTCTACCATTTGAGGACTAAGATGATTTTAGTTAAGGCCATGTAACACTGCAGAAACTGATGTTAATATACTTACGGTGTACTTAGGACTTATTAGTTTCCAAATACACAATTTCCCTTGGCTGCAAGCTCAACTTGTCCCTGCTGTGAGCAACTTCAAGAGCAAAAAACTGTGCTTGTGCCTGGGTTTAAAATCCAAGTTGCCCCTTTTGGCTCACAAGTGGGTATTTAATATCCTTGGAGTCTCATTCTAAATTAGATAACATTAAAAAAATGAATAAAAACAGATTATAAGGGGAAATATTAATGAGTTTCCTTTTGTAACTGGCTAGATTTCTCTCTGGGGCCAGGTATGACTAACATGTGCTGACTGAAAATGGGTCTAAGCTGCAAGAGTTTTATAAAGTATTTTTTGAATTAAACCTGTTAATTTCAGGAGGGGTAAATTCAAAGATTTGGTTTAGCCCACTAGAGATATACAAATACCATACTTCTTTCGTACACAACTGGTTTCCAACCAGCTTCTTTGTTTGTTCTGGCCTATGGAACTGTGCCTTGTATCATAGCATGACACTGTGGGTGCCATAAGAAATTCGATGTGGAAAATTTGTGGGAGTGAAATTTTCCATATAGATCTACTTGCTGTAAAGTGTAGTATGTGGAAGAACATTTATTTATTTACTTATATGTGGGAAAATACATTATATTAGAAACCTTACTGCAAGAGTTAGCTTTGTGCAGACATGGAGCAGAATAAAATAATGAGGCACAAATGCCTAATCCAAGTCAGTTCAAAACTTAACTGACCATTATGAACTGATCTCATAATTTTTGGGCTCTGTCTTTGTCTGTAGAATACTTATGCTGAATTATTTGAAATAAAAAAAATAACTGAAGAAACTTATAAGACAATTATGAAAATCCAGATAAAATAACATTGTAATATTTGTTAATAAAGTTACTAATTGTGTTTGATTTGCTGAAATTGTTTTTCAAGAGGTACCTGGATCACAGGCAAAAGACAGGTTACAATTTGATTAATGACTTAAGTAATGCAGAATGATATTTTTAAACTCAATTCCTTGAAATCAAACACAATACAGCAATCTATTACAATGCTTATTAGTTTACTGAAAACTAATATGCACTTCTGAGGCTTCCAAAAATATTTGCCTTTGAGGATATTTGATGCAGTAACACTTCAGAAAAGTGAGGCATCTGTCTCACAAATTATCTCTAAGTGAAGACTAAAACTCTCAATGTATTCAGCAAGACATGAGTAATTTATGTAATGATCTAATACACTTTTATCTAATACACTTTTATTACATTTTTTACACTACCTTTATAAAATTATAACAGAAAAAGCTTCCCTGCTGATATTAACAGATGTTACTGTAGATAGTTTTCCTAAAGGCAGACTAGAGGCAATCATCAGGAGTGAAGTTCCATCTTCCACAAGCAAAGATCTACTTTGCCCGTCAAAGGTTGAAAAAGGATATTGCTGCAAGCAAGTTTCATTTAAAAGTCTCCATTATTCTGTTTGCTGAAACTTTTCTTCATCCTTAAAGTAAAAAACCTTCTTTTTTATATTTTTCCTAGAGAATTCTGGCCCAGAATTCAGTGATGGAGTCTCCTATGTTTCTCCATATACTCAAATGTCTATCATAATTTTCATCCTGGAATCTAACCAGAATAAGCACTTTGAAAAATGTTGATTAAGACATTTAAAATCTGAATTGATCCATACTATGCATTTTTATCTGCGTCTTATATCAGTTTCAGGCACAAAACAAACAAAAAACCAACCAATATAATCTATCTGCCTTTTTAGCAGTAATAGCAGGGATGGATTGTGCACAAAACTGCACACACTGGAAAATAAAAAATGAGTCTACAATAGCTCATTTGGCAGATTCTTTGACCAATGACTGGAACTAATGTGTTCAGTGTTGCAGTTACTCAGCAAGGGTTCCCTCCTATAAGTTTCAAGGTACAGCAAAGGAACGTTGACCTTTCCTCAAAATTAATTGGAGACATCAGAGCAGAAATGTGTAAGTAAACATATTTCTTACTCAAGGGAACTGCAAAGACACTGGTGTGAGGCCTGAGGACATTGCAGGCAATGTTTTGCAATTTGAAAAGAAGGCCCTCAAAATTTCTTTTAATTGTATATGTGAACATGGCACTTTTTGAAAGCGTCAAGCTGAAATTCTTGGTTTGCTATTGACAAAAACGAGATTTTTAGTTTAACAGGAAAGTACTTGCCTCACCTTTATGTCTAAAAGAGGCTGGCTGCTGACAAAATTAGATGTTTGGGAAAATTGTTTTCTGTAACAGTTTAAACCCAGATGCCACTTAGTCAGAGAATATAACTCAAACATGGCTATCTTGTAACAAGTATGACAGTAAAAAAAAAAAAAAAGGAATGATATTTTCAACAAACTCTAAACTTATTTTCACAGAGGCAGGAAAGGTATTAAGAGCATGAACATTCTTTCTTTATTGGAAACTGGACTAGGACAGTTTGTATGAGCAGTTGACAAGGAGCAGAATTTTTTCAGCCGTTCCTGAAGGGCAGGGAGAAAGACCTAGCAGGGAGGTTTTATAGGTTATTTGGTCTATGGTTTAGACTGTGTAGTGTAGTGTTAAGCATTTTAATTTTTGCTAGTTTCTTTGCTGTTTTTTTCCCCTGTTTTTTGTTTATTTTGGTTTCTTTTTAATATAATTTATTTATATTTTTTCTAATTTTTCAGTGTGTCAAATCAAATTTGTCTTCTGTTTATTTTTAATGACATCTTTAAGTCTTTCTAAGGCTGGATAATTCCAGAAGTCAGTAGTAGGATTTTTTTTTTTTTTTAATGACTAGCAAGCCTAGGAAATATTGATAAAGCCTAATGTAAACAACTACATCTGATCTATGGAAAGATGTAGAAGTCTTTAGTCAGTGGAGAAAATTATTTAAGGAAGTGATTGATTTCACCCTAAAATGCACAGCTATTGATGAGTAATACAATAAAGTGCACTTTTTCTCCATTATTTGTATCTAGAACATAGTGAGAAGAGTTCAGAATATAGAATTCAGGGATCTAAGTTAGACAAGAATCCAAGCCTTCATATTTCATACCTTAGGTTAAGGTAAATAAAAGCTGTAGAATAGGTTATAACACAGTTAAAATATATTAAATGTGGTTAAAATATATTAATGTGGTACTGATGTTTTCATATAAACTATATTATAAATAATTTAAAACATTAAAAGAAAAATTACAAATGAAAAGCAAATTAAAATTAGCTAAGGACAGGATTAACTTGCCTAAATATATGTGTCTAGTGACATTTAAGGTGTCTTGGGGTAAAAATTAGGAAGAGATTTTATGTTTCTTGACAATTCAAGCAAATTAATTTCACTACGAATGTTTATGTTCACACAATGGGGTTCTGCTCTAGAGATGAGGTTCAGCTTGCAAATTGAGACATCTACATCTCATTATGCCTCAAGTCTCATTTTACCCAATGGTCAATAAGACATTACATAAAATAGTCAATGGAGTCTGATCAACAGTACGTCTTCATTTATTTGGAACTTAAATTTAGCAAGCTATATAGCTCTCTAGATTTCACTGAATTTACCCACTAGGTCTACTGCATATGGATATCCTGATTGAGAATTTTTTCTTTTCCTCCCTCATTTGAATGCCTTGGATAACGTGGAATGTCTCAAATCTCTTTAAACACCCACAGTCAAAACTTGAATCAAGCTTCTAAATTTAGATTACTTAATCTCTGAGCTGAATCCCATTGGAAAGTGTTATGGATACTCAAATGACCAAAGATATATAATTTTTAATTGTAATTAAACAACAACAACAACAGCAACAACAACAGAATGAATGTAATTAAGAAGATATTTTAAATAGAATAAATCTACTGCTTTTTTTCTCCCATGTGTTGTTTTCAGATGTTTCTAACTGTGCTTGTGCTGGCTGGGGTAGATTTAACTTACTTCACTGTACCTGCTCTGAGTTTGGGCTGAGTTTTGGATTTGTGCTGATCAAGGGCCGGACGATAATGTAGTGAATTTTTTTTATTATTATTGCTGAGCAGGGCTCACACAGAGCCAAAGCTATTGCTGTTGCCACACTGGTGAAAAAGTTGTGGGTGCCTGGGAATTGGGAGGAAACACAGTTGGGACAAGTGACCCAAATTGACCAAAGGGATGTTCCAGACCATATGACACCATGCTCAGTATATAAAATGGAGGGGGAAGAAGGAAAAAGGTATTTGGAGTGATGGTGTTTGTCTTCCCAAGTCACCAGTACACACGATGGGATCCTCCTTTCCTGGAGATGGCAGAACACCTGCCTACCCATGGGAAACAGTGAATTAATTCCTTGTTTTGCTGTCCTGGTGTGTGAGGCTTTTGCTTTCCTTATTAAACCATTGTTATCCCAACCCACAAGTTCTCTAGCTTTTACCCTTCCAGTTCTTTTCTTGATCCGTCTGGTGGGGGAATGAACAAGTGACTCTGTGGTAATTGGTTGTTGGTTGGAGTTTAAACCATGACACTAGCTAATATTAAAAATAAATCCTAAACTTTAGTTATTTCTTCTCTTTAAATCCACCAATACGAATAGTTACTGGTATCAATGACAGTTTGACTTTGTATCTGAATATTAAGTGAAGGTCATATATATATTTTAAACAAACATTAGTGAAAGAAAAAAATAGATTTTGGCACCTATGGTATTGGTATCTAAAATGACATATTATAAAGGAACATTTAGTCATATGGAAACTAAGTCAAACATGGTTTTTGTTGGGCAACAGTACATAGATATGCAGACAAACTAAACAGCAAGTAATTGGAGGCATATGAATAATTATTGAGTTTAAAAGAGTCACCTTTTTGTCACCACACACTTTTCATATTCTCTTATGAAACATATATCTCTTTTGTACATATATATATGTATTGCTATGAAAGTGTAAAACCATATATGTATTCATCTGTTTTGTCCTGAGAAAATAATCATTTTCCTTTAAGACAATAGACATTTAAAAAGTCCAGATCCCTTATTCATAATGTCACTTTTTTTTTTTTCATAAAATGCTTGTCTTCCTCTCAAAATGCTTAGAAATTTGCTTAATCACAAGAGCTATGTCCAAAAGTGTTGAGCTCTCATTAAGATTCCATTTTTGAACTGCTGAAGAAAAAGATGAGAGTCTGCATACTGAAGGCAATTTTTTAAATTTCTTCAGCTTGACTGCTCCGTCATTCATCCTGAATATCTTTATTTAAATGTAAGACATAAAAAAGTGTACAGTATAGGAATGAGTGTCCATATTTGTAGCAAACTGAAAGCTTAAAATGTAAATGTAGCATATGCAGCTAAAATTAATGGAGACTTTCAAATGGCTTGGAAAAGAGGGGTCCTATACTGGCTGGTAAGCAGACAAACATCTGTATCGATTCAAACATGTCTAATTTAAAGTACTGAGACACAATCCTTAGTGTTAGCACAGTTACAAAACTCTTATGACACAGATAGTTATACCTTTTAAATTTAAAGGGACTTGAATCTCAAGGTTGTTTCTTACTGGTTTTGGATCACTCTAACTGTGTTGCCTGAGTGGAATTGACCCTACATGCATAGAGGTATTCTGATTGTAGCTTTTTTTGGATTATTCATTTTAGTATCCTTACTAATATCACATCAAGCTTTTAAAGCCTATAATCAGATGTCTATAATCTAAATATTCATTGAATGTATAAATACAGAAAGCCTTTTCTTTAGTAAGAGACACTCAATGACTGGCTTAAGCATTAGTAACTCTTTATAAGGACCATAGCACTTACAGAGTTATTTTTATGTCTATTATTTTTATTAGCATTTGCTACTCCATTTCTCCAGTGTAACATTCTGCATCAAGTCTTTAATTCTTGATTTTGACTCAGTTAAAATTAGAAAAAGTGAATAAGCAATGATAGGGGATGGGAAGGACATAGCACAAAAAGACATAAAAAATAAGAAGTGGAAACCTTTCTAAAAAGACTATAAAGTTGCTGACAAGCAGAATATGAAATGTGGATTAAATGAGCCAGACTGCTTGTTCTTTAGTGACCTCTGAGAAAATTAAATGTGCAGCAAAGTCAGGAATTAAATAGAACTTTGCCCTTGTCTGCTGTCCAAATGGACACTCTTATTGATTCTGCTTAGATGTTTTTGTTTAATGCTCCAATAATCTCCCTTTGCAGCTGCATAAGAAAGAAATAACCGATTTCTACAGTTCTAAATGCATCCTCCCATGGGAATGATTCCTGGCTCCAAAGTGGTGCAGATTGCATCCACATACCCTGTTTAAGGCTAGATCTCCACAAAACAGTTATGGCATGGCCAAATAACAGCGCTTGGGCCAGCAGCCCCTTTGGGTTGCCACAGAGCACTAGAACAGTTTGATAGGTGGTGGTTCGGTTTTATTTTGTTGTGATTTTTTCCCCTGTTGTTTGTTTTGATTTTGTTTGTTTGTTTTTGTTCTGTTTTGTTTTGTCATGGAAGAGAGATGTGGGAAATTGATTTTAGTTTATACTGATATAATGTGGCAGCTTTGCTGGCACTTGAGACAGGTATATATTATAAGATGAAAATGAAAGTGGGTGTTTCATGCTCAGGAATATTTCATTTGAATGTCTGCGGACACCTGAGAGTGAAACACACGCAGGAGAGCCTTTCAGGACAGGATAATAGGAACAAATGAACCTGGTTTAAGGTTGTGCATCTCACCTTTTATATATAAACTCCTGAAGAGTGATTTTACAACAGAACATGAAAAGAGCTTCCTTTTTGTAGCTTCACACCTGGAACTTAACAGATATAGCAATCAATCAATCAATCACTTGATTGGTTATAATTTATGATTTCTGGTGGCCAGGGCCCTGTGTTGGTCCAGAGAGGAAGGGGCTAGATGATTGTTTTAAGTAATTTCTATTACAGTATCGTCAAAAGCTTCTGACTTCCATTTGTTCCAGTAAAATAAGCTGATCTTTAGCTGATTCTTCCATTTATTTTGTCAGCACATTTAGGTTTAAAAGAGAAATTTCTTCCTTTAATTCAGTGGTTTGTTTTGTTGAGATGTATTTTGTCTGTTCCAATTTTAGGACACTAAAAGTTCAGTGCAAATGCTTAAGCAAGTTAGACTTGCATTATAGACACAAATGAATGTATTCAAAGGGTAGTTAATTTCACCTAGGTAGGTATTCACATGAAGCAGTCTGTCTAGATGTGCAATTTTACTTATATTGATTACCTTGCTTGGGATTAGACATTTTTGATCCATAAAGATGGCATGGCCAGATATTAGACCTTTATCTATTTCTTTATTCATTTCTTTGTTTGCTGTGTAGCATCTTAAAACCAGGTTATTTACATTCTGCAGAAGAGATACATGAATAATCTAACATTTTAAAAGAGAATATAGAAACTTGTTATTTATAAAAGGATTACATTGTACATGTAGGGTTTTTTTTTTTGCTTTTGCTCCTTTTGGATGGTTTTTGTGGCCTCCTGGTCCTTGGAAACGTTCCTTTTTCCTCTCTCTCTTTTTTTTTTTTTTTTCTTAAACTGTTTTTGCCAGGTTCAGATACAATCAAGTTGGCTTTCTCCACTATAATACTTTGGAGGCAATTTCCTCTTCATGTTAAATTTGTCACCGGGGAAACCTTTTTCTTCCTCTCAGCCAAACAGATGGCTTATGTTTTTTATTTTTTATTTTTTTAATGTTTTCACTAAAAAAGGTCAAGATCATCTTTGGAAAAGTGAAGTTCTGCATTTTCTTCCACTATCTAAAAATAAAAGCATATAATTTTTTAAAGTCCTACAGGTTGTTTCTTTTTCTTCTCAAATGTAACTACTCATAGATGACTTTGGTCCTTGTCATTTTAATACCTGAAATTCTACAAGCCACTAATGAGATTCTCCTATGACCTTTCATATGAAAGTTCTTGGACAGCTTTGAAAGGAAATAGTAGATTTTGGACTGATTAAGATTAAACCTTATCTCGAATTCAGGAAAGAAAGCACAAGGTAGATTAAAAGACTTTCTCCAAATTTCACTGAAACTTTAGTCATATGAGCCAATAATAATAGTCTAACAATTTATAGCACTACACAGAAATATGAATGTGTACAGCTGTCCCATTTCACTTGCAGTACATGTTGATTTCCTCCTAAAGTGAAATATATGATCCCCATACAAAATTGTAGCATTTTGCTTTTAAGACAAACATGCAGGAATATTCATGTGTACATGCCTACCAGAGTTCTGTCATTTTTTGTTGTTCAAATGTGAGTTTTAGTATCATCATCAGTCTTTTCTATATCAATCAATGAGCAATATTAGTATCAGAATTTGTTATTATTCTACCAAATAGAATGTTAGGAAATACGTCAAATTGTTCCAGGGGAGATTTAGACTGGATGTTAGGAAAAATTTCTTCACTGCAAGGGTTGTCAAGCATTGAAACCAGCTGCCAAGGAAAGTGGTTGAGTTTCCATCCCTAGAGGTGCCTGGAGTGCATGTGGCACTTAGAGACATGGTTTAGTGGTGGACTTGGCATTGCTGGGTTGGACTCCATGATCTTATAGGTCCATTCCAACCAAAATGATTCTGTGATCCTCATTCCATTCATCTGGTTTACCACACCACATTTTAGGAATTTGTGTCTTCTCGTTACATGTAATCCAGTCACTGTTCCAAGCAAGACTAGAGATTCACAGGAGTATCAGCCTTTGTGTAAGGCCTTCAGACTCGTGCTGGCTGGACAACAGTAGGTGCTCGAAATTTTGTTTTCTGTGTATTCTGTATTCTACCAAACCATCTCTAATTGAACTAGATTGTCCTTATTGAAGGTTCCTTCCTACTGGAGGTTTCTGTTCCTGAAACTCCTGAGCTATTTTCTTTACATTCAGACACTGAAATGTCTATCTTAAAAATCTGCTGAAGTGTGCTATTCCTTAGTGTATAGGTCTGACTTAGGTAAACACATAAAAGAGCTTTGCTTCTGGATTCATAATTACAGGAGTCAGAATCCAGTGCTGGAGATTATTTGCTCACTGACCCCAGTGCATTAAGCCCTTTCAATGTTGTTTCCTCCTCAATTATGGTATTTTCCATTTTCATGCTCTTATTTCCATTAGCCCCTTGACTTTGCCTCCATGCACTACATCATTTGTAGTTACTGAAATCTGCATCAAAGGGGTTTTTTGGCAGTATCTAAATTAGCTTTAATCTTTGCCCCTATACTTGCTGAATTACCACACCACTTCCTCCTTCTTTGTTCTCTTTTTCATTTTTGTGGCTAAAAAATCTTTTTACTGTTTGTTTTAATTTCCTCTGCAAGGTCCAGCTCAGCTTGATAGTTGGCAAGTCTTATTTTTCTCCTACATGTTCTGACCTTCAAGACATATCTTTCTGTTTAGTCAGTCTGTTCTTGCTGTTTCACATAAACTCCCAACTTACTCCAGTAAGTGTTTTTTTTTGTTTTTTTTTTTTTTTTTTTTTTTGCATTGATGTGACCAAGGTCAGAAATGGATAAAGGGATATCTATTTTTGGCAATATAGCATTTTCCCACATCTCAACAGCTGCAGAGAAACACCACACAGAAGACTTTATTCCCTCCTTGATTACTAAATGATTCTCAGCATGAATGATTTTCTAGTTAGGTCTTGCATCTTTTCCTCTCAACCATTTTCTCTCTTCTTGTAGTACATATATTGGTTTTCAATCTGTGATTTAAAGTATTTCCAAGATTCTTTTCAGATAAGATTTTAAACTTTACAAATCCACTCAACTGTCACTGATTTCCTGACTTTTTCAAGAATTTTCTTATTAAATTGTTAAAAAAATTAGGAAATTGTTAAAAATATATTTGATTTTATTTCTCCTTGTACTGTAATTTTACCATTATCTAATCATCATTACTTAATCCAGGATATTTTTCCTTTTTCCAGTTGTATATGGGTTTTTACTGTATCCTGGTCATGAAGATATTGTTTTTCATGGTTCTGTTGTGTAAAAAATATTTGCATCATGCAATTTCTGTTGGAATATGATTTTCAATCAATATGCATGATATAGCAACATTGTATTAAACTTGATACTATGTATATCTCTGATTACTAGTAAGAACTTTACTCAAATATGATCCCAGTTTTTCCAAATAAATTAAGAAATCTTTTTCTAGAACTTCTTAGTTGGCACCTTTCTGAAGTATTTCTACTCTGTGTTGTCAAGACTTCCTCTTTCTGCCATCTTTGTATTATTAAGAGAAAAAATAATGTTGTTCTTATGTTGTTCATTTCTTTAATAAATCCTTAACAAGATTTTGAGTAGATAACCTCTCTGAGAATTTATTCACACGTTCCTTACTTTGTCCCATGAGCATAATTTTTATAGTTTGTACCTTTGAAAAATCTACCTTTGAAAAAGCTACCTCCAAATAAAGAAAACACATAACAAGTACATAACACTCACTGGTTTGGCAGGTCCTGCTACCCTTCCTACTCACCCTGTTCTTATAATGGAGAAACCCTTGGAATCCTTCTTCCAGTGACCTATGTGCACTGAATTCTTCTCTGAAGATTTAAAAAACAATTAATCTAGAATCCAGGTAATATTCTATTTGGGATCTTGCATTTTAAGGATTCTTGAACATTCACTTTTCAGAAATTTACTAGTGTAAGATATGATTTTTTTTCAGCTCTTACAGATATGTTGTTTACTTAATAAGAAGAAGGACATTAATATATATATATATATATATATATCTCCCAAAACAATAGTATTTTTATTCCTTCCTCCTCCTGCCTTCTCCTTTCAAATTCAGAATCATCCTCTCTGCCCTAACTAGAATCAAGAAATGATGCTACAAAAATTTTAGTAAACTAAGAATTTAAGCTCTGCAGCAGAACGTAACCCTGAAGTAGCTTCTCAAAGTCCTATTCTTATTCAAAGTGGGGTTTTTAGTTATAAAAATGTGAAAATTTAGACTCTATAGCTAGTTTAACAAGTTACATAGCAGAACTGCTGTGACATAGACATCATCTGGTGATTTATCTAATGACTTGAAAATCCCAGTAAAAGAGAGCTCATATCAAAGGTGATGAAAGAAAATGTTCAAAATGTCAGCTTTAAAGTGAACCCTGTTGTTTGTGTCTTTCCTAATCAGAGGATCAGTATGTTAGCATGCTGCAAATGCGTATTTTTTTTCAGTGAATGAACTGTCTGCAAACTCATTTATGGAACACTTTAGCAAATTTCAAAACATGAGATTTATATTTAAAGAGACATTAATTAAAAATTATAATTTGATTCCATGTCTTCTTTCTTGGTTCTGCAATGGCATCTGGGATGTTTTTTTATATCCTGATTTTAAAAGTGAAATTCTTTCACTATTTTGCAGCATTTCTTTGCATAGAAGAATTCTTTGCAGCTCTTCCTGTGGGCAGAGAGCATGAGTAGATAGTCTCCACTCAACGTTGCTGTGAGTACTTCGTTACCCCATTAGGGATGGGTAGGTCAGAACAAGTCAAATACACTGTGAACCACACTGACCTGTAGTATAACTGCATATGGAAACTGTACAGAAAGCCTTCCTTTCCTGTGTACTGTCAGGGAAAAGTTGCTGAGGTTTTTTGTCATCCTTTTTCCTTCTAGTAGATCCCCTGGGCTACTTTACTGAATCACATAAGCGCACAAGAGTGTTCTTAGGTAAATCCTAGATTTATGCCTGAAAGGATTTTATATGCACATCCATCATCTCCATCATCTGCATGTCTGATACATGCTCACATAAAGACTTATGATAAAATTATTGCTATGATTAAATTTATAGGAAAACTGCTTCTATGCTCCAAAATGATTTCTTTAATGTCTTCTGCTTATGTGCATGTGGCATCAACATAGAAATAAAAGAAGAATAAAGTCTTAAGGAATGGGAGGACATAGCTGATACATACGTTAATATACACAAGCTGGTGGAGAAGCATAAAATTTAAGACATCAGAAATTCTGCTGGAAATTCCTAAAATTTACATTTATATCTTCTTATCTTAGTAGTTTTTACTTTGAATGGACTGTCTATAAATGCATTATTTAACATAAAAAAGCAAGTAAAAAACCACAGCCAAGTAAATTTAAATGCATTGGTGCATCCTTGCTAACAGTCCAAAATCATTGAAATCTACATCTATCCACAAAGATTAGAGTGAAAACACTTTATTAAACCATGGTTAAGGTTATGTTGTTCAACAGTTAGAAGTATTCTTTGCATGAAAACTGTTCAATGATCCTTTATGCTCATATTGCCAAGAACCATTCAAAATGGTCTTTTTTTTTTTGCAAATAACTTACAGTTAGCCATATCAGAATCATCAGGATAAAGCTAAATTGTCTTTTGATATCCAATGTGTTATACTTCCAAAGTAATTCACTGGCAGAGACAAATAGTTAAAGTCCAGGAAATTCACATGCATTCCCAGTGGCAGCAAATCTTCAGGGCAGTGAGCACGGGAAATAAAGAATTCTTATTTGTGTTTCTTCCAATTTCTTGCCATGTTTCCTCATCCCAACCAGAACTGCACTGCTAAAGATTCCAGAGTGGCCAGTGAAAGGATGAATGGAATTTAGTTCTCTTTTGTGAGCTCTGTGAGGAAAGAGAAAGGACACAGTAAAGCTTTTATTGACCCAACTCCAAATCCAGTGTGTCTAACTAGGAAATTGTTCGTTCAGATGGAAGCCAAAAAAGTGTCTATGCCTCAATGTGGCTGAGACAGCAAAATCAATTCAGAAAACAATAGACCTGTTTAGTAAGGATTCAAAGGAAGAAAGTGTATCTAAGTCAATAAATAATATGCACAATAAGGCATTCATATGGCACAATATTTTATGAAAGCATCAAGGAATTAAAAAATCCATCAGCTTCTGCAAACTGGCTTTTCATAGGCCAAAAGGCCTAAGTGATTTTTAAAATTAAAAACACTTCCTTAAAGGGCCGAAGAACTTATCAACTTGCTCACTGCTTTCCGTGTAGAATTGATTTTGCCACGATTTCTGCCTTGCTTACATTGTAAAGAACACTTATAAAGCCACAAAATCTCAAAACATTAAACTCTTTCATATTATCCTTCTAAACACAACCTTGGGACTTTTTTTCTGCCTACAGCCTTACACCTCAAGAGCAAAGCACAAGAGTGATGATCTGCTCTATAATATTTGGCTCCATAACTGATCTTTTAAAATCAAGGCTGTACCTGAATATGCTTCCAGTCCAAACTTTTTCTCAAAAAAATCAGTATTCTTAAACATGGAGACTTAAAATACTCCTTGTACATTTCATTTAGTCAACATTTTGTCTATCCTTTTCCCTGAGTAATAAGGCAAACTCAGGGTGAAATTATGCCTTTTTAAAGTATCTGAGTTAAGGGGATGGGATTCAAGTACTAAAGAAGTATAAAGTCTCCCATTCTTCATGCTTGGTATTATCTAGTTGTTGAGAATTGTGATGCAAGTATTTTCACATTTTTCAATACTAATTTGTGAAGTAGATAGCATACTTAGCCCTCATTTAGGATATAATTGCAAAATACTTTATCAGTAAAGTGTAAGGCATGATGTATGTGTTTACAGAGAAGCATGATATAGGCCTTGTCAATTAAAAAAAAAAAAAGGGAAAGGGTGGAATGATGAACTTCAGTCATTTTTTTTTTTCCCTTACAGCAGGATCAACATCCTTATCTTCTCATACGCCTTCTTATCTGTGCTCCTGCACTCCTCCCCATCTGTGGCAGAGATGATCTTTGGAATTTCCACATCTTCCCACACAGTTGTTTCTTCCCAGAACTTCACCTTTTCCTCCACTCTTTCTTTCCTTCCAAATTTTTAATCATAAATTACCTCCGATTTCTCTGATGCTGCCTTGAAGAGGTGGTGGATTTTTGATTCCTGTAGGACTGAACACTAAGCCGCTTTGAAAGCCAGAAGAGGAGACTGTTGGAAACAGGAAAACTTCATGAATCCAATGGCACTTCTAACAGTTTAGTAGTTCTAGCAATCTATTCAAAATACCTAGTGTGATAGACTTTCAGCAACCTGATAGAAATTATCCTTCTTGGGATAATTGGGTGGGATGGAATAAAATAAATTGAATTGACTGTCACGGTATACAACATAAACACTATGTTCTAAGTGGAGGATGCACCTTTGCATCTGATTCACAGAACAAGATTCAGTTCGACCTTTAATACATTCCGTAATTGTTACTATCAAGCTGTTCAGACAGCACTCGGATTGCTTCAAATCATCATTAAAAAGAGCAATGATCTAGTCTGTAAATTGAGGGTCACACCAGCAAGCTTCCTGATGGAAGATGGAGGAGTGATACATAGTAGACATCTGCATATCACACAAATTCTCTGTGGAAAGCCTGCATAATTGAATGGGAATATGATGGATGTATTTATTAATTTATTCATTAGAAAAAGGATAGCAAACATAGTCAACTCAATCATACTCATTTGGTACTGCCTGTTGCAGATTTTCAGGGAAGAAAACCCAAAAAACCCCAACAAAATGGGGAAGTATAAACTAAAGAATTATTCTCCTCCTCTGAAACTTATGTGAAAGTAGACTTCTGTGTGCACTATCCTTTAATTTAGTGATGAAAAAAAATGCTTTTTTTTTTAAAAAAAAAAACCCTATTAAACTCACCTTGAGATAAGCTGGATCTTGGTCATTGATTTCAGTTTTCCTGAATTTTTCCTGTTCAAACTGTTTCATACAACAAAATTTTATTTGTACTGTTGTCCAGTATTTTCAGTTTACCCTTTTTGAAATCCTTTTATTCATTTAATTTTATTAATTTCTGTGTTATTTTTAATTTTGTTGCCATTTTTACTATAGTACAAAATAATATATAGTGTGCAAAGCTACATTTCTCCTACTTGATCCATGAAGACCCTAGGAGAGAGACTTATTGCAAAAATTTCAGTCAGCATATATAGTTTGAGTGTTGTGGGACAGGAAAGGACCACACACCTCAGAGACCTAAGTCACTGTTATCAAGCACTACAGAATTTCATCACATTTATTATAATCAATTAAAAATAAGAATAAAACTAGTTGCTTTCAAATCATTGCAGATAGATTACTCTTCTGGAACCCTATTGTTCTGAGGCAACTCAAGGACAGTACAAGGATGTCACTAGGTCATGTAGAAAGAAAATTAGTAAGGCAAAAGCTTGGCTAGAACTCCACCTGGTCACTGCTGTGAAAGATAATAAAAGTGGTTTTATCAACACCTCAGTAAAGAAAGGCAACAAAGCTGGTGAAGATACTGGAGCACAAGTGCCATGAGGAGAGGCTGAGGGACTGGGGCTGTTCAGCCTGGAGAAAAGGAGGCTCAGGGTGGACCTTATAATTCTCTACAACTGCCGGAAAGGAGGGTATCATAAGAAGCCTCTTCTTCCAGGCAGCTAGTGACAGGACAATAGGAAACGGCCTCAAGCTGTGTCAGGGAAAGTTCAGGCTGAGCATCATGAGGAATTTCTTCACTGGAAGGGTCATTAAGCTTTGGTAAATGCTGCCCAGGAAAGTGGTGGAGTCACCATCTCTGGAAGTGTTCAAGAAATGACAGGATGGGGCACTGTAAGAGATGGTCTGAAGATCCCTCATCTGCCTCACGACCATCGTCAAGGACAGAGACTGAAACCCCTAAAAGGGACTTTAAAATCTCAACACAGGAGTTCTGGCCTGGCTGAGGTGGGATGTTGGCCAAGTGCTGCCTGCAGGTGTGTTTGATGGAAAAAACCCAGCACCCATATCGGAACATCAGAACCTGAGCAGAAACAATGGGCAAGTCACTGCGAAGTGACTGCGCCTGCTGACTTGTACTGGTTGACACTGTACCTGCTGACTACCGACTTGTTCTGAGTTCTCTAAATGAGCACACTGCAATGATTTCCCCCACCTGTTTGGCCAACTGCCTGTCGCTTCGGAGAGGACTATAAAAACCCCTGAGTTAACCACAGACTTTGTGATCACCCCACTGGAGAAACTCACGTCTATAGGCATCTTCAAAAGCCTCGAGAACTCGACCCTCCATGTTGGTAGCTATAATCCCCTTCCCCTCTTTTCTGTCTTTCTTACTATTCTCTTTTCTCTCCCCACTATCGCATTTGTTGGCACTAAATAAAGGTGCATTTGTGATTGAGTAAACTGAGTTTGTCCCCCGCTGTGTCTTTTGCGCTCTGAGATCCCTAAAACGAACCATCACAAACCCCGCTTGTGTGAGCGGATGATGACAGTCACTTAATGTTATAGTTTAGTTGTCATGGTTGGTATGGTTGGCATGATCTTGGTGGTCTTTTCCAACTTTTAGGAGTCTATGATTCTATGTTAGAAACCTTAGTTCTGGGGATGTATTAATCCTGGATGATTTATACACATACCTTTTCTACTTCCAGCATTATCCTTTAATTTAAATAACCTTTCCTTCTCACGGATATTTATTCACTAGTGGATTTATATGGGGTAATAATACCTCTACCCAACTTTTGTTCTTCTAGACCAAAGAACCCGTATTATTGTTATCTAGCCTTGGACAAAAAGATTCCCTAATCATGCCATCTGTTCTTCTTTGAACCTCTTCTGATTTGAAATCATCTTTCAGACAGATGAATTAAACTTTACACAGCAGTGTCCTTCCAGGTTCTTGGCATCCATGATTCTCTGTCTTTGCAGGAAATTGCTTATTAATACAGCCCACAACCATGTCTACTTCATCTGCAGCAAATGCACGACAGTAATACACATACACAAGTTTCAGTTACCTGCTGATCAGAAATCTGATTTCTGCTGAGTTTACGTATCAGCAATAATTGCCTCAGTGGATCACTCTACTCATTTTTGAAATGAATCTGTCCCTGGGAGGAAATATATTTTAAAAAGAACAATAGCTTTATACAGTTCTTTTGAATAAGAAAGAAGGGAAGGGAAGGGAAGGGAAGGGAAGGGAAGGGAAGGGAAGGGAAGGGAAGGGAAGGGAAGGGAAGGGAAGGGAAGGGAAGGGAAGGGAAGGGAAGGGAAGGGAAGGGAAGGGAAGGGAAGGGAAGGGAAGGGAAGGGAAGGGAAGGGAAGGGAAGGGAAGGGAAGGGAAGGGAAGGGAAGGGAAGGGAAGGGAAGGGAAGGGAAGGGAAGGGAAGGGAAGGGAAGGGAAGGGAAGGGAAGGGAAGGGAAGGGAAGGGAAGGGAAGGGAAGGGAAGGGAAGGGAAGGGAAGGGAAGGGAAGGGAAGGGAAGGGAAGGGAAGGGGCCCACGACAAAAGATGTATGTTTATAACATACTTCAGGGTACTTTATTTCACAGTACTCTCTGAAATAACTGATGTCCTCATAGCTGTTGATTTCCTCATTATATGATTCAAACTTTCATTCCATTCAGTAATTTCTCCTTCAGTACTTACATGTTTTACCACCCTTGTGTCATTGCTATTATGTCACTACTTTATTTTTTCACAATAACACATTAGATATGTGCTCAAACCTCCAGCTTTCTCTCTAGTATAGAAGGATTTCCAAATGTCTCATGGTTTCCATGACAGAAGGAAATGTGTGTGTCTTATGTCTCTCTTGTGATCATTAATAGTTTTTTCCTCTTTTTCTGGCCTGTGCTTTTTGCTCGGTGCTCCTCCAGATTTTGCATCTTAGTTTGAGAGAGATGAAATCAAAACTTCTGTTAGAGGAATACATTTCTGTAAAAAACTTGGTATATTTTGCATAAAAAGAAATGTTTGGAATAAAGATTATGGTAAGAGGTGTAAAACATGGTACACTACAGAATGGTGTTCACATCCAATATCACAGCTGTTGTCACAGTGTATATCACTTAGTTCCACTGGCATGCTTAAATTTACCAAACTGACTATAAATATAGTTCATGATCTAATTTTAGGTTTTCTTGTTCTCCATTTCTATCAAAATCTCCATTTGATCTTAGACAAATCTAGTAGAAAAAAAAATGGTGGAAAAAATGAAATGCTATAGTGACTGAAACAAACTTTGTTCTCTGGCTGTACCCAGTTCCCCCCCCCATTTTCACAGTGGGTGTTAGATAGCTGTGGGTTGGTATGCAATCTGCCTTGTATGTATCTTTTGTAAGCTATGCCACTGTGACCTCAACTGTCTAACATCCTCCAGCTCTGATTTTCCAGCTGCGCAAAGGTATTTTGTCTGCCCTATATTTGTGTCATACATCTAGATGGATGAGAACATTAGAGACTATAGAACAGTTATCAAATCCTGCACATCACATAGACCACTCCCTTGATTGTCATCACTTACCCTATTGCGAGGCACATGTATCTTCTGTTTCATCCTTCTGTATGTGTTTTCAGGTTCCTTTCTCCCCTTTCCTGTCAATTCCTTTCAACTGGTCATTTAAGGAGCTGATTTATGCTGCTGTTTCTCTCAGGTATCAATTCTTTTTTTTCTGACCCATGTGGCAGACAGAAAGTAGTGTTTTGTGATCAAATGTACCAAAGATGGACCATAAAAAAAAAGGATGAAATGTAATCTTATTATGCAAACTTGCTCAAGCACCACCTTCTTCCACAAATAATGATGGGATTCATGTTATATAAACAAGGACAATAATTTTTTTAAACTTCATAAGACTTCATCTTTACGATATATTAACTATATTAGATTTTAATAAAACAACTTTGCTATTAAATAAAGAACTAAGATTTTTGGACACTAACTTCTCATAGTTTTCTCACTATGTGAAATATCATCAATTACAATTTTGGGGTTAGTTTTCATGTTTGAGGGTTTTTTGTTAATAAGGGGGGCTTTTAAAATACCTCTGTTAAGGGAAATAAATAAGAGCTTTGTCAATTCATGGCATAATAATATAAGCTTAAGCTTTACTGAATAACTATTTTGGAATGCCTGAACTCAGTTGAACACTATCTTTACGGAGAGTTTGGTGCAATTATTTAATTAATGGAAATGAAGTATTGCAGCACTGAAGGGTTTGAATAGATGTTGAAGAACACTGTGGGTTAGCCCCATGGCTTGGCTGCAGCTCAGGGTAATTCACATATTTGAATAACGAAATGGTGAATTTTCATTGCTTGTCTCTCTTTTCCTTTTTTCAGCTTTGTAACATGATGGAACCAAAGAAATCTCTCTTCTGCCAGACAGTAGGAACCTAGGTTGCTGGGACAACATGTCAACTGCAAAAAACCACTTAAAATAAAGGTGGCTTATTTCCAAGTCCACATTTTTTTGGCATTTGGGGTTTTTTTTTCCACATTTTCATGGAAAATACACTGGCAAAAATGGCTTGTGGGAGGTTTTGTAATTAATAAACCTGTTGTTTGTAGAGGGATTACGAATCAGAAATTAATACTAAGCAGGTGAAAAATGCACACCAGAATTTTTCAATTTTATAAATATGAAAATCTCTAGAAGTGCATAAAAGTTTTAAAAGCCCTATTTGGAAAGCATCTGCTTAGCTAAGAATTGGTTGCTAGGATTTACAGAGATTGTCACAAAGTTGTTCCCAAATCTGCTTCACTGGAATGCTAACTGGGTGAAAAACATGTTCTTCATGCTAAATGGACTGCATAGGATTAAGCTGCACAATTTGCATTGAATCAAATGAGACCTGTGTAGGTAAATTTGAGTTCAGTCCTTCTAAATACTCATTGTGCATCATGAGTACAGCAATGTTTCAAGTACAGAAGAAGAAAACCCCCTGGTTTTAAGTAACAAATATGTGACTCAGGAAAAACAAAACACAAAAATCCCCCCAACCCACCCCCCCCCCAAACAAACAAACAAACAAACAAAACCCCAAAAAACCCAAAAACCCTCCCCAAAACACCCAAAAACCCTCCCCAAAACAACAACAACAAAACCCAAAACAAAACACCCCAAACTCCCAGAAACCACCTCATCCCAGAAATTCTATAGTACCTCAAAATTAGTGACTCTCCTCTTCCATAAGAACAAATCATATTAACAGTAATGATACTATGGTAACTGGTGCTGGAAGAAAATAAAGTCCATTATGTTGAGGTGTTGACCAGCTTTCATTTCTTCATATTAAAATTAATCTACTAGAGGCATTGTGAAGTTGTTAGAGATGTAAGTCTTTCTTGGATTGCAACACAACACAATGTCATTGACTTTTCTGGGTCTGATAAAGATCCAAAAACTGTATTTTAGGATGCATCCTGTCTAAATGCCTATCACTTTGTTCGCTATTGGAAAGCAGAAAGAAATGCCAGGAGAATATGTTCACTTGGGGGCTGTTTGCTGAGTGAGTTTCATCCAAAACTCCACATGCTGTGTGGAAAAGGGTACTTGGGGCTTGCTTTTTAGCTTAAAATGCAGGGTTTATACAGTAGCCAGAAGAGCTGGAGCTGGGATTATAGACAACTAAACTCAGCATCAGGCAATGAAGGATTCTTCACTGTGGTCACATACACACCCCAATAGACATAGCAATCAAGGTCATCCATAGAGAAAAAAAATTTACTGTGTCAAAAAGTCAGTCTTCTTCCCTTTTGGAGACAGAGATCATTTAATCTACATGAAAAGAAGTCCCCACCACTGTGTTCCTGTAAAGAGAAACAGATTAGGCTAAACGGAGGTGATCATTTGTGCAATAAACTGAAGTATGTTTCCTGTGAGATTCTACTGATCAGGTTATGTGATTCTGTTGCTCACAGACATCACAGGGTCCAGCTTCATTATTTGCTGTGCAGCATGGAGGCTCTGATGTTCTGGGACGCACCAAGGGAATATGCCACTGCCATATAATGTCAACATACTGGGATCCTTAACTCTGATATCCTTAGCAAGATATGCATAGATATGCAAAGATACATGCCAAGGAAGTAGGAACAACTGGATGTGCAAACACCGGAGTTCAGCTGAAGTGCATGTTGGACCCCTGCCTGTGTGTTATGAGGTCCCATCCACAGGGAACCATCATATAGAAAAGATTTTTACTTATGACTGCTTAGCAAATTTCAACAGACAAGTACTCCATGCTAACATTTCTAGACTCAGTTCCAAGTGGAAGAAATTCTTCACATGATCTGGGGATTTAAATTTGATAGCCTGTTTCTTGAGCAGTCTCCAGTGGGTTTTTTGTATTGGACATGTGCTCACTGATTCATTTCTAAAATTGTGCAATTCACAGAAATGTCTGTTTTGTTAATCCTGCTGGGACTTGATTTTGAACAGTTCAGCAGTTCAGATGGGTATAGATCTGGCCACTAGGAAAAAAATGGGAATTCAAGTGCTCAGTGATCTAACCAGGGATATCTTGAATAACAGGACAACTTAATGTTAGGCTTAAAAAATGGAAATCTATTTACATGTTTAGGGTCATATCCACCCCAGAACACAGTGCAGTCTTGAGATCCTCAAATTAGTTCACTCAAGCAGTTAATGGTGCATAAATGCAGTCACAGAGCTTTCAAACCAAAATTCTTATTCAGAGCCAGAAGAGATTGCACTGCAGTGTGCCTTTCCCCAGTTTCCACTGTTAGCCTATATCAAGCAATAGCTTTGCAACAAAAACCACGTAACACAAAGAAATACTATGAATAATTCAGAAAGTAAACAGGAACTCCCAGTCTGCCTGCTTGTGCTCTCAATATAAATCTTTTTTACAAGATAACTGGACTAAAAAATTAGACCTATTTTGCATGATGATCTTTGTATTCTTTTCATGAAACAGCCTAGCATCTTTTCCATAAAATTGTGCTGGCTTTTTTTTTTTTTTTTGGGGTGGGGGTTTAGATAGAATTTTGTCTTATCATATAGTTAATTAATTTACTGCTAATGTCTCCCTAGAAACATTGGTGGATATCAAGAGTGTAGGTACAAGTTACAGGACAATTAAGAACTTATGAATATTAATGTAAGATTATAATCTGTGAAATAGTGGAATTCCTAGTGATGACAAACTCAGGACACTGCAGAACTTTTTATAGTTTTGGAAAAGGGATGCAGTGAGAAGATAAATGCTTGTCTGATTCTGAGACATCTCCCTTTTCATGTAGGGCCTTCGTATGAGAAGTGAAAAACTTAAACTATTCAGCTGGAGTCTTACTGCCATGAAATCGGTGCCACCATTGGTTGGCATGAAGTGAATGCTGCTGAGCATAGAGGTCTGTGGCAGAAGAGCAAACGGTTCTTCAACTGTTGCAATTTATGAGTTAATGACAATATGAAGCTGCATTTTTTGATTCTGTTCAGAAAATGCATCAAGCTAAGGAGCAAAGAGCCAATTCAGAACCACTGACTGAACTAAGAAATGTATTACACAGGCAGAATGAACATTTAAATAATTTCTCTCTCAAAATGCTATCCAGAAAGAAACCCTATCAGGAGAACAGTGCTTAAAAAAGCTGGTATGAACAAGCAGTCATCTTAGGAATTGTACTGCAATCATACTTCTTAACATCTCAACATCATTTATTTCTCAGATGAAAAATACTTCTTAAAACTGCTTCATACTTTGGAAAACTTACCAGGACTACAATCTCCTTAAGTAAGTTTAATTAGCATATCAGCTAGGATTTCCTGCTTAGAAGGAGTGGTTGGACATGCACACACATCAGTCAGGCCCCAGTTTCATTGTGAGGTGAGATTTGGGAACTTTTGCCTATGTGTTATGGAATCACAGAATCACAGAACAGATAAAGTTGAAAGGGACCACTGCAGGTCATCTAGTCCAACTCCCTGCTCTTGCAGGGTCCCCAAGAACACTGTTACTCAGGATTGTGTCCAGATGACTTCTGAATATCTCCAGAGATATTAAAAACATAAGAAGTACAAGACAATTAGATAAAGCTGTATTTCAGTATGTGCCCTCAAAAGAGGACCAGAACCAGAAATGGAAAAAAAAAAAATAGGCATAAGTCAGTAAACGTAGACACATTTAGAGACTGACTTGTTAATTTGGCTTAATAATTTCCATCCAGTCTTGTTCATATTGCTTTTGGAAGTAAACAGTCCAAGGCAGGGATGGGGAAGACATGTGGCAGCTTGAATAGTTAGGCATCTTTTTCCCTGGGCTGTGGTATTTTGGCAGCATAGACCTTCTTTTTCAGGGACTGGAAGCAGAGAAGTGGGACTGGTTGGCCTGAGTACATCCATGAAGGATGAAAGATGACACAGGTTCTACAACAGCACAAGAGCGTGTCGTATTCTCCATGGTGGTGTAGGCTTACAGCACTATTGCAATATTGATACATTTCTTATCCGGGGTGCAGCTCCTATAAGAGCTGTGGGAAATAGATTTATCTAGGCTTATCAGACCAATATGGGAAATTTGGGCAGAAATATTAGCAGACTTAGCATGCTTAGTAGCCAAAAATATTGCTGCTCCATTAAATGTGAAAGTGTCAGCCTAAATGAAGTCCTTTAGGTTTTTTTAAGGTTTATAGAACAATTTTTTAGTCCAAGTGTTGTCACTAAAAACAGTAATTCTTTTTCATATGTCAGGTGCAGTTACATCATTTTATATTCCTATTTTGTCCTTTAACTAGGACCTAAATTAGATGAAGTATGGCTTTCTAACTTTTTCCCTCTGATTTTTTTTTTTTTTGTTAATATATCAGGAATTTGTTTTTGAATTATTTCAGTATACATTTTGCTTTGAAAGCCACAGGCAAAACTGCCATTTTAAAACATTTGGGTACCCTTTTTGATCTTTTCTTTCAGTAGACCTTAATCTGTATTAAACAAATGAGGATGAAAGAGAAACAAAACCGCATTTTTCACAGGTGAAAATGAATATACTGAAAGTTAGATAGCTCTTTAGCTTCCATAGTCATTCCGAGAACTGGTTGCATGGCCTACTTCAAGAATTGTTTCTAAGTTGTATAGTGAGTCCTATCTTTTAGGTAAAATTCTCTGTCAGTTGAGGCCAGGATCACAAGAGAAGTGTTGTTGTACATTTTAGCTTTTCATCAGTGAAAAGATGCTCATTTGTTTCTGCCCTTTAGAACATGTTATCACAGTGCTATCACAGTGCTGGCACGGGATATAGGTAATGGTAGGATGTGGGGGCAATTAAAATTCCAAGTTATACTGTTACATAGTGACAGAAACAAAACCCAGAAACATAATGCACCCACAGTTTGACGCTGTAACTGAAAACCAGAAAGCATCAAAACCTCTATTCCACTTCTGGGCATTCTAGGGTATAATTCTTACAGCATTATCTGTGCTGTAGTATCATGCTGGCTGTTACACTGAGGAATAGTTTCCCCTGGGCTAGGCTGGAAAATATGCATATGAAGAGATGGAAACTGCTAAGATGTCATGTTGGTGAACTATAAACTAAAAAGGAAGAAACGTTCCTCGTAGTTTCAAAGGAAGACAACCTGTATGGGTGAGCTGGAAATGTTGATAGGAACACACAGACAGCACAGAAGATCCATATCAACAAAGTTTGGTATGCTCAGAGCAAAACAGTGTCAAGGCTATGAAAATTTAACATCTAGTTTGCAAATTGGATGAGAAATGTAATTTCCTCTTGTTATTCTAGGCTAATGGATACCAAATGAATAAGTAGCCCAAAATGCATTCTCCTAATACAGATTTTTGTTTAATCATACTTTTGAAAAATCCTGTGAGCAATCTACAATCAGTTGTACAAAATTATCAATATATCTGCACTTACTGAAAAATCTCTTGTGTTCAGTACACAAAATAGGAAACAAGGGCAAATTAAAACATTTATTTCTGTAGGTTTCTCTTACAAGAAATTCAGAGAGACACTACTCTGTGCTGAAGGCAGTTCAAAAATTGGATAAGTTAAAATGATCTTGTGTGTAATTTACTGAGCTTCATGAATCATATATGAACTTCATGATAAACAGATTCTGATAGAATGTATCTGATAAAATAAAGATGACTTAATACTTCAGGGATCAATTCCTTTCATTCCAATGCACATATCTAAAATAGCTCAACAAAATCATTCCCTAAGAGTGTGTATTTCTTCCACTGCCTGTAAAGTTTTTTATACATAATTACTGGCTCCCACAGAGTAAATTTTAGTTGACTAAAGTTTGGTGAGATAAATCTAGCACTCCTCCCCTCCCTACTTGGATACTGCAATTGAGCTTTTAAACTTGGATGGCTCTAAAGATCCATCCTAGATTATGCTCTTTCTTTTTCATTCTTAGTCTCATTTGGGCAGGAATTCCCTTATATTTACTGAAGAAGGAGAAGAAGGAGAAGGGGAAGAAGAAGGAGTAGAAGGAGTAGAAGGAGAAGAAAAAGAAGAAAAAGAAGAAAAAGAAAAAGAGAAGGAGAAGGAGAAAAAGGAGAAGGAAGAGTAAAATAAAAGAAAGTTTGTAATAATTTATTAATAAAAATGAATAATACATAATATTTAGCTGTCATATACTCAAATAGTCCTTGTCATTGTTTATATTCCTCATTTTAACAAAAATAAGGTATGCACTATATGTAAAAGACAAAATAATTTCTTGAATATTGTTGTTTGCAGATACACAACTTGAAAACATAACCACAACCATCAGTGCATTGCAAAGCTGGCATACAGCGAATCCTTTAAAGGGCAAAATTTTAATCCAATGTATGTAATGGTTTTGTAGTTATATAGTCACCATGAATGAAAATCTTCCTTTACAGTGTATTGGTTTACTTGTTGTTAGTTTAGTTTTCTGCCTTTTGTTTCCTTTATGAAATGGGGAGACTTACTACATCTCAGCACAGGCATAACATGCACTGAAAAAATTTGCTTTTTTATTTTGGGGATTGGACCCAAACATCAAATCACTACACAATGAAGGGATTATACATTAAAAAGGACTGTATGCAATCAAGAAGAAATTTTAATTAATCATAAATAGGACTGGTTTTGTAGAAATAATTTGACCTGACAGTTCAAGGTCTGATCAGCACATCGCAGAGATTAAAAATACTTTTGACTTGAACAGACAGAGTCCCAGAGAGTCACTGCAGCCTGAAATACTTTAGGAAAGCTAGTGTGTACAGATCACACAATGTCAATGTTTCTCTTTGTGCTTCCATTCCATTAGGAGCCAATGCAGGACTCTTTTAACTTCCGACAAAGCTTCCAATATCATGCTGTCCTGCTCAATGCTGAAACAACAGAGATTACAAGACATAAAACTACAATTTTTATCCCATGTTCTGTGTGTATAAAACAGGGAGTCAGCTTCCCTTTGAAGTACTAATTGACTGTCTGTACCAATCAGCACCTAATCCCTTTCCTGAATGCGTTTCGGTCTCCACAGTAACTGAGCTGGCCTTCTCTGGGGTCTAGACTGGAAAGCACATACAGTAAATGTGTAGTATGCAAAGGGAGTTATTGATCTCAGCCTAAGAAAACCTTCCTAAAAGCAGCTAGACCTCATAATTCATTATTAAGTCCAACAGCAAGAAGATACAAGCTAGAAGAATTCAGAGGCACTACATTAAAAATTAGCAGCAAAAAAGAGACATATTTTCTTTCATTTCATTTTTTTCCTCTGCTCCTTTAACAGAGATTATCCAGGAACAGTGGGCACAGAGATTTAATGATTATTCTGGGTCCTTACAAATAAGGCTGGAGATACAATCAAAAAGAATTTGCTTGATATTGTCAGGCACAGCTACAATGACTACCTTGCTCATTACAAGAATTGTCAACACAAGAAATTATAGATGCATTTTACCCATTCCTGGGAGCACAAGCCACACACAAGTGATCATTTAGAACTGAGAGCCACAGTCTAGCCACACAGCTGAAGTAATTTGCACTTATTTGATTGCAATCTCTGGCCCTCCCATGAAATCAAGATCGGGAAGGAGCCCACTTGGAATGTCAGTTTGTAACATGCAAAAGAAGAATGAAAAAGACATAGTAAAGGGAATTTGAGGGACATTCTCCAGCAAGTACACTTTCTGTCAATTAGAAGAGAAAAATGCCACAGATGTCAGTAAAGAACCAAAACCACAGGACTTCAGATGTCCCATAAAAACCAGCCATTCAAATAGGAAGCACTCTTATGTGTAGCAAAAGTTTAGGCCTAATGAACGCTGACTATTCAGAGGATGTTTTCGTTTCTTTGAGGGGGACCATAGAAGCATTTCTATTTTAGAAGTGTGCTAAGTTTATTGTACTGCAAAAACTTTTTGGAAGAATCAATACTTCCTCAAAAGGAAATAATCTGGTTAGTATTAATTCCCAGCGGGTAGCATTTATGCTCAGTACTTACCTCTTAAACCTAGAATAGCCACACAATATTCTGTGTGTTCTTTATGCTCTGTATTGTTAAATTATTAACCTTTCAGATCTGAGGATTTAAGACAGGAAAGTTTTATTTTCTTTCACATAGGACACGGACTGTAGCCATATATTCTTAAGAGGAAGCAGAACTGCTCCACTGTCTCTGGCAAACAAATAGCTTGGATCAAAACAGAATATTTTAAATATACAATGTAATTGCCAGTAGAATTCCTACCTTTATAATACTTCAGTGTCCAGCAGTTGACATGTTTGGCTAAAAAGTTTTCCTGGTAAATATAGCCATCATTTGTTGTTGACTGAAAATTTCCGCAATTTCCCGCAGCTTTGAGTGCCCCTGTTTTGAGAGTATCTGCCTTGCTATACCACAGGGTTCAATTGTTAGGAAACAACATTTCCTAGAAAAAACATTCAAGTAGTCCCCTTTCAAATATCTTTGGTTATCTAGGCACAAAATTCAATTAAATGTTAACTGAAATAAGAGATTTGCTTCTTATTAGACATTTATTTTAAAGAGACTTTTTAAATTTTTGGAGTTTTTTTTGCCTTTATATAAAGTTAAGTTCTTAAAGGGGCATTTGATTTGCTGGTCTCTTGGGTGGTCATTTAAAACAGGGCTCTTCATATGACAAGAATTACCATAAAGACAGACTATGTAGCTCTGTAACAAGGAGGTCAAGACAGAGGGGACTGTAGAAAAATAAACAAATCAAGCAAAGAAACCAAGCCTACTTGTGCTATAGCTGCTGTCCTGGGTTGAAGTATATTCTATCACCATCTTCATGAACTGTTGAAACCAGGTGAGGCAGTGCTCCCTGTCTCCTCCACTCTGGCTTATCTTCTGTTAATGGGCCCATCAGCACCTTTGCTACACAGCTCACAGATAACCCCCTCCTGGACTACCTCCTGTTAATGGGCCCATCAGGCCTTATCACATGACTCACCATCCCATTGTGAGATGCTCTGCCCAGAGGGAGGAACCAAGCATTCCAGCCTGGATATAAGCTGAGACTCTGAACACCAGAGGGGCGCTTACCCACTGGATCCCCAGAGGACCCGAGTTACCAGACCTTTCTACAGGATCACTGCTTCAGGAAGACCACCTCATCTGGACTGCTTCCATCACTCTGCTCAGGTTGTATTCTGACTCTGTCAGTGGTCTTTTGTATTATTGCATCTATTTTATTTTACTTTCTTTCCTTTTTTTCCTATTAAATTGTATCTCTGACTTGGAGCCTCTCATTTGTTTTGCCTTCAAACTACTACAGCTGCTTACACCTTAGCAGTTTTTTTCCCTCTGCTGCTCACTGAGCAGCAACTCCCCAGTACTAATCCATGTGGCTCTTTCTTCCCCTTTCAGGAACTACCTAAACTCTCTGTTTAGAAAAGCTGAAGCCTAAAGCCTATCCCCTGCTGTCATGTCCACCTTGCCCTGACCCTGACCTTGTGCTATGGCTCTACTCACTGTTGTTAGTTTAAGAGAATTTGGAACCAGTCCTCTTTTGACAGAAGAGGTTTAATCTGTAGAATGAAAAAACAGCCAGTGAAAGGGAGAGCACTCAGTGAGGAGTAGATCTACAGATCTAATGTCTTTAGCTCATTCATCCTAATTGTCAGAATTTTGATATTTCTAACTGACTTTTCTTATAGCTCTGGCTTTGTCACTGAGATGATGCCTCTGTTCTTGGCAAAGCATGAGAGGAGAGGACTGACCAAATCTGTACTCGAACAGTGGATATTCCTGATTCCTCCCCTGTCTTATACCTATGTAAGAACAGCATTTGGTGAGTCCTCACCTTTTGCATCTGCCTTTATCTTTCAGGAGCCTGAATTGATTGTATTTCTCTGGACAAAGAAAAGGAGGGAAACCACTTTCAACTCAGACTCTTACATATGAATTAAGTCTAGATTGAAAATTTTGAGATGAACTGAATACAGGGCCACCTTCATATTTTCTATGTCATAATCCTCAACATTAGGATTTTTTTATCAAATGTATTTAACAAGAAATCTTGTAAAAGGAGAGGGAGAAATTCTGACAACAACACTAGAAAGTGTATGGCATTGTCCTGACTCACAAGACAGACTGCCAAAATGACATTATGGATAAAAGAGTAGAGGGATTTATGAAAAGGAAAAGTTCACAGATTAGTATGGGTCTAAGGTTAGTCAGAAGAGTGCTGGGCTTTAGGCATTGAATCACATCTTGTAAGCTGAAGAACATGAATGAGTATCAATAAGCTTGAGACAAAATAACTAAAATAAAATTGAAGAAAATCAGACCTTAGAGTATTTATTGTGGAATTTATCTTATAACTGTTATGTTAAGTGAAAAATAATATTTTAAAATGAGAACTGCCCTATTAATTGTTTCCTTGAATGGTGTCCTTAATGGTTTCACTAGGATTAAGGTACTGCTATCCAGTGTTAAGGAGTAACAGTCAGTTTCTGATAGTCACACATGGCTCATATGTATTGTAGCTTAGTATTTTACTTCTTCATGGCAAGCAAGTAATCAAAAATGTTTCACAAAGTCGTTTTCATTTCTACTTCTTTAACTATTGTGTGATTTTCTCCTTCACTCACACTCAAAAAAGTCAGTTCATCACTACTCAAAGTGTACCTGAGTTTAGTTTCACTGAGTAGCACAATAGTTATAAATTCCTCATCATTTGGCTTGAAAAAGTGCTTGTCTTCCTTGTGCCCCAGGAAGAAGACCTGTGTTTATTATTAATAGTTTTCGGCATCTTACTAATCTTGCTTTGAATCAGAAAACCTGACTTCCTGTGAAAACATTAAGAGTCACGTGAAAGGTTCACTAATCAATGCTTTATAAAATATCATTAGTAATTTACAGGCTTTAAGAACGCACCCATAACCTTTCCAGGAAATATGACAAATATTATCTGTGAGACCCGTTAAATATTTTATCAGCAAGAAATAATTTAAGTCATCAAATGGATTCCAGCTTTTGGTGTCATCCTAGGTCACTATGAGTCTGGCATACGCAGACTGTGTTGGTCCTCAAATAAGGAGGTAAAGTATGAGTCAGTACTGGAGACCACTCAGTCAAGAAGAAACTATGCATGGTGGGTTTTCAGAAGGTATTAGAGCATTAAATGATGCATGGTAAAGGGAGACATTACTTCTCTCGTAGGTTTAGAGAAAGATCAAGGAGTTGGAGGAGGCAGTCAGAGACTTGGGTAGGCCCATACAGGAGAGACAGCAAGCATATTCCGCGTGATCTGTGACTTAATTTTAGTCTCCTTCTCCGAATTTGCTGAGCAACAGTGATGTGACAGAGGTTTTTGCATATTATTTCCCTTCAGGGTGGTGGAGTTAGTTGTGAAGTAGTAGGCAGTGATTCAGCTATCAGGCAAGGTAACCTCTTTGGAAAGGCACTATATGAAAACCATGCAGTGTGAACGATCAGCCCAGGGTATTGCTGTGAGCCAGGCTGAGCTGTGGACATGTGCCAAGGTTGCTCTCAGGGAACACAGTGCAAAGGAGGTAGGAAGTGCACTTCTTATCTCACATGCTGCTGTACTCATATGCATCCTATACAACTTTTTTTTTGCATAGAAAGAAAGCTTTTTCTGAAGGAAACATCCATCATTACATTTTATATATAGAGATCAACAGGTTTTGCATTCCTTGTGGTGTTATCATGCCCTTTCATCAGTTAACCAGCTAATTTACACCACCACAGCCTTCCTGTTACAGATAGAAGGAAGGATTTGATGCAACCCAAAACCCTAACTCACTCATTACCCAACAGAGGGTCACTCTGTTGTAGTAGTGAACCCAATGAATATAAAAGCATTTTAATGGAAACCCTCCCTGCAGCTGGAGAACATCATTCTGTTTGAAGAATTTCTGGTAAACAGGCATTTTCCAAAACATAAACATTTGGGTTTTAAATGAATATTTATTCTGTTTCACTCTACATTTATTTGTAAAAAGGAAATGTCTACATAAATAGATGATTAAGATCTAGAGTGTATATTACCAAAGATTGGTAGCTTATTCCTGATCCCTGTAGGAGAGAAAACTTTCTGAACCTCTGATGGTCAAAGGAAACAAAATATTGAGAGCTACTTGCAGTACCTTTAGAGTTGAAGAGTGCACTGTTGCACGTTCAGAGCTTTAAGTACTTCTGACTTTTTGTGGTGCATAGGACACATGCATTATCACAAAGCAATAGCCAGAATAATTTGTAAAGCTGAAAAGCTCATGTGTGGTCAGAGACAGCTTGGGAACTAGCATGTAAAGTAGGAGAAAGGAAAAAAAATCTTCCTTGCATGTTAGTCAAAGCCCTTAGTTATTGCTCATGATCTCCTGAAATATAAAAACAGGAGCTAACCCCATTCAGCAAGACATTTAGCATCAGTTAACTACATGAACTGTCTCACACATGATTTTAAATTTGTTTCCAGTGTTCCTCTCTTTAAATATTGGATAGTAAGTTGATGCTCTAGCTAAGATAAAGCTAAAGTTTTGACTCACTTCTGGCCTTTGTGCAGTGGAGGGAGTTGCCAATGTGAAGAGACCTGAGCTGATCATTAAACTGTAACTCTTGTTGTCAGTGCGCCAACCAAAAAAACTCTGCACTTCAAGTCTCTACTTTTGCTTTTCTCAAGTCAGCCCAACTTCAAAAATAAAACTTTCTTCTGTAAACCTTCTTTCAGCTAGTTTGAAACCAGCAGAATAGCCTTTTGTCATCATAAATAGTTATATATTCTATTAGATAAAAAATATCTGTGCTTGTATAATCACACAGATGGCCAGAAGATATCAGTGAGTCAAGGTCAGTATTGACATATTTCTGAGAGAGATGCTTACATCAGGGCTGTGATGACTTTGAATTACTCTGCATACTTTTTTGAGGGTAAATTTTGTTCTTACATGCAAGCTCATCATAGAATCTAAGAGGAAAATTTGTAGGATTGAGATTTCCACCCCCTCTGACCCCCACCCTATCCATTTACAACACCAGGTACACACATAAACGTGAACCAAATACAAATTTTCCCCAAAACATACACTTACACTGAACTTTCCAAGACGACACATAAAATATCAAAATAATGAGGTGACTATAGCTTTGAGAGAGCGCAGATATTCTGACTTTGTGTTTATTTCTTCCTGTTGTTCCTTTGGGCTTAATTGCCTGAGTGTGGATTATTTGTAATCATCTGAATTGCAGGGTAATCTAATAAGAAATCCTGTGCAGGTCTCTATGACTCCTGTCTAATTCCCCTTATTCAAGTTTCCATTACCCCCTTGGAAGAGTTCAGGAATGGTACTCAATGCCACATGTAGAGTTTTTCAGAAGTTATTTTCAAATTCAAATAGGACAAACAGTTCCAATAAGATTAAAATACCTAGGAATAATGGATTTAAAAACCAAATTGTTTTGTAGGGGTCTGAAAACTGTTGAAGAAATAATTCAGAGCATGGCCTTGTTTTATTGCACTGTATTTTGCAAAAAAAGTGGGATTAGGGGTGGACTCTGACCAGCATTTTTCCCTTGATCCTTTTTTTTTGGTATCATAATACATATTTAACATGTTTGCCTTGAATGGCCTTTTTATGTTAATGGTTCAGAGGCTTTACAGGAATGTTAGCAGGAAGGTATCACTATTGGATTCTGTGGTTATTTTCTTTATATCCATTAAATTGCAGTACTCTTAAATTGTAATACAGTAATATCTGAAAAATTTCTTTGTTCAGTGCTCCAATCTTGCTTCTTGCTCATTCTTAGCTGCTTTCTGGGAAGTCATTTAAAAACAAACTAAGCCCATAATGGCCCCTAGAAGGGTAAATGACACTTAAAGTAAAAATCTTCTAAATGCAAAGACATGTTTCTCTGAATGCCTAGCTATTTAAGCCCTTACCCATGTGGTTAACCTCTGACCACCTGAATGTTTCACCAGAATATTTTGAGTTATGTTCATCTTTGCTGAAATTATAGAAAAAAATTCTTTTCTTGTGAAGTGATTATCCTGTTGAATACTACTTTAGAATTTGATTATATATGTATGCATATATATTCATGTGTTAATAGATATAAGCTCACAACAAGTGGTATCATTAAATTTCCTATATGTATTTTTAAACCCAGAAATCAAGGGGTCTTGATTTCTGGGTTTAAAAATACAAAAAGGAAAATGTTGAGATAAATCTAGGAGGTAGTACAACTATTTTATGGGCTATTTCCTAGCTTCCACTCTAAAAAGGTCAAAGCAGAAGAAATAATGCTTTTCTTAGAAAGGGAGGTGAATGCTTCCCTTAAACCCATCTTTCACATTATTGTAATTTTAAATTCTAATGCATTAGAGGCTGCATCTGTAGTTTTAAGAAAAAAAGGAGCTGGGAAATGATCTTAAGCACCTGTCTGGTTCCCAACCTTAAAGTATTCTCTCCTTGTTTTATTCCAAACAAATAAAACCTTCCCCCCTGCTCTTATCTAGCAGGGAGTAGCTTTTGGCTGTGTCTATGTAACAGAGTTGGTGTCACCTGCTCTGAGGGTCAGGAGTCAGTTCCTTTTGCTCAGTGGCAGAAAGACAGGTATGGTATATAGCACAGAGGTATAGGGGATAGAAAGTACTGAATGGGACTCTCAAGGTCTTTAACACAGAGTAGAGAGTTCTCATTAATGCAATTCACAATATAGATAGAAGTTAACCTGTTAATACAGACTGAGGGACAGGATATAATATGCAGACAGGCAATTGTGTGGATAAACCATCTATGTAGAAGTGAAAGTGTTAGTGTCCTTAAAAAAATGTTTTAAACAGGGATTAAGAAGATTTAGGTAGTGTTAGACAGTATTCTTGCTACGTCTGAAGAAAAAATATGGAGAGGGATGAGTACAATAATAATTTTTCCTACAGCTATTGAAAAGGTGAAAAGCTTTGGAATTATACTGAGAATAAAACGGTACTTCCTGTAACTAAATCACAGTGTAAATTTAAGGAACGGTTGAGGAGCAAAGACAAGAAAAGGTCATGACTCTTGATGAGAGAGAGAGTGAAGAAAGAGAGTAGAGCAGGAATATATTTTATATAGACAAAGAAATGTCTGTTCTGGTAGTGATGGTGAGAGCCTGTCATGACAGCAGCATTTCTGAGGAGGAAGAACCACGAGGCACTGAACCTGAGGAAAGGCTCATGTTTAATATGCTGATGAGATTATGTGCCTATAGAACAGACCAAATGATTAGCCTGTTGCTAATTGAGGAAGAAGGTAATAGAGAAGGTTTGGCAAATAAATTTGCTTAATATGTTAAGAGGGTTTGTTGTTTTTTTAACCAGTGGAGAAAATTTTATTAGAAAATCAGATCATCCTTTCAGCCTAACAAAAGTGGAAAAAAACAGATAGATTAAGGACTGTTCCAGAAAAGTCAGATTTATTTTGCGTTTATGTTTGTTTGCCCAAAGAACTTGATGAGTTCTTTGACATCAGTGTGAAAAAAATGAAAGAGCATGCTGAACATAACTAGAATTGAAAAATAAACACATTCATGAACTATAGAATGTACAAAAAACCCAATAGAAATATAACTGTTTTCAAACTGGTGGATTAATGGGATGACTAAGAAGTACACAGTTTGCTCTTCAGCTAAACAAAATAATGAGAAATTTCTCATGAGAATTTCAAACCAAGTGCAATTGACAAAAAGCTATTTTGGAGAAGCTATTGATATTTTATAAATATAAAAGCTAGAATTAAGGTGAGTTATCTGTGGTTTGTGATTTTATTTCCCCTCAAGTTTGTACTGTTAGATTTTGTGGAAATGACGCTGCTTCAATATGTGCTTGCAATGTATGGCAAATTTATTTCATATTGAAGGTTCAATTGTTAACTGGATTCATGTTCAATTTCAAGCATGTGTATAATCCTACTGTTTTCATTAGTAATTTGAACAATTTTGAATTTTTTAGCAAAACATTTTAAAATGTTGATTCATCAAAAACTTTCCGTGGTGATGAAATTTTCCTCAAGGCTGTGTTCAGTGCTCCAGACTGAGGGTGGAACTGAGACAGCTACTATCATGCTATATTGCCATCCTAGACCAGGACCTGGAGCACACAAATGCTCCTGAGCTGGTTCCTCCAATGACTGATTTAGAATACAGACAGTAAATCTGAATCTTTTTAAGGCTGAGTTATCTCAGACCTAGAGCTCTGGCTACCCCTGGTTGGGTCTTCGTGTTTTTCTCTGCAGAACATAATTTGCTTGGAGCTTGTCCCACTAAGAATTAATACAACTTACTTCAGCTGTGCATACCTTTTTGATTGGCATGTCATATGCATATTTGAACACCTTGTTACACATTCCAATCAAATCAGTGATTTATTTCATAAGAAAGGAGGAATTTAATGCTAGCAGTCTTTTAACATTTCATCTCTTCATTTTGATATATAATTAAGGAACATTTTCCATATGCCTTCAGTTTATAAGCAGTTTTTCAAGCAGTTGAGGACCTGTCTGTCAATATTCTGTTGTCTAAACTACTTAGAACAGTTGATGTAGTATCAAATGGCTTCTTCAAGTTCAAATGTTGACTCCACCTGCTGCATTACATTTGGCAATTTAGCAGTTTCTATTTTTAATTCCTAAAAAAAGTCAATTGAATTTTAGTCTGACTTCTTTAAAATATTTTATTATCTGTCATTAGTTATTTCAACTCCATTCTGCCTGATTCTTGTACTTGACTTGATTTTTCTGCTTAGTTTTTTAGTAGATCATTCAATTTCTAACAATTTTCAGAGAATAATTTCAATATTTTACTTTGTTACTCATTGTGTCAAAGTTTATGAGACTTCCTTTACTTACTTTTCTTGGCTCAGGGAAAATGACAGGGCTGGATTTATTTGGTTTTATTCATATGAAGATGTACTGTTGTCATGGTGCAACATTCCTGTCCTAAATACATTTTATCAATGAAAATGTCTAAAACTTCAATCAGTGCTTTTGACCAGCAATTACATTTCATGCAAGGAGACAGGTATCCGAATACAGAATTTGACAAGTGGTGTCTTGGACATAGGCATTCATAGAAAATTTTGGTATGACCAGTTTGTTTCTCCTAGATTTCCCATTGAACTTTTTTTTTCCCATTGAACAGACCCTAATTCCTCAACCTCTATATATCTAAATAATCCAACATCTATCCCTTTAGAAAAGGTAGAAATGTTTTCGGAAAAAAATAATTCTTGAAGTTAAAAAGGTCCTATATTAAGAAGTAGAGCTCCTTTCTTAATTATCTTTTTATGAGGTCTGTTTTCATTCACTGTACTGATTAGATGCTTCAGTACTCTGCATTTTGGTGTTGCACTTTAATAAAATTACTACAGGTTTTATCTCATTTAATTAAAAAAAGATAAAAAATAAGAAAAAAAGTCAAGCACAATTCATTTTACGGAAGCACATTCAGACCTTGCTTTTGTTTTTGCAGCAGAAGCAATCTGCCTGAAATAAAATTAATCACTTCCTTCACCTCCATTCCTCTGTGCATAGCTATGTGTGCTCATTCTTTTCACACTATTTGACTTCAGAAACAGATGTTACTTGCTCCAACAGGAAGGAAAAGGTGCTAGCAGGCTCACAGAGACCAGCTGGGTATGTAGAGCTTATTATATCCCTGCAACAGTTTATTCTTCGCAAGACTGACTTATTGCTGCCCACTTCTCTGTATACAAAACTTCCTGTGGCTGAAGGACACACACCCCTACTATCATATATCCACTTAAAGGAACACATTACATCACCCAGCTCTTTCCTAGTCTCTAAGTGTTTTCCTCCTAAGGTACAACCCATTAAAAAAAAAAAAAAATCAGGAGACTTCTCAATCACAATTGCAGCATTTGCAGCAATTAGGAGCAGTAAATGACTGTGTTTTCTTCTGTAGGTAATTTAGATTCTTATCGCATTTGTAGTCTGAATGTCTTTGTCATGGATATCCATGCTTAAGTGTATGTCAGCAAACCACAACAAAGCAACCTTCTCCCAAGCAAATTGCCCAGATGGCCAGCATACTAGTGTTAAAGCTAAACATTCAAGGTGCTCAGGTATGAAATACAAGCCCTAATTTTTAAACCCTGTTGCACGCACATAGTAAAATTGGGAAAGCAGTTACATATTTTGTGATGACTGAGCTAAATTGACTTTACAAATATTTTAATTTTACCTGAGTTCAAGAAGAGAGATTTTCCCATGTCTAATTCAGGAGCTAAATAAAAATGAAAGGACTTCGGTAAAGCTTTCTTGTTTAAAATTTACAGTGGTACCCCTTTCCTTAACTTGCATATCTTTGCTATACTGAGTCAGTCTTCTTTTTTCTGTCAACAGTGAAAGGTTTGACAATCTTCCTGAACAGTGCCATGTCCTGTGTTGCCTATTCTGTGCTGCCAGTAATAGAGACAAAAGTAAATCTAGTCCGAAATTGCTGGCATACCCCCTGCAAACCAGTGTTTGTACACAATCTAGGGTGAAAGCCTCATGTGCTGACATCCAACTGTAACCTGATGAAAACACTGCCCATTGTAAAGGTAGATTGTGTTTCTAAGAACACCCAGAAACCTTATGAGTAATAGGAGAACCTAAAACTAAGACATTAAAGGTATATGCATGGACTTTCTTTTGTGTTTTGAGGTATATTGTCGGTAGAGAACTTCTCAAATCTTATGTCTTTAAAGCAACAAAGCAACCAAAAGAAAAATTGGAACATTTAGGGTGAGAAGTTGATGCAGTCAATCACATGCAGAGATCGTGTTTCCAGGGACGCCTTCCACTAGACCAGGTTGCTCAAAGGAGTTTTGATTTATTTAAATTACAGAGACCCTTAAAAAAAAGCCATTTGGTGCAGTACTAGGATTCCCTTATCATGTAGTGCATAGATCTAAACCCTATTCAGTTGCTGTTGGGGGGGGGAGGGGCTGACTAGTATGCTTTGTATTGACAGAATATTAAAGTAGACCAGAGGAATGATAACAAAAGAAAGTCAAATGCTCCTGGAAAAAGAGCAGGTGGAAAGAAAAAGAAAAGTGATTAGAAGTTAAATTATAATTTTCTCTAATCATTTCCACTCAGTGTAAGAGCAGATGTGAAACACATGGCTTACAGGATGAGCATTTTGCCAGGACAAAAAAAAGGAAAAAAAAAAGTAGGGAAAGAAGAATAAAAACATAACTAACTAGAAAAATATGAATAAATGATTGTGATTTTGTTGGACTCGAGACTTGGTCTGTGTTTCTTGCCAATGTCTAGGCTAGGCCTAGTTAGAGGAGGTCATAATTTGAAAAACATAATTATACTACCATGTTTGCATGGGACAATGAAATCTTCCAACAGTCAATTGAATAGTCACTTTCCTTTGTCTTAATAATTAAAGAAAAACACCTCACTTTTTACAGTGTGCCATTTGCCCAGTGAATCCCTCAAAATAATCCGGACTTTGACCATCAAGATTTTTGATAATGACAATATTTTGTAAAACAATCAACATATTAACTCCTGCATGACCCAAACCCTCCTTTAACTTGTGGATGGCATCATCTCAGTTGCCATTCTTCAGAGATTCCCTAGGTGTTTGTCGTGGGTTTTGTAAAAAGCATGTTATTCTATTCCATCTGGGTGGAGCAGAATTGCTTATCTTTGCCCAAATGGGTCAGTGTCACTTATCAGATGGTGGAGTGCTACTTATCTCTCTTCATTGTTTCACTACTCCCATGGAAATATCTTCTGCTAATGGACCATTAAGAGCTCATCAATGACATGACACATTACATTGTACTATTGTAAGCTGCTCCACACAGGGAGGAGGAACCAAACCATCTTAACCTAGATAAAAAGGAGCCACAGTACCAGTAGTTTTCCAGTTTTCCACCGGATCCCTGGAGGAAGACCGGACCCATCTCACCATTACTGGACCCTTTTTCTTCAACGGGACCATCTCTACTCCAACAGAGCCACATCTGCCACTCCAGGAGGGCTTACTTTGGACTGCTTCCAACACCCTGACCAACAGGGTGTCAGGTTGTATTTCTGACTCTGTCAGAGTTTTCTAGGATTTCTTGTTTGTTTATTTGCTTGCTTATTCTTCTGTACTACAACATCTGTATTTTTTTAATATATCCCTAGTAAAGAACTGCTATACCTATTCCCAAAATCTTTGCCTGACAGCCTTTTAATTGCAAATTTATAATAATTTGGAAAAGGGGGGAGGGGTTTGCATTTTAAGGGAGACTCCAACCCTCCCTGGCAGATACCCGTCTTTCTAAACCAAGACAGTGTTAGACTTCCAGGAACAGTATAGCACAACAAAGCCTTTTTTTTTTTTTTTTTTTTTTCTGGAGTGAAGCCATTGCTAAATTGGATTTCAAGCTAGGTGAAAGGTTGCTTAGCATAGTGATGCTGTTTCTACAAATTTCATACTGCCTTAAACAATATTATAAAAGGTACTTCGGCAGGTAACACCAAACTGGTGCACTAGCCAAGATATATTGCATCTAGGAGGACATCTCCATCGCCACTAAAAATAGGATTATATTTTTGTGGTGGATTTATGCATCCACGTGCTTTTTTCATCTTCATTCCAAAAAAAAAAAAAAAAAAAAAAAAAAAAAAAAAAAAAAAAAACCTAGAAAATAGACTGAATGAAATTTAAAAAAATATAATTGTCTCCTGTGTTTATTTGCTACATTATATTTTAGATTATTTTCTTATTCATATGAAAACCACATGAAACCTAAATAAATACATCTTATTGTAGGATGTTATATTTACCATTCTTAATTATTTGTGCTAAAAGGGAAAACGACAGAGCTGTTCAGTTAAGACTTCATATTTCTCCAGCAATAGAATTTATTTTTCATTCTGGGTTTTCTGGAACCCTTCCCTGCTTCTCAGCTGTGTAGGAAAGACAAGTTGGTTGAAGTCCATAGCATATCTACTAGCTATTCATGCTGAGAAATTCTGAATTACCTATAATACACCTATTCTAACAGTGAAGAAAGCAGTGGAAAATTCTCATCTTTTTGTAATATCAGTTTAACTATGTGAAACTGGTTGCAGCTGCATGAAACTGTCTTTATGTGACTCTGGTAGTAATGGCTACAGTAAAGACATTGGAAGATTTTTCAAGCACTGTTACTTGTGAGGTCATGACAGCTGCTGAAAAGGAAATAGAACAAAACTAAGGAGTAATAGGGAGCAAATTGCTTCAGTTCCAAACCAAATTTTCACCTGGACTTAGGGTTTGTTTGTTTGTTTGTTTTTGTTTTGTGTTTTGTTTGTTTGTTTATTTGTTTTTCCAAACTATAGAAATCAGGATTCATGGTGTTTTGTCTGCTTGTTTGAGATATGTGTGCAATAGTTAAACATTATGGTTAGTAATTATAATTATTATAATGGATATTCATGTAATGAGAATACTGTAAATATTTTCAGGGAAATAAATCTTTCACACACTTCCACAAATAATTGTAGAAATATCTGACACTCAGAGACCACATAGTTGCACTGTTTGCCTCAAAGCATTTTTCCTTTCTTACTAACAAAAACATTTATTCCTCATGGTCTTAGAGTCTTGGTTTCAAATCCCATCTTCCCCAAAATTTTTTTTAGTAAGTTGAATAAAAAACAAATGGTAAAGAGACAAGGGATGTACTTTTTAATTTCTTTTATTACAGAAATATGCAGAAATAAGAGACCTAGTCAGTATTTACACTGAAAGACAAAATCAGAATTTTTAGCAATCTTTGAGATAAGGAAATTCAAAAGAAAAAGTGAATAATAAATAGGAAACAATAGAAAGTATATAAGCATTTAAGTTAATACACAATTGTTCACAGATATTTCTAAAACTTTCTATTCTCAGGCATAGAAGAGAGATTTCATTTGAGTTTTTAAGTATTAGAATCAAGTTATGATGCTAAATTGATAACTGACAAAGGTATATTTCTTCATTTTACAATGCTCTTTTACAATTGAACTCCTTTTTGTAGGAGTCAAAGCAGTTATGATGCTAATGATGGTTTAAAATTAATAAAAATTTGAAGGAAATAGCCAGTTTAGCAGCACAAAATATTTAACAGTGGTTCACTATAGAAACTTAAAGGAGAGAATAGTTATATCTTCACTTGAAGAATCAAGAACTTCCTCTTAATTCTCATTTTGTCACTTATAGAAGTTTCCAGTATCTCTCATTTAGAAAGTGAATCTGATCTGCTGATAACTAAGTTTTTATAAATGTTGCTAAATTTGTAGTTATATCCTAAACCAGGAATTATCTCTGGTTTATGTTCATGTTAATCTGCTCATGCCATATAGCCCTGGTGAAGCGTACCAAACTTTTCCACATGGGGATCTGGCCCTCTTTAGCAGGGCTATATAATAATATTTTTGTGCAACTTTCACCCAGACTCATAAAACCTGGTAATGTCTTGCACAGAAAAACTAAATCCTGTGGAAATTATTATGGAGCAAAAAATGCAAGATATGGTTTAAAGTAACTTCTGAGTTCATGGCCTCATATGGTTGATTGACTTGCAAGGCTCAAAGGTAGGAAATAAGAGAAATAATTTCCATTAGAGGAGAACACTCTACTTGTCTGTAGCACAGGGTCAAATGAGGCCTTGATTTTTATCCTGACTGAAATGAAAAAAGTGCAGTAATAATTTTTTTTATAAAGAACATCACTGTAGAGGATGAATAGAATCTCAAGTTTATTTCATTGTCCTCTGCCAATAATACATCCGTTAACTATTGGAAGCACATTTCTAAGCTGCAGAGATTAAAAACATTCTAACCAAAAGCAGCTGCCAACCAGTTGCAAATCACATGTTTGGTAACAATGCTAATTCAGCTCGAAATCCTGGTGACTTCTTTCTGAAGTATTTGACTTTAAAATAAATGTCCATTTTATTCAACAAAACAGAAATACATTATGTTGTTGCAAAACCGATGAGCCTACTGAAACATTTGCTACATCTCCAGATTGTAATAGGACATTGTGTCACCACATTGAGTTCTCAAGACCACACCAAATCTGCCTTCTGTGGTATGGCTCAACTTTCCTCAGCATGATGAGTTGAATGCAAAGTCTATTTTCTCTTCAAAGGGTTTAACAGCATGGGGTTATGGTTTTCAGAATGGGCCTATGACACAAAGAAACTGTCTATGAAAGAGATATGCTATGGAGTAAAAGGTGTTTGGTTATCCCAAAGTTTAAGATTAGTTCCCAGAGGAACAAAGGGCTACTGTACTTCTCACTAGAGTCTTTGAACTGCCTTTTCCAATTTAAACACATATCATTCAGGGTATACTGCAAAATAAGATACAAAAAAAGGAGAGAAATTGTAATACTTTGGTAATGCAGGAAATAAAAGAACCCATAAAAAAATCATTTAATGACTCCTGAAAAAATGAGGTACTTTGAGATGACACATAGAATTCGAGCAGAAAAAAACAAAACAAAACAAAAAATCAGGCTTATTTGAAAAATATGTCTTGAGATTTCCAAACCATTTAAGATTGGTCTAACTCCACAGCCATAAGAGTTGATTGAATACCCTCCTGTAACTTCACTGGCATCATCTGGAATATTTTTAACAGAGGTCATTAACAACAGATTCATATTTAAAAATTTTGCAATTTTGTGATTTTTAGTAGTTTTGAAAAGAAGAAATCAAACAATTTTGATATTCTCAGCAATAAATGGAATGAGACTGTGTGGTCAAATTTGGAGAGCATTCTGAGCTTGTTCTTATTCTCTTCCAGTAATAAATAGTCAAAATTACATATGCTCTTTCCGATATCTTAAGAAATTAAGGGAAGAAAAAGATAAGAAGTATTACCCAATTCTATTTCTATTCTATAAAGTATATTTTAAATGGAGATTTGTCTCTCAATAGTCATACTATTTTTTTCATTAGTTAGATAGATGAAAAAAGCAATTGGAAATACACCTTCAAATATTTTAATATCTTACCCTGAAAGCATATGCTGTGATTTACATGAAAACATAATGGATCATGCAAAAATCCTGCCATTAATTTTTTTTGTTTTGTTTCTTTAATTAAACTTTCAGTCTTCTCAAAGTGCTATAAAGCAATCACACCTGAAACAGTAAAACTCCACTTAAAATTATAGGATAATTTGCTGGGGTTTTTTTTCAGAAACCTCCTTCGATTTGGCATAGGAAACACTGAACTGGAGTCAGTAAGTCTGGCTGGATTCAGGCTGGGTTGTTCCTGGCCGATGTTGTCCATGGAATTTTATAGCACCTGCATTGTTGGAAAGACACGTTATTCAAGTCCATCGGCATTTTGGATAATGGACACCTAGCTTTACTTTTTTTGAGATACATTATATGTTAGAAGGCATGACTCACTCTTTCTTCACTGAATCATAGAATGGTTTGGGTTGGAAACCATTTGGGTTGGGAGGAACTTTTAAAGACCATCTAGACCAATCCAACTGCTAAAGACAGGGATACCTTTCACTAGCCCAGGTTGCTTAAAGCCTCATTCAACCTGGTCTTGAACACTTGTAATGATGCACCCACAACTTACCTGGGCAAGTTCTTCCAACTTCTTATTGCCCTCATCATCAAATATTTCTTCCTTAGGTCCAATATAAACCTACCTTCTTTCAGTGAGAAGCACTATTTCTTGTTCTGTCACTACTGACAGAACTATCCCCATTTACAGAAATTAGTATCAGCATGAGTATGTTGGCCTGTACATTTCTATTTCTCTGACAAGGAATAGAACAGTTATTCCCTTTCTACTGCCAGATCATGCCTGGATATTTCTTCTTTCCTACTTTCTTATCTAGTCTTCTTTTGAAATATGCATTTTTTTTCAATGGGTTTTCTGTGACTAGTTTTTCTGCTTCCTGTTTTCTGCTTGAATGCTTGATTTTTAAGTTTTTAAAAATATTTTTTGTTCTTTTCTCTTGAAAAATGGTACCAGACACTGTATATATCTGACTTATTCTCCCTGATCCTTAACCCAGTCTTGATTAGGAGAACATATAATGGGACATTGTCCAAAAAAGTGCATCTGGTATATTTTTTAATATTGGCTCAGCTATCTAACCAGAATTTGAAGAATGGAAGGATTGAAGCCATCTGGCAGAAGCAGTATGAGGAGATACTGTTGTTTTATTTTTTTTAATGGCTCCCTCTCAGCTTTTCAAACCACTTTCATTTAAATTACTCTAGCAGCTGTGGCTAGATCTTTGGCTACTTGTCTCCTTACAGCATGGTAAAGGAAGTAAAAAATCATTAATTATGAAATCACACTATTATTGATTTTTTTATATTTAAAACCTCATTTCATAATTGGTTACATCAAATTGTTTGCAGGGAATGACACTATTCTCTTATATATTACAATTTTATTGGATGTAGTTTTCATTTTAATTGTGGACATCTATTGATGATAGATTCTAGACCAGAATAAGTTTAACATGAACTAAATATTTAAGAAGAATTATCTTTAAAATGAATAATTAAAAGGTTTGTTACTTCTGTTTACCAGAAACAGGGAAATTTTGTTACTAAAGTTTACTTCTGCACTAACTAGATTGTGTTCATTAACTGAATGATTTCAACAAGCAATAGAATTAGTAGGACAAGTAGAGTGATATTCAACTACCCTGTCAAAGAAACTAGGCTCAGCTTTTGCTTTTACTTAAACCTCTAAAATATTGCAGTCAACAGAATTCCTCTGTCTTAGTGTTAGTCTAAATAAATAACAGCTCCTGGAGTCTACTCTCCTCATGGAGGATCAGCTAACGAAATATTCTGTCTAACCTAGAAGAGTTCCTACTGAAATTAATTGTAGTATTGGATGAGCATGGGTAGGATTCATTTCAATGAATTACCCCTAGAAAAAATGTTGAATTTCCTAAGTAGGATGTTGTCTCATTTGAGATACAGCACTGATGCTATCAAGAAATCCACACTTGGCCAACAAAAATATGGGAAAGAGAATTATCTCTGCCCTTCCAGAAGAGCAGATGGTAGCCAACAGCATATCCAAAAGTGTCTGTGGCAACACTAAATACTTATGCCTGAAGTAACCCAAATCAATTTCCCCTGTCCTGGTGAAGGCAGGCTCATCTTCACTGATTGATTCATCTGAGACAAAGATGATCCTGCCTCCCTGCACTGTGGGGAGTGGAACCAGAAAGAGTACCTTAGCCAAGATGGACAACTCTGAAACATCTGAAGCTAAGCAAGATCATTCTTATTTTAATTGACTTAACATCTCTTAATTGTAATAGGCATAAATAAACGGTACTGAGATAAAATTATACATTTAGCACTTTTTTTCCCAATTAGAAATATGTTTTGCTCCGAAGTATGACTAAAATTAATTACACCCTTAAATTAATGTAGACAAGGGTCATCAGGCTCTTATATTAAGGGTAAGAGAGAAGTAGAAATATTGTTCAGACAAAAAAATCTGTTCTGTTGCCTTCAATTGAGTTAAAAAAAAAGCCAACAAAACAGTTTCACACATCTTTCATCATTCATATTGAGGCCAGTGATGCCTTTGCTGTTTATTTTACTGGGAGAATGATCTAATCTCATCTTTTTTTTGCACAAAATATAAAGATAGCTAGTCATTTAAAACTATGTAACATACACCTAGCAAAGTTTCATTGGAAAAAGTAGAAAGAAACTTTTATAACTTAAAGCACAGACAGTTCTTGCAGGTCATCTGTCAAAACACCTGAACTAAGAAAAAAAACGGAGGAAAGAAAAAATCACTGAAAAAAGAGACATAGAAAGAGAAAGGGAGGCCTGTTTTTAATCTCCATGCCTGTCATTTATTTCTTTCACACAAAAAGTATGGGACACAGGTGGCTGAATGTCAAAGATCATACCCTGTCTGCATGCTTCATAAGGCATGGGACAAATATTTGAAACAGGCTGGGGGAACAGAAAAATCATAAGAAATGGATGCATTTTTAGTGAACCAGGTCAGAGGTTGCACTGCTTTTGGTGTTTTACAAATGTTTGACACATTAAATGCCCAACTCCCATGGTTAGCAAATAAGCCATGCAAGTAAGAGTACTTATAAGAAATAAAACTTCGTTCAGCATCCTTATTGTGAGGGATCAGGGTCAACTAGCCTATGTAGCACATGTATGCTCTCAGTAAATGTGCACACTCCTGAATTATGTTGGATTTTGGAAAACACATATTAAAATAATTTGGTAATGGTAAATTAACACCCTGGTAAAGGATTAAAAAAGGATCTCAAAATATATTAATTAAATCTCAAAAAGTATAAATCTCAAAAAGTAGGCAGGTAAGATATTTTGATATCATTATGAAAGAAGATGATAATTGTATTATCTCCTACATACATTGGCCCTTGGATAACTTCCTTGAGTAAAAGTCTATTTCGTGACATTTCTGCTTTGCATTGCAATGGAAATAAGTAAGAATGTGGAGGCTGAATGACCATGAAGTTGAAAGGCATCACAGTCCGCAGATCTATGGCAATATTTTTCAAATTATTTCTTGTTAAGGCCACAATGTATTCATCCTTGTTCCCAACAGTCATCAGTCTGACATGTAAGGTAAAATGCTGTGATTGTTTGAAAAAACATATTTTCACAGAGTGGCAATACAAAAAGCTCTTAGTAGGCCCATGAGAATATTGTAAATGCATTTGAGGATCAATAAACTGTACATAAACTGTTTGTACAAGTATTGATCCTTACGTACATCTCTACTGTGGCAAAGTATCATTTCAGAAGAGCTTGTCTGAGTGTCATTACAGTGACTCAGATTGTTTGTTTGTCCACGTCAAGTCTTTCTTCCCGTTGGCTACTTCTCAAGGTAGAAAGCACCTATTTTGCTTGGTGATTTTTTTCTGCATAAATGACTATTAGAATTATCTTGTCAAGAGTCTACACTGTTTCATATCTTCTAAATCTATGGTTCTTACTTTAGAAATATTTCTCAAAGTAAGTTTTTCATTTGTTCTCTGTCCTAGAAGATTTCCCTTGGTAACTGAGGATGGGATCAGGATGGGACAGCATTATATGCTAGCACAGAAAAATTGTGATTTGAGCCCAGATTTGATTATGGCTATGGAATACTTTCATTCTGTTATTGAAGATTTTAGTTTATTTTCCTAAGGAAGCAAAGTTTCTGAGGTCATACTTACTCCCTTTATTTTTTATTCTCTTGATCTGTCTCATTCTGTTCTTTCATCCTTAAATCAAGCAAATTGCAACATATTTCAGTCAAATTGCACGTAAGTGAGTGGTGTCAGACAAAGATGTTTCCTAAAGTAATACAGGGCGGAAGTGATGAAAAAAGATATTAGGCGTGTTGATGACTGTGGGTTGTTGCTTGCTGCAGCTAAGTCTCCCTGTTACTGAATACTTGAGAAGCCACATGGAAGAGCAAATTTCCCCATAAAGTTTCAATCAAAGCTTGCAGTCAACCATAAGAAGCAAAACCATAGAAAAACAGCATCCATGAGCTATGGTGCTCAAAGAACTTTTTGTGTCACAAAAAAAGATTGTGATTTTTTTTCTTTGTTAGGCTTTGCAATAGAGGGGTTTTTGTCAGGGCTTAATTTGGCTGAGTTACACTGAAAGATATCTCAACCCGTTTTGCAACTTTCTCTGAATTACTTAATGCATTTCTGCAGCATTTTGCTCCTGAGAAACATAGTTTTTGGATTCATGTTTTGAGTATTGAAAATTCTGAAAATTTTCTAAGCAACAAAGAAGAAATCTGAATGAGTCCTCTCTATAATTTCAATATGTTCTCTATGTCAGACAAATCCCATGCTTATGTTTATGCTATGTGGAAAATTGTAAATCAAATAAGTTTAATCTTAAAAATACACTCCAGATATTATTTCAATAACAATGTCACTTTTTACAGCTGTCACTGACAACTTTTTCAAGAAGGAAACTTGATTTAGAAAGAGCAAAGGCTTGTGAAGCAGCAAGTTTCAAAATCTGGTAACCTTAGGTAACTGGCTACTGAGAAAAAATGAATTAGATTTACTATAGTAGAGAAGACTGGATGTTATAAATGATCAGAGCCAATTTCCAAAATCAAAGATTTATTTAACAAATTTGAAAAGCAATTTTGGGAAACGCCACGATAAATCAGGACAACATCGATCGAATGTTGGGTGGACAATCCAGGAGCAGCAAAGGGTGCTTCTCCGGAGTACTGCCCACAAATTCAGGGTCTCAGGGTAGGTGTTTTATACCATTTTTCTACCCTGAGGCGAAAACAAGACGGTAACAAAAAACCAGAAGAACATGACATCATGTACATAACATAATCATTGAAATGTCTGGTGTCCGCAAGGGATATCTGAAAGAGTTTCCTGAGAAATTGAAAAGACGTCTGAATGAAAAGTCTCCGAATCTTCTGTCAGAAGGTTTCTGCCGCCCTCTGCCCAGATTGGTATCGGATCTCCTCTCCTGATGAACTGTGAAGATGTGGTCAGCCCATGATTAATGGGCCGTTTCCCGGTTATCTCTCTGGCAGATGTCGAGGTAACACCTCTGGACTGTGAAAAGACTGTGGTATGCAAAGAGATGCCCTGGAACTGTTTCCAGGAATTCAGAGGTTTTTACATTCCACTGCAAAGTTTTAATACACACAATTTTAATCCACGAATTTAATACTATGTATCTATTGCACTGGATAACTGTTATCATTTTTTCTCCGTATCCTACCTGTTGGCTGAAATACACAGAACTAATTTTATTTAATTGTATTTTTAGCTACAGACTTTACAAAAGGGAAAATGCATATTCACAACACTCAGAACAGCAGGCACATCTTCCTGAATGTTAGTGTTTCGATATGTGTATATATTCATGCATATCAGATTTCCATATATATATATGTATGTATGTATGACTTTTCTGTGCATGAACTACATGAAATTTCAAAATAATTAAACAGATCACAAAGAAGCTTAAGGGTATCTACCTTACTGAAACCTCCTTTTTAGAGCATACATTGTGGCTTTGTTTGGAAAAAAACTATGTGTTCTGTTCCTTCCTGTGATTTCACGTCTGCATGTGCATAAGGGTTAGATTTCTGCACTGGGTAGATGAATGGGTTCTATTACATTTGAATGTAAATCTTTTGACAAAAGGAGTGCAAAACTGTAATATTTCCTCTTCTTGTCAGAAATATTTGCTGCTTCATTTCACGGACTGACATGGAATGACTGACTCATTGGGCCTCAAGCCCAGGTGTGGAAAAAGTAAGATTTTACAGGTGCCTCTCCCTGTTCCTACATTGTTTGTGCTCTGAATAGGCTACATGCAGCCCTTCAGAAGGCAGTAGCCACACACCAGACCTACTCCCAAAGAGTTGCTCCTAACAACTGTTCTTCTTGGCTTAGCTGAGTAGCCTCCTGCCTAAGTGAACTGCAAAATCAGCTTTACATTTGACAGGAGAATAACACCTTTTAACAAGCTAGAAATTCTAGGTAATCACATGAAACATTGTTGGGGGTTAGGTTTGTTCCTTCTTTCTCTGAAGAATTTTTTTCCCCATAAGTTACCAAGGAGACCAAGTGTTGGATACTTGAGAGAACTTAACCGAAACACAGAGGGGGACAAAGTTGGAAGGGGGAGATAACACAGGTAAAGGACAGAGCTTGAGGCAGCTGCGCTCTTTCTTCAGCGTTCAGGGAGAGAGAGAACAGCTGTTGCTGGCTGGAAGAGTTTCACTGTGGCCAAAGAGATCCAGTCCTGGGAAATCTACTATCACCGGTTAGGCCTGAATCCTGAGCCTTCTCTGCTGCTCGCGGGAGCTGGGTCGGCCCTGCCTTGCCTTCGGCTTCTTCAGCGCTGCTCCTCTTGCTGCAGTGTGACCCTGCACCCCCTGCGCTGCCGGGACATCCTGCCCCTGCCTGCTGGGACACCCTGCCGTCCCAGCTACCAGCCCGGGACTTTTCCACTGTTTCAGCTTAGTGCTCTGAGGATCCTACAGGGGCACCGAAACCAAACTGCCCTGGGTTTTGTGAAACAAAGCCCTCAAGGTTCTTGGTACTGTTTTCTTTTGTTATTAATGCTGTAGTTGTTTAGGGTTTTTTTTGTGTGTTTGTTTGCTTGGTAATACATACTAGTAAAGAACTGCTATTCCTATTTCCCAAATCTTTGCCTAAGAGCCTCTGATTGTAAATTTATAATTGAAAAAGAAAAAAGGGGTTGGGGGGGAGGGGTTTACACTCTCCATTCCAAAGGAAACTCCAGCGCTTTTTTTATTACCTGGCAGATACCTGTCTTCCCAAACCAAGACAAACATCTAGGTTGATCAGCAGTTCCATGGCTTTGACTGTTGCAAAGCCCTGTTCTCCTCATTGCTTGTGGTGCAGATGTGGACAGATCATGCTACATCTGTCTCTTGGCATGCTTCCTTGGGTCTGCTTTTTATTGAAAGGGGCAAGAGAAGCTGTGATATGTACCTTGAACTCTGTCCAGTATGAAGCTGGGATATGTAAGATACAGTTACAGAGGCCGTTTTAACTCAGAAGTTTGGAAATGTTCTGTTTCATGCTTTAGTTCAGCCTCTCTATCCCTCAATCCCTCATTCCAGGTTTGCTTCTCCTGAGCAGCTGATCTGTGACCAAGTTTACCTACTTTCCCCAGGTAGCAGGACCTCCTGCCAGTCCTGGAGACAGAATAGCAACCTGGATGGGCCATGAGATATTTTCATATTCTGCTAAAAACTTGTAGAAAATGCTGTAACTGGGTAAATTGGACGCATATTCTATGTAATAGAATTTTAAGACAACTTTGTGTGAAGGATTTGAAAGATACATATTTGTTGAGGCAAATCTTCTGCTAGATGATTGTTTCACCCTGAAAGTAACTTCCAAAAGTTATATTGCAAATGAAAACCCTTCCACACTCAGTTTAATTCCCCATAAATCTCTAGATCCAAATTTCCTCTCTCTTGTTTCTAGTTTTTATCTCTTGAATTGACACAATATTACAAATTCTAATACACCAAGATTCAAAGCAATTTAAATCCAGAAAAATATCTCAAAGTGAATATAAATAACATACTATAATAACATGCTATGTGATTCTTCAAGCAGGAAGAATGATCACTGATACATAATGCAAGACTAAAAAGTCACATGCTAGGATGAAAAAGAGAAATCCAAGGAGACAGACCACTCCCATAGTTTAAAGGCTGTGGTCTCTCCTGGATACAGAATTACAAAAGTATATGAAAAAGAGGGCAATTGCAATTCTGTGATATTCTCCAAATATAGAGTAGGTGATACTTTTTAAGATAAAACACCTGTGTTAAAAGTTATGGTAGAATTCAATGCACTCCCCTTTGAAACTATGAATGCAAGAGCAAAACCTTGTTAGAAACGTCTTTCTTAAGGAGTCTCTCTGTTTTAGAAGGAGTATGTGTAGCTCACATGGAAAGAAATATTGTCAATATAAACACATTTTTTTTCTCTGATATAAAAGCCAAAGAGAAAGTCATTAATAGAAACCCTAAATAAATCATTAGTGTTTAAATTTACTTCTGAATTTGAGATTTTTTTCTTCTGAAATTTTTATATGTGCTTGTGTTTTTTAACATATATGCATATACATACATATTTGTGCATATTTGAAAGTAGCAATGATATATTTTTGTATTAATATTTGAATGACAGTGAAACAAATTTATCCCACCATAACTTGGAAATTGTGCATTTCGGCCAACTGGTGATAAATCACAAATGTTTCTTTCTCTTAAAGACACAAAGACTTTCTTCTTAGGTTAAAACAAATAAAAAAAACCTATTTGAAAATTATTTAAGCTAAATATCTTGAATAAAAAATTGTGCAAAGTTAGACCAAGATTCTTTCTTTAGAGCACAGTAAGAATACATTAATTTTTTTTGAAGACTATTAGTTTTGCAGTAGTTTGTTGGATGATGGATAGAAGAAGAAAGCAAGGGATAGCATGTAGTATACTCTATATTGGTTATTACTCTAAATACTTTGAAGATATTAGATGTACATAAGAAAATAGACAATACTCAATGTATTTTCTGGAGAATATAGAAGATTAATAATGAGAGGAATAAAGACATCTATTGTATATAAAGTAGGAAAACAATGCTTTACATTGAATAGTAATTAAAAAAAAATAGCTATTACAGTCCTCAGGAATAGTAAGGAAATGTAAATACTGCCAATATCATAGTCTACAATTCCTTATATTGCAAAATAAAATGGTCAAGACATAAACTGACTGAAACTGAGTTTACTCAGTTTCCTGAAGATTAACTGAAAGTCAGTTTGTTCCAGCTTCTTACATTTAATTAGAATTTCTCTTGTTCCAACCAGTGTTTATTTCCTCCTCTTCTGCTGCTGTGAACTTCTGTAGTGATTTGAAAGCAAAACAAGTGAGAGACTCCAAGTCAGAGATACAATTTAATAGGAAGAAAGGAAAAAAAGTAAAATAAAATAGATGCAATAATACAAAAGATCACTGACAAAGTCAGAATACTACCTGAGCAGAGTGATGGAAGCAGTCCAGATGAGGTAGTCTTCTTGAAGCAGTGATCCTGTAGAAAGGTCTGATAGCTCTGGTCCACTGGGCATCCAGTGGGTAAGGGCCCCCTGTACTGTCCCAAACCCCAGATTATATCCAGGTGAGAATGCTTTCTTCCTCCCCCTGGGCGGAGCATCTCACAATGGGATGATGAGTCGTGCAGGGGGTTCTTGATGGCCCATTAAACAGAGACAACTCCCGGAGGGAGTTATCTATGAGTCATGGGCAAGGCATTTGATGGGCCATTATCAGAAGATAATGGCCCAGAGGGAGGGGGTCTGGGAAAACACTGCCCCACCTGGATTCAACAGTTCATGAAGATGGTGATAGAATACTTTGTGCACATCCTATACTACAACCCAGGAAAACTTCTGAGAAGAATCGGTCTCCATGCTCTCTCCATACCCTATCACGGTAGTTGCAGACAGATGTAAGGTCTCACCTGACCTTAGTCTTCTCCAGGCTTAAGAGGTCCACTTCTCTCTGTCCTTCTACAACCTGTTCCTGATTACATAGGTGTCCCTCTCCACTTCAGTACGTCTTTCCTAAAAGCGGGATCCCAAAAATAGAAACAGTACTGAAAATACAGATTCACAAATGTTAAATACAGTGGAACAATCACTTCCCTTAATTCTTTGTTGGCACTCTTTCTCCTATAGACTGAATTGACCCTCTCTTCAGCAGGGTGCTCTGATAGCTTGTGTTTAGCTGGTGTTGACCAGCGTTCTGTCTTCCCAGACAGAAGATCCTACATTTGCTTTTATTAAATTTTATCAGGCTCATGTTAGCTTGTGGAATTCTATCTGAATAAGCCCTTCACTCCATCATATCAGGTTCTTCCCCTGCAATGTGATATCTGTGAATACTCTTAAAAATCAATAAAATAATTTTGGTTTAGTTTAACAAACTAATGGTTCCATTATCTTTTTAATGACTATACCTTTCTGTTCTGTTCCACCCAATCAGGGGCTGCAAATACACGCTCAACACTACTTTTCCATTGTGGGTGTCAGTTTGTGGTAACAGTGGAAGAAGCAGTAGTGCCACTGATTAATAGATCCATGAAAAAAATAGTGGCTATTTTTAATATTAAAAAAAAATAAATCCAATCTCAAGTACCTAGAAGAAGAGGAAGTTCTAATATGCTCAGGGACTCAAGCAGTAAAATGCAGGATGTGGAAAACCTAGGTTTAGATCACCCCTCTGCATGAATTGTTTCAATGAATGTTTGCCTTTAACTTAAACTAACATAAAGGGACTCTTTCAAGGTCTCCTGTTGACACTGCTCCGTTGCATATACTCAATCAAATATTTACTGGAGAGTGTGGTCATGTGTTCCCATCTCCTGAGCAAGTGTCCTAGCTAGAGGACTGGAGAGCTAATCTTGTTCTCCATCTCAATCATATTTTGAGCACTTTATCTGAAGTGGAACAATGTCAACAGGAAAGGTTGAAAGAAGTGTCCTAAGAATATCTTGCAGACTTACAGTTCACACCTTTGTCCAATTCAGAATGGGGACTGAAACAGCATAAATAACCTTTCAGGTAAATTGCCTAATCATCAAGTATTTTCAAATGTCTCCCTCAATCTCTCTGCCTGAAGTAACTTTTTATAAATTGCTAAAATACAGATTAAGATAACATATAATAGAATGACTCTCTTGCCTGACAGTTGGGATATTTTCAAGCTGAGAGACTGTTATTCAAACCTCTTTGGGCAAAAGAAGAACTGATTTGATGAGCAAGATATTTCATAATGCTCATTTTATCACAGTTAAGAAAAAAAATAAAGATCTTAAAGCTCATTTATTTCAGAAAAAAAAAATTTATCATGTGTAAAACATGTGCTCCCTGAAAAAAACAGGTTTTGTCATATATTTACTGTCAGAACATAAACCTGTCACATAAATGTTTTTCCACAGGTGTACGGGCCTCATACCCAATTACTTCACATCATGAAGTTAGATTTACTCTGCCTCATGCAAGAAGCTAGAACTGTATTTCTTGACCAGAAACATTTTCAGTTTGAGTCTTAAACTAGCACCTTAGAATTTTTTCCTGGTTGGTGCAAATTGAATGATTACAGGAGATTTTGATAGGGAAACAAACCTCCAAAAGAAACTTTGTGGCTGTTGTATACTCTATCATTTTTGAAAAACGCCTTAGAGTTTTCCATGCCTCTCATGTTGTTAGCAGTACCAGATTGGTGGTTTTGTCTGCAAGCCAGACTATAAATCATCATCAGTGTTAGGCATGATATTCACTATTAATGCCTTGTTTTCCTTACTGAAATATATTTTTGTGCTTATTTTCTCTTGATCCTTGGCATTCTACTACCATCAATCAAAAGAAGAAGTTGGACATTCCTCTCTGTCTTGCCTCAGTGAACCCCTGATTTTCTTGACCATTAACCACCCTCTGGAACGTACATTTACTGCTGGCGTCTCTAGGCCCCTATATCCTCCTCCCCTGGCTACGGGTCCTTCCTGGCACCAGGTTGCAAAGCAATATTTCCCTTATACTGAATAAAGAGCATGTCATAGGCTGTTTGACATGGTCTGGGAGCCCACAGAAAACCACTGATGCACAAACCACTTTTATTCCACAAGACTGTGGGAGCCCAGAGGAATAAGCAGTCTTTCTGCTAGGGTGAACACACCTCACACTCACAAACACAATATTCCTACCTTTGCTGTTTAATGGGTTTCATTTTCATGCAGAAAAGGATTGGTGACTGATGTTTATCGAAAGTTGAACCTTGAGCGAATTTTTCTTGAAATGTGTGATTTCAAAAGCTTGATTTCATGCACCAGCTGTTCTCTTTCTTTACAAAAATGCAGTGTTTACTGGAGTGAGGAACAGTCTTCATTAATTATTCAGGAGCATGGAAGTTTTGACTTTTTCTTCAGCTTCCTCAAAACCCTTCAAAGGAAGGAAAAGGAAAATGGTTCAACATAAGTTCAGTTGGATGGTTGAATAACTTCTAGTGGTGTTTCCCAGAAGGCTGCTAGTTCAAATGCTTTCTTTTATAAAACATATATATCAATAGGCCTCTCTTCCTTATTGGACTCCTTGGTTTTGATGGGGCTGAAAGCTAATACATATTTTATCATCTTGCTGTGAGAAGGGAAAAATGCATACATGTACTATATCAGTCTGCAGCTTTATCTTAGTCATGTTCCTTCCAAACTAAAATAAATTAACTTTGCCAAGCAAAAGACTATGAGAAGTTGGAAAGATTAATTTTTCAGAGCCTTCTAACTCACTCATGATACTCCCTTGTCCATACTCTACCAATGAAGTCACAGTAATTCTGATAAAGATTTGTACATTGATACTAGACGTAGTCTGTGGTTCTTTGTATGTGTATTTGCAATCACAATATTGCAATCTAATTAATTGACTTTCATATGTAATTGATTTGGCATGATGTAGCTAAACAGCAATAAACCCTCCAGTACCAGAAAAGTCGTGGCACTTCTTGCTCAGAAAGATCATATTTCTAGCTATCTGATGAAGTGTAACTTATCTAAAACCTACTTGAATCATGTAAAAATACCCACCAAAATCAAAAACCCCAAACCAACAAACCCCTGAAATTAATTAGAATTAAGGACTGAAATAGCTTTTTAGTCACATGCCAATATTAGAGAGGGAAGCTGGACAATGAACCAGATGAGTTATTACAACTAGCCCTAGAGTTTATACACCTACCATCTGACAACCAGACATAGTGGTACCTTCTAGATGCTTTGGTCCACTCTGGCAGTGCAAAATAGCCATAAACTTGGCTTAACTAACCTGTAAAGCTGAGTTTATGACTATGTTGCATTGGTAGAATTATAAGTAGCAGTTGTCATGTAGCTATGAGGTTGATCTGTGCCTCCTAGGCCTTTATACCTTATATTTTGTGATTTCAGGGAAGAGTGGAAGGGTGTGTGTAACTCTACAAGAGAAGTCTTATGTACACTTGTAGCAGGGACTAGGCACTTGAATTAGCCCATATATGAAAGTAAGTATGTGGCTGTAGTGGCTTGTAATTTAGAGTGGGATTTCTATGTTCCAAATTTAGATATCTAAGCATTGAAATCTGAGCTCATCTCCTTGAGATTGTTGTATAGTGAATGGAGAGGAATAAGCAGAAGTTGTTCTTATACCTCTAAGTCTGTATTTTAGTTTAAGATTAATTGCCTTTTAGATTGCCTGTGTTCAGGCTTTAATTTCTAATCTTTAGATACCTGAATTTTAGATTCACTATCTTAGTGACATGCACACTTACTGAACAGAAAAGCCATTAAATGGCAGACACCAAGTTGGATGAACTACAAGATCTTCTTGCAAGGGTAAATGCTTTGCACACAAGATTTTTCTGTTTTCTTCACTTTTCTCCTTCTCTCATCCTGAGGAGATTTCATCCATAGAATGGACAGTGGAATTCCTAGACCTTTCATGTCCATTTGTATCAGTCCTACTGAGAACAAGACCTGCATCTCGGCTCCTTACAGACTATGAGAAATAACTGAGAATCAGGAAGTTGTACATATGTTGTTCTTCTTAGATGGATTCTTTAAAGTCCCTTCTTTAAAGGGTTGATATATTTTAAAAATATTTTTTAATGTTTTTATATTATCCTTTTCCTTCCTCATCACATTTTTCTTTCCATGGTGACTCATATTCTCCTGCTCTAAATTCAGTTTTCAGTGATAGTATCTTAAATGCCTCTCATCTCCATAAAAAATTGTATTAAGATTAGAACATAGAAGAAATACCTGAATTCTTTTTATACACACAGAACATTGTCATCATTCATAAAGAAAGTTTCTATAGATTACAATTTCTTTTAAACCCTGTTTAATAGGAGAAATTTGACTGCTGGTTAAGATCTTGGGGTTTTTTTGAGCCTAGGAAAGACCATATGAATAAAATCGCCAGGAACTTCAAGGTAAACTTATTTCCATATAAACCAGATGCATGTTCTTTCTTATACCAAAGATTTTTCAATTTATTTGCGTGCAGACAAAAGATCAAACTAGCCAAATTAGGTAGCTTTGACTTTGGTGTTTTTTTTTTTTTTTTTTTTTTTTTTTTTTTTTCTCCCCCCCCCGTACAAAGTAAAGTTGGTGCTAAAAACCTTATGTACTCATTTTAAAAAGCCTCCATGTTTCTTTGGTTTTCTGTACAAAATATCTTGCTAAAGAAAAATAAATGGAAGGAGGGGATTGTCTGCTCTGCACTGTGCTGGTGCGGCCTCACCTTGAGTACTGTGTGCACTTTTGGGTGCCACAATACAAGAAAGACTTTCAGGTATTAGACAGCATCCAAAGGAGAGCAATGAGGATGCTGAAGGGCCTTGAAGGGGAAGCCATATGAGGAGTGACTGAGGTCACTTGGTCTGTTCAGCCTAGGAAAGGGGAGACTGAGGGGAGTCCTCATTGCAGTCTGAAAATTACTTCTGAGGAGAAGAGGAGGGGCAGGCACTGATCTCTTCACTGTGGTGACCAGGACAGGACCCAAGGGAATGGCCTGAAGCTGAGTCAGGGGAGGTTTAAGTTCCATGTTAGAAAAAGGTTATTCACACCGAGGGTGTTTGCCTAATGGATCAGGCTCCCCAGGGAAGTGGTCACAGCATCAGCCTGAGAGCGTTCAGGAAGTGTTTGTACAATGCTCTCGGGCGTTATTATGGGGAATGGTCTTGTGCAGGGCTCAGAGTTGGACTCAGTGACCTTTGTCAGTCTCCTCCAGCCCAGCATATTTTTTGAATCTGTCTCTTCTCTGAGATCTCTTTAGTAGAGCTATACTATGAAAGGTATCCACTTGGAGAACAAGCTCTGGATCACATTCCAGAAAGGCCAGATCAGTTTGCATCCACACTTCTCAGTGATAGGCCCCTATAGTACAGTCTGATTGTGTTTTCCTGCACTGAGGCCACATAGCAAGACCCAGAGATGTAACAACATATTTTGTTGTTGTTGTTTCTTGTCTTGTTTTGTTTTCTTTTTTGTTTTCCTTTAAAAAAAATTCTGAAATTATACCAGGGCTCCCCAGTATAACATTCTCTAATGAAGCAGAACATGTGTTTCATGTTTTAGAGAATGATATGAGAGTACCTGGGGGTGCTGGAGTGTGAAAGACCTGCTAGGGTCTTGGTGATGTAAGGTGACTTATAGGGCAGAGTTGTAAAACTCCCTTCCACTTCCCAGATATAGTAGTGGAAAAGTCCATCCCAAAACAAAAAAAACACCTAGGTTTCATCCTGGTGAAATCTAGTTGGTTTATACTAAGAGAGACCAGGAATTAAATTGTCCGTGTAATGGGAATGATTTGGGGATCAGGATCTGAAGCAGAGTAAAGTGGAAGGGTGAGTTATTTACCTTTGTGCGAACAGCTATTCCTCAGTCTTCACTCCAGGGAGGGGAATAAAGTTTCAGTATTGAAAGTTACAGGTCAAAAAGGAGCTCCAAGTAGAAAGAGCTGTTGTTATTCCTCAGTGTTAATTTCTCTACTTATGCTACTGACACTGGACTGTGCCAACTTGATATTTTCACTGCATTCCTCCCTATAACTCTTTATTTTTCTTTTCTTTTCTGTTTTCTTCCTTTCCTTTTCTTCTCTGCTTGTCACCCTGAAAATACGAATTTTGTTAAAAGCAATTTTTTATGCTGAATAGTCCTATAATGACTTCTGAATTGGAAGCTGAGAAAAATGTATCAGTCTACCATTCTTATGCCACCAAAAAAATGCACAAGCCTAGGACGTTGTATCACTTATTTTGATCCTGTCAAATACCTTTGGTAAATGTGTGTATGATGTTGTTTGTTACGTAGACTAAACGGGCATTTCTTACATTTCCTAGGATGGTTTGGTCAACTTGTATAGCAAAACTGGTCCATTTCCATATATCAACATGGCTCCATGGGCATTCTTATTCTTTGATTGACAAGTGAGAATCCACCCAAGGAAGACTGAAATTTTGCTGAGGCCTAGAGAAAAAAGTAGACCCTTTCCGTTTTAGTTATTTCATGTACACAATAATTTATTGGCTTATTTTAATCCTTCCAAGAAAAAAAATCATAGTAATCAAAAAACAAGTCTAAATTCTTGTGATCAAGAATTCAAGCCTGAAATCTCAAGGTGATCATCAAATTCCAGATGTTATATCTTAGGGGGAAAGAGATTGCTATTTTGTTTTTCTTCCCCTAATCAATGAGGTAGAATAATCCAAAGAAAGCAAATACACAAAATAACTCTTGAGGCAGATAACCAAACCCAGTAAATTATTCTGTAGTTCCTGAAAGATTGAGTGAGTAAAATGGCAGAAGGTGGTGCTAAATTATGGAGACTTGAACAGATTTTCCCACCTCTCCCAGGAAGCTGAGAAACTTTCCAAGTCACTTCATGTATCTCCTGTTAACTCTGTTCTTATTTCTAATGAAATAGCTTGCAAACCAACATCTAATAGCAGCCAGCCAACTATCAGACATATCTGTATTAATTGATCTAATCTGTTGATCATGAAAGATGAGAAATAAATTTTAGGAGGTCTGATGGAAGGATGTTTTATACTAACTTTGGAGCTCTGAATGTTTAAAATTGGAAATATTTGTGTGCTTTAAAAATACTAAAAACAATACTGACATGACGTAATAAAAATCCTTAGGAAGGAAAATTTATGACTAATAAAAGGGGACATTACTCTTGAAGATATATAATCCCCTAATTATGCTTTTAACACTGGATGAGATGTTCATTGTTTGAGTGCTTTCCATTTGCCAATGTACTCTTGGCAGACCTTTCAGTAGTTTCAACAGGAAAGAAATTAAATGAGATGGAAAATATTAAAAATTATACTCAAGATGCTATTAAGCCATGAGATCCTCTTATGAACTTCACAATGAGCTATTAAAATGCATTCACTAGCTACATAACAAAGATGTAACAGGCTGTACCAAGAAAAGGGGATTTTAATGTGGTCAAATAGCTAAAGAACACAGGCATAGACTTGATTTTTTTACAGTTCATGTGTAAGGAGGATTGAGGAATTTGCCATTCTAAAAACCATCTACTGAACTTGAAATTTGGTCAGTGAAGCTCATTCTCCACTGTATTTTAACTGCAGCAGTCTTCCAGGGGCTTGATAGGGATTAGCCTATTGCTTTATTTTCCACATCTGTATATGGCTGCACGCACCCTGTAACAGACAGCAACTAACTCTTCAGATCTTAAGACAATGCTTTCTAGTCTTAGCAAGACAGGCAATTACCCTCACCTGTTAAAGGGTATCCCGCTCCATGGGTCTTATCACTTCTCATCTGTCACCCAAGTCAGCCAGACAGGAATCGCATGACATTCTGATTTAATTATTCCCACCAGAATCCTGGAGAGCACTCTGTTGTTCAAAAGCCTTTTATGAACAAAAATGAAAACTCATCTTATATGAAAATCCAAGAGGTTATTACTGGTATAGTTGAAATTTTAAAGTCTAATCACAGAAATGATATTAGTGCAGATCTATTTACTACAGAAAATGAAAGACAAAAAACAAGACCCAAATATTAACATTAAAAAGTTTATTACTATTATTGCTATCACTACTACTGTTACTATAAATAGGGGTACGGTACAGTGAATTGGAAGCATCCTAATTCCTCCACCTGGAGGACTATGATATTGATATTTTCATCTTTCTAAACCCAGGGTCCACTTTTATATCTGCTAACCTTGCTCTACATCTTTCTCTATTGTTACTTGCTTGCAAGTTCATGGTGAATCAAAATTGACTCTATATGGTGCATTTTACATAAGCAGGTACTGGTTTTATATTCTGTGTTGCTTTTATGGTCGGTTTCTTTGATGTTCAGACCTGCATTTTATTAAGTGACCACTGGTGATTTTTTTAGAGCCATGGGGTCCCCAGCATCAGTGTATACCTTGACTCCAAACATCCTGTGCCTGTACTTCCCTGCATCTTTTGTCCCCACTTCCCAAGGCATCTGCCTTCATACCAGGCCTATATTTCTTCATATGTATTTTTGCTAGTGTAATAAAAAAAATTCCTACACAGAAAATTTACTATTTACCATTACCTATACAAACTTTTGCTTTTACCATTTGATAAGTAAAAACTCCAAATTAAGGGTAGCCAGCTCAACATTAGGAAAATTGCAGGTACAGCTAAACAAAATGGACACAGAGTTCCAGGTAAGATTAGAAAAATTCAGAGAAAGGAAAGCTAACAAATTTCAGTCCTGCGGCCTTGCAAAATCCCTACAAAACCAGTAGCCTTCTACCAGCAATAGCAACACACTTTTTCCTGGGTTGCAGGATGTAGGTACCACATCCTCATTCAGGTCTCTTGATGAAGTCAGTAGAATTAGACTGCCACCTCCAGCAACCTGTTCATTTCTTTAGGTGCTGAAGCTTGCCTCAATTTAATGTGGTAATTGGATTTTTAAGCTAAGCAGAATAAATACAGGCCTTCATGCTCCCTCAGTGCCAATGTGACGATGACAGAAAAAGAATAGCAAGGGATAAAAAGAGACAAAATCTAAAAGGATTTTGCAAGCAGATACCAGATTCTTTTCAAGACGGAGCTGTAACTTGGCTGTCTTTAAGGCTGAGATCCTTGATTTCTCAGCTACTGGCTGCTATTCACGCTCCTATTTCTGTTCCTAGAAGAGCAGGACCATAGCAATCTGGAATGAAAATAAAGCAGTGGGAAAAACTAGAAAATATTTACCTTCAAACTTTTCTACCTGGAGAAATATTGATAATTTGTTAAAATAACATTAATTTGATAATTCATTGATCATCAGTCTCACAAGATCTTAGTGACTTAACTAGTCAGGTTTTATTACACCAGTTTTTCATGTGTGCCTTTTGAAAGGCTAAATATTTAGATGGCAGTTGGTAGTTAAGTAAAGTCATGTGTCTGTACTGTGAGTGCAGTGGAACCATTCTTCTGTGCTTGAGTTTTTTTTCTGGCTGGATAAGGACCTCGAACTTGTGCGGTGTGATGCCCAATCAGTGTGCAGTTAAACAGCCCGGGGTATGGGCAAGTGGCCTTTGGACCTATTTACAAAAGCTTTCAGAGACTTAGACCTGTGCTTAACTTGTAAGGTTGAGGGTAGGTTATGTTACAACACTCATCTACAAGTTCACAGAGATGGTCAGAGAGACCATGGAAGGAGGGGGAGCCCAAAAAATACTCAGCCTGCCTACTTCCAGGAGCCATCAGACCCTCACATATCAGCTGAGTGAAAGAAACAAAAATATTCATGTCCTTATTCAAAACTCTACAGCCCTTCTCAAAATTTTTCTAGATTTAGGGGAATTTTAAATGATCATCCTTGTTTTATGAATACTTCTCAAATTCTTATCCCTATTATGACAAATGCAGCAATGTAAACAAAAGTAAAAACAAAGCCCAACAATTTTGAAATAGCAAAAAGCCTCCAACAAAAAGCTTTTCAAACAACAATAATTTTTGACCACAGAATTAAAACTATATTTTATGTTATCTGCTCTGTGTGGTTCTGGGCTCCACAGTCTGAGAAAGATGTGAAAGTGCTTGAAAGTGCTTGAAAGTGTCCAGAGAAGGAACATAAAATTGGTGAGATGGCTGGAAGGAATGTTCCACAAGGAGCCACTATGGACCACGGGTTTGTCTAGTTTGAAGAAAAGGTAGATAAACTTCATTCTCTCTTAAGTTTCTGGAAGACAGTAGGTGGAAAGGGAGCTGCTGTTCTCAAGTATTCATGGATAGGATGTGGTTGAGTGCTCAAACCTTCATCTGGGAAGGTTCAGACTGGACATTAGGAATAATTTTTTTTCGTTTTTACTCAGAGGGCAGTCAAATCCTGTAAGAGGCTTCCTAGAGAGACGGTTGGTTCCTCATGCCTACTAGTCAGAGTAAGTTCTTGAGAAACTTAGATTGCAGCTGATATTTGTCCCTGACATAAATGCCACTAATATGCAGGAATCAACAAATGAATTTAAGAAAACCCCAAGTTCTCTGAAAACATGTATAACTTAATTGTCTAAATGTACATTAATAAAACATTTGTATATTCTTCATAAATTCAGGAGATAGATATAACTACTACTAACATGCAACTACCATCAGTTTCATAACTTTTAGTCTCAGTGGTAGTCACCAAAATATCCTAATGAATTGAGATTGGATCTTTCTGCCCATCTGAACCCTGTGATCCAAAGGGGCCCAACTCTATTTCATAGACAATATTTATTTCCTCATCTTCACTTCACATACATATGGCAGCAGAATGTGAGAAAATTAAGAATGTGTGTTATAAATTACAACATAGTTCAGAACCTTCTGAGGTTGTAGTTAAATTTGTCACTGGCAAAATGGAAGGTGTCTGGCTTTCTCTACAAATGTCTAGAGCACATCCTTCAGTAGTTTTAGGAATAGAGCAAGACTCATTTTCACACACAAAAAATATTGATGTATTGGCTAAATTTTCCAGTAATTTTTCCAGTAATTTAAACTCCTCAGATTTTAGTAATTATGTCTTACTTGAAAAGCAATGCTTTAAATGGTGGAAAATAATGTTTTCTAAAACAGAACAAGTTTCCTGACATCAAAACCTTTGAAAACAAGTTCTAGAAAGTTCAGAAAATCCTTCTAATCCTCTCATCCGTAACACAGCTTGCCACACAAATATTTCAACAGTCCTACCCTTTTCTGCCAGAAGATAGCAAACCTGTAATATTAGTATCTGTCAACTTTATATTTAACTTTCCCTTTTAAATAAAATGCTTACATCCTTTTATGTAAAATTAAAGGGTTTAGTATGAGAGATCAGAGTTAAGGAGAAAACTGACCTCTGAAAGGATGAGTAATTGCCACTTAATGGAAAGGAGGATTACAGCATTGCTCTTTCCCCATAAAAATGTGTGTCGAATCAACACTACAAACCTGTTGAATATGAAAGTAGATTTTTGATCAAGAATTTGTATGCCTGGGTTCAGTGGGATCATTTGAAGATTTCTGAAAGACATTTTGTTTCTTTGGAATAGAGTAGAGACATAGAAGATGAACACTTTCAATTGAAATTATGTTGAGGTTTGTCTTCTAATTTGGAGGAGGAAAGATAGGATTCTAAACCCATCTGTTTTATAAGATGTTTCATCTTGACAGAACTATATTTCCAGTCGAAAACCTGTTTCAGTGTCTCCTAATCAGTTCATGTGGATCAGTTCTCAATAGCAGAAGTCTGCGACTTTTTATTTATCAGTGTATTTTTATTTGAAGGGAAAGATTGAATTTTAAGAATATCAACTGTATAAATCCTGAAGTGATTGCATATTAATTGCATCTAAAGAAGGATTGTTAGAAGGTTAAAGAATTTAGGTCATAGAGATGTTAAAATTCCAACAAATTTCAGAGAAACAAGATTGTAGTAAAAACCTTCTTGAGACCTGAAGTCTACAGTATAAACTAAATTTTCAGTATGTAAACTCATCCAGAAGAAACCATAAAATGACAATATTTTAAAAATATAAAATAAAATAAGGAAACCCAAATGACCAAAACCAATGAAATGACTATCCAAACAAAACAAAGACTACAACCAAACAAAAAAAAACCAAAACAAAAAACCCAAAACAAAACAAAAAAAAACTCAAATCAAAATCAAACCCAAAAAACCCCAAAACAAATAAACAAAAAACCCCACCCAAATCAGATTTTTCTTTCATTCTTTGGCTTTTTCTTTAGTAAGACACATAGTCCTGAAACTTTCTTCTGACTTTCTATAGTAATAGAGTAATGCTCTGCGCTTGCCTTTTTTACTCATACACAAGCATAAAATGCGTTACAAAGTCAAGGAATCCTTAGTGGCTTCACTCTACAAGGAATGCACTGAGGTCAACTCTGCTGCATTTCAGTCTTCTTGCAGAATGAGCTGAAAATCTGTGTGTAGCAGTTTCCCACGTGTTATTTGTGTTTCCAGTCTGTTGTGTGGTTGTTTGTAGGAAAGATTGCCTAGTGCTGTTCCATTCCAGGCCCTGTCAGAAATGGAAACTCTCAGTGGAGTTCTGGGGTTAAATATATTAATGCAGCAGAAATAAAATAAAATTAAAATAGCCAGGCACAGGAAAAACGCATGGTGTTGGAGAAAAAAAAAAAAAAAAGATACTGAACTGCACCTTTTCAGTTCTTTTTCCTAGGACCACCTTCATCTTTCAAATAATTTCATTTACATCACAAGATGAAATCTTATACATGAAGCAGAAGGAAAAATCTCTGTGTTTCCAGTTATTATTACAATTTCTCCTCTTCTTTTTAAAATTAATGATGTTCCTAGCCAAAAATGCCTGGAAATACTACAGGGCAACCAGGACAATATAGGTTGTTTCATAAAACATGGGATATCAAAGTATTCTTGTGCCAAATTTTCACATAAATTTTAGAAAAAAAAATCAAGCATTTTAGATTTTAAAATGGTATATCTCAAGGCAAAGAATGCTGCATTCCTACTTTTTTTTTCTTTCTATAGGAATTTGAAGTGAAAATAAATATGTACTTCTAGCACCGCTTGATAAAGACCAAACCTCTTACTAAACTTACTCAGTTTACTGAGTTACTAAACTACTACTCACTTTGCTAATCTAAAGATGTGATGAAGTAAAAACCTTAACACTTATTTTCAGAAGTCCTCCAAATTTTAGAAATAATTTTTAAAAAAGTATTTATTAATATAACCCCCTAGAAACAGGTTTTCTCAAATAATTTCCTTTTTTCCTTATTGAGATAGAATTATTTAATGCATCAATTGGTTTTTATGGCTATATAGAGCTTGATTATTAATAAAGCTCAATTGTCTGAAGGAATATTTTCAGGGACAAGAAAAATTTTGCAGTTTTGAAAAAAAAAGTGAACTTGTGTTTGTTATGTCTTGTTTTCATTTTTTCCTATGACAAAAAAGGATTTTTTTGAATTGTTCTGTGAAAATGTATCTTCCACAGAGAAATAACACCTAAATTGTTCTTCCTGCATTCCTACCTCTTTTTTCTGTGTTGTATGAGTTTTTCTCTCAGCTCAATTTCTACATGACACCAGTAGTTCAGCATGTATTCCCAAGACAGAGATGATTACATTGTTTACATGCTGCTATCTTTGATGGCATTTATCTCAGGAGTAATCTCTTTGGAGATAATTGAATTTTTGCTGCTATTACCAAGGATGCTTGAAGCATCTTTAAACACAGCATGGCATTCTTCTGTTAAGGACCTGCTCTTACAGTACAGCATTGTTGTTCTGGAGGCTCTGATTCTGTGTCAACATACACACACCTGTCTACCTTTGGTAAGCAGCCCTTTCTTTATTACTTAACTACCAGACTGTAAAGAATGGTGGCAAACCATTGCAATCACATATTAGCAGCACTGAATAATCTAATTATAATTCTTTAAAATAATTTTAATCATCCTAGAACTCTATGGGATTAAACCGGATAAAATTCGAACCATTTTCAACCTGAAGTGTGGCCAAATGCAGTCACTTTTTATATATATATAATCACAGAAACATATATGTTTTGATTAATGTATGTGTGTGTGTAGATAAAGATAGATATAGATGATAAAGATTTATAAACAAAAAGATTTCACTAGTTTAGAAGCCCCAATTTTTTTTCAAGTATAAGCTGCCAGCATTTTCTACTTCCTGAACACATTTCATTGCTAATTACACTCTAAAGCCTAGAAAATAACCAGTCTATTCCTTTAACTATGAGTTTAAAGAGGTCTTTTTTTCACTCTCATCGATACTTTGTCCAGTGGTGTATTGCTTCACCCTTAAATACATCATGCATACAGCAACTGACTGTATTTTGGGTACAGGCACCTGTGCTGTTACTGTCCATATGCAGATAAATGACTAGAAGAGAATATATCAGATTTATAACTCTTTTTTTTTTTTTTTTTTTCTGTAGCATTAAGTTAATTCAACATTACACTTATGGACTTTGCATCTTTCTTGTGTTAGCACACTTTAGTATCAAAAAGCAAGATTCTGGAGCTCCATTCTGTCAAACTTCCTCTGCTACATGAGACCATCAACTGTACAACTGGCCGCCACCTGGTAAAAGCCATGAGGTAGAAATCTCACAGAGAGAAAGGAGCAGGTTAAATGGCTAAAGCAGAACTGCAAACATTTAGCATGTTGAATATTCCATTACAGTTTTAATAGATACAACTGCTGGTCCTCATTTCTATACTTGAACCAAAATTTTAGTGAGTGAATTCCAAGGAAACATAAGAAAAAAAATAATAACACAAATTTCACCCTAGGATGGACTCCTAATTGGTGAAAATTTGTAAAATACTCCTTGTTTTACCCAAATCATTACTGATCCCTAATTTAAATTTGCAGTCAGGGAAGTACTGCTTGCCTCTCCCTTTCCATACTGTAGTATTTCTCCAGTAAATTTAACAAAAACTGAATGCAATAAAGTATTTGTCTGACTTTTGTACGTTTGAAACAACCACTACTCCCTCTTGCCCGCTACCCCACAAATTTGATGGGACTCTCAAAAACCGAAGCCAGAGAAGATACTAATTTGCTCAGACATAGCAATTACAAGCTTCAAACATAGCTTATAAATTGCATATAATTTGAAAGCTTTACTGGAATGATACGCACCTGCAAATTGTTAACTAACACCCACAGACACATTTTATAGCTCATGCTCTGCTCTTTTAACAACTCACACTGCAGGCAGCTGGAAGGGTCTAAGAATGGTGAATGCTTGTAATTTGTCCTAAGTGGTGTTGACGTTACATTGACTGAAAGATGCAACAGTTCAACAGTTCCCCTTCTCCTCAAAAAGTTGCCTCTTTTTTTTTTTTTTTTTAGGTATAGTGCCTCCTATCCCATCCAACAGGAAAACAAAAACAGATAAAGCAATATCTCTGGGACTGCAAATCATAGCCAACAATACAGCTGCAAAGTTATAAAACAGCCCCAGAAGGACTGATGATTATCTTTACCTGGCATCCTTCCAGACATAATGGCCTCTGCCTCACTGAAAAAAAGAAAAGCTGAAACATGTTCCACCATTGTTTCTTTTTGGATAACTCTAGTGTATCCATATGAATGGAAATATTGAAGCTGTGGAGGTTTTGGGGTAGGTAACCACAACCTTCTGCTATAATAATAATAAGACTGAACTACATAAGAATTTTACATTTGTTTACACAATAAGATTAAACACTTGTTCTGGGTTCTACTGACCAAAAAAAAAAAAAAAGGAATAATTTGCACATAAAATTTGAGAGCTTTAAGGTGAAAAACATCTATTAGTATGTCACCATAGAAGTAGTCTATTAGAGGTATGGATTCCCAGTTTTTTTCATGTCATATCTAAAATGTAATAAAGAAACTAATATATAATAGACGTGATGCTTTTTATTAAACTGCATAAAACCAGTAGCAGATCTGATAGAAAAACTCCCACAGATTTTTGGTTTTCATATCTGTAAAACATACATTTTGAGTTAATTTGGTCATTCTATATGTACATTTGCAAGCAAAAAATATCACAGTAAAGTCTTGCTGAACTTAGTAAAACTAACCCACCTCATCTTCAGACAATGAAATAGGAGTACCTTATTTTTTTTCCTCAGAAGTCTAAAACTTAAGAACTTTTTAGAAACCTTTAAACAGATATCTAGAATTTGAAAGATAAACATTTTTATTGCATGTGATAGTTTTAAAGATGCTAAAAAAGTTGCAATTATTTCAAACAAATACATTTTTCTACATGAGAAATATTTTTTCTCTCATAATAAGATGACTCAGGAAAATGACGTACTGGATAGATGACAACCACTTGAAAATCCAAGAAGAGGAGTTCTCTGTGCATCCTACAGAACCATCTGAGACAGAGCAGAGAAAGAAGCAGGAAGTGAGACAGAGCAGATGAAAGTCCATTTGACCTGAATAAAAGTTGTAATGTTTCTGCCTTTTAAGGTATATTCTGTGACAAAGGTCTTAGTGTGTCTAATGCATGGAAAACTTTGGCCTACCCAACATTTCACACCCACACCACTGAGAACCTGTTGTGCCACTAGTACTTCCAGATGAGAATAAAGTAGTAACCTTCTGTGAATTTTGTTTGTTTTGTTGGTTGGGGACTTTTTTGTAACAGCTCTGGAGCTGGCAAGATGTTTACTTTAGTTCCAGCTTGCTCTAAATGCTCTCTCAGTTTCTTATGTAGTAAGGCATAGATTTGCAGCTTAAACGCACTTCGCAAATCCTTGCCTATCCTGAAATTGCCCCCTGCCTACTACATATGAAGCTAACCAACACCAAGCAAATACTTCCAACTGTCTTCATACTGGGCCAGAGGTCATCCCAATCGGAAAACAGGGGCTTCAGATGGTATTTCCTTTACAGCAGCTAATTGCAACCATATGCTTTTTGTGACAGAAAGGGAGGTATGTAAGTATCAGACCCATTAGCCAGGTTAATTGCTTCTTCCACAGCTGATACACTCTGTGCAGCTTTTGTCCTGCAGTTAAGTGTAGTCTGTGCTGCCTGGTTTTAATTATTTTGTTGTTGCTTCTGCCCTGTTATTTTGTTTATTGCCAGCAGTGATTTGTAAGCCGTGATATGGGGATTCAGCTTTTTTGTCTGAAAGTAAGAATAGGCTTTTTTCTATCAAATCTTGCCAGGCAATTCTTGGCTTTTTCCTGATGTTTCCTTTGTTAGAATGATTGATTTGAAGAATAAACAGCAGAGAAGCCAGGACGATGATAGGAAAGACATAACATGTAGGCATCCAAATGGGGTAATGAAGAAGAATTTTACAATTCATCACTAACATTTCCCTTGGCCTATTCAGTGAAGAAAAACTAGTGATGCAGATGAAAGCTTTGGTGTAGGTAATGTGTACATCAAGGAAAAATGGCATTCCAGAAAAAAAAACAAAAAAAAAAACTTTGTGAAACCCACACTGAACATCAGCTTCAGAGTGTTCTGAATTTGCCCATTTAGTTCCCGCCTTTTCTGAAGACATTTCCAGGCTTTGGAGAGGTAAGGACATCCCATTTTCCAAACCATGAACCAACAGGGAAGACCCACACTATCAAGGCAAGCAGGATCTGCCCTGCAACAGTAGCCTCATGCACACAAAGCAATGTCCACATTCTTCATCTTGCCTTTTGCCACCTGTACTCAGCATGTTGTCATGCAGTCATTAACTTAGAAAACTAACATGAACCAAACAAAAACCTCTAGAATAAATGAGTTGCCATAAGAAAACAATTAAAAAGTCACCTGTTGTGAAAAAAACATATTTAATTTAACATGGGTAAAGAGACCACCCAGGATTTGTCAAAATTTGTGTTTTTCTTTCCGCCTCCTCTCCACAACCCTGTTACTTGCAATACAAGTGCATTTGTATGAACAACTCATTGTGAAGGGCTGGGATGATGATCTCATCTCAACAGATTTGACTGACTGGATATTACATAAGATGATAAACAGTGGTTAGTTAACAAACATTTTTTTTAACAAATTGAAGAGCAGGAGCAGATAGAAATGTATTTGTGTTTTAAGATATTTCTTAATTTTAAAACTAACTCATAGACATTAAAATGTGAAATATGACTTCTCTAATCAATGTGCACAAAATTATCTTTTTCCAGGTAGATAAAACCAGCAAAATCTTGTAATAGAGACTTCAGAAATTATCTTAATCAAAATAGATAATTCCAACAACATTTTGAGATAGAGATTTCAGGATCAAGCCCCTGAAAACTCAAGACAATGGCAAAATTAAGCATCAGGATTATAAACATTTCAGTAATAATTTTTGGAAGATAACATGGTTGTATTAATGACAAATGAAATTAATTTTGCTGAAATTTAACCCTTAAACAAAGACCTATTATACATTCAAAGTCTCTAAGGATACATTAACATAAAATTAAAAATTGGTTTCTTTTTTTCTTCCCTCCAAAATTTATGCACTTTGTGTACCTTCACACATATATGGTCCTTCACCTGGAAATAAAAATTGCTGCTCTGGTGACCCTGTGCATCCTTTATGAATATAAAGTGTTGTCCAAATTTATTTTCTTGTCTAGAACTTTTGTTGACATCTCATCATGAGATTGTCCTACTATCCTTAAATGTTGGGGAATTTATTAGCTAGGGGAAGTGGCAAAACTCAAGTTAATCCTTCCACATTTCCATATATATTTCACTGGGCTACAGCTTTGTGTGTTATACAACAGCAAATGTTTTTTAGACAGATCTGCTGTCACAGTTTATTACTGGGTTTGTTCCTAACTTTCCACCAGAAATGCCTGCTTTTAGATGATTCCACTTTTTCTAGTTTCAACACTTGAAGTAAAAATTCTTATCTAAGGTTATTTTTATGGAGGGAAAAGCCCCAACAAGACAACAAACCCACCTTCATTTATTTCTAAGAATAATGTTGAGGTAAATTATTTGTTCTTGTAAGTCTGACAAACTTTTCTTCCCTTACACCACTCACACTACCAATATTGAAATAAGCACAGTAATTTGAAAATTATTATCTTTGCTATGCAATATTCCTGTATCTTTGTGATTGGTGATGAGAATCTATCACTGAGTAAGATGATCGTCTGTTTTAGACTGAGATGGGACTTTATAGTGAATCTGTCAGAGAACTAACTTACTAAATTCAGATGCCTGAATTGGAACTAAATTAACTTTAGCTTTGTGATTTAATGTTTTCAAAATGTCTGTCATTCATCCTGGATGTGATCAAGAATTTCCTAAATTTTCATGAAGAGTGGCATATGAAATGGTAGGAAAAAGTTTTTTTCCTTGTGTTGTTGTTGTGTGGAGGGAAAACCTGTTTTCTTCATACACAGCTGGGACAAGAGCCGCTCAGTACTACCATGGGACTCTGAGACCAGAACAAGATGGAGAGAGCCTGAGACAAAGGACCAAAATAGTGAATAAAGGAAATGTCAAGCTGTCTTTTCAAGAAGCGGGATCCATGGAGAAAAAGTTCATATCCATAAGCAATAAACTGAAGTGAAATGACTGCTCAAAGGGAGACTGCACCTTTCCAGTCATATTGATCCAAGAACCAATGGATTTAAGATAAGCTGGAAAATGGAGATGGAAAGGCAATTTGAACAAGTCGTCTGCATCCAGAAACACATAATATGAAAGAACAATGGGAAATAGGTAGATGGTTCCCACATGGAAGATGGTTGTAATTCTCATGAAAGGAAATGAAGGCTGTCTGCCACTGGGAAGTTCAATAGAGGTGAAGAGAGACCAGAGTGGGAGGTCTGAGCTGGTTTTAAAAAGGCAGTGCAGAGAGGAAAACACAGTGGGGACCATGCAACTTCGTAGAAGTTTGTGGAGGACCCTAAGTACCCCATGGAATATAGTATTCCCTCAGTATGTGGTAGAGAAAGACCGAAATTCCTAAACATGTAGAAATTTCAACCTTATTCCAAGCCTCAGTCAAAGAATGTGGTTGAACAGCAGGAAACTCCTGGGTTTAAGAAGAAATTCCACTCAGCTCCAGCTACCACAGAAAGTATTCAGTGAAAATATTTGCCTATCCTAGAAAACATGTATCCTTCAGTGGAATTTTAAGGTGCATAAAAATTTAAGATGAATGAAATATAAACTTTCAGCAACAGAGAAACTAAGAATTTTGTTACAGGTTATGAAGTAAATAAGACTCAGACACAACCAGAAACTGGACTTAGTACTTCAGTCATAGGATATTCTCCTGAAACACCAGATTTCCCTTAATTGCTTGAAACAAATATCAAGACAGTTATGATGTTAAGAGATAAGAAAAAAAAAATCTTTCATTAAATGTAACTTATGCAGGTGAACAGTTGAAAATGTATGAGTTTCAAACTCTTCACTAAAAAAAGCATAAATATTGGTGTTTGTTTAGTATCTGTACAAAAAGAGACTCCTTAAAGATTCTTTTGCCACCTCACTTTTGAATAGTGGTTTACTGCATCCACATCTCAGCCACAGGCTGTCATTTTCAATGGGTTTTGAGCCTAAGAATTTGATGTGAGAAAATTTTTACCATAAACTCAGGTGATGGTAAAACTACATTTACATTTTCTGTAAGTGATGACATAGATGGCAAAATGATCCTTTCTGACAGCTGGGATCTGTTTGTTGTGGCTTGAGCCACTCTGGTGTATCCATTCTGCTAAGCAATAGGGGAGAGAAGTTCAAATACTGGATTGTGATGTTTGTTTGTAGCTTATATTCTGACACTGTTCTGGACCTCTCCAGTTCCCCCAGAGGGCTGTGGATCAGCGTAGGGCAGGAGGCAGTCCTCAGCAGCCCAGCTACAGCCATTTGCCAGGAGTGTCCCCCCTCGTTCAAGGGGAGTGGCACTGCTCCTGCAGACTGGTATCACTGCCCAGCCTGCTCCACAGAGGTGCTGATTATGACTAAGTTTACATATACCTCAAGTTATACATATACCTCAAGCATACCTAAGTTTATATGTACCTACTACATGCATATTTATTTTTCTCCTGCATGTCTTCTTTTTATCATCAGGAAAGTAATTATAGCTATAATACACAGAAAATGAGTGAGAGTGGATTACAAAAGGTTCTTTCTCACTGCTGTTTTCCTTTATTCTTTTCATCTATTTCATCTAATTCCTGTCCTCCAGGCATCTCTGAATTTAGAGGTGTAATTAATGATGAAAATCCTTCCAGTTGTTACATGCAAGTGGTCATGCATGCACACTTCAATTCTCTTCAAAGGAAGAACTTTGATACAAATATGTATACATACACATACACACAAAATTTGACCAGTTTTTCTACAGCATTTTTAAAGACTTATAATATTTAACAGTAATTCAAATGCAAATAACAGAACATACCATACAACAGTCCTGAGAATGTGATGCAAAATAGCTGGATAAAGGGGCAATCAGAAGAGGAAATTAGTTTTTTCCAAGCAGGAGAAGTGTTACAACCAACGTAGCTCAAGGGCAGATTACTCACCTACATTACTTCCTTCAGGACTGTTTTGAGTTTTGGTTTCTTAAAAGGGGGTTTATGTATGGAAATCCAGTGAAGAGTAAAGAATAACTGGTGAAGAGTAAAGAATAACTGGCCAAGAAGTTTATGAAATAACATGATTTGAATATAAAAAATATATATTATTTCAATTGGAGGTGAAATTATAGGAAGACATATGTTTCACAGAGAAAACTAAATTGAGCATAGTGTATTCCTTGTGTATGTTTACAAGCAGGACTGCATCAAAATTATCAATGAAACACAAGCATCTTCACAGAAGAAAGAATTACTTTGATGAAAGATTGGTACTACTTATATTGTGCACTCATTACTGGAATCATACACTCTCAATTGACATTATTCTGTCCATTTTTCATGTGTTTCACATGCACAATAAAACTCTATGGGATTCTGCACCTGGATAAAATGTTACTTTCCCAGATAAGTTGACATAAAAATAACTTCTTATCCCCTCATCCATTAAAATATGGCACACAGGCCAGCTGAGACAGGTTGATGAGTGTTAAGCTACAGGGAACCCTGACTTCCTGGGATTTTCTTGCAGTGTCCACTGCAAGAAACATCTCAAGTTATTTTTCAAGCTATAGGACTGACTGCCTGGTGGCTTGGCAGGGGGTTTTGGAGCGGCAGGGATTGGCCTGAGAGGTCTCTCTGGCATTAGGAGCCTTGTGACCCCCTGCATGGGGCAGCCGCTGCCGTCTTTTGACCTGGAGACCCCGACATCTGTGGGCTTGGTAGCCTACTGTTACATTAGGCTTTATGAGGCAGATTTATGCTTAAATAGTTTGCTGGTGAGTAGTTTACATTTCTACTTCCCTAATTGGCTGGATTTCTTTCTCAAAGTTGATTAAAAAACAAAACAATAAAAAATTCAAAGCAGTTGACATAAACCAACCAAATCTCTTTACCATGAGCTGCATAATAAATGTCTTGGATATAATATATGATTATACAGACATTTAACAAAAAAATTCAGCATTAACCTTTGGAAAATGCTGCTACTGCACCTACTACAAGGACCAGCTGTCAGCTCTCTGCATTTGAAATGATAATTATTTTGGAAAATGCCATGTACACAGGAATATACATTTCCCATTCCTCCAAGGAAGCAAACCCAAATCTAGTGACATCGTTCTGATCCTCGAACAGGCACATTTATTTTTCCTGATTTCAAGTTAATTGCTTTGTTTTGTATGTGACTGTATGAGTACACAGTGAAAATTACAGTAGGTAGGACTTTTGTAACTCCTAGTCCTGAGGCCTCAGATTTTTACAAATATATGACTGATTCTCACTGGATGCACTGGGAATTAATTCTCTCAAAATTCCAGATGTACAGTATGATGATTAGCTCACGGAAAATGTTTTCATATTCACATATAGAATGGGAAAGAAAAAAAATGCTAAAAAAGTGTACTAAAGTAAATCAGGCCTTCAACTCATTACAGCCAACCAGTAGTCTCCAGGGAAATTCCAAAAATTTTGGTCCTTATTACTTAATCATTTATTGTTAATAAAACAGAATTTAAAGCTCTTTTATGTATGTGATTTGCCCATGAAGTTTTCTAAAATACAAGTCTGGATATGTGACTAAAAGGACCACTTTTTTTTTAGATGCAGGGTAATTCTTCTGGACAGGATATCCTAGAGAAGCACTGAAGACAGTTGGGTATTGCATTTAGAAGTCCAAGTGAAAATATTTTGAAAGGAGATGAGAAGTTCCTCTGCTCCTTGAATTTGCACCAACAGGACATAGGAACTAACTGCTGAGTCCAGAAGGAAAGAGACATAGTGGAAGAAGTTTAGAACCGGACCACTGAGTAGGGTGAATCTGAAGGAGATGTGGATTTTGCTCTCAGAGGTAGGAGAAAAGATGTCATATATTTTCTGGAGCAGTTAAAGAAGAGACAGACATTTATTACATTTTCTGATATAAGAAACTGTTTGTACCCTAAAAATATCTAGCAGCTTTTCACTGCTGAAATCAGTCAGGCTTGTGGGTTTGTTGGGAGGGTTTTTTTTTTGGGTGCGGTTTCTTTTTTTTGGTGTTTTGTTTTTGTTTTGTTTTGTTTTGTTTTTTTAATGATTCCCATAACATTGTGAAACTGCACTCATATGCTGAGAATTGTAATATGGATGAATAATCTAAAAAATATTTTGTTACTGAAATCTTCTGTAAATATGAGAAGGGGGAAGGGAAAAGCCATGTACTTCTGTGACCTTAAATATGGGACTGGAACTGACTCACTGTGCTAGGAAAACCTGTGGTAGGATTGTTTAACACTTTTCTCAATCTCACAAAAATATATGCTGGAAGTACGTAACTGTTTATCCCTGTTAGTCCTGTGAAATCCAGGTTGGTGCATTCTCAAATCCTGAAGAGCTGAAGTGGGATATTTGTAAAACTATAAGAGGATCATCAGTGCAAGCTCTCCCCTTTTAATCTTGTCTAACGTCTGTCTGCCCAGAATGACAATTATAATTCTTTATAGAATCATTTATTATTAATTGTTACTGTTGTTTGGCCAAGGCTTGCTGGTTACTTTAAGGATTTGCTTAGTGTCACTGCTAGCAGTGCCTAAACTCTGAGTATTAATAAGAGGTAGAAAATCTACATGTAGCTTTGCACATTTCTATTCCTTTCTTTTTTTTTTTTTCTGATCATGAATGAAACTCATTTTTTAATATGCATAAACATGCAGAAAACTTGCTGGAAAGCAGTATTTCAAAAGAATTTGTTCTGGTACAAAATCACAGCAGATTTGCATTTGGTTTCAAGGACATTTGGGTAGTGATCCATTCTACTTTGGAACTGAAGTTTCAAGAGTTTTAATTTGATTCTGCCCTATTGCCACTTCTATTTTAGAGAATTCATTCACTAGTTTGGGAGCTCTTTGTTCCCCTTCCCCTCCATCCCTGACTGAAGTCAAAATTCTGAATGTACTAACAATGCCAGGATAGTGGAATATAAGTTCCTTCTATGAAATATTCTAAAGGAATAAATCTACAAAATTGTCTGTGGCAGCTGAGTAGGAAGGGGCTACCCACTCTCTTACCTGTTACTTCACACTGACCTAAGCATTTAGCTATCAGTGTGTAGAATAAAAGTGCCGGCTTCCATGGATTGATATGTTGCAAAGATGGGCTTAGGAACATCAGTTATCTCCCTAGCAAAAATAAGACCCTGACTGGATTTTACCAATCTCTTATCTGGCAGAAAAAAAATGTGGAAAGCTAATGGTTGAACTGAAATTTGTTCCTTTACAACTAGATTTAGGTAAATGCCAAGTGAATATTAAGTGCTTTTAAATATCCCGCTTTAACTATTTGAGGTTTTAACCATTAGATTGGCCAGGAGTGTTAAGGTGAACACTTAGCATCTCTGGGATCCAGTCGTCCATCTTCACACAAGCGGGCTGAGCCCCAAACAGTGACTGCAGAAGTGTTTTATAATGGAGAGTAATTACAATATAACTGAAAAAAAATTAAAGAAGACAAGTTTTTGTGAAGGTATTTTATGTTTCAAATAATTGTTGATTTGCTACTAGCTATATTTGCTAAAGTGATCAGATATGTCACAAACTGGGTTTACTTTTTCTAATAAAAACAAAATCATATCTTTCATGAAGTCCCTGTAAAAGAGAGTAGAACACTGAGTACCCGGTATCTGCAGTGCTAATCTTTTCCTTCTCCTATGTGTCAGTCTCAAGAAATGATTTTGTCACACACAGGCATAAAATAAAATAGGGTTCAACATGCAATTTTTTTTTTTGAAGAAAAGGTTTGTAAGTGACAGTGACTCATCTATTATTCCCTGCTTGCTTCAAAACGACTTATTAAAATTTAACTGTACCTGAGGTTTTAAAGTTTTAGTGAATCTATTTGGTCATATCTCAATGGGTCAGTTGTTCGATTAATTCCAGCCTTGTAATACCTTTTGTTCTTATTTTTATTTCTGGCAGTGTAATTATGAGTTACATTATAGATGAGCATGAGTGGTTATGTCAACACATTTCAGGTTGTAATGAGGAAAATATATAGGGGTATAATAAAGATAATGTGACTTCAGCTATACTTTGTGAGCATGCCTCTTGATTTATGCTGTTTTTAAAACCACTGTGATAACATTCTTGGAAGCAAACATAGCGAGGTCTTGTTATGCTGAATGTCACTCTGAAGACATATTCCAGTTGGCCAGAGCCTATGGCTGCAGCTGTCTCTAATTCATTACACCACTTCTAGCACCTGCATCTTTAGGAAATAACTAAGATTTCCAGCTGACATCTTCTAGGCATTTATTTATGCTGCGACTAAAAATGATTCAATCTGTATGGTAGAGGGGAGTGTTCTTTCATTAAGGGCAGCAACTGATGAGAAGAAAATGTGCCCTAATAATGAAAACCACTAATCTGTATCACCCTACACAGGAGAAAATTTGAGGTTAAACTAATGTTAATTTAACAAGCAAAGTAAATGAAGTTTTGATAGTTATATGACCATTTTAGTTTATTATTAGCTTTCTATTTTTGGAGATTGTTAGAAGTCTCCAACATCGTGAGCTATTATATGTATCACACTGCTGTTTGTATTTAAGCACAAGATAATAAATTAGAGATAGTGGCACTGTCATATTTTAATTAAAGGTCTGCTTTCTTTCATTGCCTGAATTCTTGAAAGAAACTTACTTTCCTGACCTTTCATAAACATAGAATTATGAAAGATTCTTCACTCCTTTCAAAAGTATATTCCCAGTTTTTAGAACATGAATAGACCTACTGCTATCTATGTCATGTTTAAAATCAACCAAAGTGTAAGAGGTATTTGGGAGGGAAGTGCCTGGAGATTAGAGTGCTCTACTGACTTTGTAGATATGGTGAAATGCCATGGAACTAAGCTCTACTATATTTAATATTTTATAAATATTGGAGTAATTTTAGCAAGCATTCAAACTGACTTTAGTTCTCCACAATTTAATAAAATATGTGGTCTTAAAAAAATCACGTTAACAGAATTGCGCGACTCTGGATTACTACAACACAGGGTAATTTACCCTCTATGAATTTATCCTTCTTAAGGATGGCCCTAGCTACAGGTGTTTCATAATCAATCTACTATTACCTGGAAAACTATTACAAGGTTATTCTAATGAAGAACAGGGTGTAACCTCTAATCTATTAAGAGTCACACTATCTTCAGCTGTGGAGTGTTAATGTCCGTATTTCGACAAGTTTAATTCTTCTTTCTTAGATTAAAAAAATTTTTCCCACCAAACTTCATCTACTGGATTTAATGTAAAAAACAATCAGTGTAATATATGTGACAGATGCTTCAAATGTGGACTTAGGAGAAGATGTAAGGAAAAGCTTGTGATGAAAAAAAGTAGAGGAAAAATGACAGACTCTAGCAGAACTATCTGTCTAAGTGGGAATACAGCAGCTCAAAATTTGCCTCATTTACAAGTTATTTGTGATAAGATTGAGCAAGAACAGTCTTCTGTCCTTAGTGCTGAAAAATGCTGAGACCAACTTGAGCAAAATATGAAACCCTCCACAAGGACATGCAAGAGAGATTCTCTCTGAGGTCAGGAGCAGCAAGGTTGTGCAGGCACTGATACAGAGGAGACAGTCAGAGGCGCCGAGCAGAACAAACCAAAGGGCAGGTAACACTTTTTTCAGCACAAAGCTGAAGTTCATTTTGCAAAACACATTTTGTTGAGTAAACCTGACCACACATAGTAAAAATGTGTGTAACTTACATCTTATACCATAACAAGCTTGTCCCACTTTTCCCACTTTTGCACAGCAAGGACTTGTAGCATATCTCCCTAAGATGTGTGAAGATCCTTCCCTCAAATTTACAGTGAAAGAGATATGACTCATTGATATGGGTGAGAAGTATTAATCCCTACTTAATAATTGTTTTCCCTGTTTTACTATAATTGCTTTAACATAATTGATTCAGTATTGCTTCAAAAAATAGTGCACTACACTTGAAGTTATAGCTATTCATACAGTGTAGTAAATATTTCTGATTAAGCTGAATTTATTTCTTACTCATCATTATTGTAATAATTTTAAATATATGATTCATTTTGTTTGTATAAATATATTTGATTTGCCATCCTTGATCCTGAAGGACAAAGTTATATAAGGGTTCCATTAAACCAATATATATCAATGTATAATGCTCTAGACATAAACCATTAGCAAAGTCTGGGGCCAGTATTGGATCCAGCCACACCCAGGCTCCTCTCTGAGAAGAACTTTAGAAAACAAGGGCATCCTTTCTGTACCTTGTGACTCAATGGGAAGGCTTCTCTAATAATGTTTGTCTGAAGCTCCCACTCTGCTTATGACTATGACAACCTAGACTGTTTTAACATTGCATAAATTGAAAGTAGTATGGGATATCTTTCTTTGTTAAAATAAATCCACTGAACCACTAAAACACTCCAACTCCTTCAGTGTGTCCTCACATAGAAGAAGTTCGGAAACCAAGTTTAGATATTTTATGTTGTGGCAGAAATCTCTCCCTCTCCAGCCACAAAGAGTCTTGAAAAATTAATCCAGTCTGTAGAGTTTTTCTTTCTTAATTATGTTCTCTCATTTCCTTTACAGTAGCAGAGACTGAATACCTCTTCACTTGAGCAAGATGAACAAAACTAGAACTGTAGAATTGTAGATATTACCTCAAAGGCAATAAAAGTTTAAAAGCTTGAAAGTGATGGATAATGCAATGTAGATCATGAGTACATTTTTTAAACAATTTATTTGTCCTTCTCCTAAGTCCTTGTCTAATGAGAAAAATCGAAGCATTTTAGCAAACTTACTTTGACATTAGTTTTGTAATTATTGTTTGGAAGTACAATTTTTTTGTAATATTTCCAAGGTAATAACAAGAAGGAAGAGAAACATCAAGTAACTGCTGCAGATTGTGATTACTTCTTGAAATTTGGAAATGCTTTATCAAATATTTGGATGATTAGCTGCACGGAGGTTAGAGAATAAGAGAAAGTACTGTCATGCTGCTAAAAAGGGTCTCTATAGGCTATAAGAAATCACAAAATGGAAATGCTCAACAAAATTAGTTTACTCTAGAGATTATATACACAAAAGGCAAACATCATAATGAAACACATAAACATTGTATGCATTGTTTAAGTGACATATGAAGTAGTTAAATACTGTTTGGTTTTTGTTTAGGCCTCAGATGCAATATTATGACCAGTTTTGGGCTTTATGCTTCAAGAAGGGTACAAACCAATTGGATTGGTCCAAAAGAAAATAACAAGAATGGTTATGGGTCTAGAAAACATAACTTCTGAAGAAAAATTGAAGGAATTAGGCTTGTTTAGTCTAGAGCTGAGGAGACTGAAGGCAGCTATGACAGCAGGATATAGAAAGGTAAAAATACAAGATAGGAATAAGCAGTTTTCCACGGCTAGCATGAATAAGAGCAAAGTAAAACAGAATTCAGTGAAGTTAAGTCTAAATGTTATTGAAAGTTTTCTTGCAGCAAAACTATTTGAGCTCTGTAATACATTGTGAAAGGAGAGTCTTAATCAATGCTTCCTTTTGTGGAAGAAAATAATAAAAACACTGTGGAATAATTTAGGTGCACTGTGTCTTTGAGTCTAGAAATGAATTGCATAACCCCTTGTGATCCCCTCCAGCTCTATTGTTTATGATTTTATGATTACTTATTTTGCTTTCTTTTTATAAGATACGATGTCGAACATATTTTAAACAACAGATGTAGGATTGTGTGTGAAAAGCTCATCTTCACACCCAGAAAGGAGCATGGACAAATAATGGCAGCTGGGGGAGCCAAGGCCAATCCAGGGGGCCAGCAGTCTATAGAGGCTCATCTCCACAAACCTAGAGGAGTATAAAGGCCTAGTCATGTGGGAACACAAATTAAAGGCTCAAGGATGTGACACAATGTCTGGGTACCTCCCAGAGTTGTTCCATGAGACCCTCAGCCCCTGTGACCTAGTAGGAAACCTCTCAGGATGGGACAATATCAGAGCATCTTCTGGGCTGAGAAGATTGCTGCTCGAGGTTGGGACATATTATGGCATGCAGGGGAAAAGTATTTTGTGTCACATAGGACTTTCTATGGGATATTTAAGAGATGAACCGAAGATGGGAAAATTGATGGTATGAATTGATTTGGGGAAGGATAACTGTGGGAAAATTGAAAGGTAAGGAGCCAAGAGGTGCCAATCTTAATAAAATGGTTACTGATAGGTATATTTTTCTGGTCATTCCCTGTGCCTGATCAATGTAGTCTGTCCCACCTCATTATTAAATGTTTTTTAGCTCTTTTCCTGGGTGAGGCCTCTGTATTTAGTGTATGAACATGTGTGTATGAAGGGATTTGGATACAGAAATTAGTCACACCATGGGTTGGAGGGTCCACATGCATGAGTTTTAGGGACTGGAAAGACTGGACTTAATGAAACCAAGTGACAGCGAGAGAGGTGGGACTATAAATGACAGGGGACCCTTGTCCCTGAGCTGCCAGGAACTGGAATAATTCTGGGAGTCTGAGTGCACGATGATTAGTGAAGACCAAGATGGACAAGCTAAAGAATAGGTGAAGTGGCTTGGGACCTGGGATATGATGGTCTCAGCAGTCAAGAGCATGGAAAGAGCTGGCTGCTCATGTATGCATGTCTGTTAGGTCTGGGTGTATGTGTGTGTGTGTGTTCATTGTACCTAAGTACACCATAGCCTGTAACATCAGCTGGTGTGAGGCTGTGGACTCAGAGGAGGCAGGGATTGAAGGTCAGCTCCTGAGCACACTAAGTACAGGGATCTACCTTGACAGAAAGAGAGAGAAAGAGAGAGAAAGAGAGAGAGAGAGAGAGAGAGAGAGAGAAGGAGATTTTCTCACTAGTGGACCTTCATCCTGGTCAGTCTAAGGGGAGGGTAGATGGCACTCTTGGTGCTTTCTGTATTCATCAGGTGATGACTATGCATGTACTTATATATATATATATACACACACACACACACACATATATATATATATATATATATATATGATGCTTATGTGTGCATGTCTTCTTTGTGTGAATGTACTTAGAAAGAATACGTTGCCAACCTTGCTGTGGGTTGAAATTGCATGCAGTATCCTCACTGTCATCAAGCTACTGCATTCAACCCTGGACACCAGCAACCTTATTTCAGTTTACAGAGCTCAAATTGTGCTTCTGTTACTTAGTTATGTGTGTTTTCTTGTCTGCTGTATTGATTAAAAACAAATAGATTTTCACGGTTGGGATTTCTAATATTTGAGTGAACTCCAGTGCATCTTCCCTGCCTGGCTATCCCTTACACATTTGTTTTTGTTGCATTCCCTGTTCCAGCTTGACAACAGTGATTCTCTTTAGAGTTTCCTGCAAGAATACTGACATTTCAGACTTCTGAATGACTTCCGTACCTTCAGTACACAGTTACACAGTCTCAACTTTATAGGTTCTTTGAGATTGTTAAAGGAATAATAGACATAGCAGAAAATAGACACCACTATTCCACAGGAATGATTCTAGAAAAAAGTTATAGCACTATGGAAGAAATTAGTTATTCTTTTTATAAAAATCAGAAACTTATCCTATTTTTCTCAGAGCCTTTGACCACTTTTTTGATTTATTGTTCTGGAGAATATTCAAGATTATTCTCAAGTCGAAAAATTTTGAATCACAGGTCTCCCTTTAATCTTATCTCTCTATCAAAGCATTCTGACCACTTGCTCAGAAGTCATATATATGTTACTTTTTTGAAAATTACTTCTTTTTTTCTGTATTTGGGAGTTTCTCACACCGAGAAGTTAAGTTAAATGAACCTGCATGAGCACATGAGGTGTGGGCATACCATGGATTTGCAAACCATGGATTTACACACAGTACATTTCATCTGTGTAGAAACAATGCATAATATAATTTTGTTCCATAATTTCATAGTTTTAATGAGAATCTTTAAATCATGCAAACCTTAAGTCATTGCAGATGATTGCTTTGAAACACAGAAGAAATAGTGAATTTTTTTTCCTTGAGCAAATGATATCCGGTCGGTAGGAGTTTAACTTTTTTTCACTGAAATGTAGTAGATACTCACGTTCGTCTACATTTTTGAAGTATTGTATGATGGTCAAACCCAAAACTCTCTCAGTAAAAAGACCTGACAGTTGGACACTCTCCTCTCACTGCATTTGCCCTCAAGGGTGTACTTACATTTTCCCAGTATAAACAATTTTCTGAAGACTAAATACTTTGAAATGGAAGAAATGCCTGACTTGACATCAGACATACTTTTCCTGTGCTTTGAAGATATAGTGTGCATTCTTATTTATAGTTCATCTTAGATGTTTGCTACAAATCCCCTCTGCCCCTTCTCATACAGTTGCTTCACTTCATCCTGGCTTTAGCTGCCACCCATACATCCCTTCCTTTTATCTTATCCCTCTCCCACTGCTTCCACCTCTCGCTTTGTCCCTTACCTTATCTTGAATATCATCAGTCAACAAAGAAAAAAGCCAGGAAAATTAAAATAAATAATAAGAGAACTGCAAAATATTAATGAAATTTCTATCTTTTTTATCTCTTGAGTCTTAATCTTTTATTTGTTTTATCTATTTAAAAATATTTGGGGTAAAGACTGTACTTTAGACTTAGCTGACAATTTTGGTGACATAGCCTCTCTTTCAACTGCATGGCCTAGGATTTTCTGTAACACAATTGTGACAGTAGAGGTGTTTTGACAGACATGAAAAGCAGTGTTGCATTTTAATTGACAATAGATATTGCTTTGTCTAACAGAGAAAATAGATATTAAATGATCCATGAACTCACTGCTATAATTATGTTTTATTCTTGTTTACTTTTGCTTACCAGAGTTGATTGCCTACTTCATCAGGCTTTGTAACAGACCTGGTACGGCTTTTATTCAGACAAGGTTAGTGCTGAGCTGTAATGGAGGGCTGTTTCACTGCATTTCCTGCTTTTGTTTCACACTTCATAAATACTCATTACCATGACATTCAAGGTGTAAGCTTGGTCCACTATTATCCTAGGTTGTTAAAGATGTCGCTGACACTGACAGAGTGTATAGAAAGGTAAGAATCCATGAAAAATGGAGATGCCAATTTCTATCTCCATGCTCACTTTAGGTCACCTAGTACAACCCTAAGTGTCAACATAAAGATCTGGAACAGCCTACCTGTAGTGTTTGGGATTAAAAAATGGGGGTTATTCTAGGAACTTTACATGGATTTTGAATGGGTAAATAACTTAAAAATTCATTTACTATGAATTGCTATTTTACTGTGTAAAATGGTGATATTTGTTGTTTTACTGCTGGACATTCAGCCTTGAAACTAATTTTATGTAGAGATAGCTTATGCAGCTGTGAGCTCATGAAGAGGAGGTGGAAGATAGGAAATTCTAGATGTTCTGCAGGCTGTCATTTAGATTAGAACTTCCTCATTCATCAGAATCAGTTTGCCCTGTAATACAGTGTAATGGAAGCCCTACAGGATGTAGGCATGCCCTCTCTGGAGAAACTTGTTCATGCTGGCATTCACTAGAAGTTTGTTCATATGAAGGTATCTCTTCTTGCAGATATCTCAATGAAGTGTGCATGTGACAGATGTTATTCATCCAGACCATATCACAGATCAAAGTGTCTGAACAGTAAGTATACACAGGTCTCCAAGCCCCTTCCTTTTATTGGCCTGCTTCTCTGTGCAATGTGTCATCATGTATTTGGTTTAAAAGAATAAAGAATAACAGTAGTTACTGAAGTTAGTGAGGCAAATCATATATTGAAAGTAAGGAATATTCTTCTTTAAAATTTTGGTCTTGTGACCCTGACTTACCCAGGATGTACCAGAGAAGTTGTGGATACTTCACCCCTGGAAGTGTTCAAGGCTAGGCTGGATGGCGTTTTGAGCAACCTGGTCTAGTAAGTGGCATCCCTGCCCACGATAGGGAAGGATTTGAAATAGATGAGCTTTAAGGTCCCCTCCTTAAAAGTTTTTATGATTCTATGATTTCTATGGATGCAAAAGAGAAAAATCCTAGAGCTTTTCAAATCAGTGGATTTGTTGTCATAATGTGTGTGTAGTCAAGATTGAATAAAATGTGTACTGGAATTTTTAAGGAGTGTTTGCAGGATTAAGAGATGAACAGAAATCTGAGTCCTTAGAGGTTTGCATGCTTTCAAACTGTCTTGAAGAGAAAGTGAAATGAAAAACCCCTTGTATCTTGCTCACTTCCTAAAAGGTTTAGAGAAACTTTTAACCAAAAAAGGATTTAGTTATTTGATTAGAGCTGGCAAAGTTAGAACCCAGCTATTCCCGGGTGCTGAACAGATGCCCAAAAAAAGAGGAGCAATCCCTCTCTCCATATTGGTATAATTTATTAGTTTACTGACAGATTGCTCAAGACTAAGATGGTTGCTTACCGCAGTTATGACTTGGATTGATTTTAGCAATACATGGTTTGCGCACTTAAAGCCTTTGTGTAACTTCAAATTATAGCCTGTTTGTTTACATAAGAATAAGAACTGTATATATTCCATCCAGTAAACTTATTTGTGAAAGTCTCAGTAGTTTAGCCCTCTAATCCCATAGGAGAAAGAAGGATGTAAGAATAGTCTATACTCCTAGATCATATTAAACAGTAGACCACATCATGTAAATACCACAAATCTCAATTGAATCTCATTTTTACTTATGTTTTGGTTAAGGAATATTTTTGAATCTTTTAAGTACCTTTTATCCTAAATAAGTGTATATATAAAACTTATAAATTGTACTGCTATGGGCATGGATGTCCTGACCCCCACATGAAACAGAGAGAATTTATTTTTTTCCTATGTCTAAATGGTGTTTATCACTCCCATTACATGTATAATGGAGAAATGAGGAAAAAGAAAAGAATATATTAAGAAGAAAAAAGAAGAATAATTTAAAAACAGCAGAACAACAACAACAACAACAAAAAGATAAAAGAGCAAAACTAAACGTTAGAATCTAAGAAAAACAGTTCTAGGGAAATGAATGCAAATGTTGGTATTAATACATGATTTAAACCACTACTATTATCCAGTCTTTGAACCTGTTTTCATTGGTTTGTACATTTTATGTTCAAACTGAAATTGTATTCATGGTTTTCAATGTTTTGAAACTAAAAGTTGTTTTCGCAAATGCACCTCAATTTTTTTTTTTTTTTTTTTTTTTTTTAAGAAGCTATTTAAAGTCACTGATTAGGATATCAGGATATTAAATACTGTACAAATTAAAAACACAAACCAAGAAGGAGAGAAGAAAATGCATGAGAATTGTTCATAGTGCTTGGCAAACAGCGGCTCCAGCAAGTCAGAATTTTAATCATATCAATGTCTTTTGTACACATCAAGGCTGAAGAGAAGTTAAGTGCATGGAAAGGAATAATGATCTGTTTCAAAGGATGTTAAATTCAGAATCCAGAGGACATGAAGGACAAAATCATAGTAAGGAGTTACTACTTCAATAAAGATAGAACAAAATGATTATGATGTAAGTGGAAGAAGGAGTTGGCTCCCTGGAAGTGACTGAAGGTCTCTTGGCTGCTTAAATGATCTTGGCCACCAAGCAGTTTGAAATCTATTCTGTATTTATGCTCTCTTTATCACCACAAGATAAGTCATTTGAGAGCTGTAAAGGGAACGGACAATTTTTTCCATGTGTTAGGCTATAGAGAACTTTAACTGAAATTCTGCATTTTCTGAGCAGGTATTCTATTAGGAAGAACTATGAAAGACAAGGTTAATACGCCTACTGCTACCTGGGAAAGAGAAAAAGGGAGACAGAGTAAACAAGCATTTAGAACTTTCTTCCAAATAGAAAAGCAGGATTAAGGGAAGTGGAAGTGATGCTTCTGACTGGTTCCTTATAGAAATGAACAGCAGATGAAGGAGATTTACTAAAGTGGTCTTGGGAGGTTTTCAGATGTGCCCAACCTTAATTTATGAGAGTAATGTCTATCTGAAAAGGACTTTCTTCCACTGTGCCTGAAGTTCAGGACCAACCATAATGCTCTTAGGAACGTCAGGCTGCTACACTGGTTCTAGTGTACTTATCACTGTTTCCCATGCATCCAAAATGTTCTTAGTGCTTCCAAGAATGTTCAGGTAAACTTAAAGGGAAGCTACTGCCTCTATTTAAAATATTAGCAACTTATTTCAAATATAGTGGAAGGTAAGCAAATAATTATATTTTGGTTTTGGGTGGATTTTTCATAGTTTTTCTAAATGAATTCACCTAAAGAGACATTTGTCTTTCCTCATGTATACTCTCATTGATGTCAAGTGCAAGAGGTAGAAAAAGACCTCCATAGTAGTAGAAAAGACATCCATAGTAGTTGAGATGGAAGCAGAAAAAGTAGAGGAGATGCAAAACCTCAGACAAAAAGACAAAGGATTGTTTAACCCCAAATTTAGTGATGAGGACCAAACCCCATAATTTATAGTCGGGTATCTAAACCTAGTCCTGAATTAAGTACTTGAACTCTACAATACGTTGAGTTTTGCGAAGTTGTTGGCTTACAGTTTTCTGGATGAACACAGCAAGGATTTGTTGTCAAAACTTGATATTCCTTAAAGGATTCCCTGCTCAGGTAAGAGAGGCAAGTTTTCCTTGCATGTGATTATTGCTGGTTAGAAGCTTTCGTAATTCAGCAGCAAAGGAGAACTGTTGAGGTAGGGGGGAAGGGGAGAAGAAAAAAATTAAGAACAACAAATAAAGATCCCGGTGCCTTACTGACAGGCTGGTTAGCAGGGTATACTGGGAAATAGGTATTCACAGCCATACTAAGAGCAAGTATCCCCAGAAAGAGCTTTCACTCTGCTGTGGAAAGGAAATGGATGAAGAATTACTGGATTAGTACTTACTGCTGACTGAAATAACTTTTGTATCCAGGGTCCAAGCAAATTTTGAAAATAGGCTCTTAATAATCTCCTCAAATTATCTGTCTAGAAATGCAATACTTTTGTTTTCTTTATATTTTAAAATACGGCTCTATATACAACTCCAGTGTTTGTGTAATTTTCCTTCGCAGAGAGAGCAGTGTAGCATTTTGTATTAATAAACTCATAATGAATGGAAAGTTGGTAAGTGATTTCTGTTAAATATCATTTCATAGTTCAACATATTCAGTGATTTTTATGCAATCAACACAGTTTTTAAAGAATGTGCTCTGAAAATTATTCCTAAAATGACTCAACCTCTCCAATCCATCTGTAAAAAACATCTTTAGCCAGTAGACTGGTTACAAATGTTTGCAATTTCTCACATACTTTTAATAATGTAGAAATTCTACAAAGGAACAAGGAATAAAGTACTATAGCAGACTCTGTAGCCTATTTCTGCTGATTTTTTCATATTGTTCCTTTTGAATGAACATGTTTTTACAAGCAAATACATTCTTAGTTGTTTGTAGAGCGTTGCACTGACAATGACATGCCATTTAACTTCAAATCAATGTAAAATTGGGTTTTATTTCTTTTTTTATCCTTTTTCCCTCCCTTTCTTCTTCTTTCCCAATCCTGCTCCCCACCCCCAGTCCTATAGCTCTTCATTCATTTTTCCTTAGTGTTTAAGTAAGTGCCAGAGATTTGCTAAACATCACATGGTCTTTTGCAAATAATATTTGGAGGACTTTGAAATATTTACATGCTGCTTTTTGAAAACCCTTTAATGCCTTGAAAATGTGTACTTATTTGGTTGCATATGAAAGAACATACACCAAGATCAAATAACTTCTTATCACAAATATATTATTTATGGAAATCTAATGTTGCTAATAGAGAGATTTAGGAAAAGGTTACTTTCTGCTGTTTTTTCAGCAGACACTGTCTATAAGCCTGTCTCTCTGCAGGAAGCACGTTGCTTCTCCACACCTTAGGCAAATATTTATATTCCACTGTAGTACATACTTGACATTGTTCATGCTAACCTTTACTTTTTTCCCTTGTAAAATGTTAGCGCAGCATATCTTAATAGCTTCTTATGGAATCCTATAAATGCTTTAAATTAAGAATATTAATTTACTCTGTTCTCTAGTAGAAATATCATCAGAACTTTTACTTTGCTCTCCATTTTGTCTGTCTTGGTGCCTTAGGTATAGAAGAAAGGCCAATCTGTCTTTGCTTTCTTGCTACTTCTTGTTTGAATTTGAATTGCTTGGGTGTAGGGGGAGTTCATGCTGCTTCTCTTAATCACCTTTCATGGTAGTCTTTCTTTAGAATTGAATATTTTCACAAGAGGTGATATTTTCTTTTCTAACTGTAAAGCACGTAATGCATGTAATGCAAAACTGATCTGTTGTCAAATGTTGAAGTTAGAAATTAAAAACTTATCAGTGCCACTTCAGTCATCAGACAATGTGAAAACAGGTAATCCAAATTTGTAAGCAACCCTATACAATATGGCATAAAAAAATGTATTGCAAAGACAAATGATTACAGACTAGATTGACTTTTTCAATAATAGATTATGTTTTGACTTGAATAAAATTAATGAAATAGTGTCACATGGTGTTCTTGTAAGTAGGTTAAACATATTTCCATAAGGTGACTCAAAACTGGCTGAAAGCCAGTAGATAGTTATCAATGGCTCATTGTTAAACTGGGGGGTGTAGAAATTTAAATCTTCACAGCTGTATTTTACCTGTTTTTCAGTGATAATGTAATAGAGTATACTTCAAAAAAATTACAGTGTATGATAGAGGTTAGAAGCATACCAAAGAGAGGTTAATTAGTTCACCATAAGGAAGGAAAAAGATGAGAAAATATTTTCTTGAAGGATATAGTTCTTGGAGAAAAGAAAAAGTTTCTATATTTAGAAATGAATAAACACAACACTTTGAAAATATCTGCAGTATGGAGCAGAACTCAATATCAACATCAACAGAAAGTTGCTTAAAATGTTCTTACAAAGAGGAAAGGATAACATGCTTGCATACCCATAGCAGGTAAGAAGAAAAATAATGGTTTACAATTACCACAAGGAAGATCTGGGCTAGATTTAACAAAAAAGATTTCAAACAGGAAGGCCAAGGGAATATTGGCATACATTGCCTGTGGAGACTGCAAAATTTTACTACCTGGAGATTAGATTAAGGTGGCTGAAACCACTCTCTGGCATGTCTTGGCATTTCTTGGTGAGCTTGATGATTCTGGGAAGTATACTGTACAATGATGGCATGTACCTATGTTATATTTAGATGGCAAAATCAGAAACCTTTATTTTTGTTAATATTTGGAAGAAGGAAACAAAAGTGTATATTCAATTGTTGACAGGCTGAGTTTCTCAGTTTTCATTATGTAACTATTGCTGAGGCCTCACACTCCTCCAGCCAGTTTTATGGAGCCCAATCTGACAGCTCATCTACAAGAGATTAGGGTCCAGTTCCAACCCTAACTTACTGCTTAGCCTCCATTCTGAGACTGTAAACAAGGGTAGCAATAGATACCAAATGTGACTGTGGTTTTGGTAAACTAGATATTGATTGAGCCCAGGGCTTTAATGCATGATGAGAAGCAGAAGATAGTAACATATTTGTGTCACCACCACCATAGGCTGGAACCACAATTGGTTCTATTCCAAATCTTTTAACAAAGCTTTTGAAGTGCCTTTTTATCAAATTTATGTGTTTTTTTTTTTTTTTTTCCTTTTTTTTTTTTTTTTTTTTTTTTTTTTTTTTTTTTTTTTTATTGCCCTTCACAGAATTGCTGTTGTGGTATGTTGCATTCTGTTAAATTACAGAAAAATAGAGGAATACTATGCCATTTAAGAAACTAGAGTGCACACAGGTTGAAGGCTACACTTAGAAAGCAGATATTTAACAGCAATGTTTTCTGTTGTAGTTTTGCTTTGGTATTCTTGTGGTAATGCTAAACAAAAGCTCAAAATTTATGTAAAGAAACTGCTAACTAAGTCTGTGGCTGGAAGAATGTCAGTTTCAAGTATCTGGTTATAATTTAAAAATATGTATCCCAGAAATCAAATATGATGTTCATAGCTGCCAATATTTTTTCTGCCTACAACTCCACTGACAACCTAGTACTTGAATGACACAAGAAGCTAGTCACATCATGCTTTAATATATTTTACACTAGGAAATGAACCTATTTTTTATAGTATTTCCTTTTCACTTGACAGTATATGTTGGCATACACATAGTCAGTGAAACAAGGAATTCTAGGAAAAAATATGGAATTAATCTTTTGAGCTTGACCTACAAGGGCTTACAAATAGTACTACTTGGCAAAAATCTCCCAATGGCTTTATTTCTCTCACAATTTATCATTTGTAGAACATGGAGTTTCATGCAGCAGTGGAGACTACTTCCTATTCAGAAGTACATTATTCCACGTCTGGTAATGATGAAATAATGTATTTTACCTTCCTCTTTTCCAGGTGCAAACACTGTTAAATTTCTCATACCTGGTGATGTCAGAAGATACATATGTAATTATGCAAAATGAGATTTTAGCAACCAGAAAAGGAACCGTTTAACCCCTGGTAGCTGGAATGTCACAGAATCACAGAATGATGGAATTCCTGGGTTGGAAGGGACCTCAAATATCATTTAGTTCAACCTCCTCTGTCAGGGATGATACTTAATAGATCACATTGCCCAAGCCCCCATCCAAACTCCCTTTGAACATTTCCAGGGATGGAATATCAGTTTCTCTAGGCAACCTGTGCCAGTGCTTCACTACCCTCTGAGTAAAAAATTCTTTCTAACATCTAATCTAAATCTGCCCTCTAAGTTTAAAATCATTGCCCCCTGTTCTGTCACTGACTGTGTAAAAAGTCCTCTCCCTCCTTCTCATAAAGCACTTATAAGGTATCCCTTAGGGTACTGGAAGATGTCAATCAGGTGTGCTGAAGACTTCTTTTTTCAGGACTCAACTACCTCAGCTCTCTCAGTCTGTCTTCACAGGAGGGCAGCTCCATCCCTCTGATAATCTCAGTGGCCTCCTGTGGACTTGCCCCAGCAGTTCCATGTCCTTTCTGTACTGGGACCCCTGGACTGGATGGAGCTCTGCAGGTGGGGTCTCACCAGGGCAGAGCAGAGGGGCAGAATCCCCTTTCAGGCTCTCCTGGTCACTTCTCTCCACATGCAGCTCAGGATGTAGTTGTCTTTCTGGGCTGCATGTGCACACTTTCAGCTGATGTCCAGGTTTTCAGCCACAAGAACCCCCAAACCCTTCTTCACAGTCAGGGCTGTTCTCAGTGATTTCTTCTCATACCTGTGCTCGTGTCTGAGATTTCCCAGACCCTTCAAGTGCAGCATCTTGAACTTGGTCTTGTTGAAATCCATGAGGTTCCCGTCCATGTCATACGTTACCTTTTTTTTTTTAAATTAAATTAGACTGAGAAACAGGAAATCTAGCAGTTTTATGTGCAGAGAATTCTTATTACATAATGTAGTAATTTTCAAGAATAAGTTGCTTTATTGTAAGAAAAACTTTAGTGGGTCAAATAATTTTTTTTTTTCTAATTCAGAGGCATGTGGTACCAGTGTCAGGTCTTAAAGAGAGAAAAGACAAAATAACACTGCCTTTGAAGTGTACCTTTTTAGCTTCCAGAAATTTGCATGCTTCCTGAATTGGAGCTTGGAAATATTCTTTGAAACCCAAATAAGCTTATATACTGTGCACTTCTGTATTTAGTTTCTGGAGCTGCTTTTGCTTCTGACTTCTGCAACAACTTGTGGCAATGGTTCCAATGTTCTGAGACCTCTGTACAAACATATTTTTGAAGAGTACATAAGATTAAGTGCTTAAGTTCTCTTTAAGGTAAGGATCTACCATTTGAACATATTAATACAAGATTTGCATCCTGTTAAAATAAGAAATGTATAGAAGCACTAAAAAAATCAGAAAAAGAAAATAAATACAGAATTTTATGAATGATGATTATCTTATAAAAGAATCAGATACTTCTTTTCCAAATTTATCCCACAATGATTCTCCTAACTTGGACCCTGATTATTCTCCTACTCTGTGTATTTTCACAAATTTTACCTTCACTTATTTCAGAGGAGTCCTTCTGTGCTCTGAGAGTGCACCAAAGAATGAATGCAAACTCCTGAAGATAGGAGCATTTCTTTCTCAGTCAAATACAGAGTATATAGAGTAAGTCACTTGTAAAATGAATCAGCTCAATTATGTAGCAGATTGCATGTAAAAAGTTCCATAGGTTGATATGTCAGTTACTGACTGACTTATCCCTCAAAGCATCCAAAATATTACAAAAATCTATCCTTTAAAAAAACTAAAACCCCAAAATTTTTTATATTTTAAATTTTTGATTGGTCATGTATGTAAGTTTTTCATTATTAACAATGCTACCACTTGCTTCTGTTTTTATATTCTTCTTCAATGAAGTTATGGTTAAGTCATTAAGAGATGAAGACCAATAGAAGTAGAATAGAACAGTTGTCATTGAAGCCTCATAGTCTGTAGCACAGCAATTTGTAGGGTAGGCTGCTTACTTCAGACTGTTTCTAGTTCAATCCTATGAACTGGATTCTGTGAGGACAGAGAGCACATTAGGTGAAGCTCTGAATCACATCTTCCAGTAATTTAATCCAAAACTAAAATACTTTATGTACTTAAACCCTCCTATATGATATCAATCAAAACAGGTAGTATCCTGGAATTTTTCTGGTGGTCAGGATATTTGTTTTGAAAATGCATTCCCGATTCTTACTAAAATACTGTATAAAGAAACTCTCAGTAATCAGGACTAAATAAAAACATTTGTCTTGAGTAATTTTGTGGATAAAGTTTGGAGTTTGTCTATTAATATCTGTCTCTGTTGGAAATGGACTGTTGTCTTCTGTCTCCCAAATACTACTCCGTATTTCTTCATTTTTTGCTTTTCCTTTACCTGCATTTGATTAAGATATCAAAGAACTCAATTAAAGGGAGACTGTATGTACATTTCTCTGTAAAGGTTTTACTGACTTTCTACAGGTTCTAGTGGAGGAACTAATTGGACGGTTTTGGGCCACACAGGAAAATATCTTTAGTAGCAGGGATTTGTATGAAATTTCTTGGTGTTTCTGCATACAATGTAATCTGTCAGTGCAATCTTCTGTCACCTGCTTCTTAGCTGTGCAACAAAAGAGCAAAGGTAGGACAAGACAACCACAGGGAGAATGGGAGCAGTAAAAACATTTCCAGAAGCAAAATAAAACCCAGGAGAAATTTAATGAGTAGATTGCATAGATCAAGTTTTCAAGCCAGATTTTGTGATGTGGATATAACCATGGAGAAGTCTGGAAAGGGGGATCAAGAAGAACTGAAGGAATGGCTGGGGCAGAAACACACATAGTCTTTGATAACATTGCGAAAGAAACAGTATCCAGAGTAACCCAGTTTTCTAAAGTATAATTAATGCAATTATTATTGTGTTGAATCCAGCACATGTATGGACTACTCTGCATGCCACAGGTTAATTTATCCTTACTTTAAAAGGTGAAAGCACAGAAATACCCTAGTTTCCTTTCATAAATATGGTTACTCTGTTTTCCTATTAATTCTAATGGTTTATGAGAAGAGCAGAAAAATCTGTGATTATTAATTTTGTCTTAAATAAAACTAGTTACCTCAATACACTTCACTGGAAATGGAATGAATATTCTTGAAAGAAAGGAAATCAACACTGAAGTTCAAGGAAATGAGTGACCTTTTGGTGAAACAGTGTCAGGCAATGATCATGACGAAAATCAGTTGCCTAATTTGCTTTTTGGAGTGTATAAAAACAGGCGACTTTTTGTGCATTCTAGACAAAGATAGGAAAAATAAGCTTCTTCTTCCATGAAGCAGAAAAGATTAGATTAACGTCTTGTTCATCAGAGATCATGATCAGATTGCTTGCTTTACTTGCAAATGTCTCCATTAGAAATATGGAATGCCTGTTTCCTTCCTATTCACCAAAATTTTTGGATGCAATTCCTTGTGACCAAAGAAATAATAAAATCAGCAACATCAATTTGAACAAGGCTACTTATGGAGATCAAAACTTTTTGATTGTACTTTTTTTTTTTTTTTTTTTTTTTTTTTTTGATATATCCCTTCTAATCAGTCAGAAATATATTAAGTCTAGATCATATCTAGGCAATTTCTTCTGATGAATAAATGAACAATAGTGAAATGAAATCAGATTTTTTAGTAGATTCTCTTATATCCATATACTCAAATAGAAGATGCAAAGTAACAATGTCAGCAATTTATGTAACTTAATTTTTTATAATGTTTCTGGATTCTCTTCTATCAAATAGTAGATCATTCTTCAACTTTTCTATCCCTTAGGTCACTGATTAAATTTCTTTCCTTCAGAACAACACAGGGAATCTGTAAGAACTTCATACCTTTAAGATCACTGTTCCTCAGTCTGATCTGGCTCAAAACTTGCCACTGTTTCTTTAAGGGAAGACGGGATGATGCCAATACTCCTTGTAGGCTTTGCTTCTGTAGGGAAATGCTAAAAAAACATTATTGTTTGAAATTTGACCCGCACATAATTATAGGAAAATGCTGTCCACTAATTTAATTTTCTCAGTTTGCAATTTAGGTGCTTTAATACAGAAGAGGAAATAAGAATGATCCGATACTCTGTGCAGGATATTTGTGTATTAGCAACCTGAAATATGGAAATCACATTATGGGGAGCTGGAGGGCTTTCAGTCAAACATTTCAACTTATAAATACTGTCCTGTAACTTGAAATTCCAAATCATCTTTAAGTACTGCCATGAAATCCTTAGAAACATTAAATAAAGGTTGCAGATGGTTGTCTACCTTACTGTTACTGACTTTATCCCAACTCAGAAATCATCTCTGGTGAGTGGTACCATAGTGTGTGTTGTGTGAAACGACAGAATAGTTGGGATAGCATATCTGCATAACTGTATGCAAAACAGAACCTGTCCAGTGCACTCACAATACAAAAGGTTTTTTACAGTCAATGCTTTGACAGGATGAAAACATCGTCCATGACTTTCAGATTTGATTCTTCATATCTCTTTCTTTTATTTTAACTTCCCTCTAAGGTTCTTTTAGTATTTCTGCTTCATTTCTAATCTAAAAATGTGCCTTTGAATGAAACACTCATATTGTCACTGTGGCTGTTGCTTATTTGTGAGTAGCATAACACTGCTGAAATTTTGGTTACTCAGCAAGGTTTTGGCAACACTCTATTTATCTCTTGTACTTGGAACATGGCCTCAAATGACCACCTAACTCCTAAACCTGAAAGTAAAACATGCCAAAGTAACTACATATCTGACAGATGTATCTTTCTAAGAGGCAGTAGATATTTGGTGATCCATATTCAAGAGTTTCTTTTTTTATTTGCCTGAATATTGGAAAATTAAGCTTAAATCATATTACTAATTTCTTTGCACATTACTACATTAAGGAAAGATTTAAAGCCATGTTACTGTGTACTCAACTCTTACAAAACTTGTGTAGTAGAAATTTCTGGAATACAAAACAGCTTTAGTAGTTCATAGGAAGCAGCCTGGAAGCTTTGTAAACACTGAAACCTAAGTTAAAACCAAAGTGATCCTGTTTAGTACTGTAGGGTACTTATCAATTACATATGCAAACAGTAAATGTTTCTTACAGAACTTGCCTCTAAATGAACTTCTGTTTCTGGCTGAAAACTAAATCTTTGTAAGCTTCAGTATTGCAGAAATCAGAGAGAGTAAGCTGATACTTTTTTGCTTAAATCATTAATGCTTTAAGCTTCTCTTACCTTTTGTCACCCCACCAGTTTTCTTTATCAACCAGCTCTTCATGTAAAGGGTCAGTTTTTCAGGGTCTGATTGTGAGGTTCTATTTCCTACCTCCCTCATTGTGTTTATAGTGAATGCACTGTTTGTATATAGAGAGAGGACATCAGAAACTCCACAACTTACTGGAGTTTAGTCTATGAAGAGCTGATTGTAAACAAAAATGAGAAAAGACCAATTTACTTTGCACAGGAATGCTGTGTGGTGGGTTGATGTGTTGTTTTGGGGGATTTAAATACTCTTCTTGCAGTTTATTGCTGCTTTCTTAAGTATTCAAACAAACCGTAAATACTGTCTCTATGAGATGTGATGGCTCCTAAGTAGCCATATACATTTTCAATTTCTGGTGTAATTATTTTTAATGGAAATAAGGCTTATTATAATAAATACTTTTTGCAGTCATGCTTACTTGGCTGAGCAAAAATGACCAAAAATAATTTAAATGCTCTAAAACGTAATACAAATCTAATACAGAACAACCTAAATGCTTCAAAAAGTTACCCTGTGCCCTGAATTGACAATAGGCAGTGCTGAAAAGAAGGTGTATGGACACATTTTGGGCACATCTCTAAATTACTATGTCTCACTTACTTCCAGACTGCTGCTGGCAGGGTATAGTGCTGCTGACATAAAGACTCCCTGTTTGGAAATAGAGTTGTAAAGAACTCACTTCAGAAAATCATCATGTACTCTTTATCTTTTCTTTAAACGTTTAAGGCATGAATTCAAAGTGTTTTATTTTTATAATCAGGACATAAGCTGCTCCTTTCAAAACTTATTCATTCTGTGATTTTGTGATCCAGAAAATTAATAATTGAGTGAGCACTACTACTATTCAGCAAAATAAGAGTTTTAAAAATACTTGTGTCTTGTGACATTTTGTGGATTCAGTTCTATTTCCATTTGTTTAGGGTGATCACTGCTAAAGTATCAGTTTTCACATAACATGATTTAGCTTTCCTCTGCAGCATATAGTTTCATAAAATTTGGAACAAGTGCAGAGTCAGAATTTTCCCAGTTCTGAGAACTTTCTGTTAATATTGAAGTCTGTTTTGTAGTCTCCCCATCTTCAGCTATTCAGGAGGAAACAGAAGGAGGGATTCAGTCTTCATACAGTTTGAATCCCTCTGGAGGCTGCCCCTTCAGCAGCTGTGTAGGGGGCCTTAGATGGCATCATTCTGACAAAAGACATTTGAGGTGCTAAAGAACAGCTTACAAAACCCCTGCAAAAGACATAGTCCCTCTCTGTAATCTTCCTCTTTAACATGTATGAGACAAAATACACCTTGTTACTGTGTATGCACCTGTAATGGGTGTTGTAGTCAAGATGGCCACTGCACTGAGTGTGCTTCTATAAAAACCTCAGGGGGCTTCAAGCATCAGCACCATGTTATCAGACATCTTTCATACCTTTTCTATGTAGCAATCCTATAGGCAGTTCCACACAGCTCTGGTTCTTTCTCTCCTTCTTCTCTCTTCCTTCTGGAGTCCCAGCTCACCACTTCCTGTCCCTGGCACAGCCACCTAACCCTGTCTGTCTCTCACACAACCTCCTGTCCCTCCATCCTCACAGCACAGCCAGCACACTCCACCTGACTCTCCACTAACTCTCTCTTTTATTACACCTATGGCTGTGAGGGCAAGGCTGTTCCCACTCTTTGGTAATTAACACAGCTGCAATATATCAGAGGCAATATATTAGAGGATAGCACTATCTCTGTCTTCCCACAAATGGGTGACACCTGAGGCATAACTGTCCTGTAAAAGTGATCCATGTAGCCTCTGGGCTGCTTCAGAGATTTCTTGCACCATGCTGGGCACTTGTCATAAGTTGGATAAATCAGTTCTGGCAGCAGGAGCAGCCTAGTCTTCACCTCTGTCTTCTTCAAGCTCTTTCCAAGTCACGAGGGCACTCGCTGCAGGTGTGCTCCATGTGCACAGGAGAACTGCTCTCTATGTGCTCAGAAAGCAAAGGCTTCCTGGCCAGTGATGGTCCTGGGGACCATTCTGTCAGGCCACAGTGAAATGCCTTACAGCACATTCAGCAGGCCTGGGAAATGCGGCATTTTCTTAAGAGGCATTAAAAGCATACAATAATTACATACACAGAGGGATATTTCCACATTTTTCTTCCACAATACTTTATTTCTATTGATCAAGCTTTTAGCAAGCTTTCCTAGTTTCTGCAGTCTGCCTTTGGAAGAGGTGCATTTTTATCCATGGATGTTGCAATAATACTGAAGAAGTTGGAAGGTTTCAGGGACTTTTCATTGTAAAGTCTCTATTACAAGCAGAATTAAATTTACCCTAATCTGGTAAAGTAAGATACAGTTCACTAAAGATAAACAACCAACAGAGATCACAGATATCTCAACACATCTAGAAAGTGCCTTTTATGATAGATCAAATCAGATGTAAGATTGGACTTTTGGGAGATTTCAAAATGTCTCATGTCTCCTTTTATTCCTCGAGAGTTCATAATTTATGCAGTGAAGTGTCTGGTCCTTTCTAAGAAAAGAAATTACTAAGAAATTTCTAGGGAAAGGAAAGATAAATATTATAAAATAGTTTCATTTGTCTCAGATCAAGCTATGGCTCTTAATATTTTCAGTATAGTTTCAAGAGTGACTGGTTATATATTCAGTGTTTATTAACAGCAAAAGTCCATTTGAAAAGTAGGAGAACAATTTTTTTCAAGAGACAATTTTTTTGAATTAAAGTACACACACAAATATATAAATAATTAAAGTGCACACACGAATTATGTAAATAATTAATGAATTAAAGTACACAAATGAATATATAAATAATTAATGAATTAAAGTACCCACACGAATATATAAATACGTGCATAGAGAAACAGCAAACACTTTTCTAATATAAAAGAAAAAAACTTACGTTTTTAAGACAATGAACTTGAGAAGATTGCATAATTTAGCTAAAGGGAATATTATGATTACCTGGGAATAGTGATGTCTGAATTTCCCCAAAATAAGTTGGTAATCTGAAAGATCTGTGCAGATGAACAGGATGTAAAACAAGTGATCACAACAGAGACAACAGCAATGAAATAGAATATATTCATATTCATGAAAACAGACATGCCAGAAATGTCTGGTGATGCCAGGCCTCTGAAAGAAATGTTAAAAACAATAAGCTAAGAAAAGTTTCCTTTGCATGCTATGTAAAGAGAGCTTTACCATTCTGCTATATATTTGTGCATACATTCTAAACAGCAGCCCAAATAAGTCTGCTATTTGCCTTGGAAGAGAAAACGTTACTGGCAGAGAGAAGGGGCTTGGATTTGGAGTTTTTTTGTTTGGTTGGGGTTTTGAGGGATTTTTAAACACGTTTACATCTTTTTTTTTTTTTCCCCCTTCATTCTAAGCACTTTCTATAAAGCTGGGACAAAAGTTATTAGCATCACAGAGATTAAAGAAAGATTGACTTATCTCAGTGTCAACCAACAGATAATGAAGAACCTTCTAATTGTCTCCTTTCCTTCTGGAATTAGAAGACTAAATGTGGCAAATCTCCATCAAAAAAGTTAAAAAAGATTCTGACAGATGTGATCTCGTGTTTCCTTTTAATCTTTGATTGCTTAGCTATTTCTTTGAACTCATTTCTGCTACAGGTAGTGAAAGCTGAGGGCATGTTATTTTAGTTATTCTTCCTTCCCAAACAGGACATCATTCTTTCACAATGTGCATTTTTTATCATCTGATTTATAGCCTTTGTTTGCTTTACCATTCTGTTCTTCTTTCTTCTTAGGAAAAAATATCTCATGCATACCTTTGTCTAAGTTGCTTCCTATTCTTTACAAGATCTGTAAAACTTTTTTTGGAAGAAAAAAGGCTTCAGATTTCAATTAAATAAATGTAAGTTAAATATTTAAATGATTAAATTCTTATTTCAGCTTTGAAATAGATAGCTCTCTTTAATTAGAAGAGTGTTTAGTGTATTGTTCTTTTAGTTTTTTTCACTTTTTTTCCCCATCAGCAGGATAGTGTAAGTACTTATTTTCAGGAATCTTGGAAGCAACAGGAAGACCTTTTAAAAATTATATTTATTTACTCATTTCATGGATTACTTTGTGTCACCAAAGAGAACACAGCCCATTCTTGTTACACAAACATCTCAATTTTTTACTACCCCACTGAAAACAACACCTTAGCTACAACAAATCACACTAAAGCCTTCAAGAAATGAAATGAACAGTATTATTACAACTTAAAGAGGATGGAGTGTAAAGGTATAGCAATTGAAAAGATTTTATGGTAAAGGAGGCTGTAGTTCTGTGTGTATTTCCTATATACCCTGTATTTTAGTATTTTTTTAAAAAATGATGTAAAATCCATGCTTTTAAACAGTAATCTAGTAACTATGCTCCTTCTTTTTAGTATCTCTGTATTGTGTCATATCTGGAGATTTATGCAATTACTGCAAAATGTATTTAGCATTGCCTGAATTCTGTAGTGTGTTGGGGAAGATCTCACAATAGATACAGAAAATTTAGCTCTGTGCCTTGGTACAGATGCATTTGTTTTATAAAAACTGAATCATATCAGGTAAATTAGAGAAATATATCCCTAATATAAAATGTATAGGTTAAGCAAATGATTTTTCTCCTTGGAGTCAAACTTGCCTAGTCTCAGAAGAAATGCACATTATCTTATGTCTATGTATGTATAGCCCACACTTGATTTCCCCCAAGTTATCTGAAAAAAAACTAACCTCAAAATAACATAATGTGCATTTTAAAACATCTGGTTTTGACTATGATTTTGGAGGAACAACTATAGTAACTAAGTTTCTGGTCAATGAGAACTTGGTGTGCTAAACAACAATATAACAGCAGATGTACAATAAAGGCCAGAAGGCTGAAATATTTTGGCTACTGCCTCTTCCTTGGTAACAGGAAATGAACATCTCATGGCATAATCTGTCAAAATATTTCTTTGTCATTCTTTGCCTGATTCTGGCATGAATTCAATAAGACAGCACTTTGTTCTCTTGAAACATCCATATTCCACCATCTAAGTTTCAATGTTTCCTTTGCACAAGCAATGATTTTGTACTGACTTAGCAAAGGCAAATATTTTCTTTAGGGCTTGAAAATTTTTGTAATTGTTTTTGCCTTGTTTCTACACTTTAGCATTAATTTAAGAACTCTTTGAAAATTGTGGTTTGCATTTAGTGTTTATGAACTACATAAAGATAAGATTAAAAAAAAAAAAAAAGAAAAAGAAAAAAACACTTCAGTCTATCCCCAGAATCTTTTTGAAAAGATTCATTCTTTTTCTCACAAGGAAATATTTGCATCTGTTTAAAATAAATAGTATCTGCTTATTTTCCTCAATACTTAATCTTCTACCAATTCACCAACAATTTTACCTGTTCTTATAATAGGTCTTTCAAATAAAATGGTTTTCTATAGAATGTACTCCTACAGTGAATGAAATGACTATTTTTGCCTACGTTGAGTACTTGAAGAGGGCATTACCTTGATGCCTTTGGAAACAGAAATGTAGCAAAATTCATAAAAAATCCATGGAAATGTGCAGGGAAATTTTCAAGAAGAACCTCCTGAAAGGAGTATATAATACTTTTTAATTGGCCATAGCCAATAATATTAATACAATGCTTGTAAATATCCCCAATAGTTAAAAGACAGACAGCTGGTTTTGACCCATTGCTTGTTTGCTTGTCATTGTGCTTTTTTTTTTTTTTTTTTTTTTTTTTTTTTTTTTTTTTTTTTTTTTTTTCCCAAGCAGTAATGAAACACATTTTTTAAAGGTGCCATTTCTGTTACTATTGAACAATGACCATGGCATATCCTATTGATTTATTATGCCATTTTCCATTTAGTGGGGAAGAAATTGCTCCACTTAGATGTCTCTTTCTGCCTAGGAATGATGTTTTAGTCTCTCAAAAGCTGGCTGTGGGTTTGCATCTCTAAGTTATATACCATTAGACTGAAACATTATGATGCAAAACTTTTTAATATATTTCAGAGTTGGGTTGTCACTGCACATATTTTTGACTCAAATTCTTTTCATTGCAATAGGGTTGGACAATGATCTCGGGTTTTTTGGGTCAAGTTCAATCTGAAGTGCTTGGTACCACAATCAGAGTCAGTAATGTGCTGGACATTATATTGTGTGTGTTCAATCATGGCACAACCTTTGGCAGAAGTATCTTTAAAGATTCTGTTTACATTGAATCCCCTACCATCTTGCCACAATGCAAAAAAATATGAAGAAGTTTTTACAAATTTGTCTGGACAGCAGGTCTTTTCACGAGTATCTAAAGATAACTAACTAACTGTTGTTAGTTCTGTTAGTTTAGCTAGAAAGACAAACAGTTGGCATTGACTTACATGTACTATTGTCCACAGAAATCACAAACAGCTTTGACTTTCCCAAAGGATTTTTTTAAAGCAACTTCGCTGTATTATTCAAACAGTAATTTATCCCAAAGCTAAAACAAGTGATATATCCTGGCACTGAGCAAGCTTCTTAAAGGTATATGATGTTCACATGACTTTTTCCAAATCCCACTTTACAGAAAAAGTCTCCATTGATATTCTGATTAGGAGATGATGCCCATGATTTCTGCTGAAGAGACCTTAGTAGTTCCTGCCTTGCTTTGCAATAATACCTTTTACAGTTACTGCTAGATGCCTTTAGATGGGGAAAAGTTTCATTTCATGTTGCTCAAAGAAGAATATGTTGGCAAACTGTCAAAAACTCCAGGGCCTGTATTCAGTGTCTCCTGTTGATCAGCCAAAAGGACTTGACCATATTCATTGCAGAGTGATGTATATTGTGGTGGTGGATAAAGCATCTTTTTTATGTCCTATAGAACTTTCTGAAATCTTCCACACTAATAAAAGCTTTTCTCCTTCTCATCACTTTTTATAGCTAGTGTTTCTTGTTTAGCAGCATAAAAAGCAGATAATTTGTTGGCCAGTTTTCTGGGGTTTTTATCCAAACTCTACTTGGAATAGACACACAGTTTACCAACAGTCATAAATGGAGCTATCATCAACCAGTTCAGATGCTTTACAAAGACACTCCATTACCATGTTTGTTTCTCAGAATCTTCTATGCTGTTTCAATGTTTTTTATTTGATTTGGGAATTGAGTTGTAGCAGCAATACTCTTAGTTTATAATTACTACAATATGCCATTTTGAATAATGCAAGTCAAAGCTTTTACTGAGTTCAGAAATATTCTCTATTTTGGCAGGAAATAACACCCAGTATCTCATTAGTCTATGGCAAGTAATCACCATTAAATATGACTGTGGCCATTCCAATGTTATAAACATCAGTTGACTTACAACAAAATAACAATTACAATGCCAGTGTCTGAATCTTGTAACTATGCCATCCTGCATCATTTTAGCAATCTGGAACAGTGCTGATAAACTGATACATGCTGATACATGATAAAATTACTGAAGGAATTGACACCTGTGGTAGGCTTGAATAATAGGAAGAGACAGGGTATGATTACACCTTATAACACCAATGAGAAAACATTGTAGAAAAGGTTATTTAATGTCTAAGAAAAAACACTAGGAAGTCTTTAAAGACATTTTGTGGATGCTCAGTTTTTTTTAATTGAATATGTTTGTTTGCTAGAATACCTCTATCAGTTTATTCAACTGGATTATTGACTTGTTAATAATTTTAAGTTGCTTTGCTTGACTACATATTGCTCTGAAGAATTCTCAATGAGAGAATTTTGTCAAAAGCCACATACTCATTTAGAAATATTTCAAAGAAATTACTTAGTGTCAAAAAGAGTACTTGCAAACTTTTTACACAAAATCAGTAATTTTTGATTTTGAAAATGGTATAAATTGAGAAACAGTCATGGTATTTGCTTTTGCATACACATGGGAATGCCAGCATCATATACATTTAAGAATGAGCCATTTGTATACAACCTTTTTCCACCGTCACTCATACAGAACCTACTAAGGACATGTCCATGGCGAACACTCCTAAATTCCGGTGGGAATGAGGAGAATCAAGAATGTGTTTAAAGGAAATATCACAAGCAGTATTTACAAAGTGTTTCTGTCTGTAACTATTTATAATTGGAGGCTTGCTGTGTGTTTAAATTTTCTTTACATAACTTTAAATGAAAATCACTATTAGAAGCAAAAGTACTTAAAATATTGGGTAACTCATCTTTTTAAAACCTAATTCACAATTTCATGATAAATACATAATGATTAAAATCTAATGATAATGTCATGGTAAAAAAAAGAAATTACCTAGAATTCTAAATAATACAGGGTTATTTGATATATTTGTTCCAATGTAATGTGCCCAAAATTTTTACTGGCATTGCAGTATAACATATTAAAAATTAGCCAAAAACAGTTCATCATAGAGGAGAAAAAAAGAGTAATCATTAAAATGAAATCATATGCCTTTCTCAGCTGGAGGTGTGAAAGGTCTCTTCAAGGCCTTATGTCTGTTTCTGTTTTCACTTCCCTGATGTTTTTTTTTTATTCTTTTTTACTGTACAGGCTCATTTAATTTGGTTTTACTGATATTAACTGTGATTCCTGTTGGCATCAACTATGTGCTCTAACCAATTTGCATTCACGAGGACAACAGCAACAAAAGTTGTTAGACCTGGAATGACTTACTGGCATAAAATCATTGCCAGAATGGGAAGCTTTGGTGAATTATACTGAGCTGATAACCTGCTAAGTTTATGGCATTTCATCTGTCCTGACTTTTCCTAAAGAAATTAGGATTGGGAACAAGACATAGAAATTAAAACCAAATAAATTTAAATCAAAGAACCCCTTTAATATGTTGGCTCTCTTTTTTTCAAAACATTGCCCAAATTTTCATGCACTGATTTATAAGTTTTAGGGCATGTACTTCAGGAAAGCTTCAATATTATCATATCTTCAGGAAATCCTGAACTACAGTCAGTTGCTTCATTTAATCAAACAGCAGAAAAATGTAATATTAGAAACATATGAGTTTTCGATAGATTTAGAAGCAGGTACACAAAAGTAAACACATCTGAATTTTTCTCTTCAAACACCTTAACGATGTACAACTGAAAGCTTAAAAGTCCATTTGGAGTGATTTCCCTCCAAGTAACGGTTTGACTCAGAATGTTTGAATGGATGTACATCTATAACTGAGAAATTAGATGTATTACAGCCAGATATGAGGCCTGGAAGGCAATGAGAGGGGGAGAGAGAGGCACATGGAAGATGTTAGAAGAGTCTGCAAAATCCAGTTGCAAATCTTACGTTTCTTTTCTTTTCTTTTTTTAAATGCTTCTAAATAAATCACTGGGCACCAACCCATTTTCTTGAATCTGTGTGTTGAATGTGAAAGATTCAAAATCCAGCTCTGAATCAGATTTCTGTGTCCCAGAGTCATCATTAATTTTGAAGGATAATACAACAATGACAGTGTAAGAGATGTGTATTTATATGCACTGCTCATGAAAAACCCAAACAACACTAATGGTGTTTTATTTGAGAGCCTTTGATGTTAATGAGAGATAGGCTTCTGCCAAGTCTGGCACATCAAACTTTTGAATTGTATAAAGGCTTCAGCCACAGCAGCTTTGTTCTGCATGAAGGCTTACATGTTGAGAGGGAGATAGTGCTTACAGTTGTGAAAAGTGTAAAAACATTTTCAGAGGCTGTAATGTTGTTTCATGTCAGCTATTTTTTAAACAGGGCTCTCTACCAGCTGACGGTTTTCAAACTAGTGGGAAATGAAGCAATGGATTTCCTCCCCTTTTTTATACCAGACATTTTTGTTAGCTATTTCCCAGCCCCAATAATATTTGAAACTGTTATATTTTACTACCTACTTAGAAATAACAATTCATGTAGAAAAAAAAAAATCGTTTTTTCGAAATGGATATACTTAAGTGTATATTCACCTTTGTTTTAAAGAGGAGGAAGTTAGAAAACCTAGTTATATCTGTGAAAACTCATGGATCTTATATATGTCTCTCTATCTATACACATGGTTTAAAATTACAGGTAATACAGTTTTGAAATATACATGATGAAATTATGAGAAGTAAATATATAAACGTTTTGAAGATTCTCCCAATCCAAAGAACTTCCAGTTTCAGACCAGTTTAAGTTTCTGAAAACCACGTCATCATCCTTTTACAGTCACCTAAATTTAGGTATCTAAAAATTAGTCAGCACTCAGTAGTAGACCATTTAACTGGAGAGTCTTTCAAAGTGTTGTCTGGAGACCAGAATTTCTAGCTACTGGAAATAAGAATATTCTGAAATCACTTTCACTTTGATATCAATCTTTACAGTTTCATGTATAATCAGTTCTTGAAGAATCAAATTTTTTTTTTCAGAATGTATCACCTAAAATAAAATTTAAAAAATGTTCAACATTGAAAGGTTTTATATAAAATGTTAAGTAAAAGGTAATGAAGTTTTAAATTAAAAAAATTATTACATAAAAGTTAAAATTAAATGCAATTCCAGAACTGAATGTAAGCATTGCAACTATCTTCCAAAAAGAGATTTTTGTTTTTTTACTACCAAGATCAAATCACATAGTCTAAATACTCTGTGTTTTTGTTTTCTTCTTTTTCCCCCCAAATTCATATTTTTTCAAACCCAAAATTTCCTGTAGAAGTCCTTTTGCCACCAAGCTCTACTTGATCCAGCCCTCATGTTTAAATTTCTACTTGGAGACACTTTTCAGTCTTCCTAATAAAATTACTCTGAATGGGATTTTTTTTGGTAATAATTAAAATTGAGAGACCCAGTGCACTTGTGTCTTAGACAGAGAACTCTTTTCAGTGCTTACCTCATTGTAACATACATATTCTTCTTGGATGAATTAATAGAAGCAGGAAATCTTCTAACATTTAGAATGGATAAATGAGATTTCTGATTAAATTCCTTTCTTAGAAATTCAACTTTTAAGAAAAAAAACTAGAAGTACTGCAGAGTAATTCAAATCACACTTTATAATTATGATTAGATTAATGCTCATTTTTATCCCTGTTTGATTATTTATATTAAGACATTTCTTTAAGAACTGACAGTGCAAATGTGTTTTTTTGTTCCACCTCAAGTGGCTGAAAACCCTACCTCAGAGTGTTAGAGACTGAGCATTACTAAGTTGGTAGTTCTATATGTATAGAGTATTTTGTACAAAAAAAAAGACGTTGAACTTACAAAGACAAGTGTTAAAAACTTGAATAGAACAGTTATTGTTGAAATTCTCTTAGCATACTCAACCCCAGGGAAAACAATTTTAGAAAATTGGAACTCAAATGGTAAAAATTTGTGAGGAATTAAATAACTGAGGCAGGAGGCTTACAATGGTTAATGCAGGGGAAAAAAAAAAAACAACAACAACCAAACTTCAAATTGAATTACTTATTCCACCTATGAGAGAAGCTGATTCTTTTTGGAGTTCCTTGAGGCGAATTCTAATAAAAATTTTGGCAGTAACAATGAATTCTCGCTTTGTCATCTAAAACTGTGGCTATTTTCTATAACTGAGAGGCCCACACTGGTAGTTTTCATATCTAGGAGAGGCTTGGTCTCTGGGCAAAGTGAAGCTAGCTGTTGAGTCATGGTTAAGATTAGGTTTTATACATTTTTGCTATAACTCTGTGAGTTATCTTCTTGATAGTTTAATTCTTGGTAGTTAATATCCTCTGGATACTTTTCAATGGAAATCATGGCTTTTCAATCTTCAAAAGGTAATTGTGGCCTGGAACCAAAATATTAGGAGTTGGGAACCAGAAATGTAAATTTAAATTCCAAAGACCCTATTTTAAACCAACTCCTGTTGTTTCTGTTTTGTTTGCTTTGTTATGCTCAGCTATTTTTATTCTATTGCTGAGATAAATTTTTATTATTTTATTTCAGATGTGTCTAAGTCTCCTAATTCCCTAATTCCTGTTTAACTCAGACAACTTGTACAGGTTCTAGGTAATTATAAAAAAAAAAAAAATTCCATACAGAATTTATTGCAAATTTTTCAAGAGTTTGAAATTAATTTATATATATATATATATATATATATATATATCTCAAAAATATATGTAGCAAATACTAAGCTCATTTTAATCAATATGTCCCCTTGCTCTTTTTTGGCACACTGAAGAAAGAGTATCACTTATTATAGAGGATTCTTTTACAAATTTATTTATTTAGTTCTATTTGAAATTTGGTATCTCTTTAGGAAAAACACCTACTGTGTAAGCATTTCTAGACAGTCCAAAGATCTCACCTACAGTTACACAATTCACGGTAAAATTCTTAAGGAATTTGTCAGAAAAGCCATTATAAATGGTTTTCTATCCTTCACTAAATAAATTCTTTCCATGCTTTTGTGAACACATACACCCATACATGTACACAGGGAGGAGTCAGTGCTTTTCTTCCTATTAGTCAACGTTGTCCTTGATTTCTGATTTATATTAATACTGGTCAATAGTTTTGTGGCATTTGTTTAAGGACTTTTTTTTCTTACTTCAGTTTAAAGGGACATTTTAATGGTGGAAGAATTTCTTATTTTAAACATATATTATTGAGAGACAAATATTAATCAGTTAGGGGGGAAAGAAGTCTGTTTTATCAATACAAAAGAAAGAAAACACTACACCTGCAAGTGCTGAAATTTTCAACAAAAACCCCCCAAAATATTTCGTGTTTATATGAATGAGATAGCATATATGTTTTTCCTGAGACTCATTTATCATTTAATAATCATTTCCTGCAATGCCCCACTTTTGCCTTAGATGTGGGAGGGTTCTATAAGTTGACTGGTGGAATAATCTACCTTGGAATATTTAATATTTTTTATATCAACCATAAGCATATTTAACATTTCTTCTCTACCTTTCAGACTAGTACTCAGCCTGCTCTGACACTTGATAAGGAGTGGGATTCTTAGAATAGTTGGCTGAACTGGAAAGAAATAGCAGAACCCTCTTGTTTTATTAACTGTACCTCCTGGCAGAAGAATTGTGGCTGTGAGAAATTGAATAAAAAATCAGAAACGGCGTCTCACCTTCCCAAGCACTGATGTGGGCACATTGCCCTTCAGGAGTGACAAGAAGTAGCAAATATTTCTTCCCTTCCCTGTCACATTACCCTCATGGTGATATTTTTTCATTGCCTTCCATACAGATGATGTAAACAGGATGGGTGGAGTGAATTGTAAAGTTCTTGTAATTCAGCATAGCTCATGTAATGGAGTGTTTTGGTCACTGCAGATCTGAAGTTGTAGTGAAGGTCATGGAACAATTTTCTGGAAGAGTGACAGGAAAGATGTTGGGGGAGGTTCAGGGAATTACTTCAATCCCTTAACTTAGGGCATCTCTGGTGCATATGGCTACACCTGTACTGGCATCCTGTTGGGAGAAATGGGTTAAATGGGATGTTATCATATAAGGCATTCTTGCTTCAGGGTAAGGTAAATTAACTCACATAAGTGCCCATTGGAGATAGCATGATTAACTCACATATATCATCCTGCTTCAGGTACTTGAAGCTGCATTCAGTTAACTGTGTATCCAATTTGTGGTTTAGAAAACACTCAAACTCTTCTTCACTTCTTTTACCTTCAGAAAAGGTCACAAGATCACTGCAACACATCTAGGATGACAATGGAAGCTATTCTGAAAGCAGAGTACGTGCAGGAGCAGAATGGTCTTTACTGTCAGTCTTTCCCAAGCACTCTAGTTAAACTGTAGGCAAATTAAACCATGGGCATTTAGTCTTGTAGTTCTCCTGCACTGAGGCAATAAGTAGAAAAGAAGCTAATTTCTCTTGCCGCCTTCTCCCGCCCCCCCCCCCCCCCCCAATGGCTTTTTATAGTTATGAATGGCTGTATCTTTTAGACTGGCTTTAGAGTCATAGCATGAAGTCACACCAGTTTTTGATACTCCAGATGATAAATCTCTGGAACGGTGTCTTCTTTCTTTTTTTTTTTTTTTTTCTTTCTTTTTTTTTTTTTTTTTTTTTTTTTTTTTTAGCAGCTCAGTATGCTGATAATATTCAGTAATTAATGAAAATGAACACTAGTCACTAGCAAAATATATGATGCTCTGCTTTTCTCTTTCCATCTCCCATCCTTTGTCCCATTGTCAGTCCCCATCTCTCCTTTTGTCATGTGCCCCCCTCCTCTGTCTCATCTGGAAGCAGAAATCTCAGGCCCAGGAATTCATCTTCGGGAAGCTCTGATGCAGATCAACTTGTTCACTAACTTGGTCCTATCAGCTGGTTTTGACTGGAAACAAACAGAAACTACTAGAAACATGGGTGTTCCCCATCCCCAAATCCTCTTTATGAAAGTAGTATTTTGGACCACTCTCTTTAAAATTTACAGTTTCCTATGTATTCTTGTACCCCAGATGTGTAGCTGACTTCCAAGCACAGACAAAGCCAACAGTTTCTCCCTTGCAAGTTGCAGATTCCCAGGGGAAGTAAATGATAAAAATTAATTCCAACATATATCCTTTCTCTTTCCTGTTATTTGCTTCTAATGCCTTTTCTTCTAAACCTGGCTTTCCTCTCCTACATTTTTATTTTATTCTCTGAATGGGTGCCCCAACATCAAGTGTTGTTGTTAATTGAAAATACAGTAAGTTAAACTGTAAGTTTATAGAAAATATGAAAGTTAAAGAAAATAAGTAAGTTAAAGAAGAGGAGAATGCTCATCCATGTTCTCTGTGGATTCTTATATCTGTTGAAATACTTTTTTGCATATTTTCACTCAAAAAACTTCTGGTTTCTGCAGGTGCAGATATTAGGGTTAACATGCACCACAGGTAGTAATTCTCAAGTCCAAACACAGGCAGAGCACTGACTCAAACGTTTGCATATGCCAAGACATTAGTACTGTGATTTGTGAAATCCAAATTGTTTTAGAATTCAAATTTCTTATAAGAACTGTGACATTGGACTTGGAGTTATGATAATACTTTTTTCTTCTAAGTGTGTTGCAAATATAATTTTATTTTTCCCAAAAAACATCTGTGAAGTAGATAATAATTTTCTTCATTTTTTGCAGAAACTCATGAAAATATTGCCAGAGCATAGAGGGAGTTAGTTTCATAGCTGGATGAGACAATGCTTGCCATGCTTAGATCAGAATTTCCAAAAACTTCATGATCCTGAAAGAACTCCAGTCTGAAAGCAGGATATGAAAAAGGATGTGGTATGTTCTAACACACACATACACACATACCCGCCGCCATGCACACAGATACTTCTTGAATATTACCTCAGATCCCCTTAGGACACAGAGGACTTCTTTTTATCTCATCTGGATTTGGGTGTGATTCTGTCTATATGATGAATGAAAGTAAAAAAAAAAGGAGCCTAAATTCTATTTTTATGAATAACTTTTTTTTTTCTTTTTTTTCTTTTTTTTTTTTCTTTTTTTTTTTTTTTCTTTTATCAAATCATTAAGAAATAGGGGTTAACTACTTGAAAGTGATTCTCCCTTCCAAAACAAAAACAACCAAAAACATAACAGGTCAAAACAAAAAAAAAAAACAAAAACCCCCAAAAAAACCCAACCAAACAAAAAACAACAAACAAACAAACAAACAAAAAAACCCACAAAAAAACCCACCAAAAAAAAAGGAAAAAAGAACCAAATAAATGAAAAAAATCCCAGATGATTTACTAGCACAAGTTATGCCTGAAAATTTGTAGCACCCACAAATTTCAGAGACAAGAGCACATAAATTTATTTTTAAACGATATTTAAAATATAGAATTTCACTGTAAAAAGAAAACCAAACACAATAACCATTTGTTTGAACAAATGCTCAAAGGAGATCAACTTCTAGCAGAGTTTCTTTGGGGGGGGGGGGAAGAAAAAAAAAACTAAAAAAACAAAAACAAAACACCAAACCCCCCCAAAAACCCCCAACCAGTTCCTTTGACAAAATTCTTCACGTTTCCTTCCAAAAGAATTACCATTTCTAATTTCTGATGACTTTTGGAAAGCGGGTCAGATGCCCTGTCCCCCGTGGTAGTGCTCTAATCTTGCATGTACTAAGCTAATTACCCATCAGAGGCGAGCGCATTCATCGCTGGGCTCTTTCCCAGGCTCCGGGCTGCTCCCTCTCAATGTCGGCTGCCAGCCCATCAGCTGTTCCGGGGCCTCCGACAACAGCTGCCAGCAACTGCAAACATCCGGCCTCTGCCGAAGGGCATAAAGAGCCAATTGAGAGGAACAAACGTCAGGATGCACAGGAATACCAGCATGGTTATAAATTAATTCTTTGAATTTTAATAGTCTTGAGGGAATGAGAGAGAAGGAAAAAAGAAAGAAAAAGAGAAAAAAAAAAAAAAAGGAAAAGAAAAAGGAAGTTGATGTTAAGATAAGACAGTGTGGTATATCGATATTTTGTTCCTGGTTTCCCCATGATTGCAGTGATTTTTTTACTACAGCTGTCTTGGATTTAATCCTTTCTGACCTTTATTTCCTATGTATCTACTCTTGCAAGTAAGCTTCTGGAATATTCCTATAAACTGCTAAGCCAAAAATCATTTGACTATAATGCTAGGCTGATTTATTTCCTTGTCAAAGGATAGATAAACCCGTTATTCTGCCTCCGAAGCTAGATAGACTAGATGGATGTATTGGTATTTCATGCCTATGAAGTGATACCCCTGCCAAACTGACTCTCTTGTATCTATCTTGCAATCAGTAATTTTTAAAATATCTTTGTGATAACTTAGGTGTTTGAGCAAATGAGTACTGCTTTGTTGAGAGATGTCTCTCCTGACTGAGTTAACAGTGCCAGATCAAATAGAATTTCTTGGTAAAATACTATTGCAGTTAATCTCCCTTTTCAAAAAAGAACATGTAATAAGACCCATGTTAGAAAATATAAAAATGTTAGCTTCATGCTGTGAGATATGACTGAGGAGCTGTTCTGTGGGTCATGATCAGTTATTATGAAAAACTAATTCTTCCTACAGCTAATGCAGCATTTCAAAATGGGTCACTATAAACCTGGAGTTCATGAATGGAGTATGTTCATACAGAGGAAAGGAACATTTAAATGGTTGCACTAGGACCTCCAGTGCACAAACCCAAGACAATTCAGATTATAAAGTTTTCTCCAGTGTCTGTGAGAGCTCACAGACAGGAAAAACAGCATGAGCTTGTAATGGAACATCACCCTTAACTCTCAATTTCCTGGCAGTCATTCATCTGAGTGACACCTTTAAGAGCGTTCACTTTTTGATACCCCTTCCATGTGAATCCCCTAACTCAGGTTTTGTTTTGTAGTTTTTGTGGGATTGTTTGTTTGTTTGTTTCTTTGTTCTTTTTGTTTGCTTTTTAGTTTCTTTGGGTTTGTTGTTTTTGTTCCATCTTTAAAATTTGTTTTGTTTTGTTGCTGTTGTTGCGATGGCTGTTTTAGTAACAGTTTCTCTCTATTATATACACACGTAGAAAAAAACGTGTTCCACTAAGATCTTAAAAATACATTCTTTTTCAGGTCTGAAACAGTCTTGTCTTTGTTAATAGGCAAGCCCTACCTTCTCTTCAGCCACATGTGGGCTCTTAGCCAGCAACATAATGTTCTGTTGCTTTGGATCTGGAGACAAGAAGGAGAAGCACACAGGGTTAATAATTCTATCAGGAAGCAAAGCCCAGCATTTTGCAAGCTGAATACATAGGCGCAGAAAGGCTGTAGGAAAGCACATGTAGGCCAAGACTGATGCAGGACTAGATAATCTAATACTGGAAAAACATCTCCACCTGTTGGGAAAGGTGTCTCGGATGTCCCTACATCCACCCTTCCTGTCTGTACAGAGGTATCACAGAACCATGCAAAGGTAACTTCCGGTGCTAATATTTGGTGGATACCTGGGAATAGACTTTATTGTCCCCTTTTTTAACAGTGTATTTGAAAGCTCCTAGTCATAGATTCACATTAACATTTGTGCTGTCTATTTCTCAAAGAGTAGCAGTATCCATGGCTTACTAATTACAATAAATCAGGCCACCTTTAATCAATTTTTCCTGTTAGCAGGAAAAGATTTGAAATTTATATCTGTGCCTTCAATCAAGTTTATTTGCTATGAATAAAAAAAATAGATTTGTTCTTAGGGTTCTTTTTACAATAAAAAATACTTTATTAGAAAATAATATTTTGGTCAGAACTTCACTGACTGTTTTGCTATTTAACTAAAATGAAGGTCTGAGATTTAGACTGCTACTCTCATAAAGCAAACCTCCCAGTGAAATTAAAGGCACTATTGCTCACTCGATTTTGGGGATCCAAATGATAGAACTTTTCCTCTGAGTGGTTACTTTAACTCCTTTCTATGCAACAGAAAGAAATAGACTCCTTTATGGTTATTTAAAGTTATTGAACTTAGCCTAGGTAGCTAACTTTGGGTAAGTTGGATTGTTTCTAAAACCCCTGTTCTTTGCCTATAAAAGATCCCTAGAGTGAGTAGATAAGATGGATTGGTTTATATTTTAGGGAAATAACTTCTACCCTCAGTGTCAATAAGAGCTTTAGTGATGAAAAGAGGCCCTGGAAGAGAACAGATTTGGCAGAGTCACCTAATCATATTGATCACAAAACCTTGACAGTAGCTGGTTGAAATTTTTTCCGAGGATGGCAATTTTGTACTGTGAAGTCTGTGGGAACTCTAGGAATTCAGCCTCCCAAAGGATCGGGTGCAAAGAAAGCAGCACTTTTCACTGAGACAGGTCCCTGCTTGCCAGTTTCCCCCTTTTCTCCCTGCATCCTAATTCTTGCCAATTAAAGTTAGGGTGTTTTGTCCAATGACTCTTTAATGCAGAAAGTATAAGGTCTTTGAATCGAGAAATGGAACTTAAGGAACTCCTTCTCCTTCCAGGAAGTGCAGGTGTATTAACTACCGGACAATGCATTAGCTCACCTGTACTTCTCACTGACCCTGTTTAGCACAGTAGCCCAACATTTAATGCAAGAATCTTCCCACTGCAATTTCAGCTTTGCACATAGACTTCAAGTTAGGCAGTCTCTTTTTGGAAGATGAAATGAACACCAGTAATCCAGGGCAAAACTGCAGCTTCTCTCCATCAGTTTTTGAAAATGGCAGTCCATGGGATAGAGCTGTGTGGTTGTGTTGTACTAAATGCTGTGAGAGTGCTTTAGGTCGTGGTCTCTTCCTCTCTCCTCCCTTCACCTTTCCCTCCAACATATGCGTTTTATGCGAGTTAGGCACAGTCTTTTGCTTGATCTGAACAACATGAGATAAGCACCAAGACCTTGGATCAGACACAATAGCAGCATCTCTAAACAAGTACAGTAGCAGAACTCTAGTCATCTGAGTATGTAAACACTCCTGCTTTGAACTCTGTGGTCAATGACTGTTTAGGAAACTGAGCTAACTGGTGCCTTAAGTCAGTCATGATTTCTTCTTGCATAGCTTGTTTAGTTGTTCTTTTGAATTTCATCCTTAATCATCAAACCAGTAGAGTTTAGGAACGTTTATCAAAATTCTTTAATGTTTAGGAAACAGAGCAGTTACTGTGGAGACATGCATAAATGTATCTGGCCTGTAAACAGAAACATATATCTTTTCAAATATAAAGGAACAATGCTGCACCTCCTTTTAAATATGGCTTGTTTCTTTAGCCTTGCAAATTTAGTTTTCTAAACCAAGACTTGTGGAATTTGGCATCTATTCTTCTGTTCTTTTGATAAGTACCTAAACAGGATGTACTTGCAAATCAAATGAAAAACAGTACTGGAAGATTTCCTCCCTCAGGAATAAGTATTAAGATTGGCAGATGGCTTAAGTGGAAATACACAGAAATGCACTTTAGCCAGTACTTGAAAATCATTCCAGCAGGTATTGCTGAGGTAGATTCACGAAGCTCCATCAGACATCTTTCTTCATTGAATCAATTTTTAATGGCCCTGATCAAGTGTTTTAATTCTTCTATCCTAATTGTCACAATGCAGCCTTACCTAAAAGCAAAAAAAAAAACCCCATAAATATCCTAAAGTAATTATTTTTTAAATACTTTTATATGGCAGAAATGGCGAGGAAGGTTGTTGATATTCCCTAGTTAGCAAGAATTTCTGAAAACTTGATGCAGGGCCTCAGGCAACTTGCAACTGAGTTCAAATGCATGCGCACATGTAAGTAAGTATTCTTGTAAGTATCACCATTAGCATACTGGTGGGTATGGAGAGCATTTATATGTAGTATGTTGCAGAAACCTGGTAGTTAATATACTTACTTAAGCAGGTCTGATCCCATTACAAAAAGTGTGCAGTTCAAATCTTTGTTTTATAACAACTCAAACAGTTAGATTCTGTGAGAAGTGTCCAGTAACAAACAAACAAAACAAAGCAATGACAAACTGCCAGAAATAATATTTGTTCCTGCTCCAGATTCTTCCTCCATTAGCAACATAGAGTTAAAGAATTCCAGTATCTACTGGCCCTCTAGTGATAAAACGAGAGCCTCTGGCAATGGGTGCTTTCAGATTCCAGAAGAAAACACACTAAGTCTCAAAATTTCGGTAAGAAAAAGGGAAAAAAAGACATAAAATAGGGTGCTTTTGTATATGCTATGTCTGAATGTATATATAGATAGATGGATAGGTAAAAGCTAATTTAAGTAATTTTTAGAGACTTCTGGATTGGATCTTAAGGGGTTTGAGAGTCAACACATTCCATTTGCCATACTAATGTGTCTGATGGCTGTATTGCCATTGTTTTCATATTAACCATAAGGCCTGGACTTCCTTAGTTGAACGATATAACAAAGCAAAATGAGTGTGCTGAACGATTTAACACTAGGAAAAATTAAAATCTTAACGTACTGTCTTCAGTAGACACATATAAGAAAAGAGATGCATATCTGTGTCTTTCCAGAAAACAGAGAATAGATAACAATAGGGTTTGGAATTGCTGGCCATGATCTTGTTATAAGCCTTTTAGCTGTATGAATAACTCTCAGTGTCGGCAGAGAGGCAGGAGCTTTCTTTTGGCCTCTACTCTTCTTTAAAGGAAGGGGACACTTTTTTTTTAGTCATCTGTGGTGCACTTTTGCTGTTGTAAACTTCATATTGTTGTAGGAGTCCTTTTCTTCCTTTTTGTGGAGGTCTAGGTGTGGTGAGAAGAGACTTATGGATACTGCTATGCATATTGAAGTGTTTCCCTGTTGTAAATGAAACTTTGTGTTGCTGTATCACCTGTTCCATGCCATCTGAAAATTGTGAAGTGAGATAAAACAGCATGCACAGGTGCTACAATTTCCTATTTAATTTCTACCATACAGCAGAATATATATGAGAGAGAATGGTGAGTTTTAAATGTTACAAAGACAGTTCAAGCGGTAAATTAGATAACAATGTGGATGCAGTTACCATTGGGAAGCACTTTTGGTAGGATCAGTTTTATGTTAGTGCCAGGATTTTCCTTTCCTAGGAGTGAAAAAGGCTTACATTCCTAATCAGGACTCTTACATGGAACACAAGCTGGCTTCCATTTTATGCAGGGATGAAATTTTGATTCTCTAAATAGTAAGATATAAGTTGTTCTTACTCTTATGTAGTGCTTTTCATCTTGGATTTCCCATGTAATATATGAAATTGTACTCTTAGTAAAACTGCACGAAAATATATCGTAAAATGTTAAATTCGATGAACTACATTTTGATCATGAACACAATGATCAAAACACAATGAATGTAATCTAGTCACAGCATTTCCAATTTATACCATATACTTGAAAAAAGATAAACCTGCCATTTTTATATAACTAACTAGAATGGCCCAGATGGACTCAGCAAAGAAGAAAATATCTCCACAAATTGCTCTTGTAGCCTGAGTTAGCTGTACAATGATAAAAATGTACTTTCTAATTTTTCTTAAATTGGAATTCCCTCAGCCTCAGAGGTCTGCATGTTATTAGAAATTTTCTTTGATAAAAAAATAAGTAAAAACTGTTTATTCTAATCAATGTTGAAAAGCCATGGTTATACCCTGTACAAGGAGGTATATAAATTCATACGTTTAGGTGAAATAGATGAAAGAATAGATCAAATTATTAAAAATAGACCAAAGTATTAAAAATATGTCATCAATAGTTCTAAAGACAAAAATCATCTGTGAAACAATAATAAAAAGGAAAAGAAGTCTGCATTTTGTACCTCTTCTGACTGATTCTGTGACTTTCTAACTGCTATTTTTAATCAATTTATTCCATGGTTTCCTTCTTCAAATTTCTAACGATGGAGGGTAACAGAAAAATGTGTGTAGATTTTAGAATGCTGAGGTGTATTTGAGGTTTTTGCGGTTGTCAGTCTTTTACGTCCCAGTTTTTAAGCAGATTAGGAACCGGTAAGAAAATTGTAATTTCTATCCCATTCTAATTAAAATTTAAGGAACATATTCCCAACAGCAATTCAATAAGGAAAATAATCTGAAACACAATGTTGTGTTGAAGTGAAACAAAATGTTATTAAATTCTAAAACCTTTTTCTCAAGAGAGAAGAAGAAGAAAAAGAAGATACATTTTGTGGAAAATATCTTTGTACAAAGACAATACTTTCACTTGCTAGAGAACTGAGCTGAGAACAGGACGGTTAGCTATAAACTGCTGAATTGTTAAGCATGAAGTAGTTGCGTGTGTTTTCTAAAGGAAGCTCAGGTTTATTTTAACTATAAAATCAATTTAACTGCAAGGAAAGAAGCTCTTAATAGCATTTACTTTTACTATTTTCCTGGCCAATAATATCCTCATTGCTCTGACATCAGGGTGAGCAGCATGTGGGATTGGAAAGGACAACAGCTTGTTTCTATAGAGGAATATTTGTGGGTGCAGACTAAAATCCTTAGGGAGTGCCAGCTGATTTACCACCACTGGCAACAATAGATTCTCTCTCCTCAGCTACATTACACCACAGGCTCAAGGTCTTTTATTTCTTGTGCTCCACAAGAGACCTTTTACAGTACTATTTGGGATTTTTATGACCGAAATATGTAGAATGACCTTTCTTTATGGTTCTGTGTCATCAAAGAAAGATCAATGATTGACATGAATTTATAGTGACCACTATGTGTGAATAAAAGTGTTTTGAAAGTGTTGGAGTTATATAACAGTGATAGAGAATATTACATCCACAGACATATTACATTTTTTTCATATGTGTTGTAAATTCCCATTAGCAGTTTCTAACATTAGGAAAATCTTGTTAACAGCTTAGCATTAGTAATATGGCATAGATTTTCTTTGAGACAAGCTGATTTTATTTCTCTATTAAATTTGTCTCCACTACGGTTCTTAAGGTCACTAGTCATTAAATAATAGTACTCCTTATTTAAAGAGAAGCAACATTTTATATCACAATTAAATATATTTTATCAAAATTTTATCAAGTGTTGACTCCAGAAAAGTCAGGTCAATTAAGTTTTAAAGTAAAAATGAATGTACTTCAGATGTGCAGACTTTAGATTGACTGCTTTATGTTTAGTCAGTTTCACAGCTATTAAAAATGCTTGGCTTAATTTAATCAATGGAGGACTGGAAAACCTTGTGACAGATGGTTGGTGTGAAAATTCACTGTATTCTACCTCCTTTGAAGCCACAAATACTTCACAAAAAAAATCAGCACTTCTTTTTCCAGTATCTTTCAGAACTGAAATGACAAAGGTCTATAAAATGAATTTAAGTAGGCTTAGGTCACAATGGATACCAAGTTTAGTGTACAAGCCCATATAGTTTATGAAATCTGACAGACAGACAAGATGATAAAATCCCTGGTTCTCATGTAATTGGTACTGAATTCCCACCTTGATTATCTGAGTCATTCCATCAAATTTATGTTACAAGTGAGGTTACTGGGCCTGTTGGCATGCTTATAGCCAAGTTCATGGTCAAAAAACTTACAAGGTCAATATTAATCAAAGCCTTTATCATTATTATTGATTTGTCACTGACTTAAAGAAATCACCAGTATCTTGAAAACTTCTATTTCTCAAAATTTAGGGCATTTCCCTCTTAGTTAAGGCTTGTAAGATTTAAATCTTTCAATCTGAGCTGATCATAACAGTTTCCTTACAATCAGTGAAGAAAAAAAGGGAGTTGACCTGAACTGAGATTTTAGATGTGAAGATGAGACAAACTGTGCTCCTGAAGATTTCATGTTCCTTTGCTGATGGTACAGTGAACACAAGGCAATTGTAATACATGTTGATGATCAGTTTTCGGCATTTGAAGCTATGTGAGCTGAGTCCCCTCCCTGGAGTTTGGACTTTTAGTGTTTTTATACCTAATGATGAAAAAAATTGTACCTTTACCTATGTCTCGTTCTAATTTTGCAGTAATGGGATCATACTGCAACTAAGAATGCTAATTCATTCAGACATTTGTAGTAGGGAATTTTATAAAACCTAATATATTCAACTTATTAAAAAAAAAAGTTTCCTTCTACTGCTTTCTCATGTATTATTTTTCCAGTTAAAGAACATAACATCATTTATGTACCCTTGACATATATATATACACATACACACACATATAAAAATGACACTCACATGCAATTCTCAAGTCATGAGCCTTTTTTGTGCTGTTATTTTTGCATGCTAAAATATTACACTAACTTCAAACTAACTTTAAAGCTCTTGCCTAATTAAAAAATAAAAAATGCACAGTATTTCATATTTTGATTTAGTCTAGTTTTTATTTCCAGCACTACTTTTCAATTAAAAAAGAAAATATCCTGAGCTCAGTTAAAATGACTTCCTGTCCTTTGGAATTTCATCAATGTTCAAGTCTGCCAACATATCAAAAGTAGCATATGATGGATAGAATAATGATTAAATTGCCACAGACTAGTGTAGTGTTTAATGGTGAAGGCCATCTTTGCTCTTAAGACAGTTCCAGTCCATGGAAGTCCAAGCAAACAAAACCAAAACTGGTTCAACAAAACCAGAACAAACACCCATCAGAGTTGAAGCCTCACCACAAAGCACTGAAATGCAGAGGAAATTTTGTTAAATGAAGCTCGTGATTTCAGTGGATTCTGGAGGAAACTCACTCTAAGGTGAAAACAAGTAGAAATGAATGATTTGACAGTTTTTTATATTGTGAGACCCAAATTGACAAATTCATGAGCAATTTAAATAACTCCCCACTACCATATCTATAAAATGTGTATCAACACCCTTCACCAACAAAAGGCATTGTAGAACTGTACAATAAACCAGGAACCCAGATGAGGACAGGTGTGTAAAAGGCTTCTCAGTAAAAGAATGCATCTGTCTACTTTCCAAATTGGAGGTGTGGCATAAAACTCACCAGGATGAAAATGTGCAGCAGAGAAAGATTTTGGGTTTGCTTTGATGAGTCAATTTTTCTGCAGCTTGATTCTGATATTTGTACTTATTTTATAAATTATTGTCCATAAGGTAACAGAACAACATCCGCTATTCAATAAACTATGCTTAAAACCACTTTGTGTTGTAATCTCTTGACATTTTATCACTCCACTAAACACCAGAAGTAGAAAAACTATACTGAAAATCAACTGACTTATCAGTTATATGGAATGACTTCCATGAAGACTCTGTAGACAGATGACAAGCAAGAAACAAATGTGAGTGATATGCAACAGAGGTCTTTAAAATTCAAAAGGGAATTCAAAATTCAAACTTGATCATCTGTGGTTGTCAAACTTGAGCATATGACAGGAGTTCAAAATGGTCTTAACCTGTAAGTGAAATTGAGAAGAAAATGAAAGAGATATTCTAAAAGGGCTATTGTAAGTAGTAATAATTGTAGAGAGTCATAAATTTATTTAGGTCAGAGAAATACAAGGTGAGGAAAACTATTTTACCGCAGTTCTTAAGAAAACACTCTGAGATTACTGGGAACCAGAATTTCACTATGCCATATTTTTATGAAGAAAAAAATCAAATAGAGAAGTTTAAATAGGAATTAAGGTTGAAAGACAAGTAAATTATTTATCTTATCTACTGAGCCGCATTAAAATATCAGCTGGAATTCATGTTTGGATACTTCTGTATGTAGCCTAAATTGAATCTTTATGAAAACAAGGAAAACATTGACAAGTATGAAAAATGTAATGTAGGAGAAAAGAATGAAAATTGTGGTACCTCTTACCTTAAAGAACAGAAGATTTAGTGAGCTCATGATAACACACATCAAATATATAAAAGACTTTTCCAAAACCAAAAAGAGTGGTCTGTTTTCCATGGCTGTGGCAGATAGGAGCAGTAGTAAATTACTATTGTTTGGTTGGAGCTCTGTTTTTAATAAATTGAACATGTTTGATAATGAAAAAAAAAATTGTAAAGGTAAGGAGGTAAAGAACAGAACATATTCAGCATATATTGTGTAGTCTGTGTCACTCAAACATTGTCAGAAATAGATATTCATGATCATGCTGGCACAAAATTAGACAGACACTGTGATTTCTAAATTAATGACACTATTTTCTTATGATTCTTACACAAATCTAGTGACATGCAGTAATGTGTTCAATTATTAAAAATAATGGAGCTCAGAGCCACAGGATAACATTGAATCCAAAAATATGAATAGTTTGACAAAGTGACTAAACAGATTTGCCTATGATAGTAAGTAAGTAGAACAAGCAGTGGTCAAATGCTGTAATGGTTACGTAGGATTGCTACATAGCTCAAAAATACATTGGAAAGATTATTTGAGGCAAGCTTTTAGGCTTACAGATTTCTACATATGCTTTTAAAATCTTTTAACATGAAAATACCTTCCAGAAAAATGTCTTAGACTGCCTACTGTTCATCCTGGCATTTTTTTTACTTTTCCTTTTGGAAAAATGCAGGATTAGAGAGAGACTATAAGCAGTGGTCTGCAGAAGATCACTTGGTGTTTCAGGCATAAATTATTTATTTTAGTTGATGCAAAAAGTTCCATTCAACTTCCTCTTCTGGAATGGGTAAAACATAAAGAACACAGATGAAGATCTGAGAGAAATAGCTATTCATTCAGTTTTTGGTTGAGGTACACACATTTTATTCCTTAAGGGAGGAAAGAGGAAGAAAAAGGAATGAAAATTATAATAGCATATCTCCTCTGCAGATGGTTCAAAGGGATATTGTCCTTCCGAAGAAACTGAAAGAATAATTCTCTGTCAGCAAGGGAGTTTGCAGATAATGCAGTTGGAAAGGCCTCTCATTGCAGAGGAAGTAGAGGCCTGGGAAAGTTGGTGAAAAGCAAACAAGTAATATCAGCAAATTGAATTGGAGGGTGCAGTTACTGGGAAAATAGGAAAAATGTATGAGTTTATTCATTATTTTTTCTTGTAACAAGAATACTTTAGAAGATTTTTATAATTAGATTTCTGTAAAACTTATGTATTCAGAAATAATGTTTGTAAAAATATCAGGAAAAGTCTGATTGAATATAGGCATTTTTAAAGTAAATATCAAATTCTCATGAAAAGGCAGTCTGTAATACTTTTGAAAATATTTATTACCAAGAGGAAAGTCTGGAACAGGGTGCAAAAACTTTTATCTAGAAATGGAAATTTAAAAAATGGATGCTTTTGAGGTTGTTGTGATAGTTCAAGAATTGGGTGTATAGAAAAATTTAAAGACAAGAATTTCACAATTTTCATAAACTTGAGACCCAAGCAATAGGTCCAAGTGCAAGCTTCCAAGTGCAGCAACTGAAGCTAGTTCATCTTTGCAAATATGTACGCTGAAAAGCAAGACCAGTTCTTTGTTTCCTTCAGTGACTCTGCCTGAATGTAATAAACACCTATTGTTCAGCTTAGGGGCATTTCCAATTAATGTAGATAATTATGAGAGAAGACACATCTTTCCTGTATTAGTATTTGGTGTATATTATTTTCTGAGCTCTTAACTCAGGGTGGTACTATAAGACCTCAAAGTCTCACTTCCCTGGGTGCTTAGAGCCCTCTCAGGTAATAAAAACACAGGGAATTTCAGTATGGGTGGATGAAGATGGGCTCCTGCTTTTCAAGGCTGTGTTTGAAATGTCAGGACAGTGCCCATTTATTCTGGATACCACTGAGCGACATTAATGTGGCACAATGCCACAAGAAATACAGCTCATGTTGCTACCATTCAGTCAGACACATCTGATCTTTCCTAGGAGTCAGGCTTACTTAAAAACAGCACCAGCCAAAAATAGCTACAAAGTTTGTTGTGTGGAGTTGCCTGTCTTTACCCCAGGTTACAGAACAAGGAAAAGATACCGTGTCTTTTAACTCACGTAACACTCTGTGTAAACATCAGGCTGTTCTCCAGCTATAGAGGTGAGGAGAATTCTGTTTGTTATTCACCTCAACAAATATACACTGATATACTATTTATTGAACTTCATACATGTATAATGTATAATGTTATATATGTGTATAATGTATGTGTGTAGATATACATTCAGGGACATATCAGCAGATATATCTCATCCTAAGATAAAGTGTTTCAGTGCAATTGTCTGAACCACTTTCTGTGTTTCCTGCAGAATCTCATTCTGTGGGGTTGCCCACATAGCATAAAGTAAATACATCTCTACACCACAAACGCATATAGAATTTCAACATATAGAACTACGCTTTTTTTCTACCAGTTATTTGTGAGTTTACAAACACTTTGTTATTAATACATGAAAGGAGTTGCTTTGTGATACTCAGTTTCCTTATTCATACCTTTTGAATTCTTTGTCTCCATCTTTATTGGATGGGAGAAGGTGGAGAAATTGTCACCAAGACTGAGGTACTTAATGTTGTCCTTTCATCAGTCTTCAACAGAAATACCAGTGATCCTCAGGGCAACCAGTGCCCTGAGCTGGTAGACAGGGGCAGGAATCAGAATAGTCCCTGCCCCCCCCCCCCCCCCCGAGAAAGTAATTAGTGACCTGCTGTGCCACTTATGACATTCATAAGTCTGTGAGGCTGGATGAGATTCACTGGAAGGTACTGAGGGAGCTGTAAGAAGAGCTCACGAAGACTCTGTCCATCATTTTTCATCAATCCTGCCTGGCTGGGGATATCCCAGATGACTAGAGGTTGGACAGTGGTATGCCATCCACAAGAAGGGCTGGAAGGAGGATCCAGGAAGCCACAGCAAGATTATGGACCAGTTCATCTTGAGTGTGATCACATGGCACAAACAGGACAAGGTGGCCCAAAAAGCCAAGGACATCCTGGCATATATCAGCAATAGTGTGGCCAGCAGGACCAGGGCAGTGATTGTCCCCCTGTAGTCAGCTCTGGTGAGGCCACACCTTGAATCCTGTGTTCAGGTTTTGGCCTCTCACTACATGTAAGTCACTGAGTTGCTGGAATGTGTCCAGAGAAGGGCAATGAATCCTATGAAGGGTCTGGAACACAAGTCTGATGAGGAGAAGCTAGGGGAACTGGGATTGTTTAGCCTGGAGAAAAGGAGGCTCATGTGAGACCTTATTGTTCTCTACAACTACCTGCAAGGAGGTTGTAGCCAGCTATGGGTCAGTTTTTTTCTCTCAGAAAACCAGTGAGAGGACAAGAGGACATGGCCTTGTGCTGCGCTAGAGGAAGTTCAGGCTGGAAATTAGGAGGAATTTTTCATACAAAGGATTGTCAAATATTGGAATGGGCTGCCCAGTAGGTGGTAGAGTCACCATCCCTGGACGTATTTAATTAAAGTCTGGATGTGACACTCAGTGCCACAGTCTAGTTGACATGGTGTTTTTCGGTCAAAGGTTGGACTCAATGATCTCAGAGGTCTTTTCCAACCTCATTGATTCTGTGATTCTTTGAGTGGCTCACAAACAATTGATACAGAAAGGCTATCTATCTATCTATCTATCTATCTATCTATCTATCTATCTATCTATCTATCACTTCAGAGTCAGACAAGAGATAGAAAGACTATCCAGAGATTGTTGGTCTGATGAATATCTGTTGCTCAGCAGATGCTCACACACTATGTCTGCATTAGTAAGTACTATGGCACAACTCACCCTACAAGACCCAGCTGGTGTTGAGGGCTTGGTGTGTCAACAAGCTTTTTAGGATATTTCACAAAATCTAGGGTGGCCCCATGGGCTGAACATCCATTAACAGTTTTGAGAAATGAAGTTTGTTCCGTGTACAACTTGCATTTTACTTTGCATTTTACAAATCCATTTAGCACTCACTCTTTCAGACTACATTGTGAGGAGAGTGGCTCCACAATGACCAGGAGATTTGGTTTCAAAAGTGCAATCCTGATCTGACTTAAAACTCATTTATAGTTACACCCAGTGCATTTTGCACCAACAGGGATAGGTCTCTTGGCATACACATTGTGTAATTTGAGTACTAGACTGTTTAAAACCAGCTAAAATTGAACTCTTGCAAGATCGAAGCTCTGGCAAATTGTGTGAAAGGGATGTGTTTGTCTCTGGTAGTGCTCTAAGAAGGGCTATAAAGTTAAATTGAAATGTGAGGAAGACAAACATGAGGGTTTATATGACTATTGTGCACAGATGCTTCAGCTATTTAAGTGCACAAGACGTTGTGTCTGTTTATGCCATCAGTCTCCAGTCCTAAATAAATAAGATGGAAAGGAAAGGAAAGGAAAGGAAAGGAAAGGAAAGGAAAGGAAAGGAAAGGAAAGGAAAGGAAAGGAAAGGAAAGGAAAGGAAAGGAAAGGAAAGGAAAGGAAAGGAAAGGAAAGGAAAGGAAAGGAAAGGAAAGGAAAGGAAAGGAAAGGAAAGGAAAGGAAAGGAAAGGAAAGGAAAGGAAAGGAATTAGATTTGATCTTTAGAAGTGAGGATATAATCAATAACTTGCCACTGCCTCAAAAAGTTTCTTTTTAATTTATTCAAGTCACCTTTCAATTCCTTTTTATACTTCTTTATGTGACTGTTCTGTGGATTTTTTTTAAAAATTCTATTTATTTCTACATTAATGCTTGATAACTGCTCATGCATGCATACTTTGTTTTGCTTTTCAACAAGAGAGCCAACAATGCATAAAAGATTTGCTTTCTATGCATAAAAGAATTGCTGTACAGGTGGTTGTAGGCTTTTGCTTCTTCCTGCAATGACTTTTTTTTAACTTAAGTATCTGTGGGGATAGTGGAAGAAGAATACGATTTAAGGGAGGACTGTTATAAACAGAGCTATAGACCTCCTCCATGTAGTTGTGAACAGGTTACCCCAGGCTTGGCCTTGAACAGTCCAAACCCCTGCAGGGCAAGTTCACTGGAGTGCAATGACCTGCTATAAGAGGGCTGTGTTTTCTAACACCTGGGCAATGAATGGAGTTTCCAGCTAGTAATTAGACACCTCTTGCAGGCAGCAGAAGAGTCCCATTTTGTACATTGTTTTCAAAGATGGGGGAGGGGATGGGGAGCCTAAAAAGCAGAAAGAAAAAAGGTTAGGCATGATGTTTCATCTTAGCTTACACTCTGTCAGGAAAAAAAAACAACAAAAAAAAAAAAACAACAAAAAAAAACCAACCAAACCAAAAAACAACTGGGATTGTAGTTCCATATTAAATTTCATAAGGGGACAACATGCCTGCTGGATTCTAGGGTTTTTTTTTTTGTTGTTGTTTGTTTGCTTTTTTTTTTTTTTTTTTTTTTTTTTTTTAGTCTCTTAAAACTCAGTATCATATTACAGGTATTGAAAATAAATGTGTTTTGCAAGGTAATGGGTAATGAGGCACTTAAGAGAAATCCCTGGACCCCTACATCTCTCTGGAGCCCAGAGAAGTTAGTATTCAATGACAGCTCCAAGGGGATTTATTTAAGCCTAAAATAAGTATTTCTGTGGACTTAATTATAGGAAGTGCTTAAGCTGCTGAATTCAAATGCCAAAAGGGATTCATTTAGTCCAAAGAGAATCTCTTCCTGTTCTGAAATTAAATCTCTCAGAACAGTTTGAAACAAGCAAGAAAAAGATGAGTGAACATTACCTATTTTTTATTGTGTTTAGGCCTGTTTTTTGACCATCAGTTTATCCCTATAGGATAAACATCCCTATTACTTGGGAAGCAGCTCTTGTTCACTTCCTTGATACTGTCTGAAACGGTATGACAAGCATTTTTGTTACAACAATGAGAAAATCTCTCAAAGTTCAAAGAATTTAATAGTTTGAAAAACAAGTTGTTTAAGGCTTCTGTGGGTTTTCATGTGTATATAGAGTCTGTGATTAGCACAGGAATGATTGATCATTGGTTGTTAATTTACAGCTTTATTTCAGTCTCTCATACAACTCTTATTAGAATTTCCATGTCAGAAATTCTAACAAAGTGCAGCTCCAGGGGCTGCAGTGAAGCTCACTGGCAGCAGATAGCTGGCCCTGATCTCTTAGCAGATAGAAAGTCCCAGTAGGCTGTAATAGACTAACGATTCAGTATCATTTGCAAGCACTGAAAGAACTGCATTGACAACCCATGCATCTGTAGAGGAGCAAAGATAAGCCTTTTTGGAGTAGTTATCAATACTTGAGGCATGCTTTTTGTTCAATGGAACTATATTAAGCTATTATTAATATTTTTGATATTTTTCTTGATTTTTTTTAAGTAGGGACAATTGAATATTGCTTGTTTTGTTTTGTTTTGGTTGGTTGGTTGGTTGGGTTTTTTTTTTTTTTTTTTTTTTTTTTTTTTTTTTTTTTTTTTTCGGGGGGGAGGTTTTGTTTGGTTTGGGTTTTTTTGTTTTGTTTGTTTGCCTACCTGACTGTTCTCTCCTGATGGAATAAATACTATGTCTCTCTATTCTTCTCAGCTTATACCATTAAGAGTTATTTATCAGTTTTGACTAATGTACTCTGTGTTTTCCAAACCTCTTGACCTACACCTCCTTTAATTTCTAAGTCACTCTCCCTATCTTCTTAATAGTGTAACAGCTATGGTATTCTGCTGATGATAATAGAAGGGACTTTACATAAATGCTTTGATGAGGTAAAATAAAGTAATTTGATTTGTTGTGGCTCAGTCTTGAAAATAAAACGAACTCTCTTTTGTCCTCAGGTCCAGACCTGACATACAGACTAATGTGTCCGACTCTGGTCTGATTCTCTTATTTGTCAGAAATTACTGGTATCACATTGCTCTGAAGACTGTACTAACCTTAGCCAGATGGAAACGAATGTCTCACCAAAGCATCAATTAACTGAGCTATTCTGTTACTTCAGGTCCTCAGGATGTCTAAGACAACTGACTTTCCAGCACTTCAGTTCCTCTGAGGTTCTGTCACTACAAAGCTTGGAGTCTGAGAAAGGGAAAAGAGAAAAATAGGGAAGTTTTGACTTTCAGTTATACCCCAGCTCTTTCAGCCCAGCTAAATACTGGTATAGTTACCTTGGAGAGATGAGCATTGTATCACAGAGAATGGAAAGGTTCTCTTTACATGGTGTTGCACCACTTCTGTCTTACAGGCTGTTATAATCTAATTTAACAAATGCATGTCTATGTTCTGTTCACCTGACAGGAAAACTAAGGGTTTGTGGTGTAATCAAAACAAGCATATGAAGGAAAAAATGACATAATAAAGAGCTTCTCCCATTTTTTACCAATATTTATTTTGGCTTAATTAGAGTGTAAAACACTCATTGAAGAGGCGAATGAAAATTCAGTACTGAAGGGACCCCTCCAAAAATCTAGTAAATCAAATTGTATTACAATCTATGAGATCATTGATTTCCAAAAATCTTACAGTTTAAGAAAATAACATCCTGAGTCACTTTGAACAGTTAAAAATCCCAAACAAGTAAGATGACTTAATGATTCATATGATTTTAATAAAATCATATGATTGTAAAAGCTTTTACGAATCTGTTCTGCAGTGTGGAATTTACATGATTGGCAGTTCTTCATACTGCATTTATCAAGTTAATATGATTTTGTACAGCAGCTAAGGTTTTTTTATCACAGTCTTTGTAGCCATAGAGCTTTGAATCCCATTAACCTCTTTCATTAATGGTGGTGGTTTGTTTCTTTTCTTCTTTGTTGTTAACCTCGACATTCTAACAATGTATTTCTATTATTTATCCTTTTTTTCCAAGCAGACACATACATGTGTGTGGGTATAGTTGTTAATATATATACTCAGTATCATAAAAAACATAGAGGTATTTATTCTATATATTTTAGGGAATTCAATAGATTCTGATGTACAAAAACAAAACTTCCAAGTAGAACCCAGGATTCAAAGTGGTAGAAATTAATGAAATACTGCTGTGGCCAATGCTATGAGTTTTTAAGAGAAGAAAAATCTCCATTAAATATCATAATTTCTTACAGTTATAATATTAATATTGTATTTGGTATCATAAATATATTTACACTTATTATATATTAAATAATTACATAGAAACCTATAAAATATAGATCAGTTAAATTAAAAGCATATATCAATATGAAATAATTTTGTTACAAATTGAACCAAACATCATTGGCTAATAATTTTTCAGTCAATTTAATTTATTGCTTATAGCCTTTTTGTCCTTTCTGGATGGGTATAATCACTGGATGCATGCTTGAAAAGATTGTTCTTCTGTTTTGAATTTCAGGGGAGTTGTGTTTTTTCAGGTTCTGGGGCACATTACTCTGTACATTTTAGTAGAAAGACAAAATATGTCAAAGACCATATATTTGAGTTTTGTTTTCTTTTGATGAATCACAGTATTAAAATTTAATTTGGAAGAAAAAAAATTGAAAGTCTTTTGAGATTTTTTTCTTTTTTTTTCTGGACACTGAACTGCTGATGTTACTTCCAGACGTACTTGCTCTCCTGCTTAACAACTGGGATTTAATAAGATAATGTGTAATTAGCAATGGAATAATTTCAATTTGCAACACTGAGAGAAGCAGAGGGCCAAATAAGGGGAACACCTTGGAAGAACACCACAGCAGCTGCACACTGTGCAATTGCATTTGTAAAATACATAAAAGGTCACTTGGCTGATCTTTAGTGCTCTTTGTGAAATACAGTATGTCCTGTTTCAGGAACCGGGGCCAGATGCACATCTCAAGCAGAATTTGACCCTGTTAGTTCAAGGAAGCTGGAACAAAGCCTTACAGAATTCATGTTTAAAATTCAGTGCAGCATGCAGATTCTAATTTAAGCAGTTGGCTACTTATAGATCTACAGTTTTAATTACACCAGTCTCAGATGGATCAGAAAGATATCCTGAGTAGTACTCTAGCAGTATTCTAAGCAAACAATGTGAACAAAAAAAATAGCAAAAATTTTCAAATCCTTCAATTTGTTACATAGGCCACAAAAGAATACAGCTGTTAGTGTTCTCATAAGCTAAAAAGAATCTCTACTTTCACTTTCTACAGTAAGAGTAAGGTTTGTCTAATTAATTGAAATGAAATTATTTAATGCCAACATTTTGAAATCCACTCACAGATTTAATGTCTGTAAACATGTGGATTTGCAAAAGATAAAGGATAAACATCTAAATCCTGTTACTGGAGAGAATGTTAATGAAATTTCAATTTCATTTTAAACTTGAAAAATGTGAGTGAAGATAGCAGCAAAAAAGAAGTCATAATAATACTTTCACTAACAGAAAAAAACACTTCCTCTTTTAGAGCAGAAAACCAGGTCAGGATCCAGTATTGAAACACAACATAATAAGTGAGCAATGTAATCTCATGGTAGTGGATACAGATAAACATTGTCAACCTCTCCCACTGCTTTAATTTCAGGCTTATCTAAATCAACTGGCTGGTATCCCACCCTCCCTCTGCAGTACTCAGTTTAATTCAAATTTTAAATATGTAAACTCTATATACTTTAGTGTTTCATGAAAAAGTACTGTTTGAACCTGGTCTTTTAGAAACTTAGCATGTCAATGATTATTTTATGTCAGAAAGCAATAAAGATTCTCAGTCCATTTTAGGTACATTGAAATGATTTTAAAAATTCCTCACTGTCTTTAGCATCAGGATTTTATCCTGTGTTACTTTCATCTCATAATTTTATGCATGTTTTGAACAGTGCAGATTACACTGTAGAATCTCTTTACATCTTGCAAAAATCCTGAGTTGCAAAAGGGGGAATTGTCAATGCGATGATTCATAAAACTAAATATAATTAGTACTTTTCATTCCAGGTCAAAACTTTCTGAGAAATCTGCATATTCAGATCTGCTTATACTGATGTCACAATGAGAGCACTGGCCAGTGTCTTCAGTCTTTTACCTTTTCAGTGGTTAAGTAGATTTCCAAAAAAGGTGATTTCAACCATATAATTAAAGTTTGCTTTATCAAAGACATTTATTTGGGGAAAGGTAGAAAATAGTTTTTCAGACCAGTTTTTCCCACCATTATGAAAGCAATCCTTTAACACTTCCATATGAGTATTTGCTCATCAAAAAGGACATTCTTACTGCCCTCTGATCCTTGATTTTTGATTCAAATTGTACTAGGCCCTAATCCTCTTTAATAGTTCTATTACATAAATTCACATCAAGGTATTCAAGCCTGTGTTCAAAGCAGCAGAAACCTGTTTTTTCCAGCCCTTTCTCATCTTCACTAATCCTCCAAACACAAAGATAAAATACAAAGACTTCTTAATATATATTTGGAGGAAAAAAAATTAAAAAAGTCTTGTCAATCCTTTAAACTCTGTTTTATCTAGCTATGATCACATGGCCTGTGTATATTGTAAACAATTTAATCAGGGATGTCTTGGCTTGGTTTGGTTTGGGTTGGGTTTTTTCCCTAATTGCTTTGGAGTTCTTACATTTATTTATTCTTATCCAGAGTAATGGCTCCAGGGTTTCCCATAAGAAGGTTGAGACACGAAAGATGATATATCAGGAAATGAAAACTTAAATGTCCTGAAGGAAAATGTGTTTCATTTGGGGATTTAGAGCAGATGTTTACATTTTTGCTGTTTTTGAGGAATAACATATGTCTCTTGCATTGATTTGTTTATCAAATAATGATATAGAATAAGATTCTTCCTGTAGTTTATAATGAGAAACAAAACAGAGGTTTAGATACCAGAAATAGGAAATAAGAAGATACATTACAAACCTCAGAATAAAGGGAAAAAAGAGCTCCTTCGATTTACACTTTTGGAGATTTTAATGGGGTTTTTTGAGAATAGTCCCCATTTTGTAAAAATCCATTAGTATAGCAAAGCCTAGAGAAGGAGAAAGTCTTCATGAGGTTTAGAACTGTAGCATGTTGGGATGGAGATTTGCCTTCTTATTAAGCAGGCAACTGTGGGTCCCTAAAGAGACTCTAAGCATGACTAGGTCAGTAAAAGTTTCAACCATAAACTTAGACCGTCTTTGCCCCAGAGCCTATTGGTTCAAGCTTCTCTCTTGCTGAAATTCTTGTCAAAACACCTAGTACACCCAAGGTTAATACTATTTGTAGGGAACATTTCCACGTGCTTTGTGAGAACAGCAAATGTCACCAAACCAAAGTGACAAAGTGCTATACAATTTAATCTTTGTCTCTTTTGTTATTCATGAATCTCAAGAGAGAAACTGCTCTGAAAAGGTCAAGGTACTCTTTATGCTCTGCAGGTGTCAAACTCTTTCCTCCATTCCCTAGAGGAAATTAAGATTTATGTGTTGGGAGTACCCTAAAGGTTTGTTTTGTTTGGCTCTTTCTTTGGTTGTTCCTCCCCCTCTTTTGGTCAGGACAAAGCATAGTGGCTCTTGAAAAGCAAACACATGACTATTTTGTGGATTTATCCTAAGTATTTATCCCATTTTTCTGTCATTCATAACTAGGGGACCACCAGTAAGCTTAGCACAACCTCCTGGCCTTCATTAACCACATTGTAGGTTATCCCTTATAAAAAGTCTTTCTTTCTTGTCTAATTCTGTGTCACCTCATGGGTTAAGTGCCTTAGAAAATGGGATATTTTAAAGAAGTAGATTACCCATTCATGGCTCCTTGTGTGCTTTCCCCCCACTTCTGCTCCTTTCTTTTCCTTTTCAATGTAAGATAGAGAAGAACAAAGGGACTTGAAGGAAAGTCAAGCTAATCAGGTTGAATCCCCTTTACCTCAGATATGCAGGAGTCAAATTCTGCAGTTCAGGCTCTGAAGCTGTTCAATAAATTCAGAAGTGTATGTTGAGGGGAGAAGATGGGGGGAAGCCAAGGAGAACATTCTTTTATGGTGTTTTGCAGCCTCTGGGAAAGGAAAGCATAGCTCTCTCAGAAGAGTCAGATTAGTGCGCTCCTTCAGGCACCTCATCTGGAGAAACTTTTCCATGGCTGGCTATAATCATTGTCATCTGGAAAAGAAGGAAAATGCTGTTTTTGTAATGAACTATATGATTAATTTGGAGCTGTCCAGCAGGGTGTGGGCTCATTGACAGTTTTTCATTCTGATGCAGCCACTCTTCCTTCACTAATAAACCTATTGAGATGATATGGAAAGGCAATTGTTAGTGCTGTGTGGTTTATGTAAAACATGACTGTGCTATCCATGATAAGATTGCTTGAACAGTGAAAACAGAGAAAAGGACATTTGTTTCTAAGACTTTTCAGATCATTGTGCTTTTGGGCTTTAGGCAGGGAAGGAGATCCATTGATTTAATCATGACAACTCATTTGTTGTAAAGATAAGAATGTGCTGGGATTTAATTTTGTTCTTTTTGCTACTTTGCTATCATTTTTATGGACAACCTAGAGAACACTGCTGGCTTATTTTTCCTCACATCTCTAATGCTTTATTCACAGTTAATTCCACTTTTCATCATCAGTCTAGTGAGAGAGGGGAAGAGTTCAAATTGATTTTTTTATTTAACCCAGTCAGAATTATATTGTTTTGCCCTTGCACACAGATAATTATATCTTATTCCATAATTTCCCAAAAGCAACAGATAATAAATAGTGTAAGGACAATTCAGCAATTTTTTTACCACATTGTTACAGGTTTAAAACCTCTCTTTTGAAAATAAATGGGATCATGTCTTTTGTACCCAGGATCACTGCAACACATCTGGCGTTTCTGTAATAGCAGAAGAGAATTATTGTTTGAAAATATCCTGATAGAGTGACACTTGATTACATCTTTTCCTATAAAGTGTTATTCATATAATGTCATTAAAAAGCAACAGAATTAATATTCTAAAAGCTAGGTGCTTTTGAAAGGGAAGAACAGAAAGTATAATGCTATAATGAAAAATAGAATGTTTTTCATTTAATAGACGAATGAAGAGTCATAACTTCTGCTAGAGCACTGCCGTATAAAATTTCTGGAGTTTTATTAAACTTGTCCCTCTGAAGCTAACAAAACCTCAAAGTTCCTTCAATAATGAAAAAAAATGCATACTGTATATGTACTTGGTATATCATTATCTGGGCCTGAATTTTTCTGCACAGTCGTAGATAAGCATGCATTTAAAATAAATCTCATGTATTTTCTAATGAGATTTTATTAATTCAGAGTTAAAATGACAGAAGTTTTATGGACAAATTCAAATTTTTATAAAACTCTTTTTTTTTCTTTTTCATTCTCTCTCCAGTCCAAAAAGAAATTCTGAAATTTCTTTTCAGAAAGGTTAATTTATGTGAAAGCTGTGTTGAGAGGTAGCAAAATACTTCTCAAAAAAAGTGGGGAAATAAAAGAATGTGGATATGCAAAGGGTTATGGAGGCATATCCCTGCACCCCGCCAGGGCCCTGCTGGGGTTAATATACACATGCACAGCTGGAGGATTAGATACTCAAATGGTGACAAAGTTAACTGTTAACATCTTAGTCTGTAATCCACGATGCAGTTGCACACTTACTCTTTCAAGGTTGATTCTGAGTGGACTTTTAAGACTGTAGAAGTGTTTCTAATCACATGAAGTGTTTATATAGATGAGGAAAGCAATTTTTGGCCTAAACACCATTTTCTTATATGGATCAAAATTTCCATAGGTGTTCAAATCACAATTTTCATATTTTAATGCTGTTATCTTATATGTGGATTCACTTTGTAGATTAAAATAATAAAGGAGAATGTTTATTTTTAGAAAAATAAATAGATAGGTATCACTGAAACTGATAATTTAATGACAGTTATGTAGATTTTTTTAAATTGTGCTCTGCTGGATGTTTAAATATGTCTGAACTAACTGCCATGAACATAAATTAAGATTTATGTCTTTTAGCCAATTACATGCTTACCAAATTTGGCTGACATTTCCATCCAAAACAGATTAGACAAAAATAGTTTTACTATTTTCCTAATTATTGATGATATTATTAAGGGCTAGGATTTTCTGAAGAAAACAAAAGCATAAAAAGTTTGGTTTCTTAAATGTAATTAACATGAAGATAAATCTTTTTACCTTTTAGGGAAAGACAGGGAAAATTGATCTAAATATCATGTTTTAAATTATTTTATCTTTTTAGAGTTAAGAATTTAGGCATTATCTTCCATTTGACTTAACTTTCCCCTCACTGGGTCTCTTAATCATTTGCTGGTTGCAATATTACCTCTAGCTACTCTGAGTAATTTTTCGGGGCAGTTTACATTGGTGATTAAAACTAAAAATTAGGAGATGACAGGTGCTTCATCTCATGTATGTTTTTCTTTAAGAATAGGTGAGTTATTTTATATTTTAACAAATTTATTTTCATTGAGGCATGCAAGGGGACAGATGAGAGTTGATTCAAACTCTGGTAACAGTTTTTTACAGAAAAAGCAATTAACAATTTCTCCCTATCACAGTATTATCTTCCAGGCTTACCACCCCCTTCAGATGAATGATACCATCTCATTCCCAAGAGCATAATGCAATACCCATAAGAAAATTTTACATTACTTATTTTGCAAAAATAATTTGAGATGGTTGAGGGAAAAATAATTCAGGCCTCATTGTTTCCTGTAAAATTTAGGAATCTTTAAGAGGATGTCTGTAAACATTAATCCAAAAACAGTGAGACATGTGTGTACACATATTAGGTATTGCTTCATATTGTACCCAGCAAGGCTGACCACTACTTATTCACAAAGTACTAAATAAACTTAGTAGTTTCAATTCCATGTGAATGCCGAAGCATTTTGTCTTTATTGTGCTCAGAATGTCAGTGAGTTAGGACAGATTTATTTTAAACTGAATTAATGATTTTACAGGGTTACAGATTATTTGGTACTTTCAAACAACTATCTCTTTAGAAAAGATCAGTACTAAAAAAAATGGTGCAATACAAATAGGTTGTCATTCTCATAATAGGTCAAGTACTTCTGCATGGGACTGTACTGTGCAGGCTAATTATACCTTAAAATCTACCCAACACCAGCCTGATGCCTCTTCTACGACTATAAAACTGTTAATATTGCAATAATCATATTTTTATTTTTAGTTCTCAATCTCCATCAGAATTCACTCTTCTATTTTCTTATGAGAATCGCATTTAAGAGTGTGCTTGTAACTTTTTTATAATCATTGAAGACAACCTTTGCAATTAATCTTGGTCATCTCTTTACAGACCTTGAAGAATTTAGAGAATCTGAAACTTAAAGAATCTAAACTATTTCAATTACTTCCTCATCTTCTTTCTGTTCAATCTGTATTAAAGTTTTCAGACTAAATAATTTCTCTTCTACCAACCTAACTACCCTAAACTAAATCTTGGATTACTGTAAGAGTTATTGCAATATTGTTAGTAAGTGTCAGATGATACCTGAGATCTATTTTGTATACTAAAAAAGAAGCAGAGAGTTTACAGTCTAAAAAAACCCCACAGTTGTCATTATGATATCTTAAGAGGTTGCCAAAGAGGAGTTGAAGGAAAAGGGAATTAAATTCATGGATGGATTTTGTTGCTTATTAATCATGCTAAAGCACTACTAAAAGTTTATGGACCTCTAAACATTTTCAGAATTCTTTTGTATCCTCTAACAAACCAGGGAAGCATTCAAAGTCCATAAGAAACTGCATTTCTCCTAGTGGCCATATGTATACAGCTGTTCAGCTTTTGGAATATTCCTCAAAGCTTCTGACCCATACCTGAGCTGCAGTGGGATTCTCATATTGCTTATTTAATTCTAGGAGTAGTGCCAATGGTGCTTTCAAAGCAGGGCTAGTAAAAAAGCAGGGAGATGAAGAAGCTAATCTATTCCCTCATGTCAGAAGATCTATAGCCTAGACCTCCCACCCAGACACTGGTAAATGATGGCTCACCTATGTCCTCTCCCCAGGTCAGGCTTCTAGTTGGATGGCAAATTGTACGTATCACAGAGCAAATGTCTTGTAAGTGGATTGTGAAGTCTCTAAGGTTGAAACCATTCCATTAATAAAAGTTTCTCAGGACACCAAGACGACCCTTCTTGGATAAAATATACCTTAATTACCACCCAGTATGTGACTTCTGAATATCTATTGATTTTTGGGTGATACATAATGCCTTAAACTATCTTAAACTCTGGGTCTATCTTTCTAACTTATCTAACTTTCCCAGCTCCCAGCTTTTCCCATCCACCTTTTGCACTTCATGTCCAAATGCTTGTGATGGTACATCCAAGCTGGGCTCTAGTCTTGTCTTGGTGGTCCCCAGGGCTTCTGGGGACTCTCAGTGGTCCCTGCCACTGGCCACAATCTTGGGCCATTCCACTCATCCCCTGTGGGATGTTGCCTCTCAGAGACTGCACCTGCATTGTGTGCTGGGAGTCATACCCAAAATTGTCAGTTGCAGAAACTTTTCCAAAAATCATATTATTAGCAATGTAATCTATAATTTTCTTCATATCTATTCTTTCAGCATCTCTTAACTTTACTAAAGCTACCCTAGTAATAGATTCAAGAGACCTGGGAAAGAAAAAATGAGAGAACTAGCTGAGGACTTGCTTGGAGAAGATCAGAGGATATCTGCAATCAGAGGATATCTGCAATCAGAGGAGGTACTAACAAGAGGAAACTATCATTGATAGTTTTTGCAGTTTGCAGCATTTCAGAGATCTAGCTTCTCTCTGCCCCCACAAACGCTCATACCCAAATGCCATCAATAGGGCTGAATCAGTAAGGCTGTGGAAAAATGTTTACAGCTAAGATGAAGAGAGAAAATTTTATTCAGGGATATAAGAAAACACAAGATCATCAATTATACACTCAAACATGCTTTGTTCAAACAGAATCACAGTATCATTTAAGTTGGAAAGTACCTTTAGGCACATCAAGCGCAGCCATTAACCCAGCACTGCCAAGTCCACCAGTGAACCATGTCCCTAAGTGCCACCTACTATATGTTCTTAAATGTAACGGTGATTCCACCACTTCCCTAGGCAGCCTGTTCCAATGTCGGACAAGCCTTTCGTTGAAGCAATTTTTCCTAAAATTCAATCTAAACCTCTCCTGGCTCAGCTTGAGACTTCCTCTTGTCCTATTGCTTATCACCAGAGAGAAGATACTAACCCCCACTTGGCTACACCCTCCTTTAGGGTGGTTGTAGAGAGCAATAAGGCCAACCCCCCACCCCAAGCCTCCTTTACTCGAGGCTAAACAATCCCAGCTCCCCCAGCTCTTCACCATAAGACTTGTCCTCCAGCCCCTCCATCATTGCCCTTCTCTGGACACATTCCAGCACCTCAGTGACTTTCATGTAGTGAGGGGCCAAAACCTAAACACAGGATTCGAGGTGTGGCCTCACCAGTGCTCATTCAGCAGTAAGTACAGGGGGACAATCAGTGTCATGGTCCTGCAGGCCACACTAGCTGATACAGGTCAGGATGCCATTGGCTTTCTTGGCCACCTGGGCACACTGCTGGCTCATGTTCAGCTGGCTATTGACCAGAATCACCCGGGTCCTTTTCTGCTGGGCCATCTTCCAGCATCTCTGCTCTCAACATTGCCTGGGACTGTTTTGACCCAAGTGCAGGACCCAGCACTTCATCTTGTTGAAATTCATAGGTCTGGCTTCAACTTACGAACCACCCCATCCAGATCCCTCTTCAGAGCCTTCCTATACCCCAGCAGTTCAAATTCCACCTTACTTTATCAGTCTCAAGGTATTGAAAATATTATTGCTCCTCAACTGCAGTTACAGATTTCTGAACTCTGTGACAGCAATTTCCTTTAAACTGGTGTTTTTTGACTAAACAATATCCACAAATACTTTTTGATTCTTAGGTTGTTTTTTGGTTTTGTTGTTTGTTTGTTTGTTTGTTTGTTTGTTTTTTCAAGAGTACTTTTCTCGGTAAATTTTTCCAGGACACAGTTATCCATTCCTGACAGAAAAACCCACTGGCAATCCCATTCATTTTTCTACTTCCTAGGGAAGTTCAGGATTTTAAGTTTCCTTCTGCCTAGCTCTGCAGTTCCCTGGCCAGCACTTAAAAGTTTTCTTGATTATCTCTGTAATGTATCTGCATCCAGATTTTGGATACCCTTCAGAATGCCAAGTGTCTAGAAAGTACAAGTGGCAGGTTTTAAGACATCTGAGGTTTTTTCAGTATGTTTAGCTTTAAACAGTTTCAAAATGTTTTAAATACATTTGTGTGTGCACACATATTTACAGAACCGGGGCATTTCTATAGCAAATAGCAAAAAGGTATTATTTCTAGGTAACAACTGAGAGCATTGGAAACATTTATCTAGTCTGCCTTTAAAAGAGGAGTGATTGCAAGAACAACCATACTCCCCAAGTCAAAGGCTGTTCATTATATAAATAATCTATCTGTTAAAAACAACAAGAGAAAAAAAAAAAAAAAAGTGAGGCACAAACTTCAAATTTATGCCTTTAAGTTTGAAAAAGATTTTCTGTCTAGCTGGGAAATCTGGAAAGCTCTACAAAAAGATGCAAACTGTGCTGAGATCTCAGGGCTCTTCTGTTATTTATTTACATCTGAATCAAATCCCATTGTAATTCTCCCGAGAGCAATTGTTTTCAATGTGCAAATCAGATAATAATAAATCAACGAATACACCATACAGAGGCCCTTAAAATAGCAATGTGTATCACATGAAAATAATTTTATTGAAGCCAAGACCCAATAAAAGAGCTAAGACTAGAATAGATACTGTACTTACTTTTAATTAGACAGAACTCTATGTCTTAAATTACTGAAACTGCAGAATTTCTCAAAGTTATGAATCATTTATAGCTTCCTGTCTTGGGTCACTGAACACTCACTGTTCATCAAAATATATAGCTGCATTCTTCTGTATTTCCCATAACATTTTCTCTCACTAATGTCCCTTTTTTAGATTATCACCTCAGGGCAGATTCAGTTTTATGTTAGTGAACTTAATGATAAACAGCAGATGTACAGAATACTTTAAATAGAAAAGCAACTAAATAATACAGAGTTCTTTGCAGATATACATTTGTAAATGATTTTTTTAACCTTTTGTTCCCAAGAATGCAGAGCACAAAAAAGAGGTAGAATCTTCATAACAGATGTGTTCTTGGCTCCAGCTAACTATTCGCAAAGGAGAAATATATTTTCCTTTTAAATGCAGGATATTGGGTTGTTTCTGCTTAAGGCACATTTAGAGTTTAAGTATTTGCAAGATCCTCTAAAGCTGTATTTTAAGGCCTCAGCACTTGTTAGTGGCTGGGTTTTTCCAGCAGAAGACTGCAATGAAAATTAATTCTACAAATGTATAGTTAGAGAGAAAAACAGTTTAATTCTGGGATTAATTTGTGTGTCCAGGGTTTCTCAGTCCTTGTTTGTGCTTTTTTTTTTTTTTTTTTTTTTTCAGCTGGCATACACAGATAAGACAGACATTTGGAGTTCGATGCTGTTCCAAACAGTTGCAGCTTATTGATATATCTGAATCTGAATAGATTTCAGACATGAGTCTTCAGTTCTCTACTCTGACGCAGGTCCTGTGAAGGCATTGAAAGAGGGTTCTAAGGTGGCATAGGCAGCAAAAGAGAATCGCCATGCCGGGAAGATTTTGATATTTCATAAAACTGATGCAACATGCCATCCAATTTATCTTGTGACCATAGGGGGGAAAAAAGGGAATGATTGGTTGTTCCTTGAATTTTCAGTTAATACTAGGACATCACAAAGGCTAAGGAGGCTAAGAACTCCTAAAGGAGTTTTACCTGAAACACCATATTTTAAGATATCCCTGCGCATTCATCAGCTGCAGTCAGTTTCCTACAGTGAGTTTCATAAATTTTTGAACCAAAAGCCAGATAATCTTTCAGATTCCTCTTCATGGGAATCAGGGCTCTCAATTAATGTTGACAATAGTCATGGGAAGTCATATGGGGAGCTTAACAACACCTGCTATAGGCTCAACATTCCCTCAGTCCTCAAGATTTGATTTCTCTTTTGTAATTGTGGGCATCAGGTGGAGAATTGAGGCCCTGAAAAGTCTGCATTACAAAGAAGACAAAGATTCACATTTCACATTACTGAATAGTTTTCAGTTGTAATTTTTCTTGCATGTTGCTTAGTAGAGTTACATGATGCACTTTGGGAATGAAGGAACTTTATAAAATTTACATGAGATTTAGTTTTTGTAGTCCACTGATTTTTGCAAATTGGATATGTTTCTTTGAACCTATGGGAACAGACCACATGTTTGTGAATGATACTGCAGTGATTGATCTTCTCTGGAATTTTATTTGAATTTAAATTAAAAAAAATTAAAAAGGTCAATAGACTAGCTGTAGGATTGACCTCTAGCCTTTACCTTAAGTCAAGTGTGTGCAACACAGAAAACAATGTTCATTCAAGCAGAATAAAACAGATACAGAAAGGATAAAGAAGAACAACTTTACCAGTGCCACAAATAAGTTATAGATTGCTTTGTATGAGTACCCCCAAATTCAGTCATACCTTCAAATTAATCTGCATTAGAAGATAAGATATAAAGTGTCTCACTTGATTTTAGTCATAGCAGGCAGAATAAGAAGAGTTGTTACTGTCTCAAAATATGGAAGACTGTAGCAATAAATAATGTAACTTCACTTTTACCCTCAAATAATATAAATAATAGCACCAGCTATGCAAAATATCTAAATTAACATTTGAAAAAATATTTTCTGAAGATTTTGGGTCAGGAAATATGGAATTTAAAAATCCTTTCTTTTCCTTTAAAGATGTTTTTCACTCACAATAAGTTAAATAAATACCCATGATATATAAAATAAAGAACTCACCTGACAAAAAAAAAAAAAAAAAAAGCAAAATTAAAAATAAATTAAAACCCCAACAACATAATGAGGAATATGGCTTTTTAAAAAATAGATTATGTTGATTTTTTATTCTCGAAAGTATAATAAAAGCTAGGATATACATGCATTCAAAATTTTGTCCACCAACTCCCCCTGGCATTTTCCTAGCTGTCTCTGAATTCTGTCCTACTATTTATTACATAATAGAGTTCTTTGGGACACAGGAGTAAAAGAAAGCATTTGCTAATACTAAATAAATATAAATTAATAGATATATCTGCATCCCTCTAAAACAGCTATATTCCTTGTCTCCACATAGTTAAAAGTTTTGCTCTAATTTTGAGACAAAAGTTGATGACTGCCAGTTTATACTCATTCTTTTTCCACTATTACTCCTTTATCATTGATATGCCCAGGGAGAATAAAAATGTCATCTCTAATCTAAGGTTTCTTTTTTTCTACCGGTTGTTTGAAGGAATCCATTCTGCAATGTAAAAACAAATAATTTGCAAAGCACACATATTATTTTAGCATTATCTCATTTTTTATGACAATCACTGTTACCTGGATGGGGATATAAATTTCATCATCACCTAAACCAAATTATAAAGTGGTAATTCAGGGCCATGAACAAGAGATTTAAGGTGAAGAAAATACAGTTTGGGTTTAGGTTCTATTGAAAGTTTTGAGAGTTGTATGTGGATACAGCCCATAATCTTGGTAAGAGAAGTGAAACAGAGCATAATAGAAATCTAAATTGAGTTGTGATGACTGACAGCAGTACTGGGAAAGATACTAGTTGTACATGAGTCTTCCTGTGGAGCATCTCCTGTTTCTTTTGACTCCTTTTTCTGGAACAGCTGGGTGTCCCTGGATGTATAATCATGGTTTGTTGCTCCTGAAATGCTCTTGTAATGATCTGACAGGTTTTAGCTACTCACATGTGGCTACCTATATATACACATACACATATTTTCTAACAGTATTCTTCCATTTCTGAAATTCCTTAAAATTTAGGACATTTAGGCCTTACAAAATGCCTGCTTCTTTCCAGTGGTTCTAAGAGTTGTTTAGGATAACTGGTTCAGGTGAAATCTGTGTCAGATTACAGATAGTACCAATATTTATTAAATGTTTATTCTCCCTATTGTCTGGGTTTTTTTTAGTTTTAAAATAGAATTTCAAAACAATTTCAAAACAATTTCAAAAATTTTCATTGATTTTGTTGATCATGGCCTTGGTGTACAGGTTAACATGAATTTCTTTATTGTTCTGCCACTATTTCTGTATTCGTGTCCTGGTTTCAGCTGGGATAGGGTTATTTTTCTTTCTAATAGTTGATACAGTGCAGTAGATTTTTGCTTTATTATGAGAATAATGTTGATAACATACTGATGTTTTAGTTATTGCTAAGTAGTGTTTTTCCTAAGTCAAAGGCTTTTCAGTTTTTCATGTTTTAACAATGAAAAGGTGCACCAAAAGCTGTGAGGGTGTGTAGCTGAGCTGAACTAGCCAAAGGGATATTCCACACCACAGAACATCTTGTTGAGTAGATAAACTGGGGAGGAGTTTTCTGAAAGGGGACCAATACTACTCTGGAATGGGCTGGGCATTGGTCAGTGTATCATGAGAAATTGTATTGTGCAACACTTATTCTTGGGTTCTCCTATTCTTTGTTACTTTAAGATGATGATGATGATGATTGTATTTTTACTTTATTTTAAAATTTAAACTGCTCTCATCCCAAACCACAGGTTTTGCCATTTTAATTTCTGATTGTCCTTCCCTTCTCACTGTGGGGTGAGTCTGAGCAAGGTGCTGCATGATACTTTTTTGCCATAAGGAGGTAAACCATGACAGAACTTTCTGTCCCCAAAGTGAGGCATGACAGGTTGAGCTAACAACAAATATGAGTGGAAAGGATTAGAAAAGAAATTATAAGCATATATTATATTTATTTAATAGGTGCTGGTCACAGTGTTAATTTATATTCTCATAAGTTTGGTAGGCTTGTTCTTGAAATTACTTTAAGTACTACCTTGCTTGCAGTTTATGATCCCTGTTGTGCTGTTTACCACTCATGGGAACGGAGCTAAGGCCATCCTGATATTGTGCTTTGTAACACTGTCTTAGGGTATGACAGAATTACAGGCCATGAAACTGATCTGAGATTTATAATCAGCATTGCTGTCAACTCTGTACTTCGGGAGCCATCTGTTGGAAGCTATTAATAATTATGCCTTCTCCAAGCCAGCCTAAGGGGGAAACACCTCCTTCCATCTCCACCTTCTCCTCCAGGCTAATTACAACTGGTCTTGAGAATTTTGAATATCACTCGGATGCTCAAACCAGCACGGTCCTGTTGCTAAATCTTCTGAAAGTGTTGCAGGTCCTGTTTAGGGTTAGTCTATTTAAGAATACCACACACAGATCTACCACGAGGCTGGATAGTTGCAAAGTATGTGCAACGTACAGGCAAGTGCTTAGGACACTCATTATCCTGCTCTGATTATTTAGTAATAAAACTAATTAATATTCCCAGGTTCAGTCTGTTTTGCCCATGACGGTGAAGAGTGAGTGATGTCTCCTGGCCCTTAACTCATGAACCTTTTGCTGTATTTTCTCTCCCCTGTCCAGTTGCAGAGAGGCTTTGGTGGGTATCTGGCATTCAGGCTACCCAGGTCAACCCACCCCAGTGCCTCTAATTGTACATTTATCTTAGATTCTGAGGACATTCTAGCTCTCTTCTGTGTATACCACTGACAACAGCAACAATGTCACGTTCTGCTGCATGTGTAACTATGCAAATTAGTACTGACATAATATTTCGATTTTGCTTCCAAAGCCTACTTTTCTTGATTATTGTCACTGAACCTGCCTCTAATCTCATTGTCTTCAGTCAACAAGAAACCTGTGTCGTTGTGTTTTCTAAGATAATTCATCATTGCAACTGCTTTTATGTGGTTTGTGTGCCATTCCACAAGATGGGGTTTTTTTGTGGATTTTAAGTAGAGACCACAAGAAATTATAGTTCATGTACCTGTTTCATATAATTCTTACTGAATATTCCTTTGAGGGATCCCCAAATTCAGATTATATATTTGAGTATTTAATTTTGCTATATTTTTTTCTTAATCTCTTAAGAATCTGGTATTCAGCATCTTAGAAATTTAGTCACCTAACATTCTAACAATTAATGCCTGAAAATCAGCAGTTTCTGCAAGCTGCTACTATATTTTCGGGAAATGAAAAAAAAAAAGTTGGACCTAGAACTTTCCAAAAAATAAAAAGCTCACTCATGCTTTTATATCATGAGAAAGCTGATTTCTGTTAGCTGTTTTGGAAAATTGTTTGTGTCCTTAAGAATCTGCATAGGATTTTGTACCCATTTTTCCAAGAACTATCTCAATATTTCTCAATATCCAGTTTCTGTGGCTGAGGCTTCTGCTGCTCTTCAGAACACGCACATCCTTAAAAGGTAATGTGATCCCTCAGTAACTGACATTTGTTTTTCCCAAGTTTAAACCATTACTCCTTAAAAAGCTTTAGAAGCTTTTCCGCTCTTGCCAGATGTTCTTCCGATGTTTTATGGAAATGAATGAAGTCATCTGAATATGTGACGATGTCTTAAATTCTCAAAATGTGGTTTAGGTCATTTAGTGCCTTCTGAAAAGTCCCTCATGCATTCAAATTTGAAAGTCATTCTAGAGGACTGAATTAATTTACAGGGTGTCCTCAATGTGGGGGAGGGGGGGGTCCCCTTAATATTCACTTTTTTTTTTTTTCCTTTTTTCCCCTTTCCCAATTTGATGGTATACAGATTATCAGTCAAAACCAGTAAACTATTTTGCTCTTGACACGGGGTTTGGCATGGAAAGAAGTCATAAACTGTGTCTGCATTCTGTTTTTCTAGATTAGTATTTAAGATCTTTGGGGGTTTTATTTAAAATTACAGCAGGGCATTTTCAAGACAAGGAAAATAAGTTAACAGAAATATCCTGCAGCAATGTATTTTTATCTTTCTCACTGCTATCTGATACGTTAAAAGAATTAAAATTCCACATCCTCAGTGCAAATACAGATACTGGAATCCTGTTGACCTTTTGGGATCTATGTAGTGTCTGTGAATAGTGTACAATTAAAAATACTTCAATTAGCTTCTTCACTATCAAATAGTTCCTAATACGTTCAGTCTAATACAGGAGTTAACAGCTGATATTCTTCAAGTATGTGTTTTTCTTCCACCCTTGAAGCTACTTGTTAATCAGGGGATTAACAATGGGATGAACTTACCCCATCAGGGTTCTCATATTAAGTATTTTCACACAGGACAGTTCACACCTTGCCAATGAACACCGACACTCTCCACTAGAGAAATCATACCAGACCTACCTACTGTTAGCAAAGCATGATTTGGTTTTCTTCAGCCAACACTTTCCATAGCACAAAGTCTATCAAAGGAACAAAACATCTAATTATCAGCACAATTCACAGACTTTGTTTGACTCATGTAAAGATGCTCCTGCCCTCTTGAAGCTGCTTCCATTTACTGCAACATCGATGAAAACAGTAGGATTTCAGGGTCAGATGCATATGTAAACTCTATAACCATGATCTGAGAACTGCATCTCAACAAGCCCTTTACTGAGAAGTAGACTATTCTATGGATTCTAAGTGAAAGTAGTAGTAGGAAAAGAAAATTGCCTCAATTTCACTCAGAAATTTATTACATTTATTGGAAAACTGAAGGTGACATCCAGCCAAATATGCTGAACCTAAATTAATTTCAACTCTGGGTCCCTTCCTCCCTACTCTTTCAATAAGAGACAATAAAGCATCAGACAGAAAAGCAGTCGTGTCATACTGTAACACTAAAATAACATGACACAACTCCTTAAGGAGATACTGTATGAAAATTATTGTTTAAACTACAGTATTCTGAAATTGAACTGAAATTGGAGGGTATTATCAAAATAATTCTGAATTAAATAATAATATTGAATTGTTTTAAAAATAATTTCAACTACTCTTGAGACATTATTATAAATGTTCTTTTTGATCTGTTGGACAAAATGTTGATAAAAACCTCACATAATGCAATACTCTGAAGGGTAACCCTCAGAACTTCATTGATATATTTTCATCATTCAATTGTTAATAATACTATTACATGTACTTTTTCAAATAGGTACAAATCCATTATTTTTTCATCTGATATGGAATCCTAACTTGTGTTAGATATCACAGGTCTACTAAATCACCCATATACAATTGACCTGTTAGAGCATACATAAAGGAAATGACACATTAGACACTGCGGTTGATTAGTTTCTGTGGTGTCTATTTTTGGTCACCTTATTATTACTGAGATGTTAGTAATGTTACTCTTCATTAACTCATTCCAGTGTTTCTGTGGGTTCTTGAATTTGTCTGACTTTTTAAGCATTGGCATTTATTCCAAAGAGCATCAGCATCTGGAGATTGAGTCTCGTGGATTCTTTAGTGTGAGAGGATGGATACACCAGCTATTACTGACCGACAATAAACCAAGTTGTCAAATAGTCTGTGAATTATTACGGCAGAGGGGTTAGGATCAGACAACCTTTAAGGTCCTTTCCAACCCAAAACATTCTATGATTCGACAATTTCCTTATTTATTTAATCACTTGTTTGTAACTTACTTTCGGCCATAATCCTTTTTTTTTTTTTTTCTTTTAGTTTCATTCTTCAGCTTTCATTCCTTTCCTTTGCACTCACTCTAAGATGCATTAAATAATTGAAATGGTTCCTGGTGCAGCTATATTTGCTTTCTGCTTTGTTTTGTACCTGTTCTCAAGATTGTGACAGTTTTTAACTGTGCCTTTAAATTTTCTACTTTAGCAATATTGGAAAAATTACTTAGCCAGAAATTTCTAAGTTGTGGAATCCAATGCAGTACTAACTGGTACCCAGACTGTTTGAAATAGGCATTCCTCAGACTTCTGAGGGTATATTTCCAGAACAAATTATCTGGTTACACCTGCATTTGTGAATTTCAGCACACACAAGCATTCATTTTCTAAAGAATGCAGTTTTAGTGCAAAGTCCTCTTCTTGGTGGAGGATATATCAGAATATCAGGAATATAGTCTGTCTTTCCTGTGAATCATTCCCACATCTGCCTTTACCATCCTCTGAAATATCTTTTTATTTTCTAGATACTTTGATGTAGAGCTTAGAGAGCTTGTAGGACATTGTTTCCCTAGGCCAAAACTTTCTGAATAGTGAAATGCAAAGCTTTTTGAAATATTTGAGATCTGTTATAATGCTCAAGTCAAATGATACTGGGTAAGTGCATATTTGCTTAAGGAAAATTTCATGTGATTCACAAAACTTCGGAAAATAATTTGTTAGATGGAATCCTTCTTTTCTAAGTTGCAATATTGATGGTGGTGTATTATAGTGTACAAACTTGAAGTTATGCATAAACTGCTTCTTAAGACTAAGAAACTGACAACATTTTAAATGAGATCATAGAAAGGAACATATCCTCTTCATTTAACATAGACTTCTAATTTACAGAGAAGTGTACCTGTTTGATTAAAATTCAGGAAGGGATATAAATAAGGGAAAGTATTTACTATGGTCAGTAAAGGGTTCTTGGGGCCAAATGAAATGGTAACAAAATTTGTTGTAATAACATTTATTTCCACATAGTGGGATAAGACTTCTGGAAATATAAATCGAAATTGCCCCATTGAAGTCAATATTTGTTCACTGGCTCCAGTAGAAAAAAAACGATTTAAACCAGCTGAGACTTGGATTGTTGTGATTATAATAGAAATCATGTATGCTAAAAATGTTACATGTGACTGTCAAATAAAGGATGGGCTCACATAAACACATGATCATATAACAGGCATTGCAGGATAAGATTATGCTGCTTTTAAAAAAATGACACTTAAAAATGTGTTGGAGGAGGAGGTTGGCTAGATTTATTGATTTTAAGCTGAAGTACTTTTAAAATATGTGAAGACCTTTAATAATTCTCAGATACTCTGGTTGTTAAACTATTGGGGCTTAGAAACTTTATGACTTGAAAATAGGTTAATTTAGGGCACTTCAATTTGAACATCTGTATTATTGAAAGTATACAGTCTTTTACAGTTAGAAAAACAGAACATGCTTTGTAAGTACACCTTTATAAATTTTGGCATAACAAAAGATTATCTTGTCCTAACTTTCTTCACTTTCCCACAGGCTAATTTAAACCACTGAAAAGTATCTACCGCTGCAAAATGTTTAATCATACAGATGACAATGGAATTCAATAATACATTTTTTTTAAAAAAATTCTTTCATTCAGCTCAGAGGAGTTTGTTCTCATGTACAGTGCATGAAATGCTTATTTTATGTTTCCTGTAGGAAAAATCTTAATGAAATTTGAAATGAAATTCAGCCTGCTGTATAAATATGCAAGTTTAATGGAAACACATTCCTTCAAATGTTATATTTTTAATGGTATTCTGGTCGGTAAATGTCAGGTGTATGCCAGTTGAATGGGACAAGGATAATGTTTAAATATGTTAATCAATATAATGAATTTCATACCCATGGAAAAGTGAATATATATGCCTGGATATCAGTAGATTCATTGATATTGTTATGCGCATACTCACAGGCACAAATAATCAAATTAATAATATATATGCCTGCCACAGTGAATCTGGCATGCAGGTGTATGCAGGGCTATCCAGCCATGGGTAGAATGAGGACCTAAATTCTGACTTGTTATGTAATGCCTGAAATTTGACAGCATCTTATTTATATCAGCAAATGAGAAATTAAGATATCTTTTACTCTGCTATTCAGTTGTCTATCTCATCAAATATGATTCCTCAGGCTTTGATAAGTATTTTCAGACAAAATTAAAATCTCTCACTCGCTATTTTGTCAGCAGTGAATTATTAGGTATGCAGAGAATCACACTCTCTAGATTATGTCCTGATTAGTAAGTAGTTGTCTTTTCTTTATTTTTCTTCAAACAATTTTTTTCTGCATATGGCTCTCATTGCTTTAGAAAACACACTTCTTCATATGACTTATTCATCACCAGTACTACCTAGGCTTTCGGAAGCCAATTTTCTCACTTTTTAAATAAAATATCAAGTAAAACCCACCAGAAAATCCAAAGATGCAAGTATTTGTACAAATAACATAATTTGACTTTGTACTGAGGCAAAAGAGAAGAACAGAAATCATATATATAACTGGCTCTGCTCTCAAGGTAACAATCTTCAGAAGAGGGATCAAACAAATAGCTCAGGACCTTTATTCCATAAGCCACATTCACAGAAATATTTGTGTCTAGGTCGACAGGGTTTCAGAAAGTATTCAGACTACTTCAGCTGATCAAGTTACTGTTGTTTATCAGATTATCTCTTGTGAACTGAGCCAGGTTAATTAGCATGTGTACCTTCCTTTCTCTAACCCATCATGGCCCTGCAAGTGAAATGAGATACTTTTTTTAAGTGATGTTAAGTACATTAGCCATTTTTTAAGGTTACAAGTCATAAGTAAGCTGGTCAATTGACAAATGGTAACATGTTAGACTGCAAAAAAATATAACTATTGCAATAATGTGAGCATATCTTCAAGGTAATAAGACAGGAGTTAAGATTAAGAGGTTACACAGGAACTGAACCAACAAAGATTTAATTTTTAAAAGTAGAACTGAGAAGCACAAGCATCTGGAATTAGCTCAGCAAATTACTATGTCATTGTAGCTGGAGCAATTGCAAATGCAAAGGCAAGTTATTCAGACATAGAAATGATGGAAAACTACGTCGGGTTGCTCAGCCAGTTTTTAGTCTATATTTACAGATATGAAGACTAACTGTGCTCTCCTATAGATATGCATCATCTTTGTTTAAGAAAACTTTTTTTTTTACTAAAAAGATTTTTGATTTTTTTTTTTTTTGGCCATGTACAAACAACAATGAGAAGTTATCTTTCACATTTATATCATCAGAATTATTTTGGCTATGATGACTTTAGACTACTCAGGCAAGCTTATCAGTTCCAGACCTGCTGATAACACAGTTAGAGCCTTTTTTAGAAAGAAGACATTGAGGGCGACAAACAACCTGCAGTGCATTGTTGTTTGTATGCAAAAGGACCTTTTTCGTGCTCTCTAGTGTCAGGATTTATGTATTGCAGCAGAGGGTGGCTGGAAGACACTCACTGGAGAGCACATTGTATCACATCCCAAGAGGTAAATCTAGATGCAGCTACTCCTTTTTTCATTGAAATAAATTAATTTTCTTCTAGCACTTGCAAGAAACTTAGTGCTTCACTCAGTTGCTCATATTTAGACAACTATTACTTTTTGAGACACTTTAGCATATGGGTCCAGCTTCCACTTTAGAGGGGTGTAGGTCTCTTTATGTTCTTTGCCATATCTGCAAGGTCTGTGCAAAGTCTTGGATAGTATCCCTGCTATCCCAGCCAATACCATGAGAGATAGCTAGACCTTTGTAAGTGGCACTGAATGTGTTATGCGTAAATAACTGAATTAAGCCCATGATTTTTCTTCTTATCTGAAATTAGATGGGACAAGACAATATTTTTTCTTTAAACACTTTAGGAAGACGATTCAGGTTCTAAATGTAGGTACAGTACTATTTTTGATTGTGTAATATGGATGCCTAGTTTACACTGTAACCAAAATACAAATATAATTAAAGAAGCCAGTAGAGGCTGGAGAGATATTTGGCTCATCCTAACAAAGACACCTAGATTTTTTCTACTGGAAATCTATCTGCATCTGAACTGCTGTATTAGCTAGGTGTCAGTTGAGTTGATACATATACATGATATATAACAGATGTCTTCAGTCTGTCATTGTATCCCACTTAGATTATCGCAGTCTGGGGTGGATGGGAAAAGACAGAAACAACAAGAAAAAGAAGTGTGTTTAATTAATAGGTCATTATACTACAACCTATTTTTCTACTATAAATAATGGATGAATATTTCAGAAATTTGGTTGTAACAGAAGGTTTAATGGAACTGCCATTGTTATTAGAATATTGTAAGATAATGGACCAACCTTGTATGTCTTCAGAGTTTTACTCTTCCCCAAAGTCCTCAAAAACATTCCCTTTACTGTCATATTCTGAATGCAAGACAGAAATTTCTACCGTGGTAAAGCCTATCATGGAAGAGAAATTAGTCTCAATCCTTACAGACATCCCAAAACACTGATGACATTACCACCCACCCACCCAAACAAACAAAATCTCTGCCGTATTGTATAATAATCCTTGATGAATATAATAGTACAGCACATGTAGTTTTAATGATTAGGTTTTTTCAAATTTAAAAAAGAAGTCACAATGGCGTACTGTTTTCAAATCTACAGCCAGTTGATTTTAATCTGTAAAACAAGAAAGAGGTCATATTTGCTCTGTTATATTTATTAAACTCCTTTTTTTTTTTTTACTTTATTATAGCTTTATTAAAATTCTATACTTCTATTTTCTTGGTGTTTTTGTTTGGGATTTAAAAAAAATATATATCCAAAAGTAATTAGTAAGTGTATAAAAATATTATATACTTTAGTAAATTTCAGTCACAAACAGCTCAAGAAATTTCAAACATCTTGATATGTAAATGAGTAGAATAAAAAATACACGATAATGTTACATATCCTTCTATCAGAGACAGGATCGTAGTTTAAATTCTTCATATAGTGAAAGTTAATTGCTCTGAATAAACACCCTTACCTAAAATAGCAGCAAATCAAAACCACACTTGATGTTTTTTCTTGTCAGTTTAAATATATATCCTAAGACTATTTAGGAATGTCTACATAATAGGAAGGAAAGGGAACCCCCTAGTGCATGAAGTAAGAATTAAACATGGATATTACCTGAAGCTGTATCCATCAAAGGTGTGCAAGCTGACATTCAAGCTAGATTTTGTATATAAGGCAATTAAATACTTTGAATATATTTTAGTTTTGTGACAAGCTCAAAATATCAAGATCGAAAAAATTAGTGCTGAATTATTCTATCTGTCCTTGTGAATCAGCAATACAACATATTTGATTTTACTATCTGTTAGAAATTTAAAAACATTAGTTATTGGATTGATCATGAACTATAATGACATATAAGCTAGTGGAGCATAATAACTTTTGTTCTCTTGAAAACATTTTATATTAATCATATCTAGAAGTCACTATTTTGGTATTTTTCCCTGTGTGAGTACTCTGTGAGCCCTTACCTTCGCATGTTCACCCTAGCATGTTTGTGTTCCAAATGTTTCCTTCATGCCTCATGCTCTTTGATGGCTTTAGTAATACTCTTCTGCTTTTGCTTGGTATTTCTTCTTTCTGGTAAATATTCAGCTGTAGAAACAGTATTGGTGTACCAACACCCGTTACCTAATGGCTTGTTTAAATAATCAAACACAAATATGCCCTCACAAATGAGTGGAGATTTCTGGTTTGGCAGCTGATGTATTCTCATTTTGCATTCAATATGGACAGTTGTCAAAGAGAACACCACATTCCAGCACTAAAGACTCAGGTATCTTTATTAAAGATTTTCTGTGGGGAAGAGCCTCTAGGGCAAACTATATAAAGAGTGTCTGAGGTCACTTAACTTATTCAGGCTGAAGAAGAGGAGACTGAGGGGAGACCTTGTTGCAGCCTGCAACTTCCTTCTGAGGGGAAAAGGGGGGGCAGGCACTGATCTCTTCCCTGTGACCAGTGACAGGACCTGAAGGAATGGCCTGAAGCTGTGTCAGGGTAGGTTTAGTTTGGATGTTAGAAAAAGGTTCTTCACCCAGAGGGTGGCTGGACAATGGAACAGGCTCCTCAGGGAAGTAGTCACAGCCCCAGCCTGAGAGAGCTCAGGAAGTGTTTGGCCAATGCTCTCAGGCATGTGGTGTGACTCTTGGGGTTGTCCTGTGCAGGACCAGGAGCTGGACGTTATGACCCTGATGGTCCCTTGCAACTCGGGCTATTCTGATTCTGTGATTCTGTGGTTCTTTTAGACCACTTCATACTACCTTTTCACTCCATTTTTGTTGAGGTACTTACTGACTGTAATGAAGTTTTCTCTGGTTCCAACGAGGTTTGTGAGATCTAAATTAGCTTCTATCTGTTTCAAATACATGGCAAAACCAAAAAAAATGTAATCCATTTTGTTTTCCAAGGGTGAAGCTGCATTCTGTTTGCTTCCCATATTGCTAAAAGGACATTTGAAAGTTTATGGTGATATAGTCTTTTTCACAACTTACCTCATTGTTTTGACTTTTATGTCATTCATAAATTCAGGTTAATCCACTTCTGCCAGTTAGCTTATTCTGTCCTCAAAGACTGAGAGCAAATATTGCTGCTGCCACATTTTAGTGTTGGGCCAGATGAGAATAATGTATCCTTCTCTCACAACATTCACTCCACCTTTGGGTGCTCCCTGTCAAGGGACAAGCTGAAAAGAACCTGAAATAATTTTTTATGCTCAGTCATCAGTTTGGGAAATAGAACTAGGAGGAAGTTTTAGAAATAAATATGCTGTCTATGAGCAGTTAGAGAAAAAAAACATAGTACAGGAAAGAGGAGAGGTGAAATAGCGAGCAAAACTACTGAGGCCAACAGCCAGAACAATCCAGTGGTGAAGAAGGACAGCCAGCAAGCTGAAAAACTTAGAGGAAAGCATGAGCATCTAGCCAGAAGCCATGAGTTAACAAATTCTTGTGGGAAAGCTTGACTGAAGGATCTTAGCACTCCTAGTCCAACAAGAAGGAAAGACAGGTGCAGAACACTGAACCTCACAAGTAATCCTGTAACCACAGTCCAAAGAAAATAAAAACTTCATTAGTATTGGAAAAACTGACTTTCACTGTGCTCACTTGAACAAATTAACGACTCATACCAAAAGTATCAAGCTGTACTGGTAAAATGTATTGCATAACCTCATTCTGTGTCAAGTCTCAAGTGGTGTAAAGTTGGAAAACTCCATTAGCTCCAGTGAATTTATATTTATATAAGCCTGCTGAAATTCTAGCTCTCAGAATGCAAAATTAATTTTCATTAACAAGCACATATGAACAATCACTTGTGGACTGCTGTGTTAATGTTCTTACGGATTACAAAAGCTAATTATTAAAGGTGCAAATTAATGGCTACTTCATAGTCACAGACTCTCAGGCTCTGACAGTGCCAGAGTACTAGCAACATTGAAAAGTTTTAGATGTTATTGGCATGTATTTTCGATTTAAACCGAAATCTAAATTTGTGAATCTGCCTGGTTTCAAGCTGCCACTTTGGAAAGGCTGAAATCTCCTTGAGAGCCTATGATATAGGCTGTGTGAGCTATGTGTCATCCTCACTAAAATATTTCAAACTACCTGCAACATCTCAGCTTGCAATAGATGCCTGCATTTAGCTAATCAAATCAGACCTCTGCTGTCTAGACTACCAATGTCTGTGTTTGAGCCAGATTTTCCACCTTCTTTATGGTCATTAAAGACAAATTGACACCTTTACTTCCAAAAAAATTGGTGAAATGTAAATGTTCTCTTCAAGATGACTGCATCCTAGAAAAGCCTGTTCATGATCCACTAAAAAAGGAGCCAGAAATAATCCTCTTAGATTGTATATAAATTTACATTTTATGGCATATTGCCACCTAGCACCATAATATTGCTCCCAAATGAACCTGCTGTCTTGTTTGTCATGATAAAGATTTATGCCCCACATAAAACCACTAGTACCAATGCCAGGTACCACAGGCCCACCTGGCCTGAAATAAAGTGCCATTTTCTCCTTTGTCTGTCAAATGATTGACCCTGTGGAACAGCTATTATCTTTGCTAAGAAAGCCTGGGGGACTGCGGCTTAGTTCCATGTAGGATATGGCCTTATAGGAAAATATTTTGCCTTGTTTCTCATTGCAGCTGGACAATGTACTTATTGCAGTAATCTTCTTCCACAGAGGAACATAACAGGTCTTATTCACCTCAATGTTTAATAAATTAGCTTTCTGAGGTACAAACAGAGGGTCACCGCAACTTAAGCTGTTTGCCAGAGAATACATCTGCTGCTTTTCTTAATAATTCTTCTAAATTAAAATCTGAAAACCTCCTGAGACTATTGACTGATTTTGTCTTCCAACCTCTTAATGCAGAGAAAATAAACAACCCTCCAATATTTTCAACCTTGGAAGAATCATGTTCATTTCTTCGAGAATAAGATAAAGAAAAGATTAAGCTGAAAATTATTATGACTTTAAGTAACTTGTCTGTACATAAAAATTGAACTGTAATGGAATCTTGATATTTAACAATATGAGAATAAATAAACATGCATGTATGTGTGCACATATATGTACGTACACACATTTAAATGTACACCACTGAATTCAGTGGATAACAGCTGCTGAAGAGCTGTGTAAGGGTGTATGCATATAGACAGATGGATATCTTTACCTTTTAGTAAAGCCAGAAGGTTTTTCCACCCTTGCTTTTGAAAAAAAACCAAAAAAACAACTTAGTTGAATTACATATAGAACAAACAATGTAAAAGAGCACAGCAAAAATAAATCTTCACACATTTGTGTAGTGTATGAATTTTACAGTAAAAAGTTGTCTTGTACATTTTTACTCATGTACAAATGGGAACATTTTTTTCACACAATATAACAGATTATGATTTTTTAATTTCTTCCATTTTTTTTTCTTAGCAGAATAGCTAATAAAATTTGTTGCCATCTTCAAGGTATTTAATTTACCAGTACATTAAATACAGATGATTGTTTATAGTAAAAAGTACTTGTTGCCAAACTGTAAAATGTTGACAATCTCCAAATACAAAGACTATAGAGACTTGAGACATCTAGGTTTTATTCTTAGGATGACAGTACACCATGTGTGTACCACTGCATCATATCTATGAAATTGCTTATTCAGATTCTTGAAGTCCTGAATGAGCTTTCTTTTCCCTGTTCTGTTTATTCTGGATGAGATAAGGTTAATTTTCTTGCTAGCACTTGGTGCTTGGATTTGGGACTGCAACACAGGATTGTTTTAGACATTGCTGAGCCGTGCTCACGCTGAGTAAAGGCCATTTCTGCTCCTCACCCCACACCCCATCCCACCACTAAGTTGGGGGCTCCAAGAAGTTAGGAAAGGACACCCATGGGACATCTGACCTCAACTGACCAAAGGGATATTTCACACCATCTGACATCACACTTAATGATAGACGCTGGGGAAAGGAAAAGGAAGGTGGGATGTTAATTTATGGCATTTGTCTTCCAAAGTCACTGTTATGCATGGTGGGGTCCTGCTTTCCTGCAGATGGCTGAACACATGCGTGCCCATGGGCAGTGCTGAGTCAATTCCTTGTTCTGCTTTTCCTGTGTGTGTTGCTTTTGATTTACCTATTAGACTACATTGATTACAACCCACAAGTTTCCTTACTTTAATCCTTCCAATTCTCTCCCCCATCTCACTTCTGGGGAATGAGCAAGTGGCTGTATGGAGCTGAGTTGCTGGCTGGACTTAAACCAAAATATCTACAAAGTACAAGCATTGTTCAGCTATAAATTACATTTTCTATACATGATGAATATAACACTATTTGTAAAATTTAGCAGTAAAATTATTTGAAATATTTATTTCTCTACATATTTTGCTGCTGGTAAAATCTAAATTGTATTGCTAGATAAAGAATAAAATCTTAACTAAACTGGGAACCAGTGAAGAAATCAGTAAGCCTACTGGGAAGAGCACTCTGTGGGCACTGTAGGTCAGAACACTCTCACATTTCAGAATCTACTGTATTAAAGGAGGCATGCCATAGATCTGCTTTAAAATATGTAATTAACAATTCAGTGCCTTCCTCTGCACATTTGAGTCTAGCCAACCTGACCCTCCAGAGGATGTTCCAGGCTGTCAACACTGAACTGTGAAGCCTGAATGTAAGTATAAATGTCATGTAGAACACCGTGAACGAGCTGCTCTGGACATCTGCATTATTGCACTGTTCTGTTTAGAAAATGCTATTATGTCATATTGTACTACATGAGGAGTCCTCTGCTATAGCCAGACTGCAAAATGGCAGTTATCACAATAACCTCTGGGGATTTTAGTGTTTTGGCTGATATAATCTGTAATTACTAATTCACATGATCTGAAGATAACTATAACATGTAAAACAGTTCAAATAGCAATAGATAACACTATCAGCTGCTCAGCTGTGACTGTAGCACTTCCTACTAATGAAAGCACCCAGTAATTTCAATAAGAAGACCTTACTTTAAAATCCTTAATTAAAAACCACCATCAATGTGCTCTTCCTCATCTAAGCGTATTTCAGGAAACCTGAAGCATAAACTAATAGAACAACACCACCAGCCTTTTTCTGCCGATGAAGAAGTACCACTTGATTTTCTCAAAATAAAAGAATAATTCTCATGTCTTCAACTTCAATCCCAAACTCCAGGTTTTGAAGCAAAAATTTGAAATGCTAAAGGGGATGGACTTTTAAAAGGATGTTAAAAGGATGTACTTTTTAAAATTTATGACAGATAAAAACCCTCCCCCAACAAAATCATAACTAAATTAAAACACTACTTCCCCCTTGGACAGTTCATGTCTGGAATTCTGTGTATGAACTTGGTTTTCTGGCTGCACAGAAGATCAGGGTCTGTTCTGGGAAGGCTCTCACAGTTGCATTTGCTAGGGATAAAGGAGCTTCCTTCGACTAAGACAGATGTAGGTAAAAATGACCTCAGGTGTAGTATGGCCTAAAATTTGCCTTAGTCTAAGTAGTCTATCTGCTGAGCTATGAAGCAATGTGCACTCCCCTGATATTTCCATTTGAGTCATGACTCACAGTGACCTTGGGCATTTAACTGAGCAAAGGCAGAGGCCTTTCTGTCTAAGCAGAACTGCAAACTTCTGGGAAGTATTTGTCAACATCATTCTGTGTTTAGACAGGCCAAGCAGGTAGGTAATGTTAAGCAGTATGGATGTCAGTACACAAATGCTTGCCTGGATGTAAGTACACAAATTCTATCTAACAGAATTTTAGACTCCAAACCCCAGCACTGAATCAGATCCTTGTGTTTAATGTAATTTACAAGACTAAAATAAATGCATGTCCTTCAATTTCCATAGCTCTTACAAAAGAAATTCATCAGCTGTAGTAACACATTCAGAACTTACTACTATAAGAAAATCTCATGTGAAAATTAACAAATGGGAGTTTCATCATAAATGGGAATGTTAAAGAAACAGGGAAAACTAAGAATTTTTCCATGAAACTTCTTCCATTTCAAATGCATTACTAAACCTGAAACTTCCCCTAGCAGAGAAAAGAATTTTGATAGCTTTTTGTCATTTATTCTATTCTTCTGGAAGTGACTGTGTTGCTTCCTCTCCTCTCGCTAAGTACTACTTACGATTAAAGACAATGTTTGGGGCTGGAGGGACAAATTGTTTTGCAGAAAAATTTTAGAGACCTCTGTTTTATATACAAGTAATCAAAGTTTAGATGCTGTTTACGTTCAGGAGCTAAACAATGAGAGACAAATGTAATGTTGAGTAGGTATTTTCTAAATGGACATTCTAATATTTAAATGAAGTAAGGATATTCTGAAATATCACACCAGAGAACAATGTTAAAATTAGGACCATATATACACTGAGGGATGAAAAAGAAAGGCAAAGATGTCTTACAAACATTTCAAAATTAAGTTTTCTTCATGCATTTATGTGAATTGATGTTCCACACACACCTTACCAGCTCCCAGTAAAAGAAACCCAAAAAACAACAATACACAAAAAAGACAACTCAGGTGGCTTTTGAATAAGAATTAGCTCAGCTTTCATTAATTTTATGTTAGAATGATGATGGTTCATAAACTAGAGTCCTTCAAAATAATGAAATTATCTAATAAAGTCTGAAACTTCAACTAAAACAATGTTTATTTTAATCACCATATGCTGGTACTTCCATTCAGAAGGAGAGGAAAATAGCTATAAGATTATATTTTATTGCCTGTTTAATGAGCTATTACAAAAACACTTAATGACACCTTAAAAATTGGCAGGGAAAATGTCACTACATTCCCAATAACTCATGCTTGGAATTATTTCATTATTTTAGTATTATTTAATGAAATAGAGATCAGTTTAATCAAACCTGTAATGCCAAAGCACCATGGGAAGAATTTCAAAAGTGGGACCCTCCAGTTAAACTCATTCAACTTTGTGCGCACACATTTGTAAACTAATTTTCTAGTGCTACATTGCGTACAACCTTTGAAAATCTTGACCTAAGAGCTTAAGCCTAGATTCCATGTGAACAAATATTACCTGAATGATCAGATCTTTAAGTGGGAACACAGATATTTACCAGAAATCACAGAAATCTATGTCAGAAGTATGAACTCTTTATCTGTACTATCTCTAGGGTAACCGGAAGGTGACTGCCTGGTCAAACACTGCTGCATTTATAACATATGTATATGTCAAAATCCTGACCTTCTAAGGCAAAGTTTGTAAGCAAGTAATTTTGTTTCCTTCCTCTTTTTGAAGAATGAGAAGTAATATATTCTGATCAAATTACAGCTGTGGTTTAAAATTATTTTTCTTTCTACATTTCTGAATTATATAAAAGATTAATATAAAAATTTAGTAAAATTCTAATTGTTTAAGCCTTTTTAAATGTACTATAAAAAAGATAAAGCAGGATGAAATATCTTGACTGTTGAGTACCCACGTGCTGCCATAGAGATATAACTCTTTATTCAATACCTTTATTTATTCATGCATTCTTATAAAGAGAAGGACACTGCATTAAAAACAAGGTTCAGGCTGTCAGAGATACTAAAGTCAAGTGATCATCCAAACCATGTTAGGAGAGCTCACCTATAGAAGCTGGGTGCCTCTGTGACAGATAAGGCCTTTGGAAATCTCTTTTTGTGTGAAATCAATTTCTCAGTCTCTTGGAAATATTAAAGAAAGAAATAGTAACTGAAATCGGCATGGAAAATTGTTACCTGCAGATTTCATGCTTTTGTAAAATTCCCTGTTTCCTATAATTGCTCAGTTTTGCTGCAGGAATCATCAGTCCTGTTGCATGGGAACCAATTATTCTCAATGAGCAATTAAGCTCCTAGGTAAAAAGGAATAAGATGTTGGAAGTATGCTCATACTATCTTCTTTTTCTTTTCATTTTTTTTCTTTATGTTTTTTTTTTTTTTCCCTTTTATCTTGCTGTAGGCTACCCATTCCTTAAAGAAAAGCAAATACATGAAAGGTGGGAGGCAGGTGAATCTAGTCAAACTTAATCTCATCTAATCAAGTCGTATTCACTTTCCCTAAGCAAAGGCTTCAGTCACATGAAGAACCTTGAGGGGAGTCAGAGCATGAGATTGGCAATTACAGCACTTTTCCATTTGAAAATTCATTTTAAGAAACTTTCACTTAATCTTTTTATAAAATGAAAAGAGGAACTGTATTTGGATTAAAATTCAATTTTGGATTAAAATGGAAATAGTAGGTTTGTTTGTTTTTTGATACAATATGCATGATGTTTCTTATCTAGTTGCTTGGAGTTACTTTTTGGTTTAGGTTTGGGGTGGTTTTTTAAATTAAAATCTATCTTTTGGTACCATATATTTCAGTTTACCATGTAATTCAAGAGTTTTGTTTTAGGGCTAACTCATAAACTGTTTTGAGCTTCTTGCTTTAATTCCAAGCAATACACTTGCTAACACAGAATTAGGACCCATCTAGCTATAACTAATTTATTTTCCAGAGACTCTCATAGCCTCCAGGCTAAACATCTGTGCAGACTACACCCTATTCTGAAGAGTTACTTCCTCTTCAGAAGCAGTCATGTGGTGTTGAACTGACATTATGCCCCACAGCCTCTGACGCAGGCACCATTGCCAGAAGTGAAATCAGAACTCCACCCCACACTTCAGTGCTGTGCAAAAGTGGTTTATATGGATACTGAGAAGGGTAACTTGTGTCAATGTGTTTCATATAAACTTCTCTAAAATGTTGATACGTGGCTATTGCAATGGAAGTCACAGCATGTTTCTTGGATATGCTATTGTAAATAGTTGAGACTTTTAAGAATGTATGAAGGTAAATGAGATTCTAAATAATGAGCACTTCTGAAAAATGTTGGTATTCCCAATCCCTTAGTGTCTGCTCATTTTTTATGTTTCACTTTGAAAAAAAAAAACTAGTTTATTTTTATATTTTTATTACTGTACATATAACCTTTTTAACCTATGGATTTAATTAATGGTGTATACAGTACTTGGCATGTAAGCATCAATCTCTTTATGCATAGCACCAGAGTGTTGTCTCTGAATAAAATGGCAGAGACTACATCTTCAAATGACATTTTGAAAACAGAACAAAAACTGATATAAGCAAATATTAAATATACATGATCTCTCATGATTCCCAGAAAATGGAATCGTTACTTGTATTGTTGATGGAAGTGCTGAAAAGTATAACATCTGAAAAATGTTGTCTCAAATAAATGAATCCTTTGTTGTTCAAAATCTATATTTCAGGGGTCCCTAAAAAGCATCCTGTCCGCCTGCCAATTACTCAAAGAACTGATTTGATGCACAAGTTATGGACCTATGTGGAGCTGCAAAAGTTGTAAGGATAAATGCTGTAAAAAAATCCCAAAACAACGCGGTAGGACAAGACTGCTGTTCAGTCACATTTATCTATTCCACTTTTTTATTAGCCAGCTGGCAGAGACAATCCTTTTCTCTGGTCCCTTAACTCCAGAAGGTACCAGTTAAAGAGTTAGAACGGTGAGCAGCAGGCAGGAAGAGCCAGCAGTAAATTAATGAAGTAGAGTCAAGAGAAGTAGACTAACTGAGAAAATGTTAGGAAACAGGAACATATTAGAAAAAAAACAGTAATTCGAAAGTTTAATAGATGTGAGGAAGTTTGATTTGAGTGATATATTCAGACAAAGTGCTGTAAAAAGACTACTATAACCCCTGTTATTTTCTTTTAGCACAGACATTTCCTTACACACAACTAAAGTAGATTTGGGGAATTAAGAAATAAATGTCTCAGAGCCTGTGGAACAGAGTTGTTAAATCTAGTGTCTTGGCCATGCTCCAGTTTGGATATTGCCCCATTTTTTTAAAGTTGCATATGGTGACTGTCTGTATTTCCTGTCCTAAACTGACAAGTGTCCTTGCTTTATTTTGTTAGACAGATGGTTATTCTTTAGTAGTTTGTAAGGCTTTAGTGTAAAAGATGGTATATCCAAAGGTCTGGATCAAATAGATTGCATGGAATTGCCAGAAGGAAGATTTACATGGTAAAAGTCGTAAAGCTAAATTCTTCTCAGAGTTCCTGTTGTAATGTGTATGTGGAGAGGGAAAGGAATATATTCCATGCATTTGAATGAGCTTCTGGCAGCAGGACTTCTATTTTGGTTCACATTGAAATTGATGAAGTTCTCTTTGAGACAAGGCAAAGCATTTGGAGCCCTTTTCCAGAGTTAGAAGTTGGCAGTTACATATGTTCTGTTGTGTGGATTTTCATACAGTTACTTTCATCCACTCAACAGTATAAGAATTCTTAGTTTACATAACTTAACCAATTAAAAGAAAAAAAGGTATAAAATAGAAAAATAATCAATTCTGAGGCAGAATTCTGGCCTTCTTAAGTCTTTTCCTGGGCAGTGAGCTGGGTAATGAATTGTGATATCATCTTTACAATTCTCATTAATGAGAAATTAATCTTTCCCCTAGGAAATAAGACCTGCTAGATGTCATTAGTCAAAGTTTAAAGGATTGCTTGCCAGGACAAATACTGTCCTGGCTGTGCTTGCCCAAGCACAAACAGACATCTTGACTTCTGTTACTGCTCGGCCAGAGCAATAAAATATGGTTTTAATCTCAGTAACTAGAAGCAAGGAAATGGAGTCATAAAATAATTATCTCCTTTCTGTTTGTGCCCAAGGCCCTTTTATAATTTATTTCCTATCTCTGTTTAGCACTGTTTCCTCTGTGATGGCTTTCAGACTAATTATTCTTTTTCTTGGTCATATTTGGTATAAAAGTAAAAAAAAAAAAAAAAAAAAAAATCCTACCAAGAATGTTGTTATAAACTTTACTTTCATTGTAGCTTTTGTTCTTGCTTAATAGCTTTCTCTTCTGCTTCATTCCATCTAAGGTTGATGAGTATTATAATGAATAGTTTTGAGGGTTACTGGGTGAAGGTAAAGTTCAGGCAGGTTAACTTCTGAATGACCCCCCGTGACAGTTGTAACCGGGGAAAATATTTCTAGTAAGGAAGTCAGGTTTACAATGGCTCTCTTCTCCATTTAGGAGCCTGGGGAGGGAGGAATGGTCTTTACTAGCTCAAACATTGTGCTGCCAGGCAACTTGCATTTCACATGCTAGTGGTCAATTTTAATAGACAGGCTGTGACATTTTTCTAAAAGAAATAAAAATAACATTTTCCCAGCCTAAGGTAATATAAGAAGTCTTGCAGTAACAGAACACTTCATCGATACACTATCAGGGGAAAAACAACTACATGATAGCAGTGGGTAAACAGAAGTAAGTGAATTCATACTTTGAAGTTTGTGCTTATTAGGGATATTCTAAGACTTTTTATCATGCTAGTGTTACATCATTCTGTGGACTAAGTTTATTTAATGTTATAGAAGCATTAGTTAGAATACCATTGCCCCTCAACACTTGACTTCAGAAAGGCATGCAAATGATAACACCTTCTAAAACTCCGTATGAAAATATTTTCTTTTAGTGCTTAAGTTGTCGGCCTCTTTTTCATTGAAAGAAGTCTAAGATAAAAGGGATTATTCCCACCTGATTGTGTTAAACTGAAATTCTTTGAAAACTTCATGTGAATATTGAAGCATCTGTGCTGATGTCAGCCCTAAATGAATTTTAGCAATTTCATATGAGTATTGTTTCTAGAGATTAATGCAAAACATAAGGACCTATGTAATATGAAAAGACATGGAGTGAAAGCATGGATGAAAGTGAGAATGCATTAAAAAAAAAATATTTTTAACCAGAAGAATCCCAAATGGATTAAAAAAAAAACCCAAACTCTTAATTTAGTTTTTGAAAATACATAAAAATATAGTATTTAAAAATATAAGTATTTTTATAGCCTTGTTTTATGGCAGAGGTAGGGTTGTTTGCATGCCCTAAACAATTATTTTGATGCCTTTGTATATATAAATTTCTTTTAATTGTTTTTCTGAAAGGTGCCATGCCACTGCAGTCATTTAATCCTAAACTTCGCTCCAACCTAGTGTAGCCTTTGTCTGCAGCCATTGTTCAGTGATTATCTTGACAATGTACACAATCTATTTGGAGAGAGAAATACAAACACATGAAATTATCAAACTTGGGTCAGAATAACAGCCTTTAATGTATTTTGCTGTAAGAATTAATGAGTAATATTAAAATATTTGTGGAAGCTGTGTAATTAGCTGTTCCATTGCCAGAAGACTGCACCATTATCTGTATTGATGTGGGCAAGAGTGCACAGACAATATAGCCAAGAAACACACGCTATTTTGGTGATCTAAGTTACTGAAGAGATGATGCGTGCAAATCATAAAGGAACAATTGCCATGACTTGTATTCTCAGCCAACTGCATGCTGTTTGGCAAGTTAACAGGGGAGAATTACACGGGTTATATACAATGGAATGTCTGAACAGCTGCTGTGGTGAGAGCAGTCGACAGGTTTGTCAGCTTTTAGAGTAATTAGCCCAGCAGGAAATCCATTCCCAGGTGTCTACTGGAAATAATCAAGTTTGGTGAGGCAATGATGGATAAGAAAATGAGAGAAGAGATGTGTACAAGCATCTCTCTCTTTTTATGTAACAACAAACACTTTCCTGAAATTTATGAGATTGAGACATAATAACAGAAATACTGTTTCAGTTCATTTATCCATCTAGATCCAAAGTCTGTCTCCACAACTCTCTGATAACAAGCAGGTATTTAAGGAAGAGTATGGACAAAGCAGGCATTCGGCTTCATATTATGCTCTCAAATTCCAACTGATTTCAGCTCAGGGGTTCCTAGAGTCCCAGCTGACTTCTCTCCTTAGTCAGTTCAGTGCATGACTCTTCCAGGTGGCCATCCAAGCTTCTTATGAACCTTATCAAATCTTTACAACCACAATGTTCTTTGGCAAGGAGTTCCACAGCTCTGCTGCCCATTGAATTAAAAAAAAAAATATACTTGCCTTTCTTTGCTCCAAACTTGCACAGTCCTTGTTTCTGCCAATTGTTTTTTCCTCTTTCACTGGAAGGGATTAAGAACTGTCGATTCCTATGCCTTCTCTCTCTTATACACATCAGTATATACCACTCATACTCACCCTTTTCCCAAGCTGTGTCTTTTCCATGGTGACGTGTCCCAGCCTATTTGAATTTTAAGCACACACAGAAGTAATCTCATACACTTTTTATTTGCTTTGCCTTTCTTTGAAACTAGTTACTGAATGAAATTGCATTTGATTGGGTAAGCAGAGTGATCACAATCTAATCTTTGGTCACTTTAGATTAATTAGATTATACAGGCTTTAACAGATGAACCAAGAAAGAAATATGTGATGGATAATCTTTTTGGAGATTAGTTACAGAGGACTTCAAGAAAATAAATGGATCCAAATGCCTAAAGGTAATCCATTGCTTTTAGTTCAGTCCAAGTCAATGCATTGTATGAGACCTATTTTTTCATAGCACCACAGTGGTGAAGTAGTAATATCTTAATTATTCAGGTGTCTAAATGCTGGAGAGGGATGTTCCCTTATATTTTGAATACATTATTAGCCCTTTTTGTAACACAAAATAAAACTACATAAATTTTCAATGGAAGCTTTAAAGGAAACATTATTTTAATGTCTTTTCATACTTGATTTTAATTTCAGTAAAACCAATATATCTCTCTATACCAATATATCTTCAATATGTATCTCTATACCAAATACTGCATAAAATGTGGCTGTCATTGTAAATTCATTTTATATATAGCTGCCCTTAAATAGAATTTCTTGAGTTTCTAGTATTGGCTCACCCACTGAAAATATCCTGAATTAAACAAAAGTCCAGGTACAAGAATTAGGGACTATATTTTGTGACTTAACATTTGGACTGTTTATTTATGTGTTGGTATTATTGTAATTATTTTTTTATACTTCAGGTTTGGAAAAATAATCAGGTTTTGTCAAAGAATTAATGGGGGTATGTAAAGAAATCGAAAAGCTGTAAACTGGGCTAGGTGGAACTATTCTGCAGTCATGGTTCAAAACAAATTGATTTTGGAGAAAACTGGTACCAAGTTCTCAGACAGATTTCCGTTATACATTAGACAGAAATCTAAATCAAGAAAGGAAGTTGTTAAGCCATGCTGAATATTGCAAAACCTAACTTTCTGGTTCCTATCCCACAGCCACATCCATATTTTAAATTAAGCGCATAAGCTACTTTTATAAGGTCAAGTGGGAACTAGATACCTCAGAAACAGATCCAAAACAATCAACATGATAGAAAAACACTTTGGGGCCACAAGCTTCAGACACCAGCATTAAACTAGAGGTTGCCTAACAGTCTATAAAACATGCTTTCATACAAATTATGTCTTTACAATTTTGTATTGTGCCATCCTCAATATCTGGTGTCTAGATCTCTAACTGCATTACGACATGTAAATGTATCATATCAGAAGTAATACACTGCTCAGTTTTTAAATAATGAGAAAAACACATATAGCCCTTAGCTAATTTTTTGAAGAAAATGGCACGTCTCTATAAGAAGTCTTGAAGTATTTATGAACAGAAAATTGGGATCTTATATAAGAGCACATTACTTTCTACTGTGTTGTTAGTCTTTTTGAATACACATTGCTAAATATCCAGTACAGAAATGAAGCAGAAAGGTTTTTAAGACACTGTATCATTCTTCTAGCCTGGCATTCTTGGCAGAAAAGTAGGAAATGAAATGTCATTACATTTTGGCATGAGAAGTACTTTAGGACCCTGGAGCCCTGATTTATTATATTCTTTGGGGATCTTTATTTTCTTACTAATTTTTTCCATTAGCAACTCAGCAGCTTTTGGGGAAACTTTCTCGTGCTATTGCTGTATTGATTGCTGCTTTACATGAAAAATATCCTCTTTTCTGTTACCACCTTATCCAGTTATGTTAGGCAATGTTCAGTAAGCTATATTTCATTTCTTTCTGTTTTATGTTGGGCCATGTTTTACTCACGTTTCATTCTCCTATTACATATTTAATATCTGTTATTTCAATAACCTTTGCATTGTCAGTCTTTGTACCTCAGAGACTCATAATGCGAATTCAAAGAATTATTGGACATACAATCTTGTGTTTCAAGGCCTAATACCAGGGTCTGTTTCTTTAAAAACTGGTCAAATACAACTCCCTTGTCTTATTTAATGCTTAGGTATGCGGAAGATGCAATCTCTGAGAATAAACTGGTTGGATATACTTGGTGGAAATTCAGAAAAAAAGAAAAAGGTACTGCTTTGTAAGGAAAATGAGACCAAATAGTGGACAAGAGGAAAAGCTGACCGCTGACTTCAAAACAGCTGGAAATTTTCTAAAGGGGTGAGATCCTTGTTGTTGTGCTTCCTTTCCATTTGTCAGGGGTTTAGATGAGTCTGGGTAGAAAATTACTAGGAATTATGCCCTTGGCAATAGAGCAATTAGGAAAACTGGGAGCAGGCTGAGTATGAAACCTGCAATTACAAAAAAATAATTAAAAAAATGTAAGATGCAGAAAGGGTTTACTGAGTGAGATGTTTTGGGGCAAATCTTTGACATCTGAGTATGTAGAACACTCAGAATTCTTCACAGAAATACAAAATATGTTTGAACATCTACCTCGGGGCACAACCCATCAGGAGAAAATATCAAGCCTGTGGAGGTGTTACTGAGCAGAACTAATGGATGATGCTAGACATAAGAAAGACAAGGATGACCTTTTGAATTTTAACTGAGGTTTTCTTTTCACTGGAAGGGAAAAGTTTTTAAATCAAACAGAATGACTGGAAAGTAAAATGCACCTGAAGGATATATATGAAATCACTGAAACAGGCCATGATTAAAGATGAGGAATTTAAAATAAATGTTATGTGAGGATACAGTTTATTATATAATATCCAGGTGCCTTAGCTAGATATGCCAGTTTTTGCCAGAAGTTTGGTGTCACCTGGCCCATACTGTGGATACTGTGGGATTAGCAGGATGGTTTATAAAACAAATGAAAATTATGTGCATATGAAATTCTATTTCAAAGCACTTAGAATTTTCAAAAGCTTATTTTTTTTTCCAACTTCAAGGGAGAAGAAATGAAGACAGTAAAGATGTATTTCTCTTAGATACAGGCAGAGTTTAGAATTTTTGCTTAATTTAGACCCAGATGACCATTTGACAGAACATTTGAGCATAAACAAACTTAAACCCCACGAACCCTAGACTATACAGAGGTGGCATATGTGGTCTCAAGATCAGTGCTCTGTGCCAGGAACCCACATATACTTTTAAGGATATCTTACAGCCCCAATTTAAAAAACATGCAAAGGCATTGAATATATCCAGAAAAGTGCAACAGAGCTGGTGAGCTGGAAGGCATTTCTATAAGTAGTAGTTGAGAACACTACTAGCATTTGTCTAGTTTGAAGGGGTAGCCTCAATGCTTTCCACAGCTTCCAGAGAAAGGAAAGAGGATGTGAGGCACTGACCTCCTGGCATCCAGTAATGGGATACATGGCAGTGATTCAAAGCTACATCAGGGGAGGTTCGACTTGGCATTAGGAAACATTTCTTTACTGGAAGGGTGGTCAACCACTGGGAAAAACCTCCTAGAGATGTGGTCAATACCTCACGTCTATCAGTGTTTGAAATGCCTTTGGACAATGTCCTTAGTAATATAATTTCCCTTTTGGACAACCCTGAAATGGTGAGGCAGTTGGCCTAGGTGATCATTGCAGATTCCTTACAACTGAAATTATTTGTTCTGTTCTATTCTGTTCTGTGCTGTTCTAATCTAATCTCTTCATACAGTTTGAGGATTTGTTCCAAATTTTGCATTTACTTTGTATCCATAAAAGCGGTCACACATGATGTTTAAAAAATTAAGTATGCTTTATTCTTTCTTTTTTGAAAGATATAAGATACATGATGTAGCGTCAAACCATTTCCCCTCCCCTGTCCAGTTGCAGAGGAGAGTGACAGAGAGGCTTTGGTGGGTGCCCAGCATTCAGCTAGCATCAACCCCCTACATTTAGGTTTGGCTCACAAGAGCAGTGCATAGTGTTTTGCTCAGTTTCTGTGGCTAGGCATTACTTGCATGGGATAGAGGCATGATTAAGGGTAGCCTGCATCTGAGGGAGTTGCATGTCCAAAATGAACAGATCTCAGACTTCTACTGAGTTTAGGTATCTCTTGGACAGAAATAAAACCTTTTCAGCTTTGGTTTTTAAGCCTTTTTCACTGTAGGAAGTGCATCTGGTGCACTTGATTATTGTGCTTTCTTCCCAAGATTTTTCTTCATCTTGATAGTGTCTTTAGAAAATTAGATGTGCCTTAGAAAGATACTGATATAACTGAATTCAGAATGTTTTTGGCAAAAACCCTCACTGCATGACTTTATGGAAACCTTGTAGTCAAGAGATGAAAGAGAAGCTGAGTACTTGTTTCAAAAGTAGAAAATGAAGAGTATAGTTAAATAGTCTTATCTTTCTCTAGGTGGGGCTTATAATGAAATTTTGCTCAAGAAACTTTATTTAGACCACAGAATCCTGCAGTTCCTTTATTGTATAGAATAGAATATAAAACCTGGCATTTTTTTTTGCCTTTAAATCACAGAGTCTGGAATTTCTAGATCTAGGTGGAAGGCATGAGCCAAGGTAAGAAGAAGCATATTTAAGTATTCCCAGCCTTGGGACAGACCAACCAGAAACACAAGAAACTCTTTCTTTAGAAACCTGATTTTTATTGGATGAAGCTTTATGACAAAACTTGAAAGTAATTCTTTTGGTCTAGTGCACACAGGAAAATTGTATTTTTATCAGACTGGCAGTTGAGAACTGCTACTTCTGCAATCCTTTGAAATTAAAAAGCCCTTATTTTTTTCCTGCTACATTAAAAGTGGTGATATGTACTGTATTTTGAAAAAGATATACTACACAGAAAGAAGAAAAGAAGAAGCAAAAGCAACTCATCTTTCACCTCTCAGTGAAAATACATAGTCCATTTCTGCTGAATGCCAATTTTTTTTTAATTTTCAGACTTCAAATTTTTCTTTTTGCACAACTTTTTTGTTTGACAAGAAAATTATAAAGTAATTTTTAAACTTGCCTTTCAGCACAGTCCTAGTGAGATATAGTGATGTGATGGTTTACCAAACATCCCATCACAGAGCAGAGGTAACAATGTGCTTCTCTCTGTTCACATTCCTCTCCTGATAAATAGAGTTCTGCTTGCCTGTTTATTCAGGAAAAAGCTATTGGACATCTTGGCTCAGAATAAGACTACAAGAAAAAAGACACAGGAGAAGCTGTTAAGAAGCAGTTTTTCTTCCCATATATATATTAAAAAGGAGTTTACTGGAAGTTAAGAGACCTGCATCCTGGAAATGCTTTTTTTTTTTTTTTTTTCTTTTATAGTTCTGTAATTTTGTGTTTAAATATCATGTTCTTTCTATGTTAGAAAGACAGATATGCATACCTCTGTTCACCTTCACCTCAAAATATATCTGCATTCTGAAACATATGCCCTTTTTTAATCACAAATATCTTTTGTCAGCTATGTCACGGGCTGTCTACCCAGCTATATAACTGCACTTTTACAATGTTTGTTCCACCAGAAAATGTTAAATTTTTCTTTTAATTTTTTATTTCCTCTTATTTTTACAATGAATAATACCTGCTAAAATTTTGTGCTGAAGAAAAAGACATGAACTTGCAGAAAACAAGAAAAACACAGTTTTCTGGCTCTTTTGATCTCCATAAACATGAGATGCATTACAGCTAAAGCCTGGAAAAGTCATCATAAGTTTTGTAATAAGTGCAGTACAAGTGTGCAGCCTGCAGGCAATTCATATGAAGGTGAATTGGTGTCAGAAAATGATTGCATAAAGGGGACTGAATCTTTAGTTATTGAAATAGATTCAGCCACTGGTGAATGGCTGGTCCAAGTTAATACAAGGATAAGAAAACCGTACATGTGATGGAAAAGAGATGAAGATTGAATGAGAAAAAAGATAGAAATGAAAAAACTATCTAACTTTGTAATTCATTAAAAAGCTGCATTTTTTCATTTTGATCAGTCTCTTCTTTTCCCTCATTCTACCCTTATTCCAGTCAGTGAATAAAAAATACTGATATGCTTGACAAAAAGCAATGTGAATGTCCTGATAAATGGAGTCATGGTGAATGATATGTCAAGTTGCTTGTAAGAATATAACCTTTGGATGTGGACATTTTCTCGTGGTTATAGTTATTTTATTCAGAAACTTGCAGCTGTGCTGAGCCCAGTGGTATAGGGCCCATCAAGATAATGTGAATATATGATTTTCAACTATAACATGATGTCAATGATACTCTAGAGTTCTCAGTTCTATAGTTCTCCTACTTTCTTCTTCATCTCCTAACACCTTTCCAAATTATTTAATTACTGGAAAGCTTTTAAAGCTATCTTTAAATAAGATCATATTTAAAGAATTTAAATTCATTAGAGTAATTAAAAAACAAAACAAAACAAAACAAAAAACTTCCGCCATTTGATCCCATTCCAATATCAGACGCTGCAGTTTTAACTGTGGTAAGCCTGCAAGATACACCATGAGACTTTTGCTTGCATGCTCAACTGCAATTGCTTGTGGCAATTTGCTTTGTTTGCTAAATTTCTGCTAGGTTTATCAGCTAAAACACTATTTGCACATGAAAGTTTTGCCCAATTACAAAGGTTCCCTCGGAAACACAGAGAGCTAGGAAACAAAAACATACATTAGCAGCCAATGTATGAACCAGGGAATCAATAGGCCATCAGAGAGATGCAAGCAAAAAGGAAATTGTTGGAGCTCATAAGGATGTTTCTCTCTAGAATTTGTTCCTCACTCCTCTGCAAATTAATTTTTATTTAATGACCCTCAGAGACGCTGGAAGACTCCTCTGTTTGATGAATTTGTCCTTTGAGAGACATTAGAAAAAGAAAGAGAGAAACAGCTATCCTGAGGTCATTCAGCATTTGACAAGGTTTGCATAGACTTGCTAATTTCCACTTGTTTGAATGAAGCTACAACTTTTCTCCTAGTCCTGTAGCAGAGTGAGATGATAGGACAGCAGAAACAAAATAAACCCTCGTGAGATTCCTTAGTTTGGGGGATGTAAAAATCACAGTTTCTTTAGCATTTTATGAGTCTTTTCCATATGCCAGTTATGGACAAAAAGAGAGAGTTACATTATTGCAAAATAATTATTTTAAAATTACATTCAAGCTGTGATTTGTACATAACTTACACTGAAAGTCTAAGAGTTAGAAATATTAATAAAATATTTTAAAAATATTATATGCCCTTAACTTCAAGTAAATGTTTTTAACTTCAAATAAAGTACAAAGAGACAGTCGTTGTGCAATTAAGAAGTTTCCTTCCTTTTTTTTTTTTTTTTTTTTTAATTTTTTTTTTTTTTTTTTTTCTCTCAGTATATCCTCTTGGAAAAAAAAAATAAAAAGAAACAGTCTTGATTTCTTCCTGAAATTTCCAACATATCCAACAGGAACAGAAAATACTTTAATTTTTACCAGCCTCTGGGAATTTTAGTCCTGGGTACAGGAAATACTCTTCATAGTTTGGTCAATATGTCTGTCATTTACAGTCTCAGAAATTATAGCCAGAATTAACCTCGAGAGTCATATAACTGATTTCTTTACTTTTAAATTAATTCTGTCCAAACTGTTCCTACCAAATATTTGACAAATCTGTCCTTAAGAACCTCCTGTAATGGAAATGTGTTTTGGGTTTTTTTGTGTGTGTTTTTTTGTGGTTTTTTTTTTTGTGGGTTTTTTTGTGTTTTTTTTTTAAAATTTTTTTTTTTTTTTTTTTTAAATTTTTTTTTTTATTATTTTTTTCTGTGGACACCAAGAATAAATTATTCCTTTTTCTTTGCAACAACAACCCTTATTCATACAAAGACTATGATCATAGTCTTCTGCAGACTAGTGCTCATACCTACAGTCATTCTTTGTTGGTCACGTTTCCTGTACTTCTGCACCTTTTTGTTGTTACATGCTCACTGGTTTATGAGCAAAGTGGAACTCTTTTCCTTTTAGTCTTACAAGCAACAGTCCTCTTTATACATCTCAGCACTTGTCCCCTTTTCTGGCGCACTTTGACAACTGATTTATGTTCAGATTAAAAACTGTCAAAGACACACTGAAGAACCCTGATATAATTGTCTGTCACTATGATGGTTAACCTCTGCTTTAGTCAGAGTGTACAGTTTTCTAGCAAGCTTGGCTCCTACTCTATCACTTTTTTTTGCTTTGTGCCATGTGCCCTAGGTGTTATTGTAAGGTCATATGAGCCAATGTTAAAGTTAGATAGAGTGAGTTATACTCCTGGAAACCTGTTCTTTGCTTTTTCAGATTGCATGGCTCTAAAGTGATTTGTTCTGAACACTGTCTTTGATTTTTCCAAAGGCTATGGATAGATTGGTTGATGATTTTCTTTTTCCAGTACACTTCTGGGAACTAAGATTGGACTACACGATCAGGAAGCCTCTTCTCACCTTCTGTCTGTCCTTTCCTCTGTGTGCCTCTGTCTTTCTGTCTCTCTGTCTGTTCTTCCTCTTCTGCTTTGGAAATCCAACTGTCCTTCAAGAGTTCTCAAAGCTAATAGTGAACAGTTGACATTCCTTTAGAAAATGCTTACTTCATCCAGGTGAATTTCATTATATTTAGGAGTTTGAAGTGATCTAGTTATTAGTGTATGAACACCAGTGTTAAAAATGGGGGGTGGGGAATGTCTCCACAACTCATTTTGATTATTTGGCATAACTTTTGGATAATCCTGAATCTTAGCAGCAGCTGGGAACCAAGGTGAGATTTTGCAACCTCAAAAAGTTTCCTTTTTCATTGAGCACATAAGAGGCATGGAAAACTTGAGGTCACTGGATTCAAAATGTAATGGGAGCCAGCAGTGAGAATGTCTGAGAGGAATGGGACTGCTCATCAGCCAGCTTGTCTCTGAGGTGCAATTTCACAATTAGCTTCAGTCTTTTTAAATCACTCTGATGCAGCAAGAGATAATTCAGCCCTGCTCCTGTGTGTCTTCTGGGAACAAGGGCAAGAAATGTTGAATGCAGCCCTCACTCCTTCTCCCTTCCTATTAGACACAGGTAAGACAGAAATCTGCATTCTATCACACCTGTATACATTAACTCATGTATTAACTCAGCAGTGTGAGGATGGCTGATGTACTCACTTCAGCAGAAAGCTTTCTGAAGATGAAATAGTATTAGCTGCTAGAGGAGAAGGTAATGACTTCATTGTCACATGAAATATCAGAGAATACCCACTTAGTTAACAGATACACCCTTCAGATTTAATTTGGTTTGTATTTAATCTATTAAATCATATACATGATGATGTGTGCGTTCAAAGGGTGATGAAACTTATGTCTGGTATGGATTTGTGGCAACAAAAAGCACAGATGAATTAACACCTCCTTTTTATATGGATCAGAATACATGATAGCACCAGAATATGTGCTAGAAAGGCCAATATGTTTCTACTTTTTCAAATGGAAGTGCCAGTATATATATTTGGTCTGCTCAGCTGGAAAACAGACTTTTGCAGAAAAGGGCAAGGGAGTCTTATTGGAAACCAAGCTGAAAACACAACAGCATTGTACCCTTAGGGCAAAGAAGGCCAGTGGTATCCAGGGCTGGATTAGGCAAAACATTGCCAGCAGGTCAAGGAAGATGGTCCTCCCGCTCAGGGGTTACTCAGCACTGGTAAGGACACACCTGGAGTCCTGTGTCTAGTTTTGGGCTCCCCAGAACAGAGAGGTATGGCCCCAATGGAATGAGTCTAGTGAAGGGCCACAAAGATGACAAAGCCTTCCTGTGAGGAGGGGCTGAAAGGTCTGTGACTATAAAACCTGCAGGGGAAAAAGGCTCAGAGGGCTTTTCTCAATATATAGTCGTACCTGGAGGAGGAATCTAAAGAAGGCAGAGTGAGGTTCTTCTCAGTGGTTCTCAGTGGCAGGACAAGAGACAGCGGGTGCAGACCAAAATGCAAGTGGTTTCCTCGGAACAATAGAAAGTACCTTTTCACTCTAAGAGTAATCAATTATTGACACAGATTGCCCAAACAGGTTGTAGAGTCTCCGTCCATGATGTATTTTCTTGTATGTACCAGTGTGAAGAAAACAAAAACCCTGAAGCTACAGGAATGGTTTGTGAAGAGTAAGTTACTCTACATTGACTCAGTGACTAGTTAATTAAGTTCTTGGGCTTCTGCTGTTGAAAGGTAATTTTCATTAAAGAGCTCCTAATATTTCATGCACAGCTCTTGAAATAGTTCTGTTAAATTTCCATTTATTTGAATAAATCGTATGAAGTACTGAAATGCCATCTTCGATATTTGGCTAGGTTTAGTTGGAAGCACAGATTCACAAATATGTCAGGTGTTCATTAATCAAAACACAAATGGGTAGTGGGACACTGCAGCTCGGCTTAGAGAAGTGATGATGAGAATTTTCCACCACGGTTAAGTTCCATCAGCTGTGCTGTTTGCAAGGTAAGTCCACTAGATGGCGTGCTGTGCTTCAAAATAGACATTTTTTTACACTGTTTATATAACAACGTTTTAATAACTTTTATGATAAATACCCTACATTTTAAAGACTTAGAGCAGCAGAAAAAAAAGATAGACACATACGATAACCAGCCGTTAATTAATCAGGTGTAGAAACCATGGAACTGTCACTATTGCTTAAATTTCCACAGATACACAGGTGCAGAATGACTGCAACTCTACCACTTTAGTACAGAGAAAGTGTCACTGCACTCAGTAAGGGAGGAATTATAACAACCTGATGCTGCATTAATTCCAAAAATTTCTTAGTAAAATTCTTATACTGGCCGGTTTAGACATCATTAATTTTTCATTAAGTAGAAGTTGCATCTAAAAAACAGCAAACATGAAATCCTTCTAATCAGGCTACATTGAACATGCTTTCATTATGACATTTCTGAACTCCTCAAATTATGTCCCAATATTTTTTTATTCTATGATACAAAATTAAGAGCTACTAAATTGTTTATTAAGCTGTTGGTTAAATTGAGATGAACATTTGCTTTCCTAGTACATCCAAATGCAAAAATTTGTTTTCTTATAACTTTGAAACCAAAATTATTATCTTTAAGAGTTTGTCACTTAATTCATGTAGTTATATCATTACTGTAAAGTATCTAAGATCATTCCTGAGTTGTTACTCTGCACTCAGGTTCAGTATGTGTTGCAGCCAGATAATGGAAGCCCTCATTTGAACAGGAGCACTCATACTGGGAGGATTCTTCAACACAGCAGGGAAGTAGCTGAATAAATTATAGCACAGAGTGAGGAGGGCAAGGCAAACTCAAATTCTTGAGGTACAAAGACCGGGATCATGAAAGGCTGAAGAGGCATGATAGAGAAAAGTGCAGCAACACAAGAAGAAAGAAAAAGGAAGGGAAAAATATCTAAAGGATATAAGAAATGGAAATGAAGACATATAGGGAACTTGAAAGGAGGATGCCTAAGGAATGAAAAATTAAAATTTAATTTAGAAGCCAAAAAACCAGCTTTAATAAACAACTTAGCTTGAGATGAAGCTATGTCTTCTTCAAGGTTCTTCATAATTAGAAAGAAGGTCATCCCAGAGTGGGATCTTAAAAGTAATCCTGACATTCTTAAAAGCCACACCTTTACTTTTCCATTTCCTTTTCTTGTTTTTATGGTACTGCATGTAATGTCAGCACATTTTAGTTCAATTTCACTCATGGAAAAGGTAAATTCAAGGGAAATACAAAATATATAACCTAAGGGGTCTTCTCTGTTCAGAAGATGTTCTTTAAATGAGATTGTTTTAAAAAGTATCTTCTTAAAAAAAAAAAAAAAATCCACAAACCACACCCCTCCCCGCCCACTTCCAAAAAATACCTCACTACTCAACACATGGATTTCTATGTGTAATATAGTTGGTATTCTGGAACGCCAACAACAAAATCTTGCCTTGAAAATGCAACCAGAACCTGTGGCTCTTTGGATGTTTTTTCCTTTCTCTGTACTGCCACAGTCAGAAATGTGAACTTGAAAGTTTGACAAAACCATGATCTCATTTTATTTCCACTGGCTTCCACTGTAACTTTACACAGATTGTGTTGAAATCAACATTTATAGAATTTTGATTTTGAAGGTGAGAATTATATGATTATGACTCTATATCAGATCTAGGCAAAAGTGGCTAGATTTTAAAATAAATACTAAGTCTATAGAAGTCATCCTTAAGCTTGTGTAGATAAAATATAGCTTCTGAATGATACTCAAATAGACTGGCTGAAATATGAATTACGTGATATTGCATAGGCTTTCAAAATGTAGAACTGTTTTCCTTTTGATCATATCTTTTGCCATTTATGATTTGTATTTACTGGAAGAATCTTGTTTTGAAATACAAAGCCCCCAGTTCTTTCTGCTCCGCCAGGTAGCTGACATTCAGTTGGTATTCAGATACAGGTATTCCTGAATATCAGTTTTATTTTTACCATAAATAACAACACAGTATCTTGATACTTGTGATACTTGTATTTTGGTTTTTGTTCTTGTGAGGAGTTGCTGAGTTTAGTAGCTTGTTGGAGGGGCTGCTGCAACTCCTACTTCCTAGGTCCAGCTAGAAGTGAAGCTGAGCTCACCTTCCCAACAGACACACAGGCAAACACACACATAGATTCATAAAACCATAGAATCATAGAATATCCAGAATTGGAAGGGATCCACATGGATCACCAAAGTCCAATTCCTGGCCCTGCACAGGACACGCCCAAGAGTCACTTCATACAGAATACGTATATACACATTGACACACCTGGCCACGAGGATCAACACGGACAGAAGACAAGGCACTCACACAAATGTGAATATCCTTCAGGAATGACATTAACGTCCTCATCATCTTTGTCTCTCTAGCTGATACTGACAAATGCCAGAAAGTAGCCCCAGACACCCAGCCTACCCAGTAACTGGCCTTTGGACACTCCACTTTTCAGTTACTTCATAAACAGACATGTTCATACACACAGGCAAGTATGCAAACAGGTTTCTCCACCGACTCTACCAGATCTATGGTGATCTCCGTAGAGCAGTCAGAAAATATACACAGAGTCTAATGAGGGAACAGGGTACAGTGCCACAGTGCAGGGATCAGCTGCAAGGCACGGCCTTACAAGCACACTGATCAGTATTTGCCAGCATCTGTCAACATGACTGACCCCACTATTTTCCTATGTCTATTTCTCTCCAAACCACTTTGATCCCTCCCTTTCTCTTCTTTGGTTCTTCCCCTAACATTCCACACTAAGTCTAGTGAAATTCAAAAATGTTGCTCCCTTGCACCCCAGTATTAACCCTGTAACACTAGGCAGTAATACTACCCAGTCGGTGAGGTCATCTGGAGAGCTGCTCCTGCTGACTCATGGTGATAGATTTTCTTCCCAGACCATGAGGCTGAGGCTCTCCTGGAACATCTGGGATCAGAGCCAGGGCAGTGACTTTTCTCTTTGATTAGAATATTGCTGTTTTTTCTTCTGTGATCCTTGTTTTTTGTGGATTCTTCCTGAACCTTTAATCACATAATCTAACAGTTTCAAAAAGGTTCTTCTTTCAAGGAAGTAATAAAAAATGTTTAGAACTAGATATCCTGTTTTCAGCACATGTGGAATAGTATGTACTGAATGTGCTCATGGGGGAAAAAACATTAAACTACAAAAATTTAAATATTATAAAATCTCTGTCTGCTCTTCTACTCAAGTCTGTTGAAATCTGTATTCATTCAGCATTCCAGCCAAAATAGATTTTTATTGCAAACACTGACTACAATCTCTTTCAACTATTTCTTAGGTAATAAAATTGTCTACATTCGATTGATATTAATGGATTCTAATTTAACCATTTAAGACTAAAGCTGCATTTTCTTTAGACTGCTTTATGGAGTCCAGTATACTTAGCAAGCGCCATCTTTTTATATGCACCATAGTCTCCAGAGTATTTTAGACTTTATGAGATCAGCAGACCTTAAATGTTCACCATCTCCTAGCATTTTATTACACTGAGTCCATTTCCTAAGATGATTTCTCCATTTGCCACTGATCCTGTTGTTCATTGAACAGTAAAGGAGTAGTCTTACTGCACCCTGAAGTGCCCAAGTGCTGCTTTAGTGATTGGGGAATGGATATCCTTGGTTAAATTGCCAAGGAAATTGAAACTCCACTGGTTGACAGGCCTTTTTCTTAAACCAAGGGCTTTTCCTGCTCCTAGGGAATTGCTTTTCACCTTGATCATGGCACCTTGTATATCTTTCTTCTGAACATCCTCTGCACGCTTCTATATTTCATGATTACTGCTTTCTTGTTTAGGATTTTCTGCTGTTGTTTCTTAAACTCTGTTTTTCCTCCAGAATATGTGTACTCTGAGATTATGACTAGCACAATATATATACACACTGAATGTAGAAATTACACTTTGTCAGATTGTACAGTTATACTGAATGCTTTGATCTTTTTAAAGTATCTGTGATGTCAAATGCTTCCTAGTTATTGATTTTAATGCTATTTTGATAACAAGAAAAAAAATAGTTACACAATTTAAAATAAAATTCATTTTACAAGATCCTAGTACCTTGTCTTCAAAGACAGAAAAATTATGAACTCATGAAGTAATTTCCAGGACACTGGACACCTTTTCCTGTCTCATTCTTTTGAAAAATAATTGTGAAGTCAAGGAGCAGAAATTTCCATTGTAAAATTTTGGAGAGAAACATTTTAATTATGAAAAATAATTATATAAATTTTAAACTGTGATTTTAACAGTGATTGAGTTTCTCAAAATTTGGACATTTTTAGGGATAAATCTAGAAGGTTTAGCTTTCTTTGCAAGGGAAAATTAAAGAAAGAAGGTAGATGCAACTGCATAGATCAGAGTGTTTAAAAATTGCTCTGGCAAGCTGAAATTATCTACCCATAGTTAAAGTTGAGTTTTTAACCTAAAAATGAACATTCAAAACAGTGTATTCCATGGCTGACATTTTTATTTTGTCAGGAAAAAGCTGTCTCATGTCTCTTCCAAATACAGAAAAAACTTTCACTATGCAAATGGCACTTGCTTTACAGACCTTCAAGGGCATCTGAGTCTTTCATATAAATTCACTGGGGAATTTTTTGAAGCTCATTCTCTCACATCAAAATTTTGGCATAACAGATTTCTAAGTTCAGCACACTGGAGCACAGCTGGCAGTCTTAAAACTCTTTCCTTTCTCCACTATTCTAATAAGTATACTTCCAAAAAGCTGCAGGAAAAGGGTGGATACCTTTTCTATTGGAAAATATTTCTATGCAAAATAGTACTTTCTTTAAATTGAAGGAGAACAGTTTGAATAAACATAGTGTGGTTCAGTAAGTTAATTTGCAAATAATCAGCTTTCTCTAATTGAATTATTTGCACATTAATATTCTTCCTTTCTTCTGTGTAGAATTATTTCAATCCTTGAAAGTATTCTGAGCTGAAAGATAAGGTTGTTCTGATTTTTTTTTTTTTATTTTTATTTTATTTTTTTTTTTTTTTTGTGTCACAGAACCTTTGCTTAGCTTCTCACCTATCAAGGACATGTTAACTTTCTCAGAATCATTGGAGATCTCCTAGTCCAGTATGCCTGTTCAGACCGATATTAACTAGTACAAGTTGTTTGGCATCTGCTTCTGATTATCTCCAAATATGAACACTCTATTTTTCCAAACAGCCTTTCCCATCATTTCCACTCTACCAGAATAAAAATATTTGGTTTACATTTCAGTAGAATTTATGCCTTTTGCTTCTTTTTCTGTCCCATCAGGTCCCATAAAATTGTGTATGCCCAACTTGTTTAGGTGTTTGCTATCTTTAATCTTCTATGCTGAAACTTCTTCCAAGTTTCCAGACTCTTCCAGTTTCTTGAAGAAGACTTCATTCTCTTCTTCCTTATCAGGCAATCTGCAGTAGACACCGATCATAACACTGTCATCATTGATCTGCTCTATAATCCTGACCCATAAACTCTGAAAAAGTTCAGCAATGGTCCCAAGGCATCCATCAATGCATTTCTGCTACTCTTTCTCTCTGTCCTCCTAAGGACTCAAGATTTAAATCTTCATTCCTCATCTGGTGACCAAAGTAACTGAGTAGCACCTTTTTTTGCTGTTCCAAGTGCTTTCTTCATATGCATCTCAAAATAACTGATTATAAAATGGCATTATGATTTCTCAATTTTTTTTTCCTGAATTATTTTTAAAGCACAGTTATTCAATAAAACAGTTTTAATGAAACATTACTTTTTAAATATCTTTTATTTCTGTTTTTGGACCATAACTCAGTGATCTATGCTTTTCATTTGATTACTAAGAAGGAGAGAGAAAAGAAAAATGTCATTCAAGTAGCTTAAGGGAGAATACAAATTCATGAAGACTACTTTTTGATGTTTCCCCACAACTAATGAAATAATGAATAATTAAATAAAAAATCCCAGCAAATGCCAGCTTAGGAGGAAACTGCCTTCTTTTTTGTGTAAGTTTATGGATGTAACATACTTCCTATTATTGTCTGTCTGTAATGAATTGCTGTCCTGCCTCTTTCGCCTCATGTTTCATCGAGCCAAAACTTCCAGCTGTGAAACAATAGCACAGCAAACAGGATGCATAGTTATCTGCCAGTATCTCCCACTCTATTACTAAGCAAGAGTTCATTCTCAAGCAAGTTAATAAAAGTTAAGGAGCTCTCTCTCTTGACTTAGTGGTCTTTTAACCAGGTGGAAATATATTATAGATTAATCAATTCAGGAAGATAATCTGTGGTTTTTTTGGCAACTACTTTCCTGACTGTAAAGTAGCTGTGGTTAATCTGGAAACTTCTCTATCATTCATTCAAATCAGAAACTTCTGTTTTGTGTGTTATTTCCAGACAGTCCTTTTGTAGAGATTCATTTGTTTATCTATAATAACACATCAGAAAGCTCATTTTCCTGACTTAGTTAAAAGTGTATTTTTGAGAATGTGTGCAAGAAAAGTCTGTGACAACTACCAGAGTCAGTGGACCATTCTACAGCCTGGAGTAAAATACATGGCATAAGTGATGCCCACTAACATAAATTCTTAGAAGAGGATTGTCACTTACTTGCCACAGGCCTTAGGAAATAGTGTTTCCTGTAAGCTTTTTTACCTGCTTTCAGGTAAAATTCATTAGCACAACACCAAAAATATATTCACTACTCCTCTGGCTTCCAGCTGCCACCTGTGACTGTGTCTTCAAGCAATTTACTGGGAGGTGGAAACCTGGAAGTACAAGGCTGGGTTATTGTGTCATCAGTGTCCAGGTGGATCATCATTGAAGTCTACCCCTTGAAGAGACTCTATTGGTAAGTCACTCCAGCTGTCATGATCCATCCTTCCAGCCCTTGCACACCCAGAATCCAAGCTTGTAAAATCATCTATCTAGAGCAAATTTCTCTAATTTTGTCATAAAATTTTACCAACTGGCATCTTGCACCTTATTCAACAGGTAAAAGAAGAGCCAAACTGAAAAAAACACAGGGGTCAATATGCTCCTCACATGAACTGTCTTTGTCACTCCTTACTGAACTGTGACACTTTTAAGAAAACTCCTTTCTTGATGAGGAAAAATCTGGTCAGGTTTTATGCATGCATAGCTGTGTGCAGGATCAATTCTGTGCAAAAGATAATTGTTCTCACGTTTACCAGTTCTGTCCCACATTTTTTCTGAAGATGGCATACTGCTCAGTGAGATACTTCATTATTATTCAGATATACTCACTGGTGCTGCTGCTTTGCTGTCTGAAGATGCTATAGTCCACAGAGACAGTCTATGAAAAATATGACTATCCCACAGTGTGTTTCTTGGCTTGTGACAGGATAAGACATGGATAGGCTGGCTTGCAGAGACAATACTGGAGGACTATATCAAAGGCAATGCATCTTCAAATTTTTTCTGCCTACAAAATACATAATTTTGCCTACTCTCCGTATGTTCTTTGGGAAAATGATAGTTGAAATGGGCCCAATGCAAGCCAGGGAGTGCCATCATTTGACAACATGGAGAGTGATATCCAAGATATATATACCTGCCTTTCCTAAACCCATGTTAGCTGGCCCTGATCACCTGGTTGTCCTGTGTCTGATGGAACTCAAGACGACCTACTCTGTGACCTTTCCTGATACTAAGGTGAGGCTGAAAGGCCTGTACTTCCCCAGATCCTTCTTCCTGCCTTCTTGTAGGCAGACATCACATTTTCTAACTTCTAGTGAACTGAGTCCAGCCCAGTTAGTCAGGGCTGTTGGTAAATAATGCAAAGTAGCTCAGTGAGCACTTCAGCCAGTAGCCACATAGACTTTTGTGAAGGGGGTAACCCCATAGACTTGTGTGTATAAAGAGTGCAGCAGATTTCTATTTCTCCCTGGTCTGTTAGAAACCAGAGGCAAAAAATAGTATTAGGTACATCAGCCTTTTCCTCATCCTTTGGCAGTATGTTTCCTTTCACATCTAATAAAGGACTGAGATTCTACTTTGTCCTCCTTTTGTTGCTCATGCATTTATAGAAATATTTTTTGTTGTCTTTTATAGGATTAGACAAATCTAGTTCTCATCCATATTGTGCAAAGTCCTTTTGTACCACAGCAGTTTTCATTCTCAAGGTCAGAAAAGGCTTCAGAGTAAGCCTGGAATATCTCGTAGTTCTGCTGTAATGCTGCTAACACTCCACAGTATCATCTACTATTTTGTTTGGAGATTGGTTGCAAGTAGAAATGCAGAAATCTCCAAATAGTAGCATTTTTTCCTTGATGTAAGGGTCACATTCAGCAAGACAAGATATATAAGGTTATGGAAGTACTGTATATCTAACAGATTGACTTATTAGCTGTCTTTGATGAAGATGAAAGGTTATCCATCAATAAGAAAAAAAACAACCATGTTAATTTTTGGGAAAAAATCCTGGAAGTTACCTATTGCTAGAAACACTAGTAGGCTTCATCTGAAAAAGAGCCAGCTAGGGTGATCTAAAACAAGCATGATCCTATAAAAACGAAAACCCAAGACTGACATAAAACACTGTGAGTGAAATAAAATTGCTCAGTCTCATTCTGAGCCTGAGGCTTTTTGTTAATTCATGCATACATCATTTGTTGTTTTTTAATTTTTTTGGAGGGAGTGGGGTGAGAGGGTAGAAGGAAGTATCTTTCACATAGACACACCCTAAAGAGACACACACACTAGACATTGATATTTTTCCAGCTCAATCACTTTTTTGTATCCCAAATGATGTTCTAGTAACACTTACTGTCCTATGAGATCTTTAAAAAAAGACTTAAACCTAACAAACTAAAGCAAAACAAACCCATGTGGCTTAAGTTAAATCTTTTACAGAGGAAATACGTTTTAGCTTCAGAGCAACACTTGTCATCTAATACCTTTAGATTTTTCTGGTGCATAAAATTGCAAGATATATATATGAAAGTCCTAAACTCCATTTTATTCTCAGTAGTCAGTTGCTTAGCTTTCAATTTTCAGTCTGGTTTAGAAATATTCTTGGAAATTTGTGTGTCTATGCACAAGTGGAATTAGATTCCTTTTAGGTAGAGATTCTTAAATGTGCATCTGGGACCAGATTCCCTCCTTTGGTTTAGTCACGACAGTGTAAAATGATAAAATAAATTTATCCTGATGATAATATGCAAGCCTACATGACTGCACAATATACAAGTAAGGAAGAGCTCTGTGCAATATGCATAAAGACATTAGAATGATTTGCAGAGTCTATTTCATCCAATGTGGTATCTCAGTAATACCAAGCACTGGTGGTTATGGACACAGGAGATTTAGTTAGTGTGAATGTTCTTTTTAGCTGACAGGATATAATAAATCATGAAGTATACAAAAGTGCTTAAAAAGTTTTATTATCCCTTCAAAATAATTTTATTTCTTCTGAAATAATTTCAGAATTTTACAGTACCCTTCCATAAAATGTCATCAAGCTTTTTATCCTTTTGGATGAGAAATATATTTTTTTAAAATCTCTTTTTAATAAAGTGGCTAAGTTTGCAGTTTTATTCCATGATGTTCATATGGAACAAATGTAAAATGAATAGTTAACACAGAAGCAAAAAAAACTGAAGAAAACACAGGAATGAAAGAACAAGACTTAGTACAACACAATAATGTTAGTACCATATGATCAAGAGAATTTGTCTGTGTAGGGATGCAGAATAATCAGTGCTGTTTTATAGATTCGCTTATGAAACCTAAATGATCAAATTGTACCTCTCACATAAATATTTTCATTCTTCTTATTTTTAGTTTGTTTTTTAGTGCTATGTCAGGTGAAACAATTACTAAATTACCTAAATTATTTATTTTAAATTAATTAGAATTTCCTAGCAGGCAAGGAGTTATTGTGTTCAGCAGACCATCTGGAATGGGCTATGTGAACTAAAATGCTTTTTTTTGCATTTTTTTTTTCCCTTTGGCAGATGCCATTACTCATCAAAAATTGCAGAAGATTTGATTATTTATTTCATTGTATGCTGTGCTTCAGACTTTATGGATTCCTCCTGCAAGTTGGTTATAATGAAACCAAATATATTGAAAGGAATGGCAGTCAAGTATCTAGGAAGTTTTAAAAATATAGTATATGTTTGCAAACAGTCTTACCCTAACAATGTGACCTTCAGTTGTTTTGGAATTTCTTATCTATCTATCTATCTATCTATCTATCTATCTATCTTAATGATTAGTTGAAGAAATTAAATGGCCAAGTAGCTTCCCTATTTCTCAGTACATTTTATGTAGAAATTCCAAAATTTGCCTAACCTGTGAGTCTAAATGAAAATTCAGAGACAGGCAAAAATCATAATTAATGAAGGCAAGACGTGTTTTGAAAGGTGTTGAAACTTTGCAGTTAAAGCAAATGGTCATGATCAAGGAAAGAACTGAATAAATACCTCATAGTGTGTGAGATATTTGGAATAGAAGACTTCATGAGTATACTGATATGGTTGTGAGCCAGGTAATTTATCTGAAGTTTCAAAGGACCAATTAGGTTTGGAAAGTTTGCACTGAGATTGATGGTAATCACAAATTTACTTGTCACACAATGTGGTATTCTATTTTATTGAGGTTTGTTGGTTTTGTTTCTGTTTTTTGTTTGTTTGTTTGTTTGTTTGTTTGTTTTTAATTCACTCAGGACCAATCCTTCATAGGAAAGATAGAGAATTTCTGAAAAAATTATTAAATTCATAGCATATTCCAAATATCACCTCAAATGAATAAAAATGCTAACTAAAAAGAAAGGCTATAATTATGCAATTGGTCTTTTAATGGTTCCTAAAACAGATACTTTGAGTCACATAACTGCAAGGCCCCAGATCTCACTTGGTGGGTCTCTTAAAGGGCTTAAGATGCTTTAATGTACCCTAAGTCAAAAAGCACTGAATATATCAACAAGAATATCAATCAACAAGATATTTCTCAAGAGGTCAAAACAACAAAAAAACTTACTGGCAAACTTCAGGAAATCAGGGAACTACGAAAAAGTTTAAAGCAACATTCAACCAACAGAAAGCATTTCACAAAGATTTAACCTAGCAAATTCTAAGCCTACTCAGCTTAGCAAACTCCAACGTGTCTGATATTAAGGTACTCAAACTTTGAGAAGAAGGAATTAGATGAAAAAATGGAAGGGAGGAAGGGAGGAAGGGAGGAAGGGAGGAAGGAAGGAAGGGAAAGAAAGAAAGAAAGAAAGAAAGAAAGAAAGAAAGAAAGAAAGAAAGAAAGAAAGAAAGAAAGAAAGAAAGAAAGAAAGAAAGAAAGAAAGAAAGAAAGAAAGAAAGAAAGAAAGAAAGAAAGAAAGAAAGAAAAGGAAGGAGAAAAGGACAAATAGAGATACCACTCCTCCACTGATGTTCTAGCTCTCATAAAATCCAAGAAATAGAGTCAAGACATGTACTTAATTTGTGCTCTGCCTAAAGTACACTTTGGTTTTCCTGGGCCTTTCCCGCAGGTGGAATTTCTGGTCCAGTGACCACTTAGGACCTGGGATAGCATCTCCAGGGGAAGCTGTGGAGCATTGCTTCCAGTGAGCCAGGGATTTGTGGCTACTGTGGGGCTGGAATACAGACCCAGGGGGTAGGGTGTGCGTAGCAGGGCATTTTGTCACCAGAGAAAGATTTGCCCTTTTCCCGTACAATGTTCCTGAAATGTTTCAATTAGCAGTCCTTCCAGTCACTCACAATACAACAGAAAAATGCCTATCTGGGAAATTTCTTCTGTGGGATCAAGGGCCAAAGTTAACAGAAATTCAGGCGTACATGAAAACTGTTTTCCTGGATAGGCCACTGATCACATTCACTTTTGATTACTGGTGTATGCACTTGTTTGTTTGGATGTGTAAACATAATATGCTGGATAGTTCTAAACTACACAGTATAATTAATTTTAGGGACAAGGAGAAAATTTTTTTTTAGCACACAAATGATCTTTTGTTTGTCAAATTCAAATTGCTTAGAGATTCTCTGTGGGATCCTTTTAATGAATTTTGATCCAATCTACAAGAAATTGTGGATTTACTGCTGTGGAAAATCTACTTCCTATCATATTAGGTATTAGTTACAGAATAGTTCTCCTGATGAGTAATAAGCTAGCACATTTCAATGCAACTTAAAATATTTGAAATCAAATTGATGGAAAACTGCTAAAAAGCTTCTTTAAATTTGATTCGGTTAAAGAGAGTAATAATTTTGGTGATACTAACATAAGGCTACAGCTTATAAACTGCAGCAAAGATTTCCAGAGGATGTTGTCAGTCTATTGGAAAGTGCTGTGACTCTTCCCAGTAAGGGAAAATCATCTGAGTGCATGCAAATATTTTGGACTTGTTGTTAATGGTAGTAGTGGGGCTACAGGGGTGACTTCTGTGAGAAGCTACCAGAAGCTTCTTCTGTATCTGATGGTGTAAAGGCCAGCTGGCTCCAAAACAGAGCCGCTGCCTGTCCTTATCTTGAGTCATGAGCTTTTTGCTATATTTTGTCTCCTCTGCCTAATTGAGGAAGTCAGGGTCAATGCACCTCAACATCATGTATATTAAAATAGCTGTAAAAATTCAATCTGCAAAAGTTAACTTAGTAGATTCTCTGTGTTGCCTGCTGTTGACTTTTGCAATTATAAAAAGTTCACATGTAACTTTGTTTTGGAATATTTTCTGTAATGAGAAGAAAATGGGATTTGAGATGGGATACTAGTTTAATCACATAATATTTTCCTTAGCAGATATAAATGCCAAGAAATCTGTAATCTTAAAATACATATGTATTTTGCTCTTTTCTTTATTTTCTAGAGACTATTTTATTTTCGTTCTATTTCTACGGTAGTGCTAATTCCCTTGTGTTGTTACTTATTTATTATTTAACACAACTGTGCTTAGCCTGATGCTGAGAAGACTTGATCTTAAAATGTGTTTTCGCTCATAATGGTGTATCCAAGTACAGGAAAAAGTGTTTTAGACTTTTTTTTTTTTTTTTTTTTTTTTTTTTTTTTTTTTTTTAGTATATAAGAGCATCCATATTAAGCCAACTGAAATTTAGCTTCCGCTTTCATAAAGGAAAACTGTCGATTTTGTGCCCACTTTGACAATACATTTTTTTTATTCATGGATGTTTTCTTTCCTTTAAAGAATATTTTTATCTGTATTGTCATTTAGTGTCCCACAATGAATTTTCCTTTTCACTTTACCTGCATGGAAATTTGGGCACAATTCTATTTTGCCTGAAAAAAAATGGGGGTGGATCTTTCACTTGAAGGGCAAACTGAAAACTGAGAGGTAGCAGAGACAAAAGGATTTTGCAAATCATGAACAGCAGCAGAAATATTTGATCCACCTCTATCTCTTCACTAGTATTTTCCCTTCCTATATTTCTTTTCCCTGGGTAACAGATTCATTTAACAGAATTTGGCCATCCTGGTAATAGAGCGTCACAAAATATTTGGGGAAAAAACAAGAAAAAAAGGGAAGGGAGTAAGTCAGGCCTTCAGATAATGCAAATCAATACTATGCAATCCATTTCAACATAAGTCTGTTGTCTTAAGAAATTACCTCAGCACACACACCCATCACCTGGAGAAAAACATCCATTAACCAATCTCAAAGAATGAAAATGGGTGAAAAAACAAATGCATGATTTTTTTATCCATAAGAATAGTTTTGTACTGTGATCTCAGACAAGAATATTAGAACAGTAATATTTTTAATGTTGAACAATTAAGCTCTAATTACAATAACCAATTACCCTGCTGAAGCAGTATGTAACTTTCAGAGTAATGACTTTGTGGCTCTGAGATTAATATTTTATGTGTGGCAGTTTATGAAAAACTAAAGTTAAACACATCAATTTGTCTCAGTGAGACAGAGAGCAGATGGATAAATCAAGAAAAATACGTTTTTTAAATTATACATTATTAAATAATACAAAAAAAAAAAAGAAAGAGAATATTAGCCTTTCTCAGGGATTACATCTGAGAACTCAAAAAACCCCTCAAGTCTGTAAAAGATCTGAAGAAGTTAGAAAGTTCACCTGCAAACCAACAGTGAAGTAGTACTACTCAAAAGGAATGCTAGACTAATATTGCCAGAAGGGGATGTAGTCTCTAGATCTGTTTTCTACAAAGAGTAATTTATATTATCTATTCCAGTGTTTAACTAGGACATGTTTAAACTTCTGCAAACAATGTACATAAACGCTCAGTCTCCCTTAAGCTCATTAATTCTTGTACAATTCAAGTATTTTCTGCAACCTTCACTTCTACTCTGCAGCTGTCTTTCAAGTATTTGATTACTTGTCTTTCAGATTTCTCTTCCATGGATTATGGAGCCTAGAACAATTGTATTTCTTACATTTGCTTGTCTTTATCTCCTGGGCTTTTCTCCTTAATATATTTTCGAGTTTAGCGTAGATAAGATTTCAAATTTCCAAGACTGAACCTGACTTGAGGCATGAGCTAAAACCAAAGCAAGCCAAAACTCCCCCTTCACCTATCTAACAAAACATTTACTTTCATTAAGCCCGGCAAGCATAAGCTTCCTCCTACTTTTTCTATCAGATTTGTTTGGTTTTGTGTTGATGATTGCTTCTTCCTAGCTATAATACTCTATGCTCTCTTTGAATTTGAACACTACTTATTTTTAATTGTCTCAACGCACTTGTCTTTTATTGTGTTTCCCTACGTACTTACAAGTTCAAAAATGCTTGAAAGTCCAAAACCTAAATGTCTGCACAACATAGACATCTTTGAGAGTTCATCCATAAATGAATTTTTGTCTCCAGGATGAGTAATTCCTCCTGTTACTCTTATATGTGACAATTTTATAGAATACCAAAGTTTCATCTCTCAGTACTATGCAGCTGTCATTATTTTCCAATCAGAAAGCCAGGAAATTCTTATCAGTCCACATAATATTAATATTCAAGAGCCTGAATATGGGAGACAGGCAGCACATTTCATAAAGTATGTCATTCTGACAGATAAAGATGCTAATTTTCCTAAAAATTAACTTCAGGCACTTGGCCTTACACATCCTTATGATTGCCTTTAGTAAATCATTTTGAATATGTCAGATGTTGGGTCATGTTCTTCACTCATACCTGAGAAGATATACTTCTTATTCTCATTAAGATGGTTGATCAAGAGAGTTTTTCAGTTATGAGAAGTGCCCAACAGTCTGCTCCATCTGCAGAATATTCCCTTCATACATCCTAAACTTCAGCAGTCCTCTCAAAAAACCTGCTTTTCTCATCTGCAGGAGTTTCTATTTATTCTGTCAATTTACAATGAGTTTGGATGTTGCCAACAGTCAGAGGCTCCACACACATTTCCCTTTACCAGAAATTGCTCAGGAAGGCAGCTCCCACACCAGCCTTGTTCTGTTTCGCTTATCTGCAAAGGGTTGCACATAACAGATCTCACAAATTTGTATCAGTATGTAGGCAAAGGCCTTGGTTTTTATTACCTACTCCTTATCAGTGGAAATGAAAGGATAACAATTCCATGGAGATTATTTTGTTCTATAGATATTTTCCTAACTCTGCAGTTTTCCTTCTAAAGTCCCAGTTCCTACAGTTGCTCTTTCCAAATATCTTCAATGGATTTTTTTTTTTAAACTGCTAACTTTTAAAATCTTTTTCCTAGGTGATCCTTGCCAGTATGGAGCTTTTCTGGAATAATTTTTGAACACCTCTAACAGAACAAGAAGCAAGAAGTAAGAAATTTAGCAGTCTGTTTTTACCCATTTTCCAGCAGCCAGGTGGACGATGATGTGTGTTGCTGACTGCATGCAAGTCTCTGGAGGAGCAGCATGTGGCTGCCTGGGGGCATCAGACATTCCTTAGGGAACATCAGGGCAGGGGCTGGAAGCCAGGACCTGTTTCACTGACCCAGCTAGGCAAAAGGGCAGCTGGGGAAAGCAGGGAGAGGCTCAGACCTGGACATTGGAAATTCCTCTGGGCACAGGGCAAGGCTAAGGGCATTACCCGGTAGGTAAGGCCTGGTTATGAGACAGCAGAGGATGGAACTCAGGCCAGGCCCAGCAGCACATCTCCATGTGGGAGGAAAGGGAGGTAGACCCTACCAAGTCCACCTTCTTCAGAACAATTTTCCCCAAGACTGTGTTCTGTGCTCTTTCCCAGCTGGACCTGAGCCCAGGCCAGCAAATGCCCAGAAGTCAGGAGATGTGCACAAGGTCATTGTAATAGCTTTTAAGCCCTCAAAACTTTACTCAAATGCCGAAATTTGGAAATCTATGTCTGAGCTATATTTCTGTGTTCCCTCCATCATCAGCAGTGAGACGCTCCAATCAGTCAGGGAAACTTGAAGATGAGAATCAGCTCTTAACTGTAACAGTACTTTCTGATGTGCTAAAGGTATCTGAAACATTCATGCAGGTCTGACAGGTACAAATTCACACAAAACTGGGAGTGAGGTGAGCTAACTCTTTTGTATGAGCAGCTGAAGGCTAGGAATAATAAAATTATTTAAATTTTCCAAGTTGGTTCCATGTGCCTCTGTTTAGGCAGTTTAGTTATAGAACAGAAAGCTGAATAGATGTCCAAATGAAAGAAAAAAATCAAAATTAGCTAAGCTGATAACATCTTCCGAGTCTTGGAGACCTACAGTTATGTACTGCATTTTAGGAATCATAAGCTGAATCCTATCTCAGCAGCATGAAGAAATGTTCTAATTGATTGTTTTCTGATTTCATAATTCTACCTCATCTGATTATACACAACTGTTTTTCAAGTTTGTATTTTATTATACATTCACATAGTAAGATGTTATCATGTAAAATGACATTAGATTAAAACAGATGTGGCTTTATTAGTACCAAATTAAGGAAGTAGAAAATATTTCTTAAGCCATGTAAGGATGCTGGAAGTTTCTTAAGAAAATTCTATGCAGACTGTTGGGCTGAATGTGTCCTAGTGGACTTATCACATTTCAAGATGAGGATTTTTTTTTTTTTATATCAATTTTGAAATTAGGACAAACAAAGAAGGAACTGGGGAAACCTTTCCAAAATTATTCAGTGCAATTAAGAGCAATGACTGACGATATAAGATAATGTACCGTAACAATTCCCAGTGGTGGTTTCTTCATTAATTAAACCTTAAACATGGCCTTGAGCACATTTTTTTTCAAAATAGATGATATAAGATTGACATTTAACAGCAGAAGGTCTAACTGCCTAGTGTATTAAAGAATCTTTTGTAACTCAGGCACGTGTTCAAGGTTATTTACAACTCTAGCTTTTTTAAATGAGTGACAGCAAGTTTTTTATTTAAAAATAGGAGTTAGTTTCTATAGAAGTAATTTAAGTTGTTTCTGTGTTTTTCAAATCATTTTGTAACAGAGTCAGAAAACTGAATGAATGATAATCAATAACCAGTGCTTAGCATTTCACTGCAAGAATACCATGAGGTAAATAATCCTTTTATATTTTTTCTTTCTTTGCAGTGATAAATTTGATTGAAACACACATGTCTACTATGAACTACTCTAGTTAATAAAATAAGGTTAAGAAGAAAACTGTCTAATAGATTTTTTGTTCTTGTCTGTACCAAGGATATAAGAATTCAAAGACTGGAAGTGACTGATAGAGTTTGTTTACCATATAGAAAGAAAAAATACATATTTATATCTATGAGGGTTTTTTTTGTAAATCCTGAAAAATAGGTTTTCTGTAAGTAAGAGTATGAATATATGTTAATTTTATTAATTACCAGGCTAGCAATTAAAAATATTGCACATGTTGTGCACATGAAATGCTTTTATTAATTAAAAACCCCAAATTCTGAAACACTAGAGCGCAAGCTGTAAACATAACCAAGTAGAAATTATTTCTAAAATTTTTTTGTCTTTATACCTTAAATATCCTCATCATTTATCCTATGCATATCTACAGACAAGGATGTATGCTGTATTAATTCCTGAATGAAAATTTTTTCACTACTCGAGATTGCTCCTTTCATGAACTGAACGAAATCCAGTCAAACTCTCCAGATCCATTTGAAAAATATCGTTGATAGTAAATTAATATGCATACTCATCAGTATTACCAACATTATTATTTTCTTTAGGTAGAATATCAGGCACTGTATATAGTCTATATGCTATATAACTTTTCTGCACAGTAATAATAATTGAGTGGTAGAAGGGTCATCTGATCTCCTAATATGACAGGAGATTTATTAAAGGCATTACCGAGGAAGCAGATAATGAACTAGAATAGGTTTGTGCCTCATACAAAGCTATAGATAAGCCAGAAACAAGTTAAAAAAAATAATAAAAGGCTCAAGAACCCCTTTTACCCTTTGGACAGTGTAAAAGAGACTGTTTTTCCAGAGCCAAAATCTTTTGCAGTGCATGGTGGTAAATAATTAATGCAATACATGGATTCTATTTTAAATGTATAGCTGATAGAGCTGAACTCACCCCTCAGGACCTCTACATATCACTGGAAATTGCACCACTTTTCATGGGTACCTGATGTGAATTACAGAGTTAGCAGCTCCCTGAAGCTGGCAGAGAAGTGTAGGAAGAGGTTGCATTGCTTCTTTAATTCTGTTAGTTTGCTTTGATTTTTATTAACTCTTTCTTTCCCTCTTCCTTCTGAAATGATTCTCCAAACCTGGGAGGTTTGTTGAGGTTTACACTGTCCATGTTTAATGAAATGTTATCAGTTACTGAATTTGAGCTATTTTACAGTTTACCCTGTAGTCTGCAGGGAATAAAATGTGTCAACAAGGCTTATATCCAAAGCAGAGCTCTCAGCCTTACAAAATGGGGTAATGAAAATGGTCTGATTTCAAATGTGTGAGTTCATAGGTGCCATTTGTACCTGCACGTGTTTTCTCTTGACTCTCAAAGAGTAATACCAAAACTTTTAATACTCACTTCTATTCTAGGTAGCATCTTACAATAATGTTCCTTAATAGTTTGGAATTTTGTAGAGATCCTCCTAGCAAATGAAGAATGATTTACAAAACTAATTATACTATATTATTATAAAACAGACTACTAACTTTTATGTAAATGATTCAGTAATGTTTGCATTTACTGGCAACACTTGTGTAGAGTGTTGCTATGGATGATGCAAGCTTCTAAGAAAGTGAAACTTCTGTTAAATTATTGACAGAAGAGTTTTCATAAACTTGAAAATACATTTCAAGTATAACTTAAATTAGTAAAATTACAGGATGCAATATAGGATACAAAAAAACAAACTCAGTTCAGAACTCAGACATTTTTGAACATTTTCAGTTCTAAAGTCATATTGCATGTAGAGCAAGAACCATTAAAATCTTGACATTTACTGCTGATGGTAGTTAAACTTCACATGGTATTTGCAGTACTCCCCATTCAGGCTTAGGGGGACTGCAAAAGCCTCAGCAATGGCAAATACCATAGTGTGGTAAATGTCAAGATTTTAATGGTTCACTGTAATAATTATGGGATAGATCCTGATAACTCAGACTAAAATGGGTAGCATCCTCCTCCATGAAAAATCTCACTGACTTTAGCAGGACTGTTTGTGATAATGTTTGATAGAAGAGTGAGCTCATTTTTGTAAGCATTTACTGCAAGTTTAAAGTCAAATAGCAGTCTGTATTATGTTCTTCAGCATTTTTGTAAACCCAGGTTTTTGTAAGCCCATTTCCAAAATAAGAATCTCCACTAAAGCTTAGTCCATGGTAATACCTGCTTCATACAGTATAGGAAGATATGTGAATGCATGAAATACATTTACACAGCACTGAACTTGGTTGCCACGTGGGGTTAAAACACAAAATGGGGCCAGCTGTCCCAGCTGTGTCCCCTCAAAATCTCTTGGATTCCAAGCCTAAATAAAGCAGAAACAAAGAAGGCCTTAGCACTTTTTAAGCACTGTTTAGCAGCAGCTAAAACATTGTTATGTTATTAACAGTGCTTGGTCACAAATCAAAAAGACAGTGCATGCAGGTTACTATAAGGAAAATTATCCCAACACAAACCAGAACAAAATTTGTTTCCTAATACTGGAACCAGTATAATAATATGTTTAGGTTATGCTACTTGTTAATACATTATATTCTCCAAGTTTATGTTGCCCTCAATAGTAATTGGCAAGTAATTTTCCTATTTTCTTTTAAATCCACGTCTTTTCTAATCCATATTCTTTCCATCTTTTCCCAATTCCTTCTAGGGAGAGGGGAAGTGAGTGAGCAAGTGGTTGTGTGGGAACTTTACTGCTATCCAGGGCCAAATCACCACAACTATGAATTTTTTAGTCTTTTCCTAGTTTATGCTGGCTCCCAGTAGAGCATGAATGTGAAACTTAAGGCAAAGAAAAAAGTGTTGAATTCTGGTCATTCTATCTGCACCCATAGATTCTTGGGGTGGGATTTAAACTGATAGTTCTTCTTATGTTCTTATCTGATATCTTGTAATGAGGTATGCTTTAGTCATCTGAATTTGGGAAAAAAAAAAAGTTTTTCATTGTGTTGTCAGCTTTCTACTTCATTTACAATGCAACTGTGCCTGCAAGATAAGTGTCTTATGTATTTTTAGACTGCCTTTAGAGGTAAAACTTGCTAAATATTCTGGCCTTGCAGGTCGTCTTTAGTTATTGTTGAGCGTTATGTAATTTGAAGTTTTTCATTTTCTAGCAAAAACGCTAAACTCTCACTAGCTTAAGAATATTGACAAGTTCCTTTCTAGACTTCTGTATCTATAACTGCTGTTTTTATTAAAGATAAAAGCTTACAGTGTAGCACTCTAAAGTAAATTCCTTTGTGTGATGTTTTTACTAGTGCAATTCCCTCAAACAAAGAGATCATGGCTGTCTCTGCAGCTGTGCAGATCTGTAAATAGAAATGATCTTTCAACTCCAAACTTGAAAACTGAAAGAATAACCTGTGAGTGAAAACTTATAATTTCAACTCTCTTTACTACTTTATGTCTCTCTTATCTTCTGACTGAAAATACCACAAAATATCCTTTCATTATAGATGCATGCAGTGTGCTATTCAGCAAATACAGTGCAATAAAGTACAAGATATATTAAGGCAAAATAATGGTTGACATTTAGCACACACAAAAGTCAGTAAAGTCAATGTTATTCTCCCCAAAGAAACCATATCTCATCTTCCTTGCATAAACATATTCTTTAATATATGTGCACAAACAGGCTGAATTATGGTTTCCATGGGAACAGTATCTCTAGATACACACATTTGTCATTTCTCTGTGTAGAGCACTCATTAAGAAATTGCCTTTATTGATAACCCTGGTTTCTTAGGCCCCAGCAAAACATTCACAAAAAGTCGCATTGGAACATTGTGAACACAGAGACAAGTAAAAGCTTCTTTTCAAATTTTCTGAGACTGTTAATCTAAAATTCTCCCTCTGATCTCAACTGTTGATCTTTTTGTTTAGTTGTGGCTTCTGCCTATGATTCTTAGCAGAGTAGGAGTTTTTACTGCTCATGTATTTAACAACATTGTTAGATGTTTATCTCTCATGGATGAAGCAAGATAGACAGGCAAAATTATTTACAGGTTTCGTAATTTCTGAAATTTAAACTGTGTTGCAAAAAAGGCTTGAATATGGTTTGAAAAACAAAAGATCTTAAAGTTTCAGACTGATTTTACAGATTGAAGAGGACATGGGCTAACTATTTGATTGAAATATACTAAATAATGAAGCATAAGATGTTAATTTTCTCATCAGAAGGAACATGTAAGCATGCATTTTCTGCAATCACAAGCAATTGTTGTTTCATATTTGTGCAATACAGCAATGACACATTCAATCATTATTCATGACAAAACTTCATAATTAAAACCTTTGCTTCAGGATTTTTTTTTTTTTAATAAGGAGCTATTTTTCTTAGTCCGTCATGAAAAGACTGAAAATTATTTTTTGTTCATGCTTAGGGCTTTTAATAACCATTATCTGTTTTTATATAAACATTATTTCCAGGACAGCTTGTGTGATCTGCTTCAAAATATCTTTATTTTATTTTGTCTACAGACAAAATATAGATAATAGAAATAAGTCTAGTAAAAATAAAATTTTCTTACTCTGTCACCATCTGCATTACTCTAAAACAACTATGAAAATTCTAACATGGGTTTTTCTAGTTTTTTTCAGTGTTGAGTTTTATTTTAGAAATTAGTGTGTAACAAGTAATGAGGTAAAAGTTTTATATTTCATTCTTATATATACACAATATCTGATGTAATAATGAATGTGATGTACTCATTAAAAGCACTATGTGTAATGATTTTTGTGCACAACCCACAAAAAACTATTGAAGGTAACCCTCTTTGAATGTGGACCCAAAGTTTTGCTTTTAATTTTGGTTACTTAATTATTATTTCAAATAAACTTAATTCAATGAAAGATTTGTAAAACCCTAGGAAACTGTACTGCTACTGAGGTTATTCAGTATATTTTTTTTTTCTTAGAATTCTGCTCCTGGGCCATCTTTAAGTCTTGCTTTGAGTCAAGAAAAAAACAATATGTTCAAGACAGAAAGAAATATTCTTAATCTAGAAAAACTCAAATTTCTTTTTTTAAATTTTATGTGAAAAACTTGAGTGGCCAGTCAAAGGACTGATAACAAAATAATCAAAATCTTAGAGATAGATGTTGAAAACCAAAACTGCAGTCTCTTTCTTTTGTTCCATGACCATACCTTGGACAGGAGTGTGGAAATATATAATGCTTTTTGACTAACCTGCAAATCTAAGGTCTTTCATATTGGTGTTGGTTAATATAACAATACTTTAAGTGTATTTTTTCTCTCTTATTTTATTTAAAAACTCTTCATGTTTTAAAATGTGTTGTTGCTGTCCTTGACAAAATAAGAGTAATGTTGATAGGCTAGATCTGATTTCTTTTGTATATGCTATATCTCCATTTACCCTGATAAGTTTTCTAAGGTATTATTAAAATAGTAATGTAAATAAAAGAGAAAAATATCTCAGAGATGTCCAATAAATAAGCTTTTTTTTTTTTTTTTTTTTTTTTTTTTTTTTTTTTTTTTTTACTTCTGTAAAGAAATACAGTATGGGCAAGATGATAAATGTAGTATATTGCTTTTTTGCAGAAAGACTGATGTGGATTTGCCAGAAATGGAAACAGAGGATGACCTGGTATTAACTAAAAGCATAATCAATTCAGACATCACTGTTTATTTTGATGGAATGTATACAGACTGGTTTCCCAGTTAGATTGAATATGCGGTTTAGTTATAAGAAACATGCCACATTTGGTTTGAAGAGGCAAATAATGATGTAATGTTCAATAACAAAATGAAGTGGTATCAGTGAAGATGGCATTTAATGACTGCTTAAACATATATTCTATCTGAAAATAGAAATATAAGTCTAATGAGTTAGGACATAAAATGTAATGCTTACAGGCAGTTTTGACAAACATGCTTTTTCAAAAAGTGTTTTAAAAATGTATGAGTCATCTTACTTTCCCCAGCTCACAAACTCCTTTTTGTAGATACATTTTGTTTAGAGTGAGTCTTTTGTATTTAGCAAGAGAAAAAGTTACTTTCATCTAGTGTAATTTTTATGTGGCAGAAGTGACTCTCACAGACGGCGCTATTATAAAGATGTTCAGAGGACTGAATGCAACAAATATGCAACTATCTCTGTCTTAACCTGTTGGACAAAAACAATTATCTCTAAACCTTTATGGAAAAGAGAAATAAATAGTCAGAGCACTTCAATCTAAAGTATAGAACCAAAAATACTTGAATGAGGACCTAAATTAACAAGAGGTGTCAGAACACTGTAGAGAAAAGGCATCCTAGTGTTAATTTTCTTTGCATTTCTGGTACGAGAGAGGAGAAATTACAAGAAAGAAAGAAAGAACAATTAAAACTGATAAAATCCCCGATTTAAAATATTTCCCTGAATTACAGGAATTCTACTTGTTATATTCCCCTCCTCTAGGGTTGTTAGAATTTTCAAGACAACATCTTAAATACAATGAATTCCAAAATTCCATTTTTGGGATATAAAACATAAAATGTTAGTCTTATGCCCATCCTGTAAGAAGGAAAATAGTCGGTCTAGGAACAAAGATAGTTAAACTTCATTGTTGGCACTGCCAGAGGTAAAAAAACCAAACATACCAGGGGTGAGAGGCTGAGACTGAAATGTCAGATCTGCAACTATAGATGGTAGCATCCATTTCCAGAACTGTGATCTGGATATGGCACTACATGCAGTAATACCTGCACCAGTCTAAGGCTAGAGACATTGAGTGAGATACATCATCTGATACTGAAGCCTGAGCCATCAGTAGAAGATATTAAAAATAGGAAAGTAGGCTACTCTCAGCATTCACATACATAGATCATTTATATACATACAGATAATATGATTTTTTCCTCATTTTCTCCAACTTCAGCAACTATCAGATCCTTTAGTATCTTCTAAAGACCTGGAAAGCATTTGGATAACAATAGCGTTATGATCACAACACAGACCAACTTAGATGGAAAAGATAGTCTTGAATCCTTTAGCTATTTCTGGAATTCACAGAGTCATTCCAAATACTAATAGCAGATGAAGGAGACACATTTTAATCAGAACCACGTACGTTTACAACAAAACAGCAATCATAAATCAATATCTTACCTTGAAATTCTTCACAAAATTTTTTCCCCTTGTGGAGGATACATGTGACACCGGTGCATGGTATATGAAGCCTGTTGAAGCATAACATTACTTAGAAATACACCCATACAGTATGTTTCAGAATTTTACCAATATCGTATTTAGAATAAGGTTGTTCATTGTGAATTAGTTAAGTGCCTAAGGTGCAAAACATGTGTGTTCTTCAGTTATTGATTGTGTAGCTGAGCAGTCATAAATATCCAAATAACTTAATGACACAACTAAATGTCCTGATATGGGCAGCTCTGGCAATTTTATGCAAGTTGTTAGTCATGGAAAATTCCCTTTTATAATAATCTAATGAAATGATGGAACCCATCCTGCAAAATCAACATAAATGTTATTTGCTCTTGCACAATTGCATACATAATTTATGGAGATGGCAGACGGGTTGACAGCAAACTGATTCTTAGACAAATCTATTCCATACAACTGCAGTTAATCAAGTTACTCTTTGGCTGTGTTGAATGGAATGTTAGTGGTTATAATCCCTAAACACATCAAGGAACCAAAGTTATTTGAAAAATTGTCTGTCCAAACATGTAACATCTTCCAAATTTTATCTGAATACTAAAAATGAGCAATCTTCCCCCTAAATTTCATGTAACAAAGGCATAGTCTGTCTTTTACTCCCTTTGGAGGAAAATACATTTAACTTTTCTTTGTTTATCCAACTATCTGGCTCATCATACTAATTTTGTCATTAATGGGAGAAATAAGCTTTAAAAAATCAATAGAAGACTCAGGATCTTTCTTATTTAAATAAAAAATAAGAGATTTTTAGAGTGTTTTAGAGAAAATAAAAAGATTTTTGATGTTTTTCTGAGTGAATGAACTATTGGCTATATTCTGTCAGTATTATTTCAGCAAAAGTATTAGAAATTTATTTATTATTATTATTATTATTATTGTTATTACTATTATTATTAGACAGCTGCATTAGTAAACAGAAAAAGTCATAATATAAATCTTGTCTTTTTGAGGGAGAAGGAGTAATTATGTAAGCAAATATAGAACTTGGAATGTTGTCTAAGAATCCAGATGTAAAACTTAAATCACCAATACCATATCTGAGCTATGTCTTAAATCCCTGTTAAAAATCATATTTTTGAAACTAATTTGAATATGCATTAAAAATTTTGGCAACTTTTCAAAAGGGGAAATATGGCTTAGAACACCATACAGAATGTCTCACTTAAAATTTATTCAAATATAACCTTTTAAAATATGTATGTTCATGATCATATGCAATGCTTCAGATATGTTGTCATTCTTTTATATTATCATATTTTTTTTCAAATTAAGTGTGTATGTAAATATGTAACTGGTTGCATTTCATCAGAATTGACTGTTTATCACTTCTTGTACTACGAGAAAGTCAGGTTTAAGGATGTGTGGGGTGAAATAATAAACAATAAAAACTTTTTGTCTTGGCTTTGGGGAACCCTGAGAAAAACACTGAGAATTCTAAGAAGCTACCAAACAGTTGTGTAGGAGATTTTTCTCTGGCAAATCATGAGGGATTAGATGATTGAATTATAATTGCAAAAGAAGTACTGACTGTTAGTTTCTAATCTTTGAAGAGAAAAAGAATCCTGAAGACGATCCAATCTGTTATTATATTATAGATAATCAAGAATTTGACAAATATCTTGATGATTAAAATATAGAATCAGAATGTGGGAGATTTGGATTTGCTCTTTCATTTTGGTAGATTGGATCCACATGTCTCATGGAAATGAGACTAACTCTGAAGACTTCCCCAACAGATTCCTGCAGACATTTAACTAAGCAGGGAAACATAAATAAAATTATAAAACACAATGAATACAGCCCTAAAATTTCCTTTAACAAAGGATGAAACCCATCCTGTCAATCCCCACTGTCTGAAAAGTTCATTGGTCCGATCTGAGTTCTCAACCTTTAATCCTTCACTTGCTCCCTCATCTTCTGGATGTTTGCATGGATAGATTCTGAGTGTGAAGAAAGGTTGAAGCAGCACATCCCTTCAAAATCTTGGCAGCCATGTCCATGGGCAAGGAGCAAAAAGTCTATTGCTGCTCGATTTTGCAATGTTGTGTACCTGGTAGTCTCAGTGTCACCAAGCAGGTCACTGAGTACATGCAGGTAGCGTTTGCCGGCTTACTAAGCTCCAGACCAAATGTGTGTATAATCTATGCATAATATACTGAAAAATGTTTCCTCACCAATTCTACTATTCTTGGATTACTGTGCATGTAAGATTGTGAAAATCCTAAAGGCAGAGGGAGGTGGTACAGACAGGCCTGAATGTAGTCTCTGAACCCTGAACTCTTTTATCTTTCTATGTTGCATAATCATAATCAGAAAAAAAAGGAAAAAAAAAAAGAAAATCAAGCAAAACAAAACAAAACAAAAAAATGCTTCCTCAGGTAAAGCAGCTCTCTCTCTAATCAAACTTATTTTTTGTTTTTCTTCTTTATTAAAGGAAACAAATTCAGGCCAGGGAATGCTATCCTTCCTACATTAGAAATGCACTTGGTGAGGGTGCATTTGATTCTACTGTCTGTAATATTGATGAATTATTGGTCTCAGTATGGCCCCAGTGAGACACCACTCATTCTTGGTTTCCACCTGGACATTGAAAAATTAACTGTAACTCTTGGAAGCAGCCATCCAGCCAATTTCTTAGCCGTTTAGCAGTTCATACATCAAATTCATATTTCTCTAATTTATTCGCAAGAATATTGTGCAGTATTGGAACAGTAGCAAAGGCTTTAAAAAAGTCCAAGTAGATACAATCAGTAGTTCTTCCCGTTCCACTGAAGAAGTGCCTCAGTTCTAGAAGGCCAGTAAGTGATTAGAGAATTTCAACGTAAAAAATATTGCTACACAAATAGCATAACAATGAACCTGTTAACCTCTACACACCTAGCTTTGTTCCCACAGGTTCTACTGGAATAGTACTTCTTTAAATATGCTTCCATGTTTAGACCAGCCACTATGCAGTAATTGCTATGTCCATGCAGACAGTCCAGCTTATTTCTAAATAGTTTGTACAAAATTTCTGCTTCTTTTTTCCTTCTGTAAAAGCACAGACTGGGATTTCTCTGTATACCATGGTGGCATTTGTCACAGAAGTTTTAGGAATTTAATTATATTTAAGACTTCTAGCTCTTTCCATAGTGTAATTGAAACTGTCCCAGAGATCAAAAATAACTTGCAGATGTAGAGCAATACAGAAAATTGTATCACTCATACTGGTAACAGTTAGAAAGGCAGACTATAAACCAAACATGACAAAAATCAAGGTTTTATAAGGAACTTTAAATAAATATATACATTAGTATACTATCTAAATGTACCTTGCCCAATTCAGAAGAAAAACTCATGCTAATTATGGAAAAGAAGATGGAAACTACACAAAATCAGCTCAGAAAAATACTGTGTACCACATATTTGATTTGGGATGTAGGATGCAGTATTTCCTTGACTGACAGAAATGCTTTTATTGCTATAAACAGCTCAGTTGTGGTCTCCATTATCTGTTCAACTGCTTTTTGAAGTTGTGTATAAGTTCACACTCAGTTTCCTAAACTGGATCAGCTGAAGGACTTTTTGTAGTCAGAAATGCATGTTCATCTCTGTTTACCTTGTTTTCCAAAATTCACCGCTGTAGAACCTGACTAAAACAAAAGGATTAACTAAAATGGAGCCAACTCAGCAGATGGAAACTATAAGAATACTGGCAGAAATACCACCCAGCTTCCGAAGTTTGACAATATAAATAATGTTAACTGATATGCAAAATTTTAATGAAATTGTTGTTTATTCTACAAACATTTGTGCAATTCATGAAGGCAGCAGCTGGTAACCATTGTTAAAGCACTTGAAAACCTAACTGGGAATATTAAAAAGAACTGGATTTAATGAATACACCAATTTGTGGGTTTATTAATAATTTGTTTCCTCCAAGCACTTACTGAGTAACATGATTTCTTTGTGAATAAAGTGATGCTGATGAGTCTCTAGAAAAATGTCTTGGAAGGATAGAAGTTACAAGCAGCACACATAAAATTATCTTGGACTAACAGGGGCAGTATCAAACATTAACTCCAAATAAGGATTGGCACACTGATGTATTTTAGGAAAAAAAACAGAACAAATGGTGAGCTACCTCTGACAGTTGTCTGACATTTGAGAACAGCTTATTCTCCCACCTACATGTTTTCTCAATGGCCCATTTCATAATATGAACTCACTTCTCTGTCTTGGTGATCCACTCATTTACAAGATTTTTTAGAACTTTTAGATGGGTAGCTTCTAACTTTGTTTTTTGGGAGGAAGATGGGAGGTGGGTGTTGTTCAAGAAGTGCAAGAAGCTGGTATAAAAATTGCGTGCATCCCATGGATGTGAAAATGTCCATTTATGATTTTCCTTCATCACAGAACAAGTGCCATAAATGCTATGTGTACCTCCTGTGTACAGCAGTGGGTGAAGTTGTTTCAGTGACATATCTTTTAGAAACCGTAACTCTGGAAATAATATTCATACACAACAGCAAAAAGGAAGAAGATAATTCTTACTGCTCCTGCAGCAGTCAGAAATAGAGAAGAGACTAGTAGGAACTAAATTGTGATGGATTTTTTTTGCAAACTGCCTGATCAGGGCAAAGAAGTGGATGAAATTTTCTTAAACAATTTGAAGAAGTTTTTGTATCACTGCACTAGAACAGGTTGGCCAGGACTATGCTTTTGAATATCTCCAAGGATGGGTATTCCATTTCCTTCTGATAAAAAGTTATCAGTGAGAACCTTGAGACACAGGATCTGTTATTCAGTAAAAAGGAAGAACTCGTCAGTGACTAACTTGTCAGCAACCACAAAACACTGGAGTTGAAGATCACAGAATAGCCATGATTTTTTAGAAAAACATCCATTGGACTTTTGGGTATTTTTTTCCTGCCCTATTCATATATGCACTAAAAGACAATTACAATACTAGGTTAAGATTTGCATTTCATATATCTATTTCACTGACTTTAATGAAAGTCACTTCTTTCTTGCATCATTATTTTTGTGGAGATTTTTTAATAGGTTAAATTCATTCACTTTGAGGTTGAAACTTCTGTAAAAAAAACCCCAAACAAACCCAAATTACACTGCATGCTGTGGTTTGTAAGATAAAGTTGACAGTTCAGTTTTTCTCACAAATAAATAAATAGATATCAGTTGTCTTGTTATTGTACTCTCACAGCAAAAAATATTATATAGAGATGAATACAAACAAAATCTAGCCCTAGTTGTCATCTTAATGCTCCTTAATCCAAAATAAGATAATGTCTGTATCTGTTGATCCTTACAAAGTCTAATATTTCTTCATTGCAAAAGTTAGTTTATGTTCATGATCTTGGTTTTCAAATTTTGCTTTTCAGCAATATATGACAGGGGATAGCAAAATTATATGTAAAGACCAAACACCAGTTTAGTAAAAGCACTGATTTTTTTTTTCTGTGTTTAATCCATTTCCAAACACACATAAAAATAAAACCAACCAAACAAAAAACAAACAAACAAACAAAAAAACCAAACAAAAAACCCCACAAAAAATAAAAACAACAAACAAACAAACAAACAAACAAAACCCACCAAAAAAACAACCTGTAAGGAATGTAGTCTTACACGCAATCTTATAAAAATATCCTTCATGGGGGCATGAAGTGGTGTCAAATCTGCATCTATTGGGTTATCGGATCCATCGTGATAAATTTTTCTTTATAATTTAATTACACCGACATCTCTATTCCTTGATTATCAGGGTTTTAAAAGTAGTTAACTCTCCCTGGTCTGAACCCCAACAAATGTTTTAAATGGAATTAAACAGTATGTTCTGTATTTCCCCAACTGTGAAGATTTTTAGATGGCATCATGATCCCCCTGGAGACTAATAGTATGATTTTTTTATACTGAAAAAAATTCTATGCATATTGAAAAAGAAAAGGAAAGCTAGGCAGCTTTCTTCTTAGCTTTCTACTTGGAACTTCAGCTAGGAAATATATCTTGACCTGATACTTCAAGGTTTCCCAGTTCAGATGACATAAAAAGTGTCTTTTTTTTTTTTTTTTTTTTCTTTTTTTTTTTTTCCCCCCCCCACTATAACAGCTTCCCTGGAAAATCTCAGATCCAGCAGCAGATAACAAGTGAAAAAAAATTCCTTCTAGTACGTATATGTATGATGTATGTAGACCAATAAGGAAAAAGTGATATTTAAACCCCCCATATTTCACTAATACTGCATTTTTGCTGCCTCCATTGATTCATCACACAGTACCCAGAACATGAGAGCACCAATGATGTGAGGTCTGGTGTGGTATGATAATGAAAACTCTAAACCTAACTATAATAATAGAATTGATTTAAAGGTTCCTTAGTAGCACCTTAAGGAGTGCCATGTAACTCAAATTTCCTTAATAGAGATACAGATATGCTACATTTTATCTGTATGTGTTTATTGCTTAGACTATTTTTTAAGGGCTATAGATACTGAGAAGTGTGCTCTTAAAGATTAATAGCTAGATCCAGTGTTAACATCACATGATTTCCACCAGGGAACTATAAAACTTCAAGGAGGAGATTATAATGAGGTAGAGAGATATTATGGGTATTATTTACTGTATGCTATAAGATGTTACTACCAGCCTTGTACATAAACAAAGGTGTACTCATTATTTTATTTTCTTGAACAAAGGGAAAGCGCAGGAGAGGCTGATGTGAGTTGGGTGCTGCCAGAAGTACCTGCAGGAGATTGAAATGTCCTTGTGGAGCACGGGCAACTGGGAGAACAGCAGGTAGGGTGGGCAAACAGGGACTGAGAGGCCACTGCAGCTTGTGCAGCAGCATCTGCAGAAGGGTGTGAGAGAAGAGCTGTGTGCCCTGCTTGCAGGTCCAGAGCCCTGCAGGGGAGGGCTCCACGTCTCTGACATAATGGTGGGCACTCACCTTGGAATTAAAACCAGTGGTTCTACACAGAAAGCTCCTGAGATGTCTGGAGATCAGGCAAGGTCCCAGAAGACCGGAAGAATGTTGTCCCCATCTACAAGAAAGGCATAAAGGAGGATCCACAAAATCATAGCCCCATTCATCACTTACTTCAGTTCCTGGGAATGTTCTGGAGTGCATGCTTATGTGGGCTATTAGAGCCTTAATAAGGTGTGAATGGCTGGGAAAAGTCAGCATGGATTCACCAAGGTGAAATTATGCTTCACAAACCTGTCCTATGACATATTCCATGACGAGGAATCCTGCTTAGTTGATGTAGGGCAAGTAGGCGACCCTGTTTACTTGGATTTACTAGGAATTCTCCAAGGCTTTCCATATGGTTTCCCACAGATGCCTCCTAAAGAAGCTGAAGCACTGCCTGTCTGGGGAGCAGCTCTGTGGAAAGGGACCCTGGGGGTCCTGGTGTGTAGTGGTGTGGTTTTTAGTTTACCAGTTTTCCATATACAGGTGTTCTTTGGTTTTTTATTGTTTTGTATAAATTACAATGGTTTCTCCCTGTACCCCCATGTTAAACACCTTTTTGGTTTACTCCAGTGATTTTCAGGTGTCAATCATGATTAAGAGTCCTGTCTATCACTCTGCCACCTTGCCCTGATGTCCAGAATGTTCCGGTGAAGAGGTTGAGTGACTGGCAAGGCCTCGATTCTCCCACCCCCCTAAATTGATTGATTTGTTCTACTGTCTTCCCTTTATGTTCTGGGTCACTCCCCCTCCCTTGAGATTGGTTCCAAGTTTCCCCCATCCCATTTCCCCACCCCCATACTTAAGGTACTGTACCAGAAAGAAATCTCACTTTTTTGTGGGTCTTTCTGGGTGTGTACAAGTCTCGCAGGGGCTTAATAAACACCAATTGAAACTCTCACGAGGGTTCTCCCTTCCTCCTTGCTGCTGCTTCTGCCGAAGGTAAAAAACCACTGGATACAAAGTAGAACTTTTACTGCAGCGCCTGTGCAGAGCTAGCCAGGAACGGGATGCAAGTTCCCCGAGAGGCACAGAACCACTGCACTGGAGGATGAACAGTGTGCTGCCGTGGCAGAGAAAGCCAACAGGAAGCATGATTACATTAACAAGGACTTCACCAGCAAAGATAAGTCATTGTCTCACTTTGCTGCTCAGCGGCTGCGGGGCCACATCTGGAGCATTGTGCTCAGTTTTGGCCCTGGCTCTGCAAAAGAGATGTGGACAAGCTGGAGAGAGTCCAGAGAAGGACCAAAAAGATGATTAAAGAAATGAGAAGCCTGCTATGCAGAGAAACTGAGGGAACTGCATTTGCTCTGGCTTGAGAAAAGAAGGCTTGGAAAAGATCATGTTACAGTTTTAAGAGGGTGGTTAGAAAGAAGACAACTCATTTTAAGGAAGGAGTCACTTGGAAAAGGTAAGGGGTAATGGGTGGAAATTACTCCTGGAGAAGTTCTAACTGGACACGAGAGGAAAATTTTTCACAAGAACATTATAATCTCCCCAGCAGTGGCAATGTTGGGCACTTGTATGATTCAGGTGGCCAGGGTGTTGGGACATATTATCTAGACCATGCTTTTGACAAGAAAACTTGGTCCAGATGATCCCTTCCTACCTGGTATTCTATGATTCTATCAAACATTAAAGATTTATCTGGACTGATTTTATATTAAATTCAGAAAAAAAACGCTCCAAGAATTTAACTTAACACTAAAAGTTAAATTTTTTCTTTATTTTTAAGGGGCTGTGAACCAAAATAACATTTTCATATATATGGGTATTTTAAATAAAATGTGTATCCACTTGGATAAATAAAGAGCTAACCTAGTATTTGTTCATTCCTTGAATTAAAGTCCTGTTGGAGTTTGGAAATATCATAACATTTTCATGATTTTAAACTTGTATTCTTTCTGATCTTGACTACTGCTGTGGGATTATCAGACAAGAATACTGTAAAAGCATCTGAGTTAAAAAAAAAAAATAAAAATCTGTGTTCCTATACTCTGAAATAAACCTGTTGTTTTTCCAAAAACGTACAAACAGAATTGGGCAACAAAAAGTTTGGGTTATTATTTCCAACCTACAGCAATTCCCTACTGTACATGCAGATTGATGCCACAGCTTTCAAAATTTTATTTGGAAAAACAGAGCCATCAGACAAGTCAGGACACTTGCCTGGGAGAAAATTTTGCTCATGCCAATCAGTCTCAGCCAAGCAGGCATGTATTTGAAGTTGACTTTTTAAATCCCATACAATCTATTTGAAGTTCTAAGGATACCCTTTCCTTTCCTTTTGAATAGAAATATTGTCCATATTGTATATGAAGAAGTTTTTAATACTAGGTACTATTGAAAAACCTTTCAATGTGATAAATTTGTATTTTAGATTAAAATCTATTAATTGAAAAAAAATTCTAATACTTCAACTCAAGATAAATTTTTGTACATCAGGCATGAAAACTGTCAGTTTTAGTTAGAGTTTTTCATCCTTTTAAATGAAAACCAAAAAGACCTTGATTATTATTTCCTTGAGAAATAAATGAAACTGTATGATAAAAAAGCCACAAACAATCAAACAAAACCCAATAAACTTCCTTCTCTCTCCCCCAAGTTATTAGGGAGAGCAGGTTCTGATTCAGTACAAGCTTCACCAACCTTTTTACAAATCTTGTCTGCAGTGTAGATTAGAGTTATGGTGGGCCAAAAGTGCTGGTGTGGTGCTTTAATCACGTGCCAGTCATAGTTTTATCAAGGTAAATGCCAAACTGTTTTTTCCTGGGATAGCTGCAAAACTGGTTCCTACTTTATATTAAGTTTGAAAACTAGATAAGCTTTAAATAGAGGATGCTTTTCATATATACATTTTTTGGTGGTGTTTGTTGATCTGTTTGTTTTGGAAGCAAGAAGAAACGTGTACAAATTCATACCTATTTTATTTTAGAGCTGTGCTCTAAAGTCAAGTCCTATTCGGTCTAAAGTAAGAATTTTTCTGCTTATAATTTTTTTTTTTTCCAAAATTGTAACCATTTAGAATTATCATCTTACCAGTAGCCCAAAGGGTTGGACACCTGAATCTCTACAGTTGGGATTTACCATCAGGTTTATGTAGTTTTAAGATTTCGTGGGCAATACATGGCTTTTGGCAGTGAACTCTCATTTTGTTTTATAATACTTAGCCAAGACTAAATATAGGAAAGATAAAGAAGACAAATTCTTTGGTTTTGTTCCACTGTGTCTGAACTATGAGCAAGTGCAACCATTTACTGCTAAGTTTAAAGGAGTAGAAAGAGCAAATGTACTTATCAGCCTCAAGCAGAAGTAAGCTGGAGGGTTTTACATCATTATATTATTTTTCTGGATGAAAATCCACAATAATAAAATCTGAAAACAGAATGTAGCAGACATAAATTGCATCTGAAATATTTATTTTGAACAAAAGAAATATAATGGCTACAAAAAGACAAAGTGAATTTGTGCATTGTTTCTGTCACCAACCCCAAGAAAGGGATTTTTCAATGAAAGGGTGGGTTTTGTTGTTGTTATTGTTGTTTGTTGTTGTTGTTGTTGTTTTGTCTTAAATAGGCATTGATCTGAATTTGATTTTTACCCCTAATTCTGTACAGATGACATTGCTTTTTTCAGTTTTCCCAAGTAAACTGTGCTACTACAAATAGAAAGAAAAGGATGAGATATATGAATAATTTATTTTTGTGCAAAGGAAAATTTATCCTTTTCTGCTCATTATGAAGATTCTGAAAGAGGTTCACTTTCTCACAATCTCACATGTATTTCTCACAGAAGGCACCCTTGAAACCCTGCTGCTACCAAAACCTTGCCATGCAAGCCCAGTACAACAGAAATTAAGTATTTAGAGGGTCATGTGAATAATTAGTCTAGGACAGCGGCAAGCTGAGTTAAAGATTTTGGAGGATTTCACTGGAATGAAAAGGCCTTGGCTCTGTGTAAACACTGCTCAGCAATAACTAAAACATCTCTATAATCATCACTGCATTCAGCACAAATCCAAAACAAAGACCCATCCCATATTATCCATGTTATATCCATATATTTCTGTAAAGAAAATTAACTCTGCCTCAGCCAAAACTACTCCAGTGCTTTACAAGACCATCCCATGCCTGCATTGGTACTGTTTCAGTGATTTTATATGGAAAATGCAGGTGTTTTATAAAACAGCCTTTGAGGTTTTTCAGGCTCCTGTTGCTTAACCTCCCTTTTGCATTTCTCAGTTGAATAAAAAAAAAAAAAAAAAAAAAAAAAAAAAAAACCCAAAAAACCCCCCCAAAAAACCCCAAAAAAACCCCAAAAAACCCCCAACCAAACAAAACCCAACCAACAAATGAGCAAGGAATCTGAATCTCTTTCTTGGCTTAAATTTACACTGCAGTCAGTGTTGCTCTGGCTTCTACCATATGAGAAAAATATAGGGTTGTCCTATGCTTACACTCAGTTATTGGTCACTATATTGTGAGATCTGCCACAAAAAATATTAAATAGAATACGGTTATTAGCAGAATTTTTTGGCAGAACTAGGTCTAAAAACAGTACCTAGTACAAGATACTAAGTAGTGTAAGTGGAGATAGCCTTTTTCAAAAAGGGGTGAAAATCAGGTGCTATGGTGCAGCAAGAGCCACCTTCTATCTTGCTTCAGCTGCAGCCACAGAAACATTGCTTCTTAAACCCGTAGGTCTATCAGGAATGCAAGTAAAATAAATAAGATACCTCTGAAAACGGATCATGAGTGACAGCTTAATGGTATGCAGGAAGGTCTGAGACATCTTCTACTGTTGAAAACAGCTGTAGGTTCATGCAGATGCTTACAGTGGTTATTATACAAAACTACGTGACAATCAGCAGAAGCACTGCTACTAGAGCAAAAGCTAAACTACAGAAAGGGCTGCTTTTGTGGGAAAGCTTGATATCTCCGTCATCCTAGCAGGACTGATATTTTAATTTTTTTGGGGGGGGAGGTTATTTGGAGCTTTGGGGGGGTCTTTTAGTAATTTTACTGAAATTCAATAATCAAGTTATCATATGAACCAAGGAATGTTAAATTTAAAAAGAAATGCAATTAAAAAGAAATAGATGTCAAAATAACATTTTTAATTTGTAAACTATAAAGAAAATACAGAAAATTATTGAAATACGAGCCTTTGAGACAATGGATTAATTAGAATGACATTTACTTAATCTGTGGAGTGGTAGAGAAGAGAAGTGAGGGAGAGAGAGGAAAGAAAGAGGAAGGCCATACCTAAATTAAAATCTATTATTAAAGCCTATGTGTCAGAAAACAAAGAGACTATATATATATAATTATACACATTAAGAATAAAACAATTAGCTCTCTAGTTGCCTTTTTTCTCATTTTTAATGAATGCACATAGACAAAAACAAAACTTAAAAGAAAAGTGATATAGGTGATAAGGTGGTATGAATGAGGAAAATACCACTGATCTGGTGTAATTGCTGCTGGGAGCGCTTAGTCTGACAGGTAGTTCATCAGATGGTCTCTGGCTCATTTCTCCAGTCTGTGTTATGATATGGTTGAACTTTCTGGGTCAGAGAAAACCTGTTTGGTCTTTTATTCTCCTTTATTTTTTTCCTTTTCAGTAAAGTGTCATAAGCTGGTGAAAAGGAGATAGAAGAAAAATGGCCCTTTTATTTGACATTTACTCTCTAAGAGAAGACAACAGTAGAACTCAATGTTTCTTAGGCTTATTCTTATGATTAGTTGAGTAGTTTCAAGGTATTCCCACTCATCAGCCAAGGTCAAGACATAGCAGTAAGCCTAGTGGTGCACGAAGAGTGTCTCAAGTCAGCCAAGACATCCACTTTTCAGTCCCCTGAAATTTTTCCATCTTCAATTTTTCCTTTTCTGAGAATTCTCAAATTCATGAGAAAGAGGTCTTATTATTTTATCCAATGTATCTAACTTTTCATACCCTAGCTTTCAGAGTTGTGCTCTTTGTACCTGTTAAGAGCAATCTAGATAGAGAAGCTAGAGATAGAATTCATATATATTACGATTTTGAATCAATATTCTTGGTTGCTTCAAACTCTGCCTCTCTTCTGAGACATTGAGATGCATTCCCAATTCTGCTGCCTGTATTTTCTTTTTTTGCAGCTTTCTCATCAGCCCATATCATCATATTTACTTGAGACACTTCAAAAATTTCCCTTTTTCTGTGCATAGCCATCTGGTGCAGACTGAGTCTTCATAATTACAACATAATGAAATATATCCTTTATCTCTCTGTGAAAGCAATGCACTAACAAGGTTTCATGTTCTATCCTTCCACACATAAACCAAAATCCATTTCATTGCTTAGCTAGTATGGAGTGATTTCTAACCTGAGACTTCCTCCTAAATTTGTTAATGTTAGACCTGTGCCTAAATTTGCTCAGTGCTTAAACAATAGGTGACAGAAATTAGCAAGGTAAACTACTTTGTAAGAATTTTGGCTATGCATGCTATTTGAGAAAGCTTGTAGTTACAGGAGGCCTAAATGATGAATCAGTAATATTCAGAAGGACAGAAACTCCACCATTTCAAAAACTGTGCTACTTTCAGCTGTCATCTAATTTTGTACAGAATAGAATAAATTTCTTCTACTGACCCCGTGCTCCTGGCAAATCTTGAACTCTTCTACAGCTCATCATGGAGTAAACTGATCAGGGCTGCCATCTGTGTTGTGCTTAGGGTTTAGATATTATATTGGGATGCTCTTGCAGCCTTATGCAAGCCTGTTGGTGAAGGATTGAAGGAAAAGTCACATGGTACTTCCTATACAAGAAAAATAGGAAGCATGAAAAGACAGATGACGATCCCACTTTAGACCGCTGGTAGTGAAGTGCAAGGTAATTGAGATGTGGGAATCGATAGGTTCACATTTAGTTTAATTATGTTTGAGAAACATATATCTCATAAAAATATTTTAATGCAGATCAGAGACTGCAACAATCTGTTTTAAGAGACTGTTTATATCCGTGCCTCGGGTAAGCAGTCTCTCAATCCTAGACAATAACTTCTAGAGCCAGAGTGTAAAAGCTGCAACCTGAAGAAACTCAGAAGACATTGTCAAAAAGTCATTAACATGCTGTGAGGATGCTGTAGTGTGAGAAGGTGTCTAAGAATTCCTGTTCTGTGGGATTGCCAGCTCTCTGTGCTATGTGCAGTGTGCCTAAGAGCAAGAGGCAGCAGCTGCTAACAGAGCTGTAGTGTGGGAATGGAGCAAAGGGAGAGCAGCACACGAAATTCATGCTATTGTAGCAAAACTTCACAACCACAATATTCAAGTCAAGTGTCAGTGCAGGAGAAAGCAAGCAACCAGCTGGCCTCAGAATTGCCTCACCAAAGGAGAAGACTGTTAATAATAGATAATGTCTTAGGAATTAAATATATTCTATTACCTTGTCTGTCTACCTTTAAATATTTTCTTTCTCAGCTTCATAAAATATTGTTTGTTTAAATAACTGACTTCTGTTTGTAGTAGAAGAAAACTGATCTTCAAAATGTGTAGTTTAATCCTCTGATGTCTTTGGGTAGAGGCCTGAACCAGTGCTTTATCAGCTACCCAAATTATATGGATATTGTCCTTCTTGCTGCCAATCAAGTATTGGCAGAAAGGTTACAAATACTTTGTATGCAAAAAAAAAAAAAAAAAAGGTCAATTTTTCTTCCATTTATTTGTAAAGATTTTTTAATGAATATAATAGCAAAAGAAGGCTTTTCGTGAAAACAGAAAACTGGTAGAGATGTGAGAAGAATGGACCAAAGTGTAAATTAAAATAATTTAAAAATCTAAATATTATGCTAATTAAATGAGAAACATAAAACTGCTTGCTCCCTATTGTTGTAGGAAATGATAGTAGTGATTGGAATTGAAAGGAGGAAGATGCTGTAAATGAGAAGACATACAGGTGGTAAAATGATTAATGTTTCATCTAAACAGTACAGGTGTCTGGCATTTCTTGAAATGCCCAAGAAATAAATGGGATATTTATTCTCCTTGACAGGAAGAGGAAAAGTTTGTCCTTGATTCTTCATCTCAGCAAATGAAGTGTTGAGTGAACTGTTCTGTTGATTTATTATAGTGGTATCAACTAACACTTACTGAAAAATTTCCCTTGGTATTTTCTCTATGAGCCACTGTTTTGCATATTTCCCCTCTAACCATGAATGTTTAAATTTAGAATACACTGCATTCAATCTGGTAAAGCAGATGGACATGAGAGACCTCTGATACCGCTAATTCTGCTCTCTCTCTCACATTGTGGTTTAACCCCAGCTGGCAACAAAGCACCACCCAGACACTCATTCACCTTCCCCACCTTAGCAGGATGGCAGAGAGAATCAGAATGATAAAAGTGAGAAAACATGTGGGTTGAGATAAAGACAGTTTAACAGGTAAAACAAAAGGCACCCACACACAATCAAAATAAAGCAAGGAATTAATTTACTACTTCCTGTGGGCAGGCGGGTGTTCAGCCATCTCCAGGAGAACAGGTCCCCATCATGTGTAGTTTTTAATTGGGGAAAAAAATGCCATCATTCTGAACATCCCTCCTTCCTACCTCTTCTCTCTGCTTTATATGATGTGCATGATGCCATAAGGTATGGAATATCCCTTTGGTCATCTGGGGTCAGCCGTCCCAATTGTGTCCGTTCCCAACTTCTTTTGCACTCCCAGCCTCCTTTCTGATAGGGTGATAGGAAAAGCGGAAAAGGCTTTGACTCTATGTGCTCAGCTCTGCTCAACAATAATCTCTATATTATTGACATTCTTTTCAGCATAAGCACAAAATAAAAACCCATGAAGAAAATTAGGCCTACACTAACCAAAATTAGTGCATATGTAAAGCAAAATATGAATCCAAAGCCTGTATATTTTCCTGTCATTTGTTTTTGTAATTATTTGATTTAGAGGATCTTGATATTTTTCCTCTGCTCTAGATCAATTAATGCATCAATATATATTTAGATTTTAGTACAGACCATAGTCTCCTTCTAATGACATTCATCTGAACAGTTTTGCTTTTGTAGTTGTTTCATCATGAATAGTTTGAAACTCAGCCACTTGGAAATTCTGCTACGGGAAGTTAATCTTCACCTCACTTTCTAGAACTTCACGTGCTTGAGAAAATTGCATCACTTCTTGGTTTTATTAGTCCATTTTTGAAAAACAGACAAGCAAACTACTATCACAAAATCCTTATCTGAGGTACAGTAGCTTGAAATTTCACTCAGAAATAAGATGATTCACAGAGGTAGATATATTAAACCTGCCATCCATTCATATTTTTGCAGACTCACATAAGATGTGCATTTCCATATTTCTGTTCATCGGCATAGAAAATTAACTTTTGTTAGGAATATTACTGTGTAAAAAATAAATGGAAATCTTGGCATAATTTGTGAACCTGACCTGATACATCTGCTAACATAATTGTAATTTGCCTGTGTAGTAGAAAAACCTTTCAGAGTATTAGTATTTCAAAGAGTAGTTATTTGTACTAAGTTTGTTTGGTATTTCATGGTGAGTTTTTTTTGGTTTTTTGCTTGTTTGTTTTCTAATAAGGCGTCTGTTTTCTTTTTGGATAAATCTTTGTCATGGAGGGTAATACAGAGAGTCAGGAACTCATTCATGTGTTTTGCAATATTTTCTTTCTATTCATGTTCTGTTAGTTTCTTTTAGAAACAGGAAGGAAGGAAGGAAGGAAGGAAGGAAGGAAGGAAGGAAGGAAGGAAGGAAGGAAGGAAGGAAGGAAGGAAGGAAGGAAGGAAGGAAGGAAGGAAGGAAGGAAGGAAGGAAGGAAGGAAGGAAGGAAGGAAGGAAGGAAGGAAGGAAGGAAGGAAGGAAGGAAGGAAGGAAGGAAGGAAGGAAGGAAGGAAGGAAGGAAGGAAGGAAGGAAGGAAGGAAGGAAGGAAGGAAGGAAGGAAGGAAATGATAGATTAGGATTTTGCTCAGAAAGGTATATTATATATATGCTCAGAACCCACCAGAATATTTTGGGGAAAAGTTTTTAAAATACTTCATTTTGACAGTTTGATATTAAAAAGAAAAAAAAAGAAGAAAAAAAAAGAAATTAAAGAGAGACAAAGTTTTCTTTTTTCAAGAAAATTAGTTGAGTAACTGATTATAGGCCCATTGGATGAAATAGATATGTTCTTGTAAAACAGTGTTTTAATCCAATTATTATTTTCAAAGACAAATCTTTCCACTCAGACATTTTATATTACAACTTTTTCTAATATTTAATACCATTTGTGAACTATTTTGGGTGTATAATGGTTTCTATATTTACCAATATAGCAAATGCACTCTCTAGATACGACCTTTTTCTCTAACATGCGTTCAAGTAAGAGTATAATTGATAATGCTAATTAATTTCAATGTAATAATAATTCCACATTAAAAGGATTATTTAAAAAGGATTTCTACCACTGCTCAATTTTTGAAGTACCATGTCACGTATACCTTGTTTCCAACAATCCTATGAAATACCTCTTAGTGTCATTTATTCATAAGGATGATGACATTTGCATCCTGTTATATTATATGATCTATAAGTACGAAGCTCTACACAACACTGCTGTTGATAGTCTGATTAAATCTTATAACAAAAAACCTTTAAATATAATAATTGACAAAGGAAATCTGTTGTGAGAAAATGACAGATGCCAACAGGGCTTTCAATCAATATAATTGAAAAAGTTTAGTGCACAGTCCTTTCTAGAATTGTTATTTGCTGACTGTGATATTTGATATTGGTCCCCTTTCATTACTTTTTTCCACAACAGCAACCACATACCTCGATACTGTCATGTCCCGCTTTTTTCTTGACAGTTATCCTGGTTGCTTCTTGTTAGTGGCAAAGTTAACTGAACCTCAGCCTCTGTACATCAATCATCTTCCAATCTACTGAGCAGATGGTTTCATGATAGCTTTGTCTAACATTTTCAGTTTAAACTCCTAACATTTCAGAAGCAAGTCTAATGTTTTAGGTATACTGTCTCTTTTTTTCCTTTTTTAAAATTTTTTCTTCTCTGTTTTTAGGACACAAAACTAACACAAACCAGCATATTTCTGTTTATGCTTCATTAAGTTTGCTTGAACTCATAGCTTTTTTTAGAAGTTTTCCTTTTGTATGGAGGGTGGAGGCAAAGTTTACCAATTGACAAAAAAACAAGTGCAGTTTTTGGTGATGCTCTGATGTCACCAACTCTGTATAAATCTGACTTCATTATTAGTTAATTAATGCATTATTTACTAAACCAAACCCAATTCAGTCACAGGCTTTCTGAGAGATCTGAGCAAAATCATGTAGTCACAGGTTCATCTTAGCCAGCTTTATGCACTCATTATCCTTATGCTTGTGATTGCAGTTTCCTGTCATAGTCCACATAGAAAGACCAGTTCTTCAAAGAGGGATAAAGTTGACTTAGGAAGTTTCTTCAGGTTTTTATAGACTGCAGAATTTCTGAACATATTCTCAAACCTTACTTTCACCTGCAAGATATGCTATTAGACTGTATACAGCACTCTTTATCTAATGTACACTCTGTGTTTGTGCATCATACTCATATTAAATCCAAGATATAGCACTATACCAGTTACTGAGAAACTTAACTCTTTTCTAGTTGAAAACTGAACAATCTAGGACTTATATGATACAAATTGTATGAGTCCTTAAGTGTTGACAAGGTACTAATAAGACAACTATGTGTAGTCAACACAAGAGTGTTGTGGCTATTTTTCACAGTGATATTTCTGGAAAGCTACAGGGAATTGATTAGGTAGTATTTCATTTGCATGAAATATTTAGATTCCAATTAGTTTTTAAATCATTATGGCAAGATAGTCAATGTAAAATTTCCTATACAAATATGACCAAATTTAAGTGCTATTATCCACATGTCAGGGATAATACAATGGGAATCACAATCCCTCCACCATACTGTGCACTTCAGTGTTGTGTAGAATTTACTTCATCAACTACAAATACAAATCTGAAGCATTATCTTATGGGACTGAGGTGCAGGTTAACATATATATATATAATTTTTATTATTATTATTATTATCCTTTCATTGCAAGTAATAGCTTGAGGAAACCTCTTAGGCCTGGAAGTCAGGCACAATAATTTACTTAATTACCCTCTCAATAATCAACAAAGCTTTTCTTCTAGATAAAAAAAAAAAAAAAAAAAAAAAAAAAAAAAAAAAAAAAAAGATAGGAGCCTGAATACTAGACAACAAAGACAAGATCTATAACCTAAAAACATCTTTATTCATGTTTTTTTTCTAGGTGTCTGAGAGATGGCACATTAGTTTATGTACTGGAATGAAAGGTTTTGGCATGAGCAGAACATAGATTTGAGCGAGATATGGTGTAATTGACATTTATACTAAACTAGACAGCAATACGAAATAATTCTTTACTATTTGCATTGCTGTAAATGGGAAGACTTTAGCCTGGAGGTGTGGCAGAGGGAACACAAAGATCAGAGACCAAGAAAAAGAAGGTGCTCCATGACAAAGGAGATACTGCAGCCAATGGAGACCCTGAGCTAGAGTAGATTTTTCCTGGCAGGATCTTTAGCATGTGTGAGAACTCAGTAGGGAACAGATACCTTATTTATTTATTTATTTATTTATTTATTTAATTATTTATTTTTTTTTTTCTGAAGAGCTGCAGCTCATGGAGAGCTTGCACAGCAGAAGGGGAAAAATGTGAGGAGAAAGGAGAAACAGGGAGGAGCTCTTGTAGACTGACTACAACCCCCATTTCTTATTCCCTGTAGTGATCAAGATGAGGATAGAAAAATCAGAAGTGAAGAAATTAAACTGAGATTAGAAAAGTGCCGGGTTTGGTCTCCTCACCCGAGCTTAAAGATGATAAAAAGTCTTTTTTCCATCTGTAAGCCCCGAGCCAGGTCGCAAGAAAGAAGCAAAGTCCTCAAGGTCTTGTTCTCTTGATATTTCATGTTTTTTATTGTTTCATATCTTAAAATGTTCTCCGTGCCCCGCTGAGATCTGAACAGCAGCAAGGACACGAGGCGACTCCCCCCACAGTGGGACGTTGCAGTCCCTTTATACAGAAGGTTACTTATCACCTGTTTATACTTATATTCCAATACCTATCACCTATACTAAAATGGTCAACTTTACTCTAGTCCAATCTCCTTAAACTACTTTGTGCCACCGTCACCAAAAGATGGAGGACAGGGGAGAAGAAGGAAGAACTAAGGGCAACACCCTAAATCCTCCATCTTGTCCCCCATGTACCTATATACTAAAAACTCAAAACTACATAATTTCTCATCCTATACCAAACTAAACTACCTTTTTCACATCTCTGTGATTTGTAATTCTTCCCTCAATGTTGGAAGCCATTCCCATGGACTGAAGTCAAAGGCAGTGTCCTCCTGGGCTCCACGCCAAGGTCTCTAACCCCCCTGTACAGCTCCAAAACCCCCCTGTACAGATTCCAAACCCCCCTGTACAGATCTCAAACCCTCTTGCTCAGGTCTGTGACCTCCCAGGGCATCCAGAGGAATGCCCTGGATTCCGACAAAAAAGAGTGAGGCAAAGAACTTTGTCTTTTTCTGTTTTCCATGACTCAACTTAGTAATTGCATTTTTCTTTTAATCGCTAATATATTATTTTAATATTCCCATTGTAGAGTCTATTTTGCCTGCAGTGTCAAATTGGTAATCTCTCCGTCTTTAAATCTGTGACCTTTTACTTCTTGTTTGTCTGATTTCTTCCTGCTGTCATGCTAGAGGAAGGTGTGAACAAACAGCTGGGTGGGTATTTGGTATATAATGACGATGGTCTGGGCAATTTTCCCTCAGAAGATTTTGTCTACATTTAGAAACTTTAAAGATGCTTCTACCCATTTCTTCCCTCTCCCCTTTGTGTCCCACTTTTAGTTTTCAGCAAGTATATACTTCATGCTGAAGTATATACCCACCACCAATAGTGGAATTTTAAAGGAGTATTTTCTAAGTTCCAGTTTTGATGCAGTTGAAGTAATACATGTAAAATCTGCTTTGGTCTGTCAGAGATATGTATCTGATTTGGACTGTTTTATCTTACTACTTGTTCTTACAAAATACAAATAACTTGACTTTAACCTGTAAGAATAATAATACCTCATTAATGTTGTTGCTCATGTGCTTAAATACTGAAGCTTAAAAACTAAAGTAGTTTAAAACATAGGTAAATATACTGAGTTTAACATGTTAGCAGGATCATAATTTTTAGAGCAGCATGTTCATGCCACTGTATGTGAGGTGGTGTTACCATTTCCTTATAAATAATTTTAGCAATTTTAACTCAGTTAGGGAAAAATCAGTCTTACTGCATTTTAGAAAAAATTATAATGCTTAATGCATCTTCCAGCCTGAAGGGAACATATGATAAAATTTAGCATTTTCCTCTAGGGGCTTAAGGAAAGAATCTAGACATTCAACTTTAGCCAGACATTTTAAACGTGTTTCTAAATGCTACTTTAAATGTAGAGCTTGTTTAAATATGATACAGTTATATACCAGGATAAGATGATTTGGGGATGTATTTCTGGAACATACACTGCAATGACTACTACTGTTTGTCAAACAATGAGTGATAAGAGTAATGTTACTCAGAAGTCACAGGAAGGAGAGGCTATTTCACGTTACCAGATTATCCAGAAATCATGGGTGTGCATTAGGAAGGAGAAAATATATAATTCCAAGACTTTAAAAGAAATACTGAAACCACTTAAATGTTGATTTATTTGTGTACTAGTAAAGAGCCTTACTGATTTCTTGTGAACTATGCACTTGGCTGAAGCAGACATTTAAAGAATTCCTGGATTGTTGCTGAGAGCGAGATGTTTTGAGCATTTTTCATGCATCTTTCTTAAAGTCTGGAAGCAAAAGGGGAAAAAAAAATTGAGAGAAAGTGAAGAATAAGTGGTCATGTGGCAAGCAGGGTTCACCCTAGTCTACTTCTTAACAATATGAGCTAGCAATTAGAAATACTTTTTCCAGTGTGGAAGCATTAAACACAGACAATTCTACTGGAGTCATCTAAAGTTCAGTGATACAAGTTCTGTGTTCGATTCTAAAGGCCAATTTTTTTTTTTTAATTCTCACTTTCATCAAGGTTCTGCAGCAGGATTAATGGAGTTGAAGTTAATATAAGAATTTGATCATAATTGTTGAGAAACAAAGCAGGAGTGGCTTTGCAGTGGATGAATAATTTTGGTCAAATGCTACGTTATTAAAGGTAGAATGAAAAAAATAAATTGACTACATCACAGTTTCTAAATTTTATCTTGACTTTTTTCTCTTTTTTTTTTTGGTCCCTGCAATGTCAATAATTGTATAAAAATTGTGCATACAGTGTTCTGACAGAGCAGCAAACACTTCAGTAAGTTTTGCATGAGGTAAATACTGGAACAAAAAGGAAAAGACCCATAGTGGGCATATCTGGTCTTCACAAAACCTGAGTGATTACTATACTTTTCTACATTTCTTATAAGAAGTTTCAGTTCAGAAAATATCAGGTGTTTTTTTTGTATGGTCGGCTTGGAGCTTTTCCATCTTTCCTAAAGAGACACTGCAAAATCCCATTTTTTGAAACACCTTTTTCTTTGTCTTAAAGCACATTCAGTTTTGTTCACTTGGCATGCCCATATCACTTGGAGTGCCATTGTATCTTAACATTCAAATTATTCCAATCTATTGAAATCAGCATGATCAGATAAGAGGTTTTATTTTGCAGACTTGGCTACGACCTCATTAGATATCCTCAGAAAATTTTCAGACCCTGTGAAGTTTGTAATGCCGAGTTCTTGCACATGTTGCAGATGAACCACCTGAGGAGCTAAAGGGTCAGATAAACCTTGAAGAAAATAAAGCTTTTAAGATATATAGATAGAGATAGAGATGATACAGATTTTTCTTTCTCCCATGACACTCTACGGAACCTTCAAAAATAGCTGCTGCTTGCTTTACTTTTTGATACTATATTCTGTTCCACTGTAATAGTATCTGGAATTAGATCCTCCACAGTCTTTGAAAATCTCTATCCATATTTCTTGTTTGTGAAATAATCATCCAGGTTTAGGGTTTTAATTCAACACCGTTTTTGTACATTTAGAAACAATCTAATTTCTAATCATAGTACATAAAGCTCTGATTTAAGTAACTAGTCCTCTTATAAGAAAGATTACTCCGATGTTAATTTGCCTAGTGTGAAGACTGCTTTTAAACATGTAATATAGATTTTAATAATATTCCATTTAACTTGATTGATGTTTCAGAAGAAACTATCTATTCTGAACAAACTCACAAGATGTGGTTTTCTCAATTTCAAAAAGTACATTCCCATCTAGTTCTGGCTTTAGGAGTATGAAAGCTAATTTCTAACAGTGCTCATTGCTTCTAACCTGACTTTGATTGTTACTGTTGAGCCCTGCATCTCTGGAGAAGGTTAGAAAAACAATCCAAAAGAAAAAAATAAAAAACAAAATAATCAAGCAAGCAAGCAAACAAGGAAGAAGAAAGCTTTGGTCAGTAGATGGCAGTAAGAGCTATCAGGAAGCCTGTAGGCTCAGCTCAGACCTTTAGCACATTAATCATACATACAGCAAATTCCACACAGTACAAGCTGACAAAGACCTTGCTTTGCTACAATCAATCTTTATTCACCACTAGATTACAGTGGTTAGATATACTTGATTGCCTCAGATCTAGGATAAAGCTTATAAAAATCTATATATGTAATCGGCTTAAATTTTTGCTATTGTATTTTAGATTTTGTTTTTATTTTAAACTGAGCTTTGGATGAAATTGGTTTATTCTTACCTCTGCTATGGGACAGTCTATCCGTCACCTTGACTACGAAGTTGTAATTTAAATGGTTGGGTCAGTAAATGTTTAAAGTGTCATTCTGTTATTTACAAAGGGAAGTATGCAGCTAATAGACTGTAGTTGAAGGAGAACTGTCTTAGCTCACTTGTCATTATTCCAAGACTTTTGCTACTGCGTGTCTGTTGTAAGCTGAAATAACACCACAGCTGTGAAATAAATGCTGTATTGCACTGCAGAATCCATTTTGTACAGCTCTGTTCTCTGGTCTCATTTTCTATTTCAAAAAGTCAGGATGTATCAAGGATGCTCACTTTGGAAAGTTAACAATGCAAACATTCTCCTGAAGTACACTTGACAACAAGAACTAGATATGTATATTTCAAATAAAAAGGCTAAAAATGGAATAATGATGTGGGGTTTCTTTGCATTTCACTCTATAATGAAAAAACTTATTTAGAAATGTATATTTAGCTTTGTGCAATCTTGCAGATTTGAAGTGCTTAGTTTATATAAAATTGAACTCCATACTATATTTCTTTTAGTTTATATAAAATTGAACTCCATACTATATTTCTTTTTTAGGCTCTATTTTGCAATCTATGTATTTCTATAGCAGTTCATGATATTTGATTACTTAACAGCTCTTTCTCCATGAAAGAAATCTCTGTTAGTTTTCTGCTTCTCATTCAGTGATGCAAATATGCAAAACAACAAGAAAAAAATTTAAATCCCAAAACACCTTGCTGCGTATGGTGGTGTGTTTTATTTTCACATAATTACATCTAAATGACATTCTGTAAGGTTAAAAAATACTAACATTATCAAATGAAATAGAAATTATTTGTTGTATTCAGTTACAGTTTTAGAGGTTGTTGTGGCGTACAAGGTAAAAAAGAATCACCTTGGAGAGAAGATATATTGAAACACACACACACATATAGATATACATTTATATAAATGATATTAGAGATGGTGACAGGATAAGAATTCTTCTAGTACTTTTTCAATATTAGGAATCTCTACAGGGCTTCTGAGTACCTGCCTTTCCTGTTTGATTTTTCCTTTAAAAACTCAGCTGCCACAGTTCGAATGCAGATGTACGAGTCAATAAGCACCTTCCCCCAACCCCTCCCCGGCTGACAATGCTGTTTTGTATTCTGCTGAAATCAGCTGAAGTGTGCCATACTGACACAGAAAGAAAACAACAGGTGGTGATTTCAGATTTCCCAGATGAGGACTGCAATCAGTTGATCAAACTGCAATTGCTTTTTGCTTTGGGATAAACACAAATATATAGGGATTTTTCATCGGGGTGTTGTTTCACTGGGATCCGGCTACTTCTGACATCATCAGCTTAAAATACACCTCCTGTAAAGGCAGATAATGTTGTCCTTTTGCCAAGGACATTCACGTAAGTCACAGTGCTCTGTGCATGCCTTGGCTGTAGAAGAATAATTTGCTTTAACTCTTTGAGAAATAAATCTATTTTATTGACAACTTATCCATTGTAACATTTGTGCATCGTTTGTTTTTCTTTAGTCTTATTTGTCACTTTTCTCATTAAACAGAGCATTCCTTTAAAAAAAAACAAACAAACAAAAAAAAAAGCAAAAAAAAAAAAAAAAAAAAAAAAAAAAAAAAAAAAAAGCCTTGCTGATCAAGTGCCAAAGAATACACAATAGACTTTTATGAAAAACTGTGATGTAGTAATTGCAAGTATAAGCAGTATTGAGCAACCTGTAATCTAATACTTTGGTATTAGATTTTTCTTTTCCTTTTTGAAGTGATTGGTAGGCTGTGGATAGCTCTATCCATTTTTTTTTATTAATACAGTAAATTATTACCTTTGTTTCTCCACCAGCATGAAGGTTGACATAGACAACATTTCAAAAAGAAGAAAAGAATGTCAAATATGTATAGTATTTTTTGACTAAAATTGTTGGCGCCAGGCTGAAAAGGAGTCATGAAATACCAGCATAATGTTAAAACTTTGTAGGAAAATGCTGTAATTTTTTAAAATTTAGGGGTTTGTTGTTTGCCTGTTTTTAAATTTGTTTTACACAATCAGAATGTCTGGATCCTGAGTCTCTTTAAGAAAATGTCCAAATCTTACTAATACCTCTCCTGAATTTATAATCACAGCTTGAAATTTGTTGGAATTGTGAAGAAAGTCAGCAGATAAAAGTGCACTCCATTAAGTTTATGTTAATAAAAAATTCACACTGATCAAAATTTATTCCACCTTATTAATTCAGAATGAAGTAAGATAAACACAGGCTTAACAGCTTCTCTACTAAACCCCAAATTCAAAAAGCTGGTGTGAGTTCTGCTAGTAATTTGTTAGTATGGAGATATTTAGAGTCATTTTCTTCTCCATTGCAGGTTTTGTATGGCGATATTATAATGCAGTGATATCTTGCTCGGGAAGAGGTGTTTATAATATTAATTTAGTTCTCTTTAATATCAGAACTTCAGAGCTAGTGACAAAATGATGCAAAAAGTTAATAGTGTTGGAGAAGAACAAAGTAAATAATGACTTACAGTTCAATCAATATCAAAACTTTTGAAAATTAAAAAGGTGAAAGACAAGTAACTCCAATTTGACAACCCACCTTGAGTATTTGGCTGTGAAGGAAAATACAGAAGAAAAGGGAGAACTGGAATTACAAAAAAACTATAGAGAAGTGCTTTTCATGTAGCATTCCAAATGAAAGAATTAATTTCTGTGTTTCAAAATAGTAGAACAATTAACTCACAATCAAGAAAACTTTTTTTTTTTTTTTTAAATGAAGGTTCAGGTATCAACTGTGTATGAAATTACATAATTATTTCATCAAAGAGAAAATATTTGAAGCTTTATTTGTCTTTCAGAAAAAATTACAGAACCTTTTCATTAAACACAAAGGCACTCGCTGCAATAATGTCCTGTGATAACTTCATATGATCCAACTGTCAGTCCTTTGTATACACAGTTCTTTGTGTTGAATGCCCTTGCTAGGGCAGATAGCTTAGCAGTAGAAAATACCTTTCTCCACCTGTCTGCCACTGTATTCATCCATCATTTTTGAAATATACTGTCTTCACTTTAGACAAGAAAATTCATTGTAAGGGCGTATTGAAACCATTGTGACTCGTTAGGTTGTTACAAGACTTACAGGAACAAGATACAGTATATTGTGATTAATTACTTTTGCTTGTGGATACCAGAGTATCCAGGCTGCCTGCTTGCGAAAACGATAAGTTTTAAGTGATATTGTCTGATGAAAGACAGAATGAGCTGGATGTAAGACAGAAGTGGATAGTAAAGCAGGTGGCATAATCAGTTCAGAAGGTCAGCTGAGTAACTGGCTCACAATTCCTAGTGATGCCTCATAGGGTTCAATAACAGGATCAGTAGCATTCAGCAACTTTTATAAGAGCTAGCCTGATCCCTCAATGAGCTTGTATAAGATACCAAGCTGGGGGAAGCTGCTGACACTCTGGAGCATATGACTGATACCCAGGGTGACCTGAACAACCTGAAGAAGTGAGCCAATAGAAAGGTTCTGAAGATCAAATGTAAATGCAAACCCCTGCACCAGGGAAGAGAGGAACCCCTGTTACAGTGCAGGATGGGAACTGATTGGCTGGAAAATCACATTTCTGAAAATGACCCAGGCTCAACAATAAATTGAAAGGGTCAGGAATGTGCCCTTCTAGTAAAGGAGACCAAATACACCATGAGAAGAACTAGCAAGAATGAGCCTAGTAGGTCAAAGCATGTCATTATTCCTTTCTAGCACTTGTGAGATTGCATTGGACTGATGATTCTGCCCTTGGGCTACCCATTCCAAGAAAGACATTAGCATACTGGAGGGAGTACTAGAGGAGTACACGAAAATCAAGAGCTGGAGCACATGAAACAGAAGAAGATGAAGAGATTTGGTTTGTTGAACCTTTCAAAGAGAATGCTGAAAGGGGGAATTTTATTATTGTCTTCAAAACCCTAAGGGAAGTGTGTGAAGAAGAGAGATTTAAACTTTTCTCAGAATCTTACAGCAGAAGAATGGGAGGCAACAGACTCAGGTTGGAATGTGGAAAATTTTCAGTTAAAAAAAAAATCAGAGGAGTCATTTTAACATCGATCAAAAACCGTGTTGCATTTTCTGCAGATACTGTGGAATATCCATCCTTTGGACACATTCAGAATTTGACTAGAAAAGGTCCTAAACAATGTTCTTTAACTATATGCATTTATAATTCTTTCTATAAGGGGTTTAAACTACAAGTCTTCTGGAGGTACATTCTGAGGTTTAGAGAGGGGAAACTGCATTTTGCTGGTTCTGCATGTGAAAACTTGAAGTGGTGGGAAAAAAGACATATTTCTTCTCCTTTGAACAATAGAGATCCAAGTGAAGATGGTGAGAAGTCTTCAGAGGTGAGGTTTTAGAAATACCAGGACAATGAAGCTTTATCAAAAGTAAATGCTCACTGTTTTTGTGAGCAGAATCCAGTCTCGGCTGTATTGAAATAATGTATTTATGCACTATAAGTGACCCAAGGGGGCATAGGAGACTTTGGTTTTACTTTATGATTCATTTAATTAGTTGCTTATGAAGATCACACTTCTACATATTACTGAACTGCATTCTTAAAACTCTTTTGGTGTGGTGGATTGCTCTTGGCATCTATAATTACTACAGATATTCTGAGACCATGTCTGTCTTACATAAAGCAGTACCATGTATACACAAATATCCTACTGTTTGATATGACAGATTCAATAACATTTAATCTGCACATAATTCCATATGCATCTACTGGTGATATCTGGGAAGTTGAAATCTCCCATAAGGATAAGGAAGATTTTGAAAAAAGTGAAGTTAGAGTTGCAGTACATTGGAAAAGTAAATACTCAACTTGTTCTTTACCATTTTATTGCCATCAGTCATGTTTTTTGACATTATTTTTTCCTAAAATAGGCACCCAATGTCATCTGGGATCCTGTAGGTATGCAAAATATTCACCCAGAGCTCACAGGTATGAGAGAAGATTTAGAAGAGACTCATATCTTTCTGATCAGCAACTTGACATCTAAAAGGCTTCCCCATAGTGCCTAAAGCTATTCCAGATAAATATACTTAGGCAGCTGATTCTCATCCTTCCTCTTCTATACTTTGAATCTTATTTTCTATCTAAGTTCCTTAGAGGTCTTGGTTAATTCTTTCAGCTGTTACTATTAGTGAAGGCAGTGTGAATGTCTGAGCCAGGACATAAAGTTGCACATCTTTCCAGTGAGATCAAGCCTCATTTTGTCCATATTAGTTTGAAAAATCTCTAAGGAAAGATAATAATGTCTTTCTATAAACACTCTGTAGCCTGTTGTTGCTGTCAGAGCAAATGCTTCTAACAAAATGGTGGGAGGTGAGACTTCAGATTTAGTGTTTAACTGAGCAATAAAATAAAGGCATTTTGGAGTGTGAAAATAAACTACAAGAAAAATTTGAAGCAGTAGCTTATATTGAAGGGAAAAGGTTTTCCTTTTCATGCAAGATATGCTGATCCCATAAGATAATAAATCTTGCATTATGTCAATAGAAAAAGAAACACATTCCAAAGAAAGCATATACAAGTCTGGTATAAGCACCTTTGTAATCAAGTAGATCTTGTCTCTCAAGCTCTTAAGGCTCTCAGGGTGAGAATAGCATTTAACATATGCAATAGAAGAAAAACTACTGTGGAAAAGACAAATATTAGTGCAAGCTGACCCTTCTATTAAGCCATTAAGGAGTTTACATATACCTTATACGTTTTCTTTCAGTAACATTTGACTAAAACACATAAAAAATCAGGGAGAAGAAAGCTAGCATTCTTTATTGCAGTGCTATATTACTTTTGTTTTCCTTCCTTCTCTCCTTTTTTCTGTATTCTTATCTCTTTAAGTCCCTTGCAGTAGGATATTGTTTTTGTGAGCAGTATTCTATTTTTTTTCTGTCTGATAAATGTTTTCAACCTTTCATACTTTCTGGGCAATCAGTGTTAGCCAGTTATAAGATTTGTATAAAAAATATTTAACTGTCCATGAGAAAATATGTTTATAATTTCTGTGTATCATACTGAACTCAAAGTTAGTATGTGTTGGCGTACTTTTTACAAGCCTATTTTAGCCAGTTTTTCAGGAAAAGGGGCCAGGAGCACAAAATCCTAAATGAATGCTGTGGTGTGTTGACCTCAGCTGTCTGCAGACACTCACCTGTCTGCTCTCTCACTTCCCCTTCTCATCAGAAAAAAAGGAATAAAATAAGATGAAAAAGATTTAAAGTTGAGATAAAGACAGGGAGATCACTTCTTATCACTTGGGAAAAATTAAATTGATTTGATAAAAATTTGTTTAATTTATTTCCAATTAAAATAGATTTGATAGTGAGAAACAAGGACAGAAATTAAAACAGCACCTTTCCTCCCCACATACTTTATTCAGGATCAGTCAGAACTTTGTTCTTCACCACTTTGCCTTTTCCTTCCTCCAAGCTAAGAGGAATAAAGGGGATGGGGAACTGAGAGTTGTAGTCAGTACATAATGGTTCATATCAGCCAGTCATGATTCCTCCTACTTTTCCCCAGTTCCAGTGTGGGTTCTGCAGGGGAAGAAGGCCAGTCTCAATAAACAAAGAGCTTTGGCTTTAACTCATGAGAAAAAGAGAGTGCATCACCTTTGGACAAAGGGCAGGCAGCTTGGGAGGACTCTAAGGATGTAATGAGTTTATGAAGGGATAAACTTGGAAGGTCCAAAGCTCAGCTAGAATTTGCTCTGGCCATCGTCATAAAAGACTACGAAAAATATTTTTACAAATACATCAGCAGCAAAAGCACAATCTTCATCATTTACTGTCTGCTTGGGGAAATGCAGTGATAAAGGAGGAGGAAAAGGCTGAGAAACTTAATGCCTTCTTTGCTTCAGTCTTTAAGAGCAGGACGAGTTTTCTTCAGGGTATCCAGCCTTATGAGCTGGAATAAAGGAACAGGGAGCAGAATGACTCTCCTACAATCCAAGGGGGCATGCTACACCCCTTAGACACACAAAAGTCCATGGGGTCAGATGGGATCCACCCAGGAGTACTGGAGGAGCTGCAAAAGTGATCACCAAACCACGCTCCATCATTTAGCAGCAGTCCTGGTTAACTGGAGAGGCCCCAGTTGACTGGAAGCTAACAAATGTTAGACCCATCTAAGGGTTAGAGGGAGGATCTGGCCTATTGGCCTTACCTCAGTGCCAGGGAAGGTCATGGAGCAGAGCATCTTGAGTGCCATCACATGGCACATACACAGCAGCCAGGGGATCAGGCCCAGCTAGCATGTGTTTATGAAAGGCTCATCCTGCTTGACCAAACTGATCTTCTTCTGTGAGAGGTTTACCTGCTTAGTGGCTGAGGGAAAGATTGTGGATGTTGTCTGCCTGGACTCTTAGTAGTTTTTGACTCCCTTTGCCACAGTTTTTCCTGGAAAAACTGTCTGCACATAGCTTGGAGGGTTGCACTCTTCACTGGATGAAAAGCAGGCTGGATGTGCAGAAGAGGATCTGGGGCTGCTGATTGACGTCACTAGACATGAGCCAGCACAGTGTCCAGATGGACAAAAGGTCCAAAAGCATCCTGGCCTGTACCACGAATAGTGTGACCATCAGAGCCAAGTCAGGGATCAACCCCCTGCAGTTGACACTGGTGTGGCCACACCTTGGATCCTGTGTTCAGTTCTGGGCCCCACACTGCAAAAAGGACATTGAGGTGAAGGGTCTGGAGCACAAGTCCTGTGAGGAGCAGCTGAAGGAGCTAGAGGTGTTTATCCTAGAGAAAAGGAGTCTCAGGGAGGATCTTCTCACTCTCCACAATTACCTGAAAGGAGGTTGCAGCCATGTGGATGTTGGGCTCTTCTCCCACATATTCAGTGACGGGATCAGAGGAAATGGCCTTCAGTTGCACCAGAAGAGGTTTAGATTGCATAGTAGGAATTTTTTTTTCATGGAAAGGGCTGTCAAAAATTAGAATAAGGGCATAGTCAGGCATTCCAGGGGTGGTGGAATCACTACCCTGGAAGTGTTCAAAAGGTGTGTGGATATGGTTTAGTGGTCAACAAGACAGTGCTGGGTTAATGGTTGGACTCAATGATCTTAGAGGTCTTTTCCAGCCTAAATGATCCTGTAACTCTTTATAGTATGTGGATTTCACTCTGATGTGCATGTTCTAAATATTTCTCATGGATTCAAAGTTTACTTCATAAATCTCTCCATTCTTATCAAATGCTACCTCACTTCTGGAACCAGATGAAGGTAGAATCCTAAATTTATCACTGTAACTTATGTCTGTTTCTTGAGTCACAGCTTTTGGATCCCTTGGTAGACAAATAATAAAGTGACGGACATTTCAGAAATCCTAGCTGACAGACCTACAGTGACTTGGGAAATAAAATTTTCAGTTTGCACTGCTTCAAATATATCAACTAATCAGCTTATTCCTTCTGAAGAAAACCAAAGTAATCACATACACAAGTGATTTTTTCACTGGACCAAAGATCTGATGTTACTTTCAACAGCAATAATTTTACACTGCAATTCTGAATTCTCTACTTAGTTCAATTTGCTTCAGCCTGAGAGGACTGTAAATCCCTAGATTTTTCTACAGAATATGCAATTTTGTTAAGTATTCTCTGAATATCACAGAATAAGATAAGATATATAAAGATTTGGTTTTTTTTTTTTTTAATCTGCTGTGGACGTTTCTTGTGAAGTATAATAAATGTTTGTTTCAACACAGTAAGTATCTTCCTAAGGGCTAAAGTAAAACTCCATCTATCATTACCTCTTTTGACATTAAGAGTTTATTGAGACACTTCCTCAAAAGCCTCAAAGGACTTTTGTATACAGATACATCCAGACACCTTTATACAGTATTTCCAGATGATTAAGGAACGGATTCTTTATGAATTTGTGCCTACTTTGTCCTCCTCTCTGCGCTCCCAGTGTTCAGGCTGCCTTTTATGCTACTATCTACTCTTTGACAGATGATGCAACTTAATTTGCAAAATAAGCTATTTACCCCAAAATGACAGCCCAATTATAACTCAAAAAGTTTAAATTCATGAAAGATACGTAGTTCTGGATGTGAATGTGTTTTTTCCATAATGCTTTCTTTTTTTTTTTTTTTTTTTTTTTATGAACAACTTTAATTTAAAGTCTACACTTTCTGCAAGTATCAGCTGTAACTTTCTCATCTGAAAAATAGCTGACAAATTAGCAGTTAAAGTGTCATATACTTCAGAGAACACATGGCAGTTATTAAAATTCATAAGAACTTCACAGTGGTCACAGATCATGTGTCTTTCATCTAGGCAGTGTTGTGCACAATTTTCATCAGACATTGAGACAAGAATTTCTTCATTCCTCTCTGCTAAGAGCATATGCTTTCTACCTGACTTCTGGAAAGTGATCCTGTATAGGTTGCTGTGACTCATTGTAAAGCTCAGTGGGGACATGAGGCAAAAATTGAACTTGTAGCATGCTCTGAGTTCTTAATGAACTAGCAGAACAGCCTGTGTGCTTATCAAAGAGTGATGTTTTCCTCTTCCGAGTTTAATCAATTTGTGTGTTAATGTTCCTTGCTGACCTGCCAACCTAGCATCTGTCTGGTACACTCACCTTCCATTGCAATAATCTGATCTATAAGTACAAAAGTATAAAAGGCCATTGAAAACCTGACACAAAAGGAATTTATATTAGATTTTTACACAATGCCAAAGTAAAATAGCAGTAGTTGAGAGAGCAGGCTACAAAATACTTGATCAGTAAAAAACATCTATTTAGTATTCTGCAGTATTATACCACAGCTGATACCTGCTTTGGTGTTTCTAAATCTGCTGAAGTTAGGTCTGTCTGGTGTCGTGTGTGTAACGGATTATTAATTTTTTAGTTTCACAGACCTTTTTATTAATTATGTAATTATTTCCAGGAGGAATACTTTATTGTTAGTTCCATCTATGTAAAGGAAAATTTTGGTGCAGGGGCTTTACCACTGAAAATCCTAATTTCTCTTTTGAAATCAGTAGGAAAAGGAGATACCAGTATTTCTTTTAGTATTTTGTTGTTGTTGCTGTTTGTTGCATATGACTAATGAAGCACTCATTCTTTTTGTTTATCTGGAAATATTTGGCTGAGTATATTGCATCAGCAAGAATATCAACACTTAAAAATCACCAGTGACTCTCCTAAAAAGGATTTTTTTACTGGTTTCTGCAGTCTGAATTAGTAACATCCTTATTATGCATAGTTTCATTATTTTTTTGAGATTTTCCCTAACATGTTCCTCAATTATTATCTTCAGAATGGATTGAAATGACATGAATACATATTGCTCATTTACAAGCATCGAAGAAAAATACTTATAGAATTATTTGTTCCTGCTTTTGCCTTGCATTGTAGAGTTGCTTTCCTTCCTTCCTTCCTTCTTTCCCCTCCCTCCCTCCCTCCCATATTTGTGTCCACCCACTAATGGTCTTTGGTGTCATTACAATACTTTTCCTCATAGAAGACTCTAGAAAACCTTATATTTAGGTATGCCAACACTGGTTTCCTCTGCATTTTTTTTTTCATACAAAGTCCATTTGCCATCATTCTTAATTGATATTTAATTTGCCTTTTAGCATCTCATTTCCTTCTATTGTATTTATATTTTTAATTGCAGTCTTCATTTTAGAACTGAGACTGGATTGGATTTTAGGGAAATTAGCACATATATGTGCTCTATTTTCTATTACAATTAATCTATATTTCTTTTTCCCTACAAAAGAGAAAAAAAGATAAGGCCTGAAGAAAGAGGGCTCACAGCCATTGTCTTTCAGACATATTTTTAATATGCATTTGTGAATCAGCTTGTGAAAATAATTTTTTGATGAATTAATAAAGAAACTTTAGGAAAATATAATCAACAACACATTCCTATATTGGAGTATCGTGTTGCATATTGTGGCATAAATAAGTGACTTTGTGTTTTTGCTTTATCTACTGAAAAAGAAACTATAGCAGAAAAAAAAGTGAGTTATCAGAGAGAAGCTCTCTTTTTTTCCTTATATTTTTATTTTTGTTTCTAAATATGCATGCAAATTTAAAAAAAAAATATAAGGTATATAATCTGTCTTTGCAGGACTTCATGATTAAATACAGGGAATTTATGCTAAATACATAATATCTATTAGCTGTACTCTGAACCCTTACTGGATTTTTATTAAGGAGCAATTAAGGAAAGATTAGAGGGAATAAAATGTGAGAGATGTTGTGGCTAAAAATATTTGACCCTCTTCCATAGAAATGCAAACGCTAGCTGAGGACAAAAAGTTACTGAGCAACCTAGGAAAAAGGATTTATAGTAATCTAAAGATAAAGACTTAAAGGAATCCCACAGCAATTATTTTTTACGCAAACTCAAATGCTGAATTGTCAGAGGTCAATACTGATAAAACCTCACTCTAGTTGTGCATAATTTTACTGATGCTGACAGTCTATATCAAAGGAAATTTTCCTATTAATAGAATTTTTGCATTTTATATCTATGAGTATATCATTCAGGTAACTGAGGTGTTCCCTTTCTGAATACACCTCTATCTGCAAGTCTTGAATATATAATCCATAAAATATTTATAGATTAGGCATTTCATTTTTTTAAGAAACAGGTGCAAAATTATACTCCTCCTAGCAACAGTGAACTCTCCATGTTTTAATACTAGCCATATATTTAACAAAATAAGCAAAATAACATAATAGAGAGAAAATTTATTTACCATTTTCCAAATCTCACAAAAAAACCCTGATATCGGCAGAGGCCTCTGTAAACCATCTAGACCAAAATCCTGCTGGGACCATGGCTCTATCTGAGTCACACAAGGTTGCTTAAAGCCATGCCTTGTTTAGTTCTGAAAATCTCTAGGTAAACTTCTCTTAATGTTTCTTTATTTTTTTGTTTTACTTACGTGTGTATCACAATTTCAACTGTGACAACTATGGCCATTGTCTCTTCTCCTTTTACCGTGCTTCTCTGAGAAGAATCTGGCTTTGTATCTTTCTGAAATGAATACCTGCAGTGAGATCTGTTTTTTCCCTACTGTCTCTCCATGTGTGGCCCTTGAGACAAACCCCTCTCACCTCACTTCCTCAGCACTGATGGTATTCCTCCTTCTCATCATCTCCCTGATTTATTTCCCCCCTCTACTAGTTTTCTGTTTCTTTGCTTATCCATGGGCTAACTTAATACCATCATGCAGTGCTCCAAAGCATAAAGTAAAGCCTCATGATAATTCAAAAAACCCTGCACAGGCAAGTCTATAGCAAATTGATCATCTATTAAATCAATTTAAGGTTCAAAGTACTATATGTGCCTATGCATTAACTAGAGCACAGGAAACATGCTGTTGCCTGAACTAAGGCAAGATAGGGGAGGTAAGAGCTACCTGGTTTAGAGTAGGAATTCAGACAAAACAAGCCATTCAAGGAGAAAAAAATAATTAGGAAGAGTGATTTTGCAGGTCAATTGCCTTTACTGAGAGGAAGAGAAATGTCTAAGCCAAGATTTCCTTGTTCTCATATTTATTCATACACAAATGTAATATCATAGAAGAAAAGCTGAGTTATATCATTCATTTGGTAAGCACCTTGACATGAAGAAGATATCAAGAACAACAGAACAGTAGAAAACAGAACAATAGAAACTACACCTTAGACTCAATCTATATGATGCTCAGGCAACTACTCACACGGTAATATTCTAAAAGTCATAGTTGCTGGTATTTACCTCTGGAATATTTCCTAAACATGAAGAACAGTGAATGATTCTTGTTTCTTAAAATCAACCTAAAAACCTTCTTAAAATATAATCTCCTGCACATGAAATTAATAGTATGTTAACGGAGGAGTTGGAAATATAGTTCATGAATTTTATTTTGACAGCTTTTTAAAAACTTATTGCAAGTAATACTCATCTTAACTCATGTAACTCCTTGTTAGGAATGCAGTTTGTGGGTGACATTAATAATGGAAATAGCCAAACCAATCTTCGATATCCAGACATTCAAAGTTCTTGCTTCACTGCACGCAGTTCAATAAGAATATTATTCACGAAGAAGTTCTGAGCAATTTCCTATTTCAAAGCACAGAAATTAGACATCTTTCAACTGTGTAGTTACTATCCATTAGTCTTTAGACTTCCTTAAATTGCGACAAATTTAAGTAGTGACATTATTTGCTCCTTACTGTTGGAAAAACTACAAAATAATTAATAATAAAACAATCAATATTTTAATAGCAAATATTTGCATCTATCATTAAATAATTAAATAATTCATGTTCTTAAGTACTTTCCCATATTTTGAATAGGAAATGTCTGCAAAAGAAAGAAAATATCCACTTAGTTTAAAATAAAAATAGAATTAACTTTGTTTCTGGTTTCTACAGCAAAGAAAGTATTTCATTTGCCCCTTTTTAAAGTTTTCTGTGGATCTCAATATTATTTGCTGACATCACCAAGCTGAACAGTGATTTAAGAAATCTAATGTTGAAAAATGTTGTTCATATTTGCCTCGGTTTTCATGATTACCTGAACAAGTCTTGATTATCTTGTTTTTCTTCTTTAAATTGCTACTGAAGCTGGTGAAATTACATCTGTGAGATGATGTTTAGAAACAAATAATTTAGAGTGAAATTTACCCCTGTCTTTCTTCCAGCCAAAATCTTTTGCTTGCCTTACTACCACATCCGGTCCACCTTTGAAGAGTAGGAGATGAAAAAGCAATTGATTAAATTGAATATGATTAAAATCAAAGAAATAGTCTTGGTATTAGAGACATGTAGACTAACACACTATAGACATGATTTGCCCATATTTTACTTGGAAGACAAAGTAGCACTGAAATATCTCCAGTGAGAGAGAAGACATCAGCTTTCCTTGGTATCCCTTTACGTATCAGACAAGAGGCTGACACATGAAAATTATCTGCTGGTTTTTTCAACCACTGTATTTCTATACAACATACATACTTCTAGAAAAGCCAGTCTCCTTGTGATCCTATTTTGAAAAAGTAGATCTATTATCTGGGTACTTTCTTCCTCACAGATTACACTACAATCTTGTAATTGTCAGGTTTTCTCCTCTTGTAAAGTCTTCACAGATATACTGGTTTTATCTGCATGAGATATCAAAATCAGTATTTTCACCAAATTACAGAAGGTGATTTCTCTGTTCTTATAAAGTCTAAGTTCTTTTTTTAAAAAAAGAATTTTCTTAAATCACATTATTCCATTTAAAAAGCGAAAAAAGTAGTCCTCAACAAAGAAATAATGGATTTCTTTTTTACGGACTTTATTTTACCCATAAAAATGTAATTTAAAAGGGAAGGAAAAAATAACTCCTAACCTAGTAAGGAAATAATCTTACAGGTCTGACCGCATATTTTTCATTACTTAAAGGTACAGAAAATGGGTTAAAGCACAAGAGAACAAGAAACTTTTATAGCAACAGACAAATAGAATTTTATCTCTGCAGAGAATGTTCTCCCTTAATCTTATTTTCAATTCTTACTTAACCAGGGAGTATATCAGTTGTTTCTACAATGAAAAGATACCAGCTCTCCGCAGCACAATCACATCATGACCTAATACCATCTCATGGAACCATCCCTTACATGTGCAGGGTCCTATATTCCATCATGAAACATTCTCGGCACAGAAGGCTGAATTTAAAAGAAGTTAAAATGAGAAATACAAATTAGGTGCAAGCCTAACAAGTTTGCAGAATACTGTTTTTCTGTGACTAGATAGATAGAAGCTTGCCTACCCGTAATGTCATATGGAGAGTATTCCATCCTACCTTCACTCAGGAATCAAACAGGGCTCCAGTTATCTCTTAACCTCTTATGCAATTCTGTAGTGCAAGGCTAAGATCTTGTTCCATTTTCCATACCAGAAATTTTCTACTTTCCTTTTTTATTTTTTATTTAAATAGCCATTCATATATAAGTAAAAGAGAAGGACAGTTTTAGATTTTCAAATACTATGTGACTCCTGAGAATTTGAAAAGCATTGTACAAGGCAGTTCAAAACAATAAACCTTTGATATTGCTAAATCAATGCTGTGTTTGGTTCACCTTCAGCATTTTTAGAGCTTTCCACTCACACAACTCCTCCCCTCCCAAAACAATGGCATTAGAGAAACAATCAATATTTAGAGACCATAGGGATGACTGCCTTCAATGTTTGTGAATGATATCTTTTGGAAAAAGATACTTCAGAATGAAGCTATTTAATTAAGGCTGCATCTGAATCCGAGATACTGAAAAAAATGCTGTATGTTCAAAGTTTATGTATTTTTAATAGACTGATCATTAAAATTTCAAACCTATTTCATCATTGTACTGCATGAGTGTTGCATCTAAAAAGTACTGAGCCTTGCTTAATTGATGACTGTCCAGTAATTGGACCAAATAAGCCTTGGTTTTGTTATTTACCTTGCAGCTGAAAGGGGAAAAAGTTATTTACATTACTGAAACGAAGGTCCTTGCAAAAATCCTCCTCTTTCCATTAACTATGTGGGATTTTACTGTAAGCATTTTTCTTTATATCCACTTAGATGACTAAATGTGTTCTAGTGCAAAGCATATCAATATATTTTGCCAAAATGGATGCAGCTGTGCCAAAGAGCAGCTAATATCATTCCCAGTTGTTGGCTGCTTACAGGTTCAATGGCATCTTGGAGATGGGATGGGGGTAAAATTTATTTATTTTCAAGATTCTGACTTCATCTCTTTTCATTTGTCTAAACCTGGGTCTATATCCAAAATAAGTTTATTCCTTATATGTCAATTGCATATATTTGTATTCTGACAATGGAACAAAACTTAATTCTGGCTTTGGTAGCATTAAGCATAAGCATAAGCAAATTGCACCCAGGAATTTCTGCTTCATTGTGATTAAAACTAACCTGAACTTCTACACATAAGTGTTTTCAGTACACGGGCATTTGTATGTCTCTTACTTTATCTGGGTTTTGTTTGAAGCCTTTGCCACAACACCACAAAGAAATCTGCAATCTCATTCAAGACATCTATTAATGGTCACTATAGCCTCAAGAATCGTTAGGGATTAACATTTTGATTTAGTAAGAAACTTTCTGAGTGCTTGTACAGAGTACAAGTGTACTCTGAGTGCTTGCTTAAAGCACTACAGACAAGATTCCAATTTCTGCTTCTGAGGCACTTTAATAGAAGGAATGAGTAATATCTGTTCAGGTCACAAAGGCCTGACATACAGCACTAACTGCTTCTGCATTTCCTAACCCTGGTTATCTCCAAAAGTGACAGTGTCCAAATTTTCTCCTGGTGTTAGCAACCTGAGCAGAAAAGCATGTCATAACTATCACAGAGCCTGCTTGCTTTACGCTATGGCTGTTTTCTTGTGTAACCAAGAAATCTGGATAATTCATAAGATGTTTATATAAGTGCTGAATTTTTAAAACCTCATGGTAATTTGAGTACCAAAATCTTTAAAGTTCAGCCATGACTGTTGGGGCTTAAGTAAGTCCGGAGTCTGTCAACTGCTTGTGTTAATAAAGCTAAGTCATTAAATACACTGTTTGTCTGAGGGGTTTCCAATTACATGTACACTGTATTTTCTGCCTTAATGACATTGACTTTGAAAGCTGGCTATTCAGCTAGGGGCTGGGGACTGGGGGAGAGGGTTTCATCTGAGTAAGATAATAGAAACCCAGATGACTGGATTTAACCTACAGCAGACAGATTTATACATTCCTATCTTCACATTTTTCATGTCTAATTTATTTTGTAGGGTCTAATACATATCTGAAGTGACTTTGGCACTAGGGTTAGGAAACCTGATTGGGTTGAGTACTTTGATCCTAGATGTAGGTATCAACTGATCATTCTGACAACTATTCAATATATATTTCTTCAGTTTATTTAAAATATTGATCAATATTTCAAGCCCATATTTGAGAATATGAACCCTGGAGTTTCATTTGTCTCCTATTGTCTTTAAAACTTTTCAGAAATGTCTAGAGGTAGCTGTATCTCTAAACTTCAGAGTAATAATTGTGGGATACGGTTACCCCAACTTATTTATGAAGCCTTCTAAATGTAGTCTGATGGACTAAGAGAGAGCAGCAATAAGTGTGCAAAACCATTTCCAAACGAGGAAAGGTCTTTAACTCCTTTCTTTTAGACTCATCTTGACCCAGGAAATTGCAAATATTTGGTGTGGGAGAAATTTTATCTTTATTACTCTATATTATAATGGAACTGAACCTCTTTAGCTAGAACATAATAAACATATGCTAGCTGTATGATTAAAAATAGTAATTTTTTTATTACAACGGGAACTGAAAAGTAGAAACAGTTCACTTTAGAGGATAGAGAACTTGTAAATAAGAAAGTTATTTGTTAAATAACTCAAGATCTTGGATAATAGTTAAGTGTAGATTGTGATTTGGATTGCACACAATGCCCAGTGAAAACACTAATTCTGTGGTGGTCTGACCCTGTTTGCCTGCCAGCTGCCCACCAAAGCCACTCTAACATGTCCCTCCTTAGCTGGGCATGGGAGAGAAAATATAAGCAAAGACTCCTGGTTTGAGACAAGGGCAGAGAGAGATCACTCGCCAATTAACATCACAAATAAACTTAAAGACTTAACTCAGAGAAACTAGTTCAATTTAATTATAATCACATCATAGTAGGATAACGAAAAATAAAAAACAAATCATTAAAAAAACACCTTTTCTCCAACCCTTCCTTCTTCTTGCATTCAGCTTCACTCCCAGTTTTCTCTGCCTCCTGCCCCCAGTGGCACAGGGGGATTTGGAGTGGGGGTTGCAGTAAATTAATCCCACATTGTCTCTGCTGCTCCTTCTTGCACAGGAAGAGGGATCTTCATGCTCTTCCCCTGCATCACCTGTGGAGTCCCTCCCACAGGAGATAGTCCTCCATAACCTCTATGAGTTCTTCCCACAGGCTACAGTTCTTCATGGATTAGTCCAGCATAGGTCCCTTGCATGGGATGCAGTCTTTCAGGAACACACTCCTTCAGCATGGTCCCACATGTCCAGCAGGAAACTTTCTACAGCATGGGCTCCTCTCTTCAGAAGGCCAAGGTTCTGCCAGGAGCCTACTCCAGCAGTCCTCCCATGGATCACAGCCCACTTTGGGGATCTGTCTGCTCTGGTCTGTGGTCCTGCATGGACTGAAGATGGATATCTGCTCCCCCATGGCCCTCCATGGGCTGCAAGGGAAAGCTTTCCTCATCATGGTCTTTACCACAGGCTGCATGGAAATCTCAGCTACATTTCCTGGAGCACCTCCTGCCTCTCTTCATGCACTGACCTTGGTGACTGTGGGGTTGTTTCTCTCTCATATTCTCTCTCATCTTTCCTCTGACTGAAATTGTCCCTGCACAGTGACTTCTTTCCCATTTTTCAACCTGTAATGCCAGGGGCACCAACTGCATTGCTGATGGACTTGTCCTTTGCTAGAAGTGGATCCTCTGGATGCTGGTTGGCATTGGCTCTGTGGGACACAGGAGAAGCTTTCTAGCAGTGCCTTACAGGAGCCACCCCTCCAGTCCCCCACTACTGAAACCTTGCACATAAAACCAATACAATGTTGTTAAGAATAACAGCATTTTTCTATGACATATAGCTGTGTTTATGAGCTGTAAATTGTAGCGGTGTGAAATTATTAGTTTGTAATCTTATGTAGAATGGTTTGTTCCAGAGTACCCCGTGTTTTAAGCCCTTTGGTTTTTCCCTAGTTGTGGGTCCTGTCCATCTCCCTGCAACCCAGCCCAGAGGCTGGTGAGAGTCTGGGGTGATTGGCAGAGCGTGTGACTTCTCCGCCCTGTATCATGTATCAGATGTCCGGTGTATTGTCTTTCTGTCTTGGTCTCTCCCTCCTTACCTGGTATTGGTTATGGTTCACCCTTCCCTCTCCCCACACCCCCCATACAAAAGCTGAAACCAGAACCCCAGGAGTCACTCTCTGGACATGGCCCTATGTGAGCAATAAACATCTAGCTTCAACCCAGGTGAGAGTCACTCTTTCTTCTTCCACACCCTCTCTACACTTCAGTCTGAGGTTCAGACCCACTGAAGTAAGGATACAAAATTGCATGCAGTCCTGTGAGTGAACAAACTGGTAAACGACTCCAGACACCGCCACAGTAAATAGTTTCATTATTGATTACCGACTTTTTTTTTTTTTTTTTTTTTTTTTTTTTTTTTTTTTTTTTAATTATTATTATTATTAGGCTGGTGGGTTTTAATTTTGTTCTGTTGTTTGTTTCCTCCTTTTTTTGGGGAAAAAGTGACAACCTTGCAAATACTTTTAGACTCTCTTTGATTCCCAAATAGGAAGAAGGATTATAAGACACAGCCAAATTATTTGAATCCTCTTTTAAAATGACTATTTAGTCTGTACAATAAATTGCATTAAAAAATAACACATTTACATATATGAGGGCATGTAGCCGAGGCCACAAGAATCCAGGTGTCTGAATTTGATTTTGTCTTTAATACTTTTTTCCTATTATTTTATGTCTTGTGTGTATGAATAGAAAGAAATGGCTGAAATGGAGAAGAAAGCTAGAATCTTAAACAAGACACAGGGATCTCATTCTCTTTTAACTCCTGCAACAAAGTAGAGGCTGTTACTGTGCTCATGCTTATGGTAGTATTTGCAGATGGCTAATTTGTTGTCTCAGCTGTTCTTGACAGTTGAACAAATAGTATGCAGCTTTCTATCCATTGACATTTTTCTTCTGTCTCCCTAAGAACTTCAGATAAAAGAATGTCTTTTCACTTTCACAAAAATAACAGAAACTCAGACTTATAGATAACAAACACTAATATGTTTTAAAGTTTATAGATAACAAACACTAATATTTTTTAAAGCAGTACATGACGAATTGCCTTTCTACAGCTTCTGTTTCAGCCAGTGCATTATATATAGTTTCAGACCCCCACCTTAGAGTAAATGTACTGCAGACTGAGTCTCTAGTCACAAGGCTGTAAAAAAAATCCCACCAAAACAAAATTTTTTTCAGTCATCCGAAAACTGAGTTTGGTAAGAGCTTCTCTGATCCCTTGTAAGTGTTATGTTTTGTGGGAAATAGTAAAGGTAAGAAGACTTCTAGAAACTTTGAAAGCAGGCCTCAGAAACAGAAAGAGCAGAGAATTTATATTTAGCTGCAGCTGCAAAGCCCTGAAAGTAGAGAAGATACAATAATACAGCAAGCAAGGACATGAAGCAATGTTTTTAGGTTTGGCTAAGATAGACCTTAAAGGTGCAGAAAAATGTGCTTAGCAAGATAGTAGAAGGTTTTAAGCTTAATAATGGAGTATTGTGTATTGTTGATAGAAAACATACAAGCAAGCATTGTTTGAAGCAGGTGTACATGTGTTTTTAGTGATTGGCTTGAACAATTGTCTGTAAGTTTTAGCAATATGCTATTGACTAGAAAACTTTTAAAATGTCCTGTAACAAAGAGATCTGTGGCTGCTGCTGGCAAGACATGAGCTGTTGCCATCGTTCAATTGTCTCACCCTGTTATGAGGCTGATGTTGCAATAGAGCTCAAGGAATGTATTCCAGCAGTCCCATCCTGTTTCTGAAAACCTCCAACACAATGTTTCAATATTTGACTTTGAAAAATAATACCATAAAATGAGAACTTGGTCTGTATGTCTTTCTGAAAGAAGTTCTGCCTGTAAGCATAGAAAATTGTTGAATTTTCTTTGCACAGTTAGTTGATAGCTACACAAATTTCGTTTTTTTAGTATAGCCTTTTCATTATTGAAATTAAGTATCTTAAAAAGGGAGGAGGGCTTTAGTCTTTCCTTATAGGATCAGTTGAAATTGCATTGCTCTCAGTTGAGATTTTGTTTGATTTTCAAAAACATCTTTTCCTGTTCCTTCTCTGAGTTTTACAGGGATTTTCAAAGCATTTTCTTTACCTCTCACAAAGACAAATAATGCCTGGAATCCAGAAACTCACTGAAACATGAGAAAGGAAAACTAGGCATTCCTCCATTCTTTTTCCCCTAAAAATCTTATCTTAAAACAATGTATCTTGTATTCTTTTATCTTTTTTTCTTTCTTCTTCTCACCATAAGACTGAGAAGATTCTACTGGGGTTTTCTGACTTTGAGGAGAAAGCATGGGAAAACAAGCAAGGCCAACAGGATGTCCTCTCCCAGCTTTGTCTTAACTTCTCAGTAACTACATGAATGGATGCAGGCAGAATCAAGATCACCTGCTAACAACTTCATCCTGAGCTGTCTGAACTACTTGTATATTTGAAACTTATTAGTGCAGCTAATAAGTGATGCTTCTTCTGGACTGATAGGCAGCTCTACCCTGAGTGGCATGCACAGGGTTCAAGGATATGTGCACTTGTCCATCTTCTTGTATTCAACAGGCTTTGATTTCTCCTGGTTCATCCAGTAGAAATTATCTGCACTGCTTCAAGAGTGACTTCAGTTTTTCATTAACAGGAATGATTAGTCTTGTGCATATTTAGGGGTTTGAAAACTCCTTTGAGAAGCCATAATTAAAAAATTGCAAATGATTTTCACATGAGGAGGCATGGGAGGGGGCGGGAATTAAACCAGGTCTTTACACCACCATACTGATAGTTTTTCATGTCAAAGCAATTTTTGTGTGTGTTTGTTTAATTGTGATTACCTGTGTTTGACATTGCAATAAGGAAAATTGAAATTAAATCTTCAACTAAAGAAAGTTCAAGAAGAAATTGATTTTTTTTCTTTAATAAACCTGTTCCTTAGGAAAATATGGCCTTTACAAATCAAACACAACAGGATTTGAAGTGCATCAAAAGACAGCAAATATTGTCTTTTCATGGCTATAATTTCCAAACTGTTGGTGCTCTCTTGAACTTGCCTGGGAAGGAGGAAGTAGACTAATTTTCTATCTTTGTTTCTTTACAGAGTATTTAGCTTTATACTGTTCACTAAACAGGGCAATTAGAACACCAGTCTTTACAAGAAGCACATGATGTAGATCTATTTAGAAAATGCTTGTTTCAACATTAATATTTAAAATAAACATTAATGATCTCCAATGAACATGAAGCTTTTTTATTATTTTCCTTTTTAAATCTTGCCAATATTTTTCAACATATATATCAAGGGTACTCTCGTGCACCTGTAATATTTCAAGCCCAGAAGATATTGCAAAACTCATTTATTTTTCTTTAAATATCTAGCTATTAGGCATAATAAATTAAATGCAGAAATTAAACATTAAATTGACAGTTTTACTCATCTAGGTATGAAAGGAGAACAAACAGTTTGCTGCAGTGCTTGCATGTGAGCATGTATTTCTTCTATATGACACGTCCCCTGAAGGGCCTCTGGGAAATTCCATCTTGCTGTGCTACAAATGAAATGTCCTCTTGTAGTATACTGCACCATACTTCAGCAGCAGGCATCTTCCCAATGTCCTTCAAAATATTAAAAACCGCAGCAATGATGTGCCCGAGGGGAAACCTGGGAAGCTCTTGTTAAAATTCCATCACCAAATTAAGTGGAAGCTTGGAGTGATTTTCCATCTTCTGATGCAAATTGCAAGTTCATGCAGAATGTGAAACCATCTCCTTCAGAGAAAAATTATTTCTAGTTTTAATACAATTACCTTGGAAGAGCAAATATTTTGCCTATTGGATAAGGCTGCACTGCACCAAAGGGCAGGTTAAAATACCTATCTACAGGCTTTCTTTCATTTCCTTAATATCCTTGATACTTTAGCTGTTGAAAATTATATAATTTTTTGTAATACCATTGAATTTTTTTTTATTCAGCTCTTTAATAATTGCAGTCATTAAAATTAATTTCACTGAAATTAATAGCTAGCTTGTGTCTTGTAATACCTTTGAACTACTAGCACACATATTTTAACTTTAAGACCAATAAACAATCAAAAGAATTAGTTCTATTGCAACATAAGATAGTCATCTTATGCTCCCAGTTGTTATGGGGAAATGGAGTGCATAAATTTTCATTATGTCCTTTAAATGAAAAAATACAGTAGGTAATGTTTTAAAATGAAAGAGGTTCCTTTGAGGGAAGGACAATAATAGTGACTATATTTTTTCTAATCTGTATTGCACCTACATTTAAATTTATCATGTAGATTGTCATATATTCCATCAGGTTCTTGTAGACAGATGATTATAAAATAAACTTATTGAAGAACCTGTTGTTTATTTTGAGAAGAAAAAAAATCTAAATAATTTCCAGAGTTCTAAGGAAAAGGAAATATTTTTCAGACTTTTGAACAGCAAAAATCATAAGGAAATAATATTTTACATAACAATGGAAAAATATATATACCCTATTTAATGAAACCACTGTGGTCAGAGGTAATCTCTGTAAAATATCTGACATAACCTCACTGCTCAGAGCAAAGTCAACACATATGCAGTTTAGTTTTGAAAACATATGACGTCTTTCTAGCACCCTTCCTCATCAGATATTTAAACAAATAATATCCATCACTCCCTCACTCCTCAGAGCCTTCTCCAGATCGAATAAACCAAACTCTTTCCTCCTTTCCTCATATAAAAAATCTTCCAAGCTCTATTCATTTTTATGGTTCTTTCCTGGATGCACTATAGTATGTCCATGTTTTGCTTCTGCTGGCAAGGACAGAATTAGACCCCATATACCAACTGTGTTCCACCGAAGATGAGTAGAGGGGAAGGATCCTCTCCCTCAGCCTCCTGCCAATAGATATTCACAATCCAGCCCAGAAGTTTGTTGGAACTGTTTTCTGCAGGGACACTTTGGTGCCTTGCGACCATCTTGGTGTCCACCTGGAGATCAGAGCCTTCTCTGCAAAGCTGCTTCCCATACAGTTTTGTGATGCCTGGAAACTTGCTGAAAGTGTACTTTGGCATCCTGCCATCTAGGCCATTAATGAAGGTGTTCAGCATTGCTGAACACAGTACTGGTTCCTGGGAAACACCAGCAGTTACTGACCTCCAGGTGGAATTCATGCCACTGATCACAGTGGTCTGAGCCCAGAAGGCCAGGCAGTTTTCAGTGCACCTCACTGTCCACTTATTGGATTTTTTTTGTGAGACAATGTCAAAAGCCTTGCTCAATTGAGAAAAACCAAGCAGAGCTCCCCACATACTGGTATTGCCTGCAATTGAGTACATTTTCTTCACAGCAGTCCTCATGGTGCTACATTTTTTTAACTAAAGCTTAAATGATGCTTTAGCTATTATTGTGCAGTTCTTTTACAGTGTCAAGGACTCCTCTGTTTTTCTTTCTGCTCCCTCAGCAGGTAGACTGGGAGTGCACAAGAAATTGAGACAGCTGACCCAAATTGACCAAAGAGAGATATACTATAAGATGCTGTGCTCAGCAATAAAATTAGGAATGCACTGGCAGAAAGGGAGTTTCTCCAAAATTGCAATTGCTCAGGGACTGGCTGGACATTGGTCTGCTAGCTGCGAGCAATAGCATTTACATCCCTTATCGAGGTTTTGTTTTGTTATGCTTTTCTTTCACAAGTGAGTTTTCTCTTTGTCCTTTCAGTTCTCTCAGCCCTGACTGCACAGCAGGGGTGTGCATGTAAGAGAGGGGCTATGTGCTGCTTGGTGGTCTGCGGGGGTTAACCCACCACACCACCTCATTCACTGAGCAAGTCATTCTGCTGTAGGGAGCAACCAGTTTGGTCAGGCATGATTTCCCCCTTGCCAATCCTGGTTGACTACTCCCAATTATTGTCTTGTTTTTAATGTGTTTGGAAATTTTTCATTTTGGATTATTTACTCCACTATCTTCACAGGGATTCAGGTGGGGCTGACCAGTCTGTAATTCTTTGGATTGTCAAAAATTTCAGATCTTGAGATGCAGCTGCTGCTTTCTCACTAATATTAAAGAAAAAAATACTGAAGAAATAAAATTAGATTTGATTCCAGTAACAAACTAATCCCAATTTACTCTTTCCTTAGTCCCTTTGAACACCTTAGTGTTGGAAAATTCTCTTGATCCTTCTTGCTATAAGGAAAGTGTTTGAGTTAAATGGATAAAGAAAACAAACAAACGCAAAAACCCCAAATATCCCCCTTCCCCTAAACCTGAAGAATGGAAAGAAATTTGCTTTTTTTAAATTTCCTGGTCAGCTGAGGACTTCTTGGTCACTGAGGCAGAGGACTTCACCAAAATGAGGAATATATTGTCATATCGTCACAGAAGGTTTCATCCTACATTTGACCGAGGGGACAGCTAGAAGTAGGAAGTGATGTGTCTGTAATATGGAGAATCAGGCACTGTGACATCATGGAGGGGTTGCTTAAATGTGAGTGGAAGTGAAAGCTACAACTGATGTCATCAGGTTTGAGAGACAATGACTTTGCTGTGCTAGCACAGTTAAAAGAACCACAGAAAGAAAGGGCAGGAAGAATTCTAATGAGACTACTTATCCCAAATATGCACAAGGCAGGATAAAATATAGTGATAGTAATCCTGATGATTTTGCCTTACATGTATTTAAAGGCTTCTACTGAAGCATGTTCTACAGAAATAAAAGGGTTCTTCAACACAGCCTTCAGTGGACCAAGTGGAAGTTGGGGATATAGTAGTTTGCCTGAAATAAAATAGTAGTCCTTAGCACCATAAATCATGTGATAAACTATCTCCTTGACTAAAAATACTGTTGAATTATCTTTTACATACATGTGTACATACGTAGTTAAAAGAGCTACCAAAAAAAAAAAAATCCAGCTGATGTCAATCAATGGACTCCTATTGACTTCAATAGAACTAAGTCTATTTACAGCAGGTGAGATCCTGGCTCCAAATTTCATAGCCCAATGTCACCATTAAACAGAGAAGATTTTGAGGAGGCAAACAACCCACAAAATTAAATTGATCTGCAAACGTGGAGTATTTCTCACCATTAATTAATTTGTCAGCACATACTGGCTTTTATAAAGTAATTTCAAAAATCTCATTTAGCAGTGAAGGAACTGAAGTGTCAGTCAATTGTAGTTTGTATGTTTTACCCTTCAGCATCCCCAATATAAACGACTAAAATTGGAGTTTTTAATGGAAAGCCTGCAAAATCCCTGAAACAACTGCAGAACAAATTCAGCTGCAGTAAATTTCAGTTGCAGTAAAACAGCATAAAGCAAATTTACTAGAATGATGTGTAGCCAGTTCATCATTACAAGTGTAGCAACATTTTAAGTAACAGGATATCTGCTCCCTGGGCACACTGCAATTAGAATGAGTTCACAACAAATGTGTTCATTAAACTGAAGCTGCTCACAAAAAAACAAACATGTAAAACAGAGCAATCAGAGAGATTAGTTATTTTTGTTTTCTTTGTTTATATTTTCCTCTTATTCCCCCTCTTCTGTATTTGAAAGAGAGATATTTTTAATTTTATAGGCATCCACTTTAGGTGTTATGGTTGTTTTATTGATTTTTCCTACATAAGATTCATATGGGAATTTGTGTTTTTTCTATTAAGGTTCATTTTACTTATTCATTGGACTAGATTATAGGGAAAAGTATATATGTTAACTGTAAATATCTCATGTATGATTTTTGTGGTAGCTGCCTTTTTGCCAGCTGTATGAGTGATGTTTTCTTCCAGTTGCATGATAGAACTTTATTGTGCTGAGAATAAAAAACATGACACAGGCATTTAAAATCTGTTTAAAGGATCTGATTAATCTAGTAGAGGAGCAGATGAGCTCTCCTTTCTTTCTCTTTCTCTCCCTCTCCCTGCCACTGCTATATTTCCTCACTGACTAGTGGCTTTTATTACGGCAATTTATCTAGATCTAGCAGAGCTGAAGGGGAATATTGAGGAAGAAGTGCCTTCCTATGTAGTTAATAGTTACTCTATGACATGAATGGTTGTTTCAGGTTACAGAAAGCGTGATGAAGATAATGCAGTTTCTAGTAATTGAACTTATTTGAACTGGTTTTGTTATTGCTGATAAATGATGTAAATCAGGTAGATCTGGTAGCACATATAAAACCAGTGAAGGTGTACTGAAAATCAAGGTCAGATGCTATCTAAATAACAATAAATTTGAGTGTTTTTTTCACAGTTGCAAAGGAATCTGGCAATTATAGGTCTGTGGAGGTTGCAATTATTTAATACTAATAGTCAAGTCTTTGGACTAATTGGTTGTTAATGTTTTTGGTGTTGGTGTTGGTGTTGGTGTTGTTTTTTTTTTTAAATTTTAAATAAATGAAGCCATAGTCTAACAAAAAATATTATGTACTAAGTTTATGAAAAATAATGCAGGAAAATAGAGTTCCTACACTAAAAATTTCAAAAGTGACTGATATTGTACTTTGAATTTTGACAGAATCAGGATGCTTACATTTGACCTCCTAAAAACCGTTTGGGTGTGTAACTTTTAGTGACCTTCTCTTTCAAAATATTAAATATGTAATAATTTCCATTGTCAGGAAAAGGAAAAAATAAATTCAAAATAGGGCTAGAGCTGATAAAGACTAGATCACTTTAAGCAAATACTGAGTGGAGATGCTCTTTTGAAGTTCTACAATTCTCTCTTAAAGAAAAATGATTTTTCTCAGAAACTTCACATCATGTAATATTTTTGCTTAACTTGAACAGTCACTGAGCCATTGCAATTCTGTCACTCCCTGAGCTCTATGAATCTTCACAGTCAGCATAAAAATGAGTGTACAGCCACAAACTGAATATCTTCAGGACATACACACTCCAAGGTGACCTACTCACACGATGCAGACATTGTTTATAGACTTCCATTTTTCCTGCACATTGGGTTAGCTAGAGAAGAGGAAAAAGTACTGGGAGATGGGTTAATGGGAATTTGAATAATTCTAAGATAGACAGTCTTAGGAACCTGCCTGTACTTTTTAACAGTGTTTTGACCTCTAGGACATTCAAACAGGGCAGATATGACCTCTGAGGGTGCTCCTAGCTTTTATTTACAAGTTAAGTTGTTCTTGATCACACCGTTGAGTCTGTTGACTATCCTTAACAGAGAATTTTCTCTGCATCCCAGGAGGATGGAAACTCAGCTTTGGGCATAAATTTTTAAAGATCTTAGTGCTTAGTGTTTTCTGATGACTCAAGGCTGGTTCCTTCCTCAGAAACAGGGGGCTTTTTAAAATCTTTGCTCTAAAAAAACATTCCTACACATACTGTAGGAAAGATTTGGGGACCACATGTGGTGGATTCCACTTCTGGGACAGCTCACTTTAAAGTGATTTGATATAGCTTAGAGGAAAACTTGTTTCTTTATGGTATACAGAGAGCTATAACTGAACTTTGGATCGTGTACCATGATGACTGGACCCCTCACTCAGGCTTACAGAGTCTTCATATAACAAGCAAAAAGCTGGATATCTTTGAGTGGTCTCTAAGTCAAACAGTGCACTGCACACATTGAAATAAGAAACACAGAGCCCTGATTGAAGTCTCGAATCCTTTCTTCAGCTGTGCCATGAGTTTTTGTGAAGAAATGCCACCCATTTGTGATTTATGTGAGACATTATACGTGAAGGCAGGTAATGAAATTTAGCTTTGGGATTTTTCCTCCCAAATAATTTTCTAGCACTTAGGCAAAAGTTTTGATTTCCTCTCTGACTGCAAGTCTCCACCACCTCCTGGTGTGCTAAAAGAGGCACTAACCTCTGAATGGAGACTGCATTTTATGGGAGGGCGTATGAAAGTTATCCCAGTAGGGAGAAAGAAGCTTACAGTTTCTTAGCTCTGACCACACCACTTGTCCAACAAAGTTGATTTCTGAACTTTGTAATCTGCTCCAAGGCTTGTTACCCTACATAATGCAATATATTGTGTTTTAATAATCTAATTATTAACAGAAAAAAGCCTTTAGCTTATAACAGATACTTAGTCAAAACTTTCAGCCTTACCTTTGTTCTTCTGAGTATACTGAAGAAGAACTTCAGGTTAAAAAATAATTCTATTGCTAAGCTATAAATGGAACATTAAAAATAAAGGTTGGCACTCACCAGGGTAGGAAGTGTGTATATGTATATGTATATGTATATGTATATGTATATGTATATGTATATGTATATGTATATGTATACATATATATGTGTGTGGGTGTGTGTGGGAATACACAAGACTGAGAGTAGAGACAGATTTAATTAGCATAGCTAGTCTGGTGACTAGGATGCCGTGGCAAGGACAAACAGAACTTTGAGCTTATGAGAAGATGGGATTAAACCTGCTTAAGGGAAAAGATTCAATCAACCCCCTACGATAAAGATGTTGTAAAATGCATAGTTGCTTGTATGATCTTTTAACCTAATTATTGTAGTAGAAATTATTAACCTTACTGAAATGGTATATAAGTTCTTGGAAAACCTGAGTAAAATCGAATTCTGATCATGAATCAGTCTTCCTGTCTCTCCATCAATCACCGATAGGTGTGTGTGAGGGTTATATGTGCATACCTTGAGGAAAAAAAATAAAGTTTTTTTACATAAAAAGTACTTAGTTTTAAGAACAGCTGCAATAAATAATAAGGAACACTTACATAATTATCTTTAGCTATCCTAGCCCTTTATAGACTTTCTCCATCAATGGTTTTGGTTCTACTACATTTAAAAGAAAGTAATCTAAAATCTGCCCATTCCATTTTATAAGAAACAAAAGCAGACATACAGCCAATTGTATCTCTCATTATTTAATATGTCATTATGCAATTTTCTCTTCTGGTGTTCAAATGCCTGATAAAGTTGTTTGACTTTTCCTGTGTGTCTTTGCACAATTATATATTTCTAATTATGGCCCAGATACCTGCTCCTTCACATCTGATCAAAGTGAGATTTATGGGTACTATTTAGCTCTGAGTTCTACTTATAGTTCATTACGTTTTTCATGCAAATTTTGATTTTAATTGTTCCAGTTGCTCAAAATAAGACAGCATTTAAAGTAAAATATATCTCAGAGACTGTTCAAATCATGAATATTTTCACATTAGATACATTCCTATTACAAAGAAAGCAGACTGTTGGACCTCTGACAGCAGTCAGTTAGCTGGTCAGAAAGTGGAAGCAATTTCAAATGAGTTAGTAATTGTCCAGTACTCACTCAGAAAAGCTTCACCCATTTATTAGTGATTCAAGATTTGAAGAAGTACACTTCGGTTCTCTTTGCAACAGGTCTCTGAGAAAATTTTTGGCTTGCATTGTTACTTTGGTGGAGTATCATGCTCAAGGTGATGATTAATAGTCTGGAAATCCCTCTCAAGATATATTTGTAGTAAGTGTCATGAAGTCATTGTATTACAGTGAAATAAATATGTAAGTTGTGAATAGGATACAGCAGTGCTTCTGCAATTACTTTTCATTGTAGTGAGGAACATAAGAATCCTTTTATCCTTCCAAAATAGGTTTACTTGTTTAAAAAGATAGATGCCACCTAAGAAAAACAAAACTTTCTTTTTGTATTTGGGAACAAGGAAAATGAATCTGTATTTGTTTAGCTTTCTTTATTTTCGAGAAGTAGTACTCTTCAGGAGCAGAAGATGTTTTGCATTAAGTAACATGTTTTAAAAGATTCCAATAAACAAAAGCAAATAACAAAACCCACAACTCTGAATAAATTCTGCTTGAAGATTATATATACCAAAGTTCAGCCTACCCTTCCAAAATTTCGTAACAGAAAGATATTAATCTTCATTTATATTTCATTTAATCATTAATGGTGATCTATTACAGGTCATAATTTCCTTTCTTAAATATTTAGCTTTGATTTTATCTTGAATACTCCTGAATATTATGACTATCAAAAATCCATAAAATATTTACAGAAGTCAGAGGGAAAGTAAGCACAAAATTTAAGAAAATTCTTCAAAATGCCCAAGTTGAGGCAAAGACTAATTTCTTGGTTTTTTAGGTAGCTAGCTACATTTCAAATCTGTTCAAATACAGTTCACAGTATAATTTCTGTAGGTTATCTGCCTCTCTGCAGTGTCTGAAAGGGAAGTCAGAGTGAGCAAACTTCACTGAAATGTATTTTGCCTGTAAAGAGGAGAAATAAAATCTTATAAAGGAAAAAAAAAGGAACAAACTACAAAAAAACCCAAACAAGCAAAGAACTGAACTATAAATCTACCAAACTCTTGACTATAATGGTTAAAAAAAGAAAGCCTGAGTAACCAGCTACAATGAGCCTTTAGAAGCCTGTATATGGACAACGGAGTTTTGATTTAGTGTATAATCTCTTGGGATCCCTGACTACATGATTATTGCTATTTTTTTTTATATAAGAAAAAGAATATGGAATCTCATCTTCATGTCTTATCATATCCTGCCTGGCTTCTAGTTGTCCATTTACAAGATCAAGCATCTCCTGCAGGTTGTGGTTTGTCAGGCTCACATGGCTCACTTAGGTACCTAGGTCATCTCAAATGGCCTAGGTAGACATTTAAATGAGGCAAATTAACTGACTCCTCAAACTTTATAATTATAAGCTCTTAGAGTTTTTTCTTTAGATCTTTTCTGTGAATGCCTACTGTAAAAAAACTTGAAAGTACATCTTTCTGGCTGAACAAACTGTAACCCAGGGCTGCTAAAAGGTACCCCTACTGGAGTGTTTTTCCCCTTTCTGGGGAAAAAGCTGGAGTTCAGCAGAATACTTCCAAATGGTATTCATGAACCACCAGGAAGAAAGAAAAAAGAGCAAATGAAACAATATATTGCAAATGTTATAACTTTACTGAATATGTTCTGAAAATTTGTTTCTCAATCAGCACTTTTCTAAAAGAAAGACATTTTCTGTTCCACCAAGACACACAGCTAGTTATGAAAGGAAGGAAAGAGCTAATCTGTGTCTTAAAGCTGAGCCATTTGTACTCCTAAAAAAAGATCAGGGAGACTCTTTAGGATTGTACAAGCCAATCAAACAGACCAATGGCTCACTTCAGCAGAACAAAACCCTGCCATAAGTGTGACTATTACATTACCTGTATTCTCTACTACATCATATTTATGTAGTATAATTTAAAAAAATTTCAGCATAGCTGATTTTGAATAACAAACAATGTATTTATCTTTCCAGTACTTAGAAGCATCCTACCGTATATAAATAATTTAAAATAAATATTTACAAAATAAAACCTCCAAAACTCTTTCCTCTTGAGTTTTGTTTAGAAACTACAAGCAATCTATATATTATTAGATGAACATTTTTATAGATCTTATTAAAACAAAAATGAATGTTTTATTCATGACTGAATGTGGAGAACTGTAAAAATCCAACATGACCTCATTGATTTATGGAATAGAGGTAGCACAGCTCTTCTGCAGGATGCATTTAAAACATAAATGATTCATTTGTCTTTTTTCCAGCATAACTTGAAAAGGTGCTACACTTCAGTGCCTTTACTGGAACCATAGATAATTTTATCTTTTTGTATGATTGTATATTTATCTGATTTACTGCAGGATCTGTTTCTTATCAGCCTTCTGCCCCACATGGCTCAAAAACCAACCTGTCGCTAAAAAAGGGTCAGTTTGTCTTGGTCACCCTCCAGCAGTGCTGCTCACCCCCTCTGCACCTGGGCTGTTCTTGTGCAGACCAGAGGGTTTGCCACCACAAACCTCTCCTGGCAAACCTGGCCTCAGCAGAGCACCTTGCCATTTCAACATGTTCCCAGACATAATTTGAGGGATTTGTCCACCATGGTGCCCTGTAGGCACTTCCTTGCCCATATGCAGGTACTGGATGCAACCCCAGTCTCAATTGTGTTGAGTTTTTGATCCCTTTCCTTCATGCCACCCCATGATCTTTCTTCAGCAGACCTGTCTATCGCTTTCTTGCAGCACTGCTGGTTTTAATCTTCTCCCCAGCCATCCTAGCTTAAAGCCCTTCTAATGAAGTCAACGTTTTCTGAAATTACAAGACAAAAAATTTAAAAATATATATCTCCTCTGTTTTCCCCTGCAACACAAAATTTTAATTTGTTGCAGATGCTGTAAAAAGAGCTTGATCATTTATTCTACTGCCATAACTGTATAAAGTTCACCACTAAATCATATTCTAAATGACTTCTTTCTCTGAAAGCATCCTTCACTTGTAGTGGGTCTGACTGGAACAGAGCTAATTTTCTTTAGAGTAGGTTCTGCATAACATGGTTTTAGTTCTGTGCTGAAAACAGTGTTAATATTACAAGGATGTTTTTATGATGCTTTGAGGGTAGGAGCTAAACATACAATCTACTCAATGATTATGTGGGAGGAGATATTTTCCTTAACTTCACAAGTGGCCTCTATATAGACCCTGTGTACAATTTCTGTATTCTTATTCCTTCAGGATGAGGATGTGTGGACATCTCTTTTCTCTCTCTCTCTCTCTCTCTCTCTCTTTTTTTTTTTTTTTTTTTTTTTTCATTCCATATTATGTCTACTTTAAAAAGACTAGATGTGGAGTACAGAGATTTGGTAAGATTTTCCATTACATATCCATACCTCCGAAGTTCATGATACTTGAAAACATACAGAAAGTTCAAGTTTCATTGGGAAGTATGTATCCCTTATTTCCTAGAACAATTTCCACATGTCAGAATGGAGCATGCCACTGTCAAAATTGACTGCCAAAGAGTAGAGCCAGAAGAGTGCCCACGTTCTCTCTTGGGGCCAGACTTACCAGAGGCACTCAGTACCATTCGTCCCATCTATAGTGAGAGGAGAGAGGACATCAGCTTTCTGGTTCCAGACTGCAAAGATATTGCAGTGTACAATAACAACCATGAGTCAAAAAATCTCTGCAGTGACATGTTCTACATTCCTATTTCCTTTATATGCATTTTCCTTAGCACGTACACTGACTTTTTTTTTTTTTAAGAATTACATTGTACATTCCTGATGCCTTAAGCTTTATCTTTCAAATTTGCAGGTTCTGTGCTGGCTAGGGATGTAGTTATTTGAGTGCCAGTAAGCTCTCTTCGCAGAGTAGGTAGACAAAATGAATCCTTTTCCTGCTGAAGACCAAGGACATCTTTCAGCCCAACAGCATAAACAGTGGTGGACTGAAGAGAGACAACAAGAAGGATGAGACCTCACAACCTGAAGCTGTAATTGGACCCCAATATGCAAATGGACCAAAACAGTAAGATCATAAACATAAAAATGTAAGACCTCATGACTGGTCAGCCATTTTTGTGACTATTCGTAGTCGACCTTGGGTGTAGCCCTGGTCAGGCCTTGTCCTGTCCAAGGTGGATCCTGGAGGCCTTTCAATAAATACCTGCTTTATTCTCTAGCTCTGTCCAGTCCCTGTTTCAGGTCAGCCTTCCAAGGCATCAATACAAGTGTGAAAATAACTGGATTCCATAGAACTGAAAAGGAAGTTTATTGTAACTATATGAAAGAACATGACTTTTTGTTAAAAGTTAATACCTATTTCTTTAAATACATCTGTTTTCAGACATGTATAAAGAACAAATTTTTTCATATTAGGCAGCAGAGGGCTTTTCTGGGAAAGAAAATATGGGAAGGAATCAAAGATATTTTCATATTTAAACCAAACCTTGAAACTGGTATTTTCCATATATTTCAGATTTCACATACCTAGATTTCAGATGACAAGCAAATACAGCCGCAGACTGAGAAACATAGATGCAAAAAAATTGCTTGATATGAATAATCAGAGATAATGAGCTTGCGTTGCTTCAGATGTTCCTGTTCATGCTGTGCATTTGTGCTGATGGAAGTAAAATAAAAAAAATTAAGTGCTGGACAGCTCATTGCCTTCCCCAAGGCTAGAAATAGCTACATTTTAGAAAAAGAAATATGCCACCTGGGTAATAATTTACATATATGGACATAAAGTTTCTGACTTCTATGAGGTATTATCAAAGTCAAATCCATCGTTTTGACAGTACATCATGTATGGTAGCTATAGATCTTAGTCCTTTAGTAATTAGCAAGTTTATGAGGAAGTAATGGTCCATTATTCTCTTCTAAATTGTTTGAAATTTGTCCTGTCTTTAGAAGGGGTGACTTTCGAGTTCACGAGTACATTTGTAGGTATGTCTTGGAGTAAGCTGTTCTGAAATCAAACAATCAGTCAAGGTGATAGTAACAGCAGAACAAAAACACAACAAAATGAAATTTACACCCTTTACAGTAATTCAGCTTTTAAAATCTTGTTAAAAAATATGTATCTTTTCATCCAATTTAGCTTCTTGAGGTAAATTGACTTTTTCTCTGTCTTTTCAATTTTTTTCTCTCTTTTTTTTTTGTATTGTAGAAACTCAAAAAATAAGCACATTTAATTTCAGCAATTTTACTTTTCTGCAAAGTGCTCTTGAGAAAATATCCTGACACAAAATGACAAGTATTTTTAGCGTGGTAAAGAAAAACCTGATGGTTTCCCATTAAAACACATGAACTGAAACTGGAAATACACATATGTTTTAAAGGCAGAATGATTTTTTACATTCTAAATTAACCCATCCAAAGACAGACTGTAATCTGTGAACAGAAATTGTGGGGTTCATCTGACATAATTGATTACAGCTTCACTGAATTAAAGAGAAAAACCACTGGTACCAATTGGTTATCTACCCATGAGTATTTAATTCACCTGCATATGTTACAGTGCATTCAGATTTTTTTTTTAATGTCATAAAATACAATTTGACATTTCCATGATCACATTGCCATAATAGATTTTTCCCAATGCTAATTCTAAAATGCCTAGTCTGTTTCTATTTTTTTCACTCACATTGACATCAGGCCAGATAAAATCTTTTTTGAATGACAACTAAAAAGAATGTTTAAATAGATATGAAATTTGCTTATGTCAAAAGCACAGGAATTTTGTTAAGCTATCTGTATCACATCTTGTTACAGTGTTATTTTGTTTTCAACATATTATAAAATTGGACGGAAAAGGGCTTTAAAAAAAATCTTTAACTTATGGTGTTCTTAATGCTTTTCTCGATGGACAGTAACTAACATTTTTGATGCTTTTGAAATTCTGTTAATTACTTTGTATTATAATGAATGTTTATTTATTTAATTCAAGCAGATTATTTCCTCTTGAAAAACTTCTATGGTTACTAGAAACAATATGTGTATGCAGTATGTACAGTGCATTTCATTTTTTTAGCCTGAAGAAGAAAAGACTCCGTGGAGAACTCGTGGTGTCCTTTCAGTACTTAAAAGGGGATGAAAGGAAGATGGAGAAAGACTTTCCATCAGTCCATAGTGACAGGACAAGAGGCAGTGGTTTTAAATGGAAAAAGGTTTGGTTTAGATTGGACAAAAAGAATATTTTTTTTCTTTTTTTTTTTTTGGAGGTGTGAGACACTGAGACACATTGTCCAGAAAAGTTGTGGATGTCCCATCACTGTTAATTATCTAGGTCAGGTTGGATGTGACATTGAGTAACCTGATCTTTCGGAAGATGTTTCTGCAAAGGGGGTTGATCTTTAAGGTCCCTTTAAATGCAAAACCTCCTATGATTGTGTGATTCTAAGACTGCAGTCACACTTTCATATTCTTCAGCTGTGTAGTTTCATTAGATGATTTCAACAGATTGGTTGTAAGTTAAATAGATAATCTGATTTAAATAAATCAGATTTGAGTGAGTTACATCTTTGAGTAACGTGTGCCTATATGTTGTTTCTTTCCAAGAGCAGTGCATGGCATTTCCTGTTGTTGGACTTCATGACATTCTTGTTGACCCATTTTTCCAGCCTGATCAGGTCCTTCTAAATGGAAACATACCTGTGTGACATACCTACAGTGAGTTTGTAGAGCCTACAGTCTTGCTGAGGGTGCACTTTTTCTCCTATCACTCAGGTTAAACAGTGCTGAATTACTGATGACTGAGACACATATGCTGGTGACTGCTGTCCATCTGGGCTTGATGTTGCCTATCACAGCTATCTCAGCCAAGCAATTCTGATTGCTTTCAGTCTAACTCACTGTCCATTTTCCTGTTTGCTAAATATCTTATGGATGCCAACAGTATGAAAATTCTTATTGACCTCTTGGCTTGAGCTTTTTACAACTAGTGAGAGACAATAGTTAGGTTGCTAGAAAAGGACCTTGGCTAATCAGGAATAGAGTTCAGTTACACCTGCAGTGCCTAATGAAAATAGAAACACAGCTGAAAAAAGATTTATATTGATCAGAAGCATTTAATTTTATTTTTTAAATTACTTTTCAAAGATGATTTCCTCAAGACTTAATGCCTTTTCCAGTTGTTTAACTAGTAGTTATTTGACTAGTAGCTAATTAAGGTCATCTGATAAAGATTTTCTATAGATACGAATTCTTAAATAGTGTGTTTTATGACTTTTATTTTGTGTGATATAGAAGAAACCTAAATTAAGTGCCTAATAGTAATTGCATCTAAATTCAAAATGTTTGTGCATCAGCTGATCTGTGTGACTCCCTGCACATTCTGTTCTCATTAAAATGCCCCTGGGAATCTGCTTTGAATAAAACTAACTAAATAACAAAGCCATGCTTGAGATTAATCCTCTTTTTAGAATAAACACTTAATAGGGATACACATATGAAATCTATTCAGTCTGTCCATAATAATATTATTCATGATCCTTATTAAGAATATGAAAAGAGAAAAGTATGAAATGTAGTTTGCATTTTACTTTCCATAAATTAGCATTGTTTCATGATCTGTGAAACTGCCTAAAAGTTTACATTAGTTGAAAAGACAACTTTGAATAAGTTGAGTTTCATTGCTTACAGTAAACCAAGATTAAATTTCGTACAGAAGAAATTCTGCCTTTGACTAATATGGTAAATTGCATTTCAGTCTCACAGACATTTATTTGCCTGTTTAACTTTATTATTAATATAAAACCAATTTGATATACTTCTGAGTAGTTCTTGACACTATCTTTTAGGGATTTTTTAATATGTAGAGGAGTTTACTTAAAAGCCATGTGTAGATAGATAGATAGCTGGATAGATACATGTACACATATATATATACACATATATATGTAAAAATATATACAAAGACACTACCTTGATACGTCATAGAAATTGTGGTATTTTCACTTTGAAGGAATCTTAACTTAGAATTAATGTAGTGAAGACAGTTATGAAAGGAATATTTTCCTCACCCTAGGATGAAATGATGATTACCTTACCATTCCTCCTTTTTTTTTTTTCGGATGAGAGAGAACATCTGTGACACCTATCCAGGTTGAATTAAACCCTTATTGATGATATTTTCCTAGACAATTTGAGAAATTTGTTCAAGAATCTGACACAAAAGCAGGGAGATATGCCTGAAGAAACTGCAGCCTATGGAAAACCATCCAAGTGCAGGTTTATCCTGGAGAACTGCAAGGTGGGAAGAGAATTGATACTCAAGCAGGTGAAAAGTGTGAGAAGGAAGGAGAAACAGAGTGGAGATGTTATGGAGACAGCCCCCACCCTCCAGTCCTCCCCTCCACTTCTTGGGTGGGTGAGGTAGAAGAGTCAGGAATGGCAATATGGAATTCAATCTGGGAAAAAGAGGAATGGGGTAGGAAAGAAGGTCTTTTAGGGGGAGAAGAAGGAGGTCATTGTTTCTCACCATCCTAGTCTATTTTGACTGAAGATAAATTAAATTTATTCTTCTCAAATTCTGTCTGTTTTGCCCATGTTAGTATTCAGTAAATGAACTCCGTCTTTCTTGACTCATAAATGTTTTCACTGCCATTTCCTCACCTGTTGAGGAGGGAGACTGAGAGAGAATGTGTGTGTGTGGCAGATGGCTAAAGTCAATCTATCACAGACTTTTATTACAAAAAGGTACTCAGTTTGAAAACTATATTCACAGAGAAGTTATTGTATAAGGAGTAGGAAAGTGTTCCTGAAATTATTTATTTACTTACTTACTTATCTGGTTTTTTACATATCTGCTTGTCATTCTGGATGTTATAAAAAATGGAACTGCTATGGTTAGAGTGAATTTTTGTTATAACCTGAAGGATGAATATAGTAAACCCAGTGTAAAATCTTACTATATGTGTAGGATAAGTTTTTTTGAACATAAAATCATATGCTGGCTGTTCCCCTTGGTCAAAGAATTTTGGGGTTGTAGAATATTTCTGAAGTTAAATTTGAATCGGAACTACTTATTTAGTTCATTTAGTTCTAGCAAGAAATATTTTGAACACCACTTTTCACTAGAGTGTATTTAGTAGGATAATTAGGAAGAGAAAAAGAAAATAATTCACAAAAGTTATCTGAAGTCTATAAAATAACATGAAACAGATAACAATATGCAATGTTGCAACTTTGAATCAATCCTTAAGAAGTAGACCCATCAGCTGAAAGTCCTTTAGAGTTCCAATTTCTCCTGACTTATTTTCTCAAACCCTTTTTCAACAATGGACAGCTAATGAAATGTGAGAACTGTATGAGCTGGAAAGTACAGTGTAACTAGATCATGGCATTCCTCAGTGGATCAAAGAGAAAATGTCCTTTGTGAAAATCAGACAGAATGATCAATGAAAAGAAAACGAAAAGAAATAAGCCAGACTAAAAGGAATAAAGCAAAAAAGAAATAAATCTAGTCCACATTCATTCTGCATTAATTGAGCACCAGCTGATGCATTTAAGTAATGAGCCTAGCTCTTTTACACTTTTGAATGCTCACAAAACAGTTAATTATCTCCAGAGAATAATTCATATTTTTACTTTAAATCTGTTTCTGTGTAAAATATTTCTGTGAAAAAGCTTTGAAAGAAACATAAAAATCACACCACTGAAGAAAGGACTTAGTGTATAACCTTGGTCTTGGTCTTGCTCTTGTTTTCCTTTCACTACACTATTGACTTTCTCCTACTTAGGAGAGAGTAATCTAGTTTCCAAAATCAAAGGCTCAAAAGATTGGAAAAGTTGAAATGGAGATTTGCTGTTCATATTTATTATGATAATCTCTTTAACTGCACCATTTTCTGACATTTTTCCAATAAGATCTGCCCTTCAATGTACATAGTTAATAAAAGAATTATCAACACTGTGCAGTAATTCACATTTTAATCTGCATGTCATGTAGAAAAAAAAATTGCAAATCCCAAAACAACCCAACTAAAACAAAACAAATAAACCCCCAATCTCAGACACAAAGCCAATCAAGAAATCAGAAATGCTTACAGTCCATTCTGAATGAAAACTGAAGTAGAAGCAAGATTTATGTCTGTTATTTGCCAAGGTAGATTGTGAATGCTCACTTAGCACAAATCAAAATAAAAACTGCAGAATTCAGATAAAGTGAAAGTCACAAGTATCGAAATTTGCCAATGAATTGTAAAATATTGCTGAACAAGCACAAAAGAAGAAAAATACTGTGAAATAAAACTGTGTTAATCTTATGAGTAACACATTACTCATATGCTACTAACTATTATTTAGATATTAGTATTCAGCATGGGAGAAAATGTTGCAGATTATGTGTGAAATACAAGTATTTTGGGTTCACTTATGATATCCTCTAATTTGTCTTTCCAGGGAGTAGAACTCTCATTGAAACCTCTTATATGTACAGCATTAATTGAAAGGTGCATTCCAGGCTATCACAAGTGAACATGGAAATAGCAAGAGGGTTTTGCAGAAAGAAAAAAAATAATTAATGAAAAGCTAGTTATATCTTGGAATCTTGGATCCTATCTGAGTGCTCCTAAGGACTGGTTGTATAGGGTTTTCAACACAGAAACCTCATAATAGTTGAGGTTTCAACCCAAATTTTTTTTGTTTTTCTTTGGTTTCAGTATACTTTCAAGATCATTAAACTCTGTACTTTGAACACTCAAATATTTTCTTGTCTTCTATATATTTGCTCAAGTATAAGTACCTATATGTCACACACTGACTAATTAGAAGTTTATATTCCATTTATTTGTGCTAAACAGCAAGCTTTGAAAAACTGTAGTAGAAAAGAAGTCTTTTAGCTTTCATGGAAACTGAAAAACATTAAAAATACATACATACAAAATTAGTTTTAATTGTTCTCTTGAATATCTTGGCAACTAGTACAACTCATAGAAATGGCCATTCAGAAAGGAATCTTTTATGATTGTCTTGATGGGAGTAATAAAATCAAAATGAATAATGCTGTTCTTGACTGAAGTAAACTGGGTTACTGAGAATTAGATTGACTAATTCTTGGTAAAATGAGTATTTTTCAGCTGTACTTTCAGTAAGGGTGGAATATTAGTTTTCACTCTTAATGGAAGCACAGTTTTCTGTTTCATATGAGTAGAAAATATTTAGCAGATTTGAATGCACAAGATTGCCTGGGAATAACCTTTGACCAGAAGAGAAATCAAATTGCAAAATATCTGTGGTTTGGTGAATGTTATTTCAGCAAATTCTGGCAAAAAAAATTTAGACTATCTTCCCAAAGACACATATAAATGAACATTGTCAATATAATTGAACTGATATTTTTTGCTTGAAACAGAGACCATGATTTTTTTCTTTATGAAACTTTTTCTTAATGTGATGAGAAATTTTTACACAAACCTCTAATCATTAACAATATTTTTTAATTCTCAAAACTTCAGTGTGGGCAAAATATTCTCAAATAATCATGAAGAAAACTGTAATGTGTGCAGAACTTTTTCCTTGCATTGTTCTCACAAACACCGCTGTTCAATTCCACAGTACTATAAGGATGGATAGAAGACCAAGGTTAAACTTTTATTTTACTTCCTTTTAGGTTTTATTGAACTATACTGAGTGTCAAAGAGGTGTAAATCCATTTCAGGTGGACTTGGAAAATTTAGCCTTGGGTATATTAGAGAAACATCTGAAAAGCAAAGAAAATTCATGCCATGTTTTTGTTACTGCCATCACTGCATCAGTTCAGTGCTGTGTGAGGATATGGACTGAAAGGATACAACAAAATCAGGTTGTGTGGCAATTTTGCAAACTATTTTTTCCTGTTATGGTCCAGGTTGCCTAGAGGTGATCTGAAATGAAGAAAGCCAAAAGCAGCAGCCTCTGCTGTAGCCGTCCTCTTATCCAGGAGATCATAGATGGAGAAACAGAAGCTATTTGCACAGAGGTGTGTTGAACTCTGTTGACTGAATTCCACTGACATACATCAGGATGCTGAAACTGCTGACACAACTTGGACTAAGCCCAGCATTATGTAATACCAGTGTTAACTGGTTACTGGGACCTAAAAGTCAAAGAATGGTGTTATGTTTAATCCTGTGCTACATGTAGGTCTGGTTTGGAATAGTAAACTAGAGGAGACAAGTTTAAATTATTACAACAGCTGTTTCAGAAGATTAAATCTGTCAGAAAAACAAAGGGAAACAGCTTACTTTGTAGGTTCTCATTAACTGCCAAAACAATTCCTAAATCCAAGGAAACACTTTCAAAGTGCCACAGTTTTTCTTCTTTTTATGTTTTATTGCACAATTGTATATATACAAAACTTATTTCAAGGCTTTCTTTTCTAGACTGAGAAATGCATAAAAATAGTAGAGCTTTTATAACTTCTTCTGGCTGCAGTATTAAATATAACACAATAACAAAAATCCTGAAATCATTGATCCTCTATGGAGGGATGAAGGAAGAAAAGTATCTGATTTCCAAAACCTCTTTCACCAGCCATCTTTATGTACTCAGAGAGTGTATAGTAATACCAGAGGTATAGATGAAGACTCAGTTTATAGCAGTAAAACAGACAATATCAAGTGGCAAAAAAACCCCCAAAAAACCCACACCAGAAAGAAAGAGAGAATAGGTGCAAACAATTTTTAAGTCCCCTCTGCCATGTTTAGAGCAGAAAAATACATGTCACATTACCTTGGTGCCAATGTTGTGGCCACGGGACAGAATGGTGGAGATAAAAACCGAGAGAGATTTGTTTTGTATTTCAATCTTTTAAGAAAAACAGTTTTAAATAAAACTATAGGAAGTTGTTTCATCTATGCAGGCTGGTAAATGTATGTTGCTGTTACTAGTAGCAGGTCAGAGGTCTGTATTAAGCTGCAGGTTCTGAGAAAAATTTATCAGCTGTGATTTACCTAATTTGTGAAAGATTCTGGATAGGATAGTGACATTGTTTAATAAAACAGTTCCAACAGTTCTTTTTTTTTTTTTCTTTTTTTTTTCCTTAACTTTAAGACCAATGTCTTACCAACAGAAGACTAAGGATTTTGGTCTAAATTGTTTTAGTTTTGCTTAGCTTTGAATTACTGTATGATGTAGCACAATGTTATATACATTCAATATAGTTATGCAATGAATCAATAGTGAAACACGACTCTTTTGTGTAGTGCAAAGAGTAACCTCAGGATAATGATGCAATGTAGAGGAGTGCAATCACAGAATAGCTGCAGAAGCTTCACAAGAGTTGGGGTAGGGTGAAAACAAAGATTTCAGGGCTGTTATTAGTCACCAAGAGTCAATTATTTTTTTAAAGGAATGCAACTTCAGGACCTGGGTAAATTTAGTCCTTTTGCAAAGGAAAAGGAAAAAAATAAATGAGAAACAGGCATAAAAACATGTATATTCTGTTACAACATGGAAGTGCAGGCCAGTGAATAAAAAAGTGTAGTGGTTGCTGCTAAGTATGAAAGATTATTCTAAAAAGGCCATAGGATGAGGAAGAGAGCATCACCATCACTATCACCACCATTCTCCTGGTGAAGAGCTCCAAAAGTTGATGATTTACCTTAACCTTCCTTCTTGTTGAGGATGAGTACAATCATTAGTCTTAGATGCACTGAAACTAGAGGGGTTCTTAAAAGACAAGAATAAAGAAAAACAGATACAGGAATAAATAGAGTTTTCCCATCCTGATCAAGAGCTCCATTCATTATGAAACTGGCAGTGCCTTTTCCACAGAACAATGTGTTTTTTGTTGAAATAACATTTAGAAAAAAAGAATAATTTTCCAAAGCTCTTAAAAATATTAAAAAGAAGTATTTGCAATACTCCTGGAATGAGTCCAGCAGAGGTCTAAATGTTCAGGGGCAAAGATGTTTAGGGAAGACAGTGGGGGACAACCTCTCTTATGAGAGCTCAGCCCTGAGAAGACTGAAAGAGGGTCTTGTCCATGTCTATAAGTATCTGAAAGGAGATTGCCAAACGGGTGAAGCCAGGCTCTTGCTGGTGCTACCAAGCAATAGGACAAGGGATAATGGGCAGAAACTGATTCAGAGGAAGTTTCATCTGAATATGAGAAAGAACTTCTTTACTCTAAATGTGGAAGTGTACTGAAGAGATTGCTCAGCGAGGTTGTGGATTTTCACTCACTGGAGATAATTCAAGACCCATCTGGTCCCAAACTTGTGCAATGTACTGAAGCAGGATAACCCTGTTTGAGCAAGGGGAGTCAACCTGATGACCCACTGTGGTACCTTTCAACCTCATGGATTCTGTGACTCTCTTGGTCACCTTTTGCTTATGCACTATGCCTTCAGAATAACCACAAAAATCTTTAAAAAACCCTTACAATTTTACCTCTGTCTGTACCCTTAGTGTACATATTTATTTCCAAGTTTTTCACCTAAGCAAATTTTTTTAATCAATAGGAAGAAGGAGGAACATCTAATCTGTGATCCATCTCATATCTTAAATTGATCAATTATATTGTACCAAGAAAATATCTATTTTTTATTAACATAAATTCCATAAAAAAATACAACCAAGCAAAACTCCCAAGTATTTTGGCATTGCAGACAATTGCAATGATGAGAGATGACTTAACCAGTGTATGTGCACTGTGAACATGTGCAAGGAATAATGGTCATAAATATTGTATCATTACAGACAGCCAGTGGCAGTTTGCATGTAGTGTTTCAATTTAAAGGCTTGGAAGTCTGTAACTGTAGAAAGAGGGTGTTGGTTTTTTTTTTTTAATTGTTTTAGCCTAAATGCATATATTAAATAGTCACTAAGCATTAAGTTTTATGGTGTATACATATATTTACTGGATTCTTGGATTCCCAAAGGAGTTCCTTTCTTGAGTAAATTTAGTCTTTATAAACCCAAAAACCCAGTGCACAGATTGGTGAGGTGCCAGGGAACAGCATATTAAAAATCAGTATGAGAAACCTCTCACACAGAATTTTAGAATGGGGACATCTATAGCTGAATTAGCCATTCTAAGAAGTCTATGGAGACAATGGAAAGCAATACGTGCTTTTAGGCTTCTTTTTCTAAAGTATATGTTAAAAATAGGTGAATTGAATCTTAGCCCACAGGACATATTTAATTCCTCTTCAAACTACAAAGAATATGTAATGTGACCACTGAGAAGTGGAAACTTACATTGTGGATAGCAGAAGCCATTTGAGATGAATCTTGCTACTCTCATCTACTAGTCAATTCCCAAATCTTTTCTACAATTTCTGCAGTGAACACACAAATAGCATCTTGTTAGGCTGTGCTAACAGATGATAGGATTTTACCCTTGCTGCCTCCATTTTTGTGCCTTTTTCAAAGGCTAGGTGTATAACCCATTTTTTTCTGCAAACATGTTCTACTTTAAAATCAGTCTAATTTAGAAAATTTCAAACAAACAAATTATTAAGGAGGAAAAAGGATATAAAAATACTCTTTGTGGATTCTATAAAGAAGAAAAGATTGATCAAAATTGCAGTAAATGAAGAATTCAGTTATAATCAGAGTATTAAAAATTATTCTACTTTAAAAAGTGTAGAAAAATATATTCTCTGCTGCTTATAAAACTATAATATTATATAAAAAAGAACCTAACATTACTGAAAAAGATGTATGTTCAAGAAAGCAAATAATATGAAAAATAGAGTTTTCCTTTTAAATATTTCAATAAACTTGCAGCCATAGCAATCTTACCAAAAATAAAAACAATAAATATTAACATTGAAATATAGAAGCATAGAAGTATAAGGCTACGGTACAGTAAGATAGAAGATAAGAATGGAATACCCTCAGATACATTAATTGCCTGAATTAGTATCTTATTTCTGACATTTCTAACAATGACCATGAATCGTGCCATAAAAGAGGAAGGGCAGGGCAAATACCTCTTCCAGGAATATGTCTCCTAGGAACATTCCAGATTTAATCTATTTTTACCTCAACTGATTTCTTCAGATATACTTCTTGCTCAGCAGGTCAGTAAAAGTTTATTTGTTCTGAACTTGGTTCATATTACCTCCATCTGACAGCCCATAGTTCTATATTCTTTCTCTGGAAATGGCCCCTGGCTTCTCTAAGATGGTCAGGTTAGCAAAACTGTTAAAAGAAGAAGGAGCATGCATTTTAAAAATCTGACCATAATTATTTTGCAGCTGATGACCAGAAAGGCTGCCTAATATAAAACATGAGAAGGCAGAGAGCCAAACTGTGAAACATGTAGGGGAAAAATATTTGGTATTCTATATATTGGAGAAGGGGTTACAATCCCTGAAAATTCCTGTATGCTATAATGCCTGTCATTTTGCTCCAAGGACCATGGGGTTTTTTATTCAGTAAGATGGCAGTTTTGTCAGGAACAAAGGTTTTATAAACCAAGATTTTATGTCTGCAATAGCTGCATCTTTCAGGCACAGAACAAATTAACAAAGATATAATATCCATAGATTTCAATATCTCCATTTGTGTTTTAACAAACTAAATTCCTCTTCTGGGGCCCTCCCAGAAAACTACTTATATTTGGAGGCTCTACAGAATTTTCAGACTAAAGCTCTACTTTGATAGATTGCTGCCTCAAGGAAGGTGGAAAGATAATGAGCCAGAGAAAAGTGTGATCTGAAGGAAAGAATGCAAGAGAGGAAAGCTGACAGTAAGTCTTAATTAAAGGCTAAAATCTGAGAAAGAATTTAGGTTCAAACTGTTTCTTTATGGTAACTGAGACCACCAGTCAACCTTGAAGGTTTCTGTGTTTCTGCCAGAATGATTTCAGCCTCTGTTTTTCCACTAAGGGCGTGAAATACACTGTTGAATTTATTCCTGATATAATCCAAATACTTCTTCACAAACTGGAAATTGGCCTTTACTGATTGCACCTGCAGGATTACAACTCACATATTCTAGTGTGAATATCTACAAAACAAGGTAGATGTGAAAGATCCCAAAAGCACTGTAAGAAGGTACTGTATTGTGCTTCTGTCAAGAAGCTGTCTATCTTTTTTTAAAGCTTTCACTCTTATTTTTCCCAAATTCCCACAACAGAGCAATGTGAAGCCAGAGGTATGGATATACCTGGCCACGAGGTTATAAGCACTGGCCTTTGTCTGTTGAGAAGATCTGCTCCAAATGAGATGAGAGAAGAGAGTAAAGCTAGTAAATAATGTTTTGTGATTTTCCAGCTTGGAGAATATAACTGTGTCTATGAGAAGTTAAATTAGAGATGAATATTAGGGAGAAAATAAACTGACACTCAAAATTAAATTTAATGCATTTTGGAACTGTTCAATAAAACAATGTCAATATCCTCTCCTGTCAGTGAGACAAGAATGTCTGGGAGCTGTCCTTTGTGATTCTATACTATATATAAAGGCATGATCTTTTATGGTTCATTGTTTTACTGATCCTCTGGACTTTAGATTTTATAAGAAAAATGCCAGTTCCTTGTCTAAGAGCTAATTTAGGAATGTTCAGATGCACTCTGAATTTAGAGTAAGCAATAACCTGGAACTTCAAATTTTATATAATGAAGTAATCTTTTTACTATTATGCATTTCTTTGAACTGTAAAAAAAATAAATCCAGTGATAAGCATTTCTGAATTACTAGCATTAATTTTATTGATCATGTATATGTCAAAGATTATGATTTTTTAATTTTAATTCTGAAAGAATGGAGAATTTTTCACTGACGTTTTCCAGCATATATGAACTTTAAAGTGACAATTTAAACTTACTGTTGTTCTAAAATTGTGACTGTATGTAATTGTTTTAAGCTCTTTTTCATCCTTTCATATTACTTAACAGTCCACAATAATAATAAAATTATGGAGTGAGAGAGAAGAAAAAACACTTAAAATTACAGGTTGACAAGAAGCAAAGGTAGTGGAAGGAAATAATAAAAGACAGGAGACTTATGTCATCAGATTAATACAAAACATCTTGAGTAGCAGCTACAGATTTTCCTTAAAACTGAAAAAAAGTTGGCCAATTATATATATTTATATATATATATATTATAAAATGTACAAGCAATAGTTTTAGGTCAGATTTTCCTGTACACAGAGAGTATATAGTCTTTAGAGGATTTAGTACTGCAATGAAATGAGTTGCTGTGAATAGAATGACAACATAAGTGACTAATTTTCAATGTATTTCAGTTTAAAATGCTGTCACAGTTTAGTAACTGCCTGCGACTCTGACAGTATCTCTCCAGCTGTCTCTTTGTGTAAGACTGGTGCTCAGGTCGGACTGTATTAGCTTCTAAATATTGTATAAATTCACAACCATTTCAGTTTATCATTTGAGCTTACCTGGCTTCTTGATACTCATTTTAGAAACCCATGATAAGCCTTCAGAGACCATTTTATAAAGGCTAGGGAAGTTAATGGTGGGGTTTAGATACAATTTTTAGGTAGAAGATACTAAACTTGAAATTTGACAACGTTTCTGTGCAGTTGCTCTCTGGACATACTGAACTAGGTACATAATAAAATGAATGTAAGACATCTGTGAACAGACTGGACTTTTAGGGGGTTTAAGTTTTTTAACTTACTCTATTTCTTTCCTGACAAAAATATATGATGCACAAACTTGAGAAGAATGACTGTGAAATGTAAAAGATTTGACTAATACCTAGAGAAGCCATTGGTAAGCCTCTCTACAGTGAACAATGTGTTTGACAAATAATGCATCAGAGCATGGTAAATTTGCACACACACAGTCTTAATATGCTTGAAAAACCCTACAGTTTTGTACAAGTAATTTTTTTTTTGCAATTCATAGCCTATACTAAATTAAAAAAAATCTAATGAGACTCAAAGAACAATTGAGTCTTTATCTTTTAATTAAATAATCCTTTTAAATATTTTTCAGAAAAAAGAGATTATGCTGTTCTGTACATTGCAGTTTTCTGGGATATTTTCTGTTGTTTAAGCACCTTATAATGGCACTTTTCACACAGTGCTAGTAAGCAAAACAGGAGAGTGTAAAAACAGAGTGATAGCAAAAGCTATCTGTAAGTATTAATTTTAAAAAAAGGAAAAGTACTGCATTTTAAAATTTGTATTCTGCCTTGTCATAATCTCCTTGTTACAAGCAATATCGTTCTATTAAATTATTTTTTTCAATCATAAAATCACGATTTTAGAAGGCATATCGAAGCTTGAGTTCAGTAATTTTATTTTCTGGAGTGCAAATGCACATACACTTCAAAGAGGATTTAATTATAACATTAATTTCCTATTTAAAGGATCTTATTAACAGTAAGAAACTATTGCTGAAAGAGAAAACAAACAGGCAAAATGGTCTTGAAAACAATTTTCTGGGTATGGGTATGGTGTGTTTTAAATCACACTCATTTTTATTGGGCAGCAGTACAATAGCAATCCAAAACAAAGCTGACAATTGATCTCCAGCAGTGATCTATAGCAATAGTTATCCATCAAGACTTCTAGTCAGAGACTCCTCTTATGATTTCACTGATGAGATTCTGTATTCCATTTTCTTTGAAGTCAGCTTATTTTGCTACTTGAGAATCCCTTGTTCTCACCAAATCTTTAGGCTGTCATTTGTCAAAGCTTTCTAAGTCTGGCAAAATATGAACCAGTTTATAGCCAAATTTTATCTCAGTGGAAGTTCATGTGAATTGCTACTGCATGTGTCAAAAATGCTTGGTATAAATATGAATATTATTCACAATTTTATTCTATACCAATCCATAATTCTCCTCCAACTCTCTTATAAGTTTCCAGGGTACTGAGCAGAAGGAATGATGGAACGGAACCTGACACAAAAATTTAGGAGAGCACTTGTGAGGGGAAAAAAAACCTGTGGCTTCTATTGCACACTGGAACGTTAAAAAAAAAAAAAAAAAAAAAGTCAGTATCAGTATGTCTCAAATGCCTCCCTCCTCTGATGTTATTGATGCAAGACTGAGGTGAGTAGTACATAACATTGAAATCGCTTGAGAATGCTTATAATGCATACTTAATTCACCATTAACAAGAAGAAATAAGTCAAAACTGCCATTATATAATAATACATAGGTCTGAAAATAGATTTGCGAGCACTCTAGATCACTTGAGGACTCTAAGTACTCCCAGAGGTTTGTGACAAACTTCTCCATATGTCTCTACTCTCCCAAAAGGACTGACTAAAACATTGCATGCAAAGTTTGTAAAAATAGTCCTTCAGACGAGATGGTGACAACAGGACTGAACACCTACAGAGGTAAATGTCCCAGTGCAGTAGTGTGATTTACATCCTTACTGTGAAAACAGAATGGTCCTGTCAAAATTTCCTACCCTTGGCAGATGCCAGTCCATGCTGTTGACTGAACCACATTTTGACATGGTCTAGGAAAGTAAAATGGCAGTCAAAATCACACTGTGAGGCAAGTAAATAATTAAATAGCGAGGTCCCTGGCTTGGATTAAGGGAGGCTGTAACTTCCTTTACTAGTAAATCCTTAAAAATACCTAAAATCCTTCCAATTCCTTATGGATAACCTAGGGAAGAGAAAAAAAATGTGACTATTGTCAAAATAACGCATATCATCTGATATTTAGAAGCTGTATGATTTTCTCAGAGATTTAGTGGTTTCCATATTCAATGTCACCCTAGAGTTTTCTCTGTAAGGTTGTTCAAACTTTTTTTCAAGTGGTTTTAGTTTTCAGCATTCAGAGTTACCACAGCAAGCCTAAGTCCATATTGAATGAAAAAGTCCTGTTTATTGTCTGTTCTGAACCAGTGATCAATCTGTATCATCTGGTTCACTCTGCTCCTGGTGCTAGAGAATTAAACAAGTTCTCGAGCATTTTCCCTGTGGCACTGTGCAGCTCTCATGGGTTGGACCTGATCTCAGCAACAGGGTGGCAGTTAAGTGTAAATGATCAGGGAGGGATCTGGAAGAGACCCTGAGAGAAAACTCTGTAGAGAAAACAGAGGGTACTCTGCACCTGGGCCCAGGCAAGCACCCTTCTGCTGACCTGACTGACTGTGTTATCGGGCCTGAAGGACAGAGGAGTTGTCTCTCCTGAGCACTGAGCTTACCAGTGACTACATGTTTGATATCTGAGCATTGTAGTACTCACACTACCAATTTAGTCCAAAACTGTGTCAGAGACACAGGATTTAGAATCCCTTTTATAACCCACTTCAGTCATCTGTCTTCCATGCTGAGCTATCCTAGTCTAATGCTGTTTTTACTGATATGAAACCATTATAGCTCATAGATCATTCTTTATGGCTCCTTTATACCTCTTCCATCTCTACCTTATTTTGAGAAACACTCATGGGTCATCATGGAGGTACACAATGATTTACTTTCAGTTCTTTTTACTACTACTAATATATTTTTGTTATTTCTTTTTTGAATTGGGTCAGTAATTCACAAAATTATCTGCCGCAGCCCTACAATAAGCCTACTTCCACCAAGCTCAGAGACACAATTTAAAAGATTGAGATTTATTTTTTGTAGGTGTTTGCTTTACATCTATTTATGCATTTATTTATTTGTGTTTTTCAATATATCTCTATAGAAATATATGAATATCTCAGTGAACTTTATCACTTTTGTCTCCATTTCCTTTTCCATCAACATAAAGAGGAATGCTCTATTATTCTAGTACACAGAGATAATACTCCTGTAACAAGAGTAACTCAACAACTGCAAAACCTGGACATGTGGTAAATTCTATGTTACATTCTGGAAATCTTGCATCACATCCTAAAATGAGGTATGTTATCAAACCTTAAAACGTACAAAGATGAGTTGAAGTGTTTAGTAATGTGGCCACAGTCACTGCACAAATGTAGGTAGATTTGACTCCTCAATGTAAACTAGGAAATTATATTTCCCACAAAATGAATAGTCATTAATGGTCTGATGCTCTGGACTCTTACTTTCACTAATATAGTGGAACATATTCAAGGTTATGCTTAATAACCAGATTGATGAGGCAGTAATGTAAGCAAGAGATGTTCTTTTGTATAACCAGAAATCTGGAGCAATCAAAAGACTAGAGTCAGATAAGATTTAGTAATCACAAATCACAGATTTGGAAGAGATTAGAAATGAAGGAGAATAAGATTACCCAATTATTTGAAGCTTTTATTCATAGCTGGATTGTGGGTTGAAAATATAATTTAATCAGTGGTGACCTCAATTTGATTTATATTCATACAGTAAAGAAAGGTTTTGAAAAATCACCTTCTTCACTTAAATTAAAATTTGCATTACTATAACTGACACATTTTATGCAAATTTTCCCCTATGTATTTCATAGATGATTCCTCTTTACAGTTGCTGTTTAAACTAGAAAATTCGTTGTTTGAATCAACTTTAACTAATTGTTGAGTTTATGTTTATATCCATTATCAAGTGCATCATATTGTTGTTACCAAAAATGTCCTCTTTTATTTTGTAAAACTCAATAGGAACTGGTGGTCCTTTAAGAATAAAACTGGAAGTAATGGCCCTACTCAGAGAAGTTTAAAGTCTAAATAAGATAAAAAACACAATGAGAAGTGGCAGCATGGAGGGGATGAATAAACAAAAAGAAGGAAGAAAACTGAAGGGGGAAACTGTCCTTGGGAATGTTATTTACGAACACAGAATCGTTCTTAAGGTTTTTTAAACAATTTTTTTCCATGTTGTTTTGTTGTTTTTGTTTCAGTCTTTGTAAACATGTAAATTGAGAGAAAAAGGTCTCAGTATAATTAGGCCATTAGTATAATAGGACTTTTTTTAAGTAAGCAAAATGACGTAAAAAGTAGATTAAAGAACACTTATTTTAATCAGATATATGTATCACATAGAGACAGGCACAAAATATGGAAATTCTAGCAATTATAATTAAACAATTTTGGCATTGGTATTCACCTAATCTTTCTTATGCATACATTTTTAAAATACTACGAAAAACAAACAAAAAAGCCTCTTCAGTAAGTAATAATTTTACTCTTCATATACTGTGTTGTTCAAATTAAAGTTCCATAAAATATGAAAATTCATCCATTCAAGTATGAAAATCTCTTCTTTTTCAATTATGATAGATGTATTTTCAATATTAATTCTATAATTTATTGTATTTTATCAAGAATTTTTTTTTCTGGGTGACATTTTTATCAAGGAAGAAAAACAGAAAGAGAAACTTCTCATTACTCCTCTTCCAGTGTGTTAGGATATGGCCACTTGACTACTCAGTGTAACATATTTGTATGTCATAGAGGGACCTAAATAAAGTAAAAAGAAATAAAAATTAATTTTTTGATGAAGAATATATTGGACAGTATATTGGACATTCAAGGTCATTAGCCATACTTTTTATTATTATTTATATGTTTAGAGATCCCTTTCTTTAATCAAAAGTATATGAAATATCATATTGAATTTTTTTTAAATTAAAATGAGACAAATACAATATGAATCAAAATTTATGCTTAAAAACTAAAATTATCCTTATAATATCTCAATAAATATAAGTATTTTATACGTAGAACACTTCCAAAATATATCAAGTCATAAACAAAATCATAGGAAAAGAGAAGCTGATAGCATGATAGCAAGTAGTTCACTCAAGGACTTCTAAGGATATTTAAAGGTAGAAAGAAAAGCGTTCCTATTGTTTTCTGCCTAATTATATACAATTATTTATCCTTTACACTTTGAAACTCTAATTTCTTTCCTGATTCCTCTAGAGAAAGAAGTTGTACTATCTTTTCTTGCACACTTTCACAGAGTGTGGCAAAATCAGACAGACATTGAGTGAAAGAGAAAAGAATAAATATTTCTGTATGAGAAAGTGTAGTAACGTTTCAAATATTTATAATTCTTATTGTGAAACAGCTAGGTTAACCCTTCGTCTGGTTCTTCTTAAGAGTATCTAGCCAGGAAAGAGCCGGTGCACTGTTACCAGTTATTCAGAGATGCAGCATCTGCACCAACTTTGCTTTATGGGACTGAAATCAGAACGTAAGTTAATTTGGAGCCTTGTAAACAGTGAAAAATACAATACATCAAGAAAAAAACAGAGAAAAAGGTAAAGCAAACATAAGAATCCTTGAAATAAATATTATCTTGAAAGACAATATAGTAATATCAAGAAAATAATAATAAAATTATAATATAATAATAATAGACTGGTTTTATATACTAATTTGTTTAAGGTTTTTTTATCCCCTTTCCAATCATAAAGTTTGAAATCAATCATGACCTGTGAAGATAGATTTTTTCCATCTGTTTGGCATATGTCTCCTCAAAAGAAAACCCCAGCCATCAGAACAGTTTTCATTATAATTTTGCTTATATTAATGAAATACTGTTCCATTTTATTAATAATAAATAGATGCAGAAAAAATAAAGAAATCTTTTCTGATAGAGAGAAGTGTCTTCAAACCAGTTGTGATAGACTGATGGCCTGGGAACACCTCCATGGAAAACTGTGAATAAAATTGTGGATGTGATCAAATCAAGGTTGCGGGACTTACTGAAAATGAACTCAGGAAAGCTCTCTGTACCTCTTGCTCCCAGAGGTGAACAGTGACTGCACAGTGACTTGCAGACCACACTGGAGCACTAGAGACCAAGATTCTTCCCCCAGTTGACTTCATAGAGACATAGATACCTCTACTCCATTTTCACTGTCAACAACTGGAAATGCCTCACAGTACTCCCAGAGCCGGATGGTGTGGATAGACCTTCGTTTCAACCCACAGCTTTGCTGCAGATTATCCTCTGTCGTGAAATCAAGTTTAACCACTAAAAAGCCCAGCTCACTGTACTCTGAGTGTGAATTAACGCACATACTGGCAATTCCAAGAATTATGAACTGGAATGAAACAGGGGGCAAAGCCACATTGTCAGTATGAATATGCCAATAGGAAATAGATCTAATTTTCAAACTGCACAGAAGCTTGTCTTGTCCTAATGCTGAGCTAAGAGTTAGCTTCATCAGTGCCTGAAAAGCATAGCTTTTATTAAGGATTTGATGTTTGGGTTGTTCAAAGGCTCCAAAGCTGATTTTAAAAACAGTGTGTTTAGAGACAGTTGGCAAATTGTTTAAAATTATTATTACTGTCTAATTCATAGCATTATATTTTAGACTTGAAAGTAATCTTCCTGGGAATTAAAAAAAGCAATTATATGGCACTTGCTGAGTATTCAAGACCTAATAATATTTAACTGGATAAATATATGTTACAGTTACACTGGTTTCATTTAAAATTAGGTAGATTTCCAGATTTCAGACTTTCTAAAAATTAAATTATAGACAGAGGTTATGCAAGATCTTACAGTAATGTCAGTAACACATAGAAATTCAAAAATGTTACAATAACTAGGATAAGTTTTTATTTCTGCCATATATATATATATTTTATATATATATAAAATAGCATATTCCATTTACAGGAATAATGTTTTTTGGGGGAATGTACTAGAGTATTGTCCAAACTCTCTTAACTTACAATAGCATGTAAATCAGTTTCATGTACAATAAAGCTAAAAATATGCCTTAACCACTAAGATGCGAGAAATAAAATACTTTTTTTAAGAACTCAAGAATGTCTGGATCACTTTTCTACAATTCTACTGGTGGTATTGGAAGAGGTTAATAGTAATTAATATTCATAAATCTATAATATTTACAGGATTTTATTTTGTCTTATTGTCCACTTGTTAGTTTAGCAAAGCATAGTCCATCACAGAGCTGTTAGCACTCTGGAGCTAGGACAAAGACAACTGTGTTCAAGTTCAGCTTCTCAACTAAGCAAAACACCTAAAGCACCTACTAAATGAAGTGCCATAATTGCAATAATTTAGTAATATAGACCTAATATTTACAACCAAAGTTGTACTAGATCTGTCTTCTGACAAAGTATTTGTCAAAACTATCATACTTTTCTGTGTTAGATTTCAATTTGGACATCAATTCTATTTAAAATAATAGCTTTTGCTAGCTTTAGCTGGTTCTTAAACCTGCAATTAAGACAGAAGGAGATTAGTGTTATGCTGCCAAAGAACACAGAGAAATACCTTAATATGAAGGCCAGGCTGAATGGGGTTTTGAGCAACCTGGTCTAGTGGAAGATGTCAATGACAGGGCGGTTGGAACTAAATCATCTTTAAGAACCCTTCCAACACAAACCACTCTATGATTCCATGATTCCATAAAGCTATCTTACTATTCTGGAGAATAAACAGTTCCCGTAATTTTTTTTTTTTTTTTAATGAGAACTAGAGAGCAAATAGTAAGGAGTGGTATAACTCACTACTCTCTACTGGGACCAATATTATTTAAGATCTGCAGATAACCACAAACTGAGTGGCACAGTTGATCCTCTATGGGAACAGAACGTCATCCAGTGGGGCCTTGACAGACTTGAGGAGTGAGCCCATATAAACCTCATGAAGCTCAACAAGGCCAAGCACAAGGTCCTCAGCCTGAGCCAAAGCAATATTCAGCACCAATAAAGACTGGGGGATAAATGGATTAAGAGCAGCCCTGCCAAGAAGGACTTGGGGGTGCTGGTGGATGAAAAGCTGGATATGACCCATCAGTGCACGCTCAATTCCCACAAAGCCAGCTGTATCCTGAGCTACAAAGAAGTGTGGCCAGTAGATCAAAGGATGTGAATCTTGCCCTCTACTCTACTCTTGTTAGACTACACCTTCAGTACTCCATCCAGTTCTGGGGCCTCCAGAACTTCCTTCTTTCTGCAGGAAAGAATTGATATGTTCAAATGGGTCCAGAGGTGGGTCATAAAAAAAATCAAAGGCCTGTAATACCTCTCCTATGAAGAAAGTTTGGAGAGCAGGGTTTGTTCAAAAGACAAAGCTCTCAGAAGAGTTTATTTTAGTCTTTCAATACTTACAGGGTTCTTGTAAGTAAGATGGAAAGAGACTTTTTAGCAATAATAGAATCATAGAATGGCATTCCTGATTTTTCATCTTCTTCACTGGCATATTGCCTCAATATTAAGAAATACATAGACGAAATAGTACTTCCTACATTGCAATGTCAATGCAAAATGTCTTTGAGAGATCTAAATCTCATTCATTTAAACACAGACTCAGGAGTCATTAGTATATCCAGGAGTTAGTTGGATGACAAGACCAAAATTAATTTCAAGCTGGTGACATTTAAATTTATGTGTCTGCTTCCATTATCATTAGTGGAGATCAGTGGAGCCCACAGAACAAATGCCATGTGAGGGCCAAGTCAGTCAGCTGTCCAGACATAACTCATAATACCCTTTGAGAGGATTTGTTAGAGATCCACACAGAGATGGCAGATACGACACTCAGAAGACCAGCATCACTGTTGGATGGCAGCTGGAGGACAGCCAGTATTTGCTATGGTATCACTCATCTTCCTGGACAACTCTGTTGAGGCATTTGAACAGAGTCCAGTGTATCTGTTAAATGTCTTCATGGAAGGCCAGGGAAGAATTACAGTTGGCAAAGCTGAACTTCAAAATTAATTTAGTGGTTCATTTGCAGTTTATAGGCAATTCTCTTAATGAGAAGTTTTCACTGATCAGCTTGACTGGACATCAGAAAGGCATAAAAGACAACAGAGACATAAAGAAAAAAATAGGTGCACAAAACACTTGAACAGAAGAATCCAAAATTGTATTCTTTGTACACTTTCACATCTTCAAAAGTTCAAGCTTTTTCATTCCTGCTTGACTACAATAATCTAGAAGAAAGTGTACAAATATGGTGACGTAACAATATGATACAAAGATACTAAAATCAGATACCAAACACTTTCCAAAAATATGACCAAATCCAAATGTCTGCTGATGCAAGCAGTTCCTTAGAGAGGTATAAATAAATCTTAGACTTGTTTAGAAGTTTTTATCACTGAAGTAGCTTAGCATTCTGGCACTCTAGTGAAAAAAAACCAGAAAATTCAGTATTATAATTTTTAATATAGGTAGATGATAAAATTCTGGAAATCCATATATAGATTACAACACTAGTGAAAATGTGATATTTAGTTTCTTAACTACAGTTTCATTTTTCTCAACATAATTGCTAGACAAATATGCCACCAGGAACAAGTATAATTTGCTGTGGAGATGATGTGTCAGCAATTTTATGTAACTTGTTCATTTTTTTATGATAATACAAAAATGAAGATCACGTTTCTGACTATAGCTTTGACAAGGTTATAGTTAGGTGTGTATAAAAGGCTTATTCATCTGTGGTCAGATATTTTAATCTAAAGATGCCACCAAAATATGTTTCTCATTATGTTGAGACAAAATGAGTTCATCTGATTTCTAATTTATTGTCATAGGCTATTATTAAAATGAAGATCATCTTTCAATACATTGTTACTTATTACCCGTAGAATATTTGATTTTTAAAATTTTATTTTGTGTATTGATCTACTTACTCTTATTTTTCTTTGAAGTAATTCCTGTGTGAAGGTTTGGGTAAAGAACTCCTGGAGAATTATTCTCAAAATGCAATCTGAACATGATGGCACTGGTATGCTCTGTCTTACACAATTATTCAGCAGGCTCTGAAAGCTCTTCACCTCAAGACAACTCTCTAAAATTCTCTTTAGATAACAGTTTTCCATAAAAATATTAAACTTGTTGTACCCATGATTCAGTTCTAGTTCTATAAGATTGTGCAACCAATTAAATTCTTTATTTTTTGAACTGTAGCTCGGGAATCAATCATACCATAGGGTCTTCTAATTTTTCAAGTTTTGGATCAATACTATTGTAAGCATGGTAATTGAACTACAGTTTGGGAATTCATGTTGTGAAAAATGAAGTAGCTGTTTTTATTACTATTTTTAGTTAGAAATTGGACAATTGCGGCTATTTGAGTTGGCAGAACTAGGATTTCTGTAAGGTCTACTGCAGAAATTTTTAGAAATGTCACCTTAGGTACTTTCAACTTCTAATTTGCTCATTATGGGAGAAATGAAAGTGAATAATTTAAAAGTATCTGCAGGCAGAGTAGCTTTACCTCTCTTAAGGAATGAAGAAAAAAGTTGAGAATGTCATCTGTCTGAAGGCATGTTCAGAGATGATAGCTTGACTACTGAGATCCAGTACTGTCTGTAGATATCTCTGTAGACTGGCAGACTTGTTCCATATGTTACTTTTTATTTGCCTCACTGACACTGGATTATGTACTTGTGTGCTGGGACAATTACAGGTCTGTTAGGACAGACAATGGACTTTTCTTCTGTTCATAAAGGCAGATTTACTTTCTTCTTAGCCTTTAGGAACATACACATTAACCTAATTTTCTAAAATTATTGTTTTCAGATAAATTTGTGGAAATGGATCTCCACATCTTAGGAATAAGGGAGAGGAGAACTACTCCTTTTTCTGTCTTTATCTATGGGCCAATTCTCTGTCCTGAAATAACTGTGCAGACTGTCAGTAGACAAGTTTCCATGAACATCCAGGCCATATTAAAATCACAGTACAAATCTACTACATGTGTCTTGAAATCATTAATGTCAATTTAAATAATAGTAATTTTTTTATTTCCATGTCTAGTCCTTAGACATAGCTTGTGGTAAAATTTCCTGCTGATGATATTAGAAAATTTATTTTGATGATTATTAATAACTAGTAACTACAATAATCAAGTTAATTTTATATATAATATGCATTCTAAAATTAAGTAAGCAGTATTTTAAATAGGAAAATAGGTTTTATGTTTAATTTTGTTTAGATTGTGGAGATAAGTACAAAACTTTGGCATCTTCTGCTTTCTGAGAGTAGAATAGAAGACACCAAATTGTAATTTTTTTTTAATCTAAATGAACTGAGCTAACATTATATAACCATATCAGTATCGATATCTTTGATATACTGTTGTTCATTATTTCCATAATTTTCACTGTCTGCACATATACAGTAATATTACAATGACCTGTTTCTAGCAAGACATTTCTATCGTGAATTATCAGGAAACAAGCAATTACACAATATGGCAGACAGAGAAAAAGCCATAAAAGGGAAGAATAAATGTTTTTTTTAACCAAATTCATATACTTTAAAAAGCAAGATTTAGGATTTATTTACATGTCTTCTGGGGAAATAATTTAATTTAATTATCTATTCTCTTAGACTTGAAATCATTATGCACCTGATAAAAAGAAAGACAAATATGACAGCAAAGCAGGAAATTATTTTAGTTTGTAGTGCTGAATAAATAATAGTAGAATGCAATGCAAAACTGTTGTAATACCAAACAGCTGGTTATTTAAACTGAAAGATAACTGAAGAGATTTCTGCACTGCAGTGTACACATTATGTTGAGATGGGACTGTTCTTCAAAATATTATCAGACTGTCTTCATAGCAACAGGACTGGGTAAAATTGATAATTATTTTATTAAAAGTAAAAGAAAACATGCCTTGATGCTATATTTCTATAATGGAAAACCAGACTTTTTTTTTTTTTTTCTAATATATTGTTATATTTAAAAAATTAAAAAATAAATAGACCAGAATCCATGCTGTAGGTTAGGTAGACAGTTGATACAAGGTGTTGTAAGTCAATTGACTTCACCAAGAAAAATGTATTGAACCAGCAGAAAAGATGATCTGAGATAAGAAAAAAAGCAACAAAATTCTTCCTGCTCTTTATTTGTCCAAAATGTAACAGGTGAATGCAGCAATAAATGGCAGGCATACACATGCATTTTAATTACTTATTATTGAATTTTCACTATGCAGTTGTGAATTATGGAGGTATTGCATCTTAATTAGAGGGCAGGACAGATGGTGAAAGCTTAGTCTGTGTAAAAATAACCTCAGGTGGCAGCTGACTATGCACTTCAAGCAACATTTATTTCATGGAAGCAAAGCTAATTGTCCAGCAAAAGTACAAAAGATGTTCTATGTAAATATTTAGTACAAAAAGCCACTGAAACCATGTGTCTTCTTTTTTTTTTTTCCTTCTAATTTCATATCAGCTCATAATTTTATTTAATCTTTTACCTATGGGCTAGATAAGCATTAGATTGTTGAGTTTAAAGAAAGAAGTCAGAAATTTAGTTTGTGTCTGAAACAAATTTCATCATTGTATACATGTACATTAGCCAACAAAAAGTTCAATACTTTAAATTCTTTATGGCTGTGATGCTATACTGGAGTAACACAGAAAGAAATGTTCATCTCCTAACCAGAATCTCCTCCATGACAAAAAGATGAATGATTTTTCTCCTCTCACCTACCATTTCCTAGGATACAGAGTCAACAAAAGTATGGGAAATGCATACAATAGGAAATGCTATTTATCTATGGGCCAGTTTTTTCTGTGGTTCTGTTTCATTCTTTTGTGGCACACTGAAGCCTTGACTCGCTTCCTGTGGATATTTGAGACAGCAAATTCCATGTTTTCTGCCTATATATGTAGTATAACGTTTTCAAAGCAAAGTCATAGACCATCCATAAGAGTGTAAAAGAAACAGTGCCAAGCACTGCTGTAAAAGTTTGCATTCATGCGCACAGAATTTAGGACTTTGTGCAAAAAGAGTTTTGCCTAGAATGTATATGGATAGACTGAATTGGTGTCAGGCAAGTAATGGTTCTCTCTTCTAATCAGGAAATTGGTGAATGAACCTATGGAGCAACAGGTTTTGGAAAAAACACTACCAAGACCACCACAACAGAAAACCTTCCTCTGGTCCATTGAGATACTAAGTGCAAAGGGTGGTATAACTCCATCAACTGTGAGACGGAGAAATGCTATCTAGCTCCCATATGTCAGTGAAATTATTAACCATGTCACAGCAGCTGTGAAGGGGATATTTAAATGGCATTGTTAACCTACGGTAATGGGTTCCTGTCAGAAGAAAATTTCTATATATGGGCTAGAACGGACTGCAAAGTATTTTTATAACCCAATCCAGATGACCACAAGATACACCATGATATTTACCCACTCCAACAATAGAGGACTTGGGTTTAGATCAGTTTCACCATATTTCAGAAGTATTTTTCTATTATTTCCATATCCTTACACTGCTATATTTTAATGTTTAGTTTTTTTATTATGGGAAATTAATTACGATAATTCATAAGAAAACATCTTGTGAGGGTTCTTATGAGTTTGTGTGCTTACTTCCAGTCCAAGATATCCTATGATTCTGTGGTAGCTGAACCATATGTTAAAGCAAGTTTTTAAATAACAGCTGTGATCTGGATTACTTCAGCAAAATACTGACTGATGTATTCTTCAAGAAATGTAGTCTAAGCTTCAATTATTCAAATGGTTTACGCACACACGTCTACAATGAAACGTTGCTCCAGTGGGGGCCAAAGCCCCAGATGAATAGTAAAAAATAAATGCAGTTTAAAAATAAGAAGATAACAATGGTCTATGAGTAATGATTAAGCTTGCAAGTCAGTAAACCTCACATGCTTCTTTGTTGAGCAGGCAAAAGTTATTTTAGTATTTTCTGCACATTGAGCATATGCTGCTGCTTTTGGAAGGTTTGTGCTGATTTTGCTAACTGACAAAGAACATTTTTCAAATACACCTCTGAGGGCAATGTTCTCCACTTTATTTTCTACGGAAAATGGATCTGCAAATGTATGTTCAGAATTAATACAACATTTATCACCAAGCAATTAGAATGGATTCAAATATGCATATTTGCTAATGTATATTTCCCGTAAGAGTAGCAGAAGCTTTAACTAATTACTTTCCTCCACTGCTGTTTTTATTATATTGGAAATATATACTGTTTTTCCTAACAGATTTGCTTGTTTTCTTCATCTAAAGGAAATCTTATTGCCCAGATTCTCTTTAAGTCCAAACACGTGCAGTAATGCTGAAATGTGTGGAGTTCTAGGGATAAGAAACACAAAAAAACCCAAGAAGGAACCCAAAAGAAAACAATAATAACAAGAATATAAATCTCCTGAAATTTCTCCTAAATTAAAAGATTTATTATTGTTATCTTTACCTCCTTAGCACCTAGTGATATGAACCAGACTGGTCATGTGTGAGCACAATTAGCTGCAGGCAGGCACATCCTTTAAAACACGGTTTTGTGATAATTATTCTGCAGTGAGAATGGATCTCTGTTGCTTATAAATTTGATCATAAGGTGGAATTATGTATTACAGAATTGTGTTTCTGTAATTAAATTACGGAAACGGGAATAGTGACTGAAAGGAACACATGAAATTCAGAGCAAAGTACAAATAACAAAATATGAAAATCAGATACACAGGGAACGCTATGCATTTGGATTCAGCTCAGTGAGGAGGGCATGATGCTGTTTTATGGCTGCTGGAGAAACCACAGAGTTGCTGAACACTCAACATGCAGTTCCTCATTCTATCTGCAAAGGGGTTTTTCTAGAGATGATGCAGCAGCATCAGCTTAAAGTATCATTGGTAGGGTTAAACTGATATGCACATTGCTAGGGTGATTACTATAAGCAGTGGTCTATATTGAGTCAGGGATGTTATTCTGTGGAATGCAGGCTGTTTAGTTACTGTATATGTATGGAGTTAATGGTTTCCCAAATGACTAAACAAAGTGACTCTTTACAAATTTAGAAGTATCCCACGCTAATGAAACAAATGCCTACTGTCCTGTAATGTCAAAATAGAGAGTTTTGCTTGCATAATCCAGCCTTCCACAGTTATGCTAATGCCATGCCTATGATTGATATGAACAATTTCCAATTGTAGAATCATTTGGATTGGAAAAGACCCTTAAGATCACTGAGTTCAACCATAAACCTAACACTGCCAAGACCACTAAATGAAAAATTAATTGAAATGAAAGTCAACATAAGGCAAATAGAGTATGGCCTGAGATTGACACAAACAAAAAGGCAAAAGCTGTACATATTAGAAATCATTGATTATCAATAGACCATAAGATAGAATATTAAACAGAATGAAATTAATCTAACCAGAGTAAATATGCTCTGTTATGGTAAAACAGATGAGTTTTGATCCTTAATTAATTTCAACATGTTGGTTAATAAGTTAAATTTTCTTAAAATTTATAAAATTCAGTTACACAGTAAGTTTGTCAAAAGCATGTCAGTTCTGGCTGACATACCACAAAGTTGATGACTAACAGGTGGTGGTGAGCAAATTCTGAAAATAGCTTTCAGCTGTTTCTGACTATGTAAGTAGTTCTAGTTTCCAACGCTCAGGATTAGAAGCCTTCACAGGTTTTTTTCCTCCCCCCTTTATAGGCTATTTAGATGAGCTCACAGTTATGTGACAGAACTTAAGGTTTCTTTTTTTTGGCTAGGCTTGCTTCCTTGAACATCATTATTCATATGAATAAAAGCAGTAACTAGGAACTGACTATCTTAAAGCCATATGGAGCAGTGCAGGAATGAAGGTAGGAAGAAAGGTTGGCATGCAGGTGAGATAGGGGCAGGAATATATCTACAACTGCAAGTATTAGAACTGTTAAAACCTTATTCATTCTCTTGTATGAAATTAGGGCAAGTGACTACTGATTTACTGTTTTAATTATAAAATTCTCTTTTATCTTCTGTCTTTAAAAGATCCAGTTTCTCTTACTTTGAACTAGCTTTTTATTCTGCAATCTCCATGTTTCTTATGAATTTGCTAGTCCTCTCCATCCTTAGGATACTAAATTAAAAGATCGTAGATCTTCATCTAAGCATGAAGGAAGAATGTTAGCAGGGTTTAAAAATATTTTTTTGAACTGTAAGTTATTCTTAGAAGGCCAAACTCAAAAAATCTTGTTTAAATTACTATTCATCCTAGCACAATGGGACTTTTCAGTTAATTAATATCTGTCTCAGAGTATTAGTCAAGTACTCTTTGCACAGGTGTGAAGTGCATAGGCCTAGCTAGCTTATCTGCCTGATATTTGTACAGCATTTGTACAAAACTAATTGAGAACATATGCATAAAGCTTTGGAGCAAAAGTGACTTTCTTTTTTAGTTTTTGCTAAAAAATAGTTTATTCTGGTCAAAGGATACTGAATCTTAACCTGCTGGTGTGACTTTTTGTGTTACAATATAGAAATAGTTGGAAAACAGAGCATGACTTTTTTAAAAAAAGAGTTAGGCTATCTTATAAACAAAGCAAAGGTCTGCTGAATAATAATAATAATAATAAAAGAAAATTTAAATTAATTTTTGATGTGGATTTGAGGTGGGATGTGATGTCTTCCTTGTATTTGTATTTATTTCCATAATCTGGAGTAGGCATCCATGATCAGATACAGATTCTTTTGCTGCCAGGGGAAAAATTTCCATTTATCAACAATGACAAAACACCCTCTCTTTTTTTTTTTTTTTTTTTTTTTTTTTTTTTTGGTTTGGGGTTCTTTTAGGTTTGTTTTTGTTCTTGTTGTTGTTGTTGGCTTCTCATGCTAAGTGAAATTAGCCCATTTGAGGAGAAAATAAAAAGCTTGTGAAGAAGACTGTTTTAAAGGGGAAATCAGTGGTACATTGATTTCAGAGAAAACTTGTGGGTATTTTTATGATCAAGATTAATTGAATTAGCATAGACATGAAATCTTACCCATCAACAGATTCACATGGCCATAAGCCAAAGATTGGTTATGAAGATATCATGCTCCCCAAAAGCAAAATCCAAAAGCACGGTTTAGATATGTAATATTAATAAAACATACAGCTTTTCTATGTCTGTAAAAACTAGCATAAGAAAATGCATGTTTATTAAAAGAAAGGAGAATGGGTTAAAAAACCTCAAGCCAAAAAAAAGCTTAAACAAACCAGGAGAAAACCTATGGATTTACTTGTAGCTGAAATACATTTTCATTGAGTTGATTGTTTCAGCTGTTACTCACTTGAGTTTCTAAGAATAAAAAGATTTATTTCTTACTCTCAAACCAAAGCCCCACTAATACTAAAAAATAAGTTCAGTGCTCTTTAAAGTTACTTTTTAAGGGCCTATTTTATTAGGATGGACCAAATTTCCAGGTTAAATGATGTTCCTTTTGTGTCTCCACACAAAATTTATTAATATCATTATTCCATTCATGCCATTCAATTTAAGGCCTGGTTATAATATTTTTTCAATTTTTATGTCATTTTCACTGCCACTTCTACAAAACAGAATAAGAAAGTCCATGGTGAAACACTGTCCCTCAATTAGTTCTTTATTTTATAGCTACCATTCCTGCTCACCCTGCATATAATTAATGGGAGCAAAGATAGTAAAATCCAGTAATACTTTATAGTCTTCCTTTTTTATTATTTTATCTGGTGCATACCAATCCTATTTGTCTCTTTCACACAGTCCATTATTATAAAAGACTAGTCAGTGCACAATACTGCCAACTGTGTAATATTTTATATTAATCTCTGTCCAACCTGATAGAATAATTTATAGCTTAACTCCTAGCATCTGGACAGAGTCCCATCTTCTATATTTAGTCCTTTTTTCAATATTATTATCTACTTTTCAATGCATTTCATGTAAAGGACATCATGCCAATTTCATAAATAACATAACAAACAAATAACTTTTCTTCATCACCACATTTTGACAAAATACTTCTAGGTTACCGCTGCTTAGGGAATTTTTCCCCAAAATAATTTTAATCCATTCATTTTATGTTCTTCTTGAATGGTTTTCTATCAACATCTGCTCATGGTCCAAAGCATACTCAAATTTTCTGATTCCTTTTCTTCAGTTCTGTTACTTCCTTCTTTCCAGAGCTCCTGCTCCTTCCTGTGACTAAACTTTTGAAGGGTACTACTGTATTAGAATACTATTAAAAGAGAGAAAGTTAGATGTTGATTATATTAGTTAATTGAAATTTGTTTTGAAGAGATTTATTAATCTCTTCACTGTTCGTGCTTATTTCTTTTGGGTTTTTTTCTACCTGTATCTTTTTCTTGTGTTTTCATCCTAAGCTGTTTTATTTTGGAAAATACTTTCATGATTTCAATGGTTGTCATTACTTCTAGGACTATTGTTTCATTATCCAACGTAAGTAAGGGATAGATTTCATTCTTATTTTGGCCACTACATTCAGACTTATGCCTATGGATGAGTCATTAAGTTGCCTCTCCTTTTAGTTATCAGTCATTTAGTCATATAGATATTTATAGCTCTTAGCATTGGGTGCACTGGAAGTGTGATATAGCAATGAAGAAAGATAATAAAGAATCACCTGTGGAAGCATCATTCTTATTTAGAATGTTGATGACTGTTTTCTTTGCATTTTCCTGTGTTGCTCACTAATTTCCATCATTTATGAGTTGCTTTTTATTTGTCTTTTTTTCACCTACCAGGAATCTGATTACACTTTGTATTTTTAATTGCCATAGATAGTTCATTATACTTGCTAAGTGGGGCAGCAGTCATAACCTGCTGTTTCTAATTCTATATATTCAGTGCTTTCCACTCTATGAAAGGCTAAATTCTTAATATGCAGACTAGACACTTCATATCAGCCATATATGTTTGGGGTTACCAAAGAAGTTCCCTAGTAATTCTTCAGCAAGCTCTTTAATTTTTAAGATACTTAGGTCAACACAAGCAACCACTACCTTGCTTTGAAAAATAGAAAGTTTAATCCTAAAAAAATTATGGAAGAAATATTTTCCTATTGTTAGAAAATATATGGTGTATAAGTATGCATTATCTTAAATAGTTGATTATTCTTTCCTGTAGTACCTAACAGATAAAAGAGTTAAGTACCTAAAAGAAATTAAATAAGTTTTTATGAGTACTAATATGATGAAACCTACATCTCTGAGGGACCAAAATTTTCATTCATTTCACTGTAAGGTGATGAAAAATCTGAGATAAATGCACAGTAAATGAGAATTGGAAATTTTTTCCTTTCTCATTGCAAAGCATTTTTGTTTAAAGACTATTACAGGGAACAAAAAATGTAAAACTAAACATTAAAAAAAAATCTGAAATAAAATTATTGGTAGTATCATGGAACAGCACTGATTGAAATGAAAGTGAGTTTCATTGCTCTTGGTTTTTTATCTCTCTTTCAAATTTCTTTTGTATTCTGAATGAACTCAATTTCAAGTCCATCAGAATGTATTCCAGCCTTCTCTGGAGATCTAGAAAATAGCAGTTACACAGTTAAACCTGTGGAAATGCAGATTTACTTATTTATTTACTTACGTTTTAATTTGGCGGAAATTTGCAGCGAGCCTTGATCCCTTTCTTTTTTCCTTTTTTTTTTTTTTTTTCTGTTGTGTTACAGTTTGAGTTATAACTGTAGATTTCCATCTTTATTAATATACCATTGTATAAAAGGGAAAGGAGGAAAAGATGAAATCTTGCATGTTAATTCTTGTAACCCTCCCAAAGAATTAAATGAAAAATTGAGTATTCAGCAAAGTGTATCTGTAAACAAAAGATGTCATAGACAAAGCAAGCATAGAATAATATGGTTTTATGTAGTGAGCCCTGCAAAATTTCTATTATGTTAAAATAGTGGTGAAAGAGTTTCTAAGTTTCACATAGTTTCCTAACATTTTACCAGAAATATCAAGCCTGTAATATTCAAGGCTCAAATAGCATACATCTGAAAAATGCTCTAGAAATTCTCAGATTATATCTACATATAATTGGTAAACAGGTCCATGCAGCTGAACTTCAAACTCAACTAAAGCTGATATCCTACCCTGTGGTTCACTCCATTTCATGAAGATAGATGTGAGTGTTTCTTCCTGCCTAGCTTTGCTGACAAGGGTTGGTCTGTATAAAATAAGTAGCGTGCTTCAAGTCTTAGCCATTAGCAGCTGGGAAGCAGGTGTGCAATCATCTGGTATGCTTTAGCAAAACTTTGAGTCCATCTTGACTTTCATCAAAGAAAAAAAGAGGAAAAAGAGCCTGTGTGCTTCATGCCACAACTTTTACACAGAAATCCTGTGGAATTTTATTCATGTTTAAATCTGCGATATTCATATAAACATCTATTCCTGCCTACATTTTTGGATGGTTAATCTAAAACTTATCCATATACAATTGGAGGTTAGGTTAGATATCAAAACGCACCCAAAGTTTCAGTAACTTAATTTTATTCTGGATACTCATTGACTATAACTGGGATATAACAACCCAGAGCTTAATTCAACTACCTAGTTGAAATAAAAGTTAAGGCACAAGACCTAGGGATCTCTAGGGCAACCTGACCTTTCTGGATGAAAAACTAGAGGCCATACTGGGCGACACTGGCCATCACAAATGGTCTTAAATACATCTGACTTTGTCAAGCCTGCAGGTCAGAAGTAGGTCTTTATTTAGGCAATTAAAAGTAGGAATAACAGTTTTAGGCTGAACCCTATCCTGAGTACTGAACTAACACAAACTTACTGTGCCAGAACATTTTTCTCATGCATTAGCATTCATGTTAAATACTTTTACTAACCTGAGACAAATGTGGCACTTTATTCATGTCTGATCTGTATGAGAATTTTGCTGACAGTGGATCCAGATGTTAATGGATCCCTAAAGTTGTCTCAACAGTGTTTTGATCATTTTCTGTGAAACTTAATAGTACAGCTTCAGGTTGTCAGAGTCAAAAAGGTACCATTAGCCTTGAACCCAATGCTCGACATTGTTTAGCAATGCCTATCAGAATGTAAATTAACCTGCCTGTAATTCACTACTTGTTCAGAGCAGAGACATAAAACAGAGCTGGTAATATCACTGTCATTTTTATAATAAATTAGAGGCTAAATATGTCTCAGCCACTGATCTTTAATGCCTCTTTTGGCTTAATCTCAAAAGTTCCCCCATCCCAGAATAGTGTCTTCACCACAGAATCTGGTTTCCTTTTTATCCGTGTGTCACTACATAGGCTAACTCAAGTGGGAAGAAAATTTAGGAAGACTCTAGTCTGTCTTCCTTCTTGATACAGGGCAGGGCATCTCTGAAGTCCAAAGACATTTCTGTCAAGTTGGGTCTTGAAACTCTCAAGGCAGAATCTCTCTGGGAAACCTTCTACACAGTACAGTGGTCTTCAAGACCTCAAGCCCTGGTCCCTCAGTTGTCTTTCACAGGGTATATGCTCTGCTCTGATGCTCTTCTGCTGAACTCACTCCATTTATTGATGTCTATCCTATTCTGAGGAACACCAAACTGGACGCAGTAATGTTGGGGTGATCTAACTGTTGTGGGGTAAAAGTGGTGATAATCACTTCTTTGGATCTGCTCTCTGTGTTGCTGTTAGCAAAAAGAATTGTGTTGCATATTCTGCTGCCAGGACACATTGCTGACTCCAGTTCACTCTCCTCACAGACTGTTTCCTGAAGCTGTTCCCCAGGTTGTCTGTATCACTGTTTAATTTCCCGATGTTCCTGTTGGCCTACTCCAACAATCTGTCACAATTTCTGTGGCTGACAGGGGCCCCAGCCTCATATTGCCTGGTCACTCCACTTAACAGTCAAAAGAAATCTTCCTGAGAAGTGAACTATGTCTTCACTAGCTACTTGACAAAGAGTTTGAACAAGATACGTTGATGTTTCCCAAAACACTGCTAGAGTTAAGAGCTAGTATTCTAAAATATTTTGTAAATAGATGGAATTGCTTGGTGTAAAGTAGTCTACTTTCATGCACAGTGATGTCTTAAATTTATAAATATGCACATGTTTTAATGGAAAATCCCTAATATAATATTCCCTATAATTTTGAATTGGAGCACGAAAACATAAGTAGCTTAATTCAGACTAAGAAAATTATGAAAAGCATGCTAAGCATTCCTAAGAGATGTTCAGAATGTAATGATGCACTATTCAGACAAGTCAGAATTAAAGCTAAAGTCTTTGAAATGAAAATCTGGAAAAGCATTTTGGGTCATTTGTAAAGATTCTTTACATATTACACAGATGTTGTAATTTCCCAGCTTTAATGGTGATATGCTGGTGAAAGGAAAATTGTTTTTAAGAAGTATCAAGAAGAGAAGGAAGGAAACAAGACATGAATAAAATAATTCTGCAGTTTAATCCAAATATTAACTTGTATCCTTCCTACTTGCTACGCTCTAGATTCCTGAAATTTTGACAGCGTGAGCTTGTCAGCTGTGTCATTACATCTCACTGCATGGATTGACACTGGTAGCAAACCATTAAATCACAATAAATCTTTGAAAGATTTTTATTTTTTCCAGATAGAAACTATACACTGCTTGGTAGATTTCTTTTATTAAAATCTGATGCTTCAGCATCTGTAAATTACTCTTTGAATATCTGAACATTTTTTGTCGATGTAGTCAATCAGCGTATTCTTACTGTGTTACCAGAAGAGAAGATAGACATCAACATTAAGGCACCAACTATATCCTGCTACATCAGAGACCTATAAAATGTTGAAATGGATTTCAGTTCCATACAACACTCCTAAATTTCAAATCTAGATTTCAAATGTAGAACAATTTAAAAAAAACCCTGTAAATCAGTGTCACCATCCGCTCACACAAGCGGGATTCGTGATGGTTCGTTTTAGGGATCTCAGAGCGCAAAAGACACAGCGGGGGACAAACTCTTTTTATTCAATCACAAATGCACCTTTATTTAGTGCCCAACACATGTGATAGTGGGGAGAGAAAAGAGAATACTAAGAAAAACAGAAAAAGAGGGGAAGGGGATTATAGCTACCAATATGGAGGGTCGAGTTCTCGAGGCTTTTGAAGATGCCTATAGACACGAGTTTCTCCAGTGGGGTGATCACAAAGTCTGTGGTTAACTCAGGGGTTTTTATAGTCCTCTCCGAAGCGACAGGCAGTTGGCCAAACAGGTGGGGGAAATCATTGCAGTGTGCTCATTTAGAGAACTCAGAACAAGTCGGTCGTCAGCAGGTACAGTGTCAACCAGTACAATTCAGCAGGCGCAGTCACTTCACCGTGACTTGCCCATTGTTTCTGCTCAGGTTCTGATGTTCCGATAGGGGTGCTGGGTTTTTCCATCAAACACACCTGCAGGCAGCACTTGGCCAACATCCCACCTCAGCCAGGCCATAACTCCTGTGTTGAGATTTTAAAGTCCCTTTTAGGAGTTTCAGTCTCTGTCCTTGACGATGGTTGTGAGGCAGATGAGGGATCTTCGGACGGCCTCTTACAATCAGGAAGTACGAAATGCTTCATTATTTTAACATGAAAATAAGAATCTTAAGTTACTAAAAGTTACAGTTTTATCTGTAAGATTGTACTTCTGAGTTTGCAAGAGTTTTTCAAATGCATTATTACTTTTTAAACATTTTTAATATATTTACACCAGATACTTGAGTTTAGATTTCTCTGCTAAGCTACATACTTCTCTTAGTAAATTGATCACAGGCTCCCTTTGAAAACAGTGTAAAAATTCATAATTTTGTATTATATGATATCTGCTTTTAAAGTAGTCTTACATAACAAGTGATTCAGATACTGTCCTGGGTTGAAGTATATTCTATCACCATCTTTATGAACTATTGAAACCAGGTGAGGCAGTGCTCCCTGCCTCCTCCACTCTGGATTATCTTCTGTTAATGGGCCCATCAGCACCTTGCCACATGACTCGCAGATAACCCCCTCCTGGACTATTTCCTGTTAATGGGCCCATCGGGCCTTATCACATGACTCACCATCCCATTGTGACATGCTCCGCCCAGAGGGAGGAACCAAGGATTCCAGCCTGGATATAAGCTGAGACTCTGAACACCAGAGGGGTGCTTACCCACTGAATTCCCAGAGGACCCAAGCTATCAGACCTTTCTACAGGATCACTGCTTCAGGAAGACCACCTTGTCTGGACTGCTTCCATCACTCTGCTCAGGTTGTAGTCTGACTCTGTCAGTGGTCTTTTGTATTATTGCATCTATTTTATTTTACTTTCTTTCCTTTTTTGCTATTAAATTGTATCTCTGACTTGGAGCCTCTCATTTGTTTTGCTTTCAAACCACTACAGAAACACTTATTTTCTTTTCAAGGAGTACAAACAATATTTGATTAGTCAGATATAGACATCTATCCTGCACCTATTTAAAGCTAGGTGAGACAAATCCCAGCTCAGCTTAAGGAATCAATGAAAATTTTAATGTAGTCATGCCTTGTGTCCTTCTGGAGCATGAGTAGGATTTGCTAGAAATTAATTAAGAAGGCAATAAATAAATACATGTATACATAACTTTTACAAATTGAATAGCTATTATCTGTACAGGCTGTTAGAATTTATTAAATCTTCTGCAACAAGCACAATTCTTCTGTGTTCTTTCCCATCCATTTATTTCACTATTTGAAGAAAAAAGTATTATTTCAAAATCTCCTGAAGCTTTCTGTAAAAGCAATACCTAAGTGTTAAGAATATTTCATTCCAGTATTTTCATCTCCACTTTCAATAGGTAATGTTCAGAGGTGGCAATGAGTAAGAAATCAGAGCTCTGATATACCTTTAGTACAGGATCAAGTGTTTGAGTAATAAAAAATGAAAGCTAATATGTGGAAACATACTGGTTACATGTATCAGACTGCTAATATCAGCTTTTCCTAGTATAAAATAATTGGTTGAACCCAGAACCTGGTTCTGGGTACAAAGTGTTACATTTCTAAAAGCACCAGTTGTCCTTGCACTTTGACTGCAGATGTTATCCTTCTTCTCAATACATGGTGTTGTAAATAATTAGTGATATATTACATCTAAACAAGGAAAACTTTCAAAATACTGAGGTAAATTAATTGTCTTTCACAATTTTTAATAACAATATTATAATCTAAATAATATTTGTCTTCTTCATTTATCAGTTTAGCTCCAGCTGTGTTTCGGTAGTTTATTCCATCCAACTCCCTTTCTTAAATTATTGCCTTATATCCTAAGCCGTTTAAAATCACACTTCTCTTTGAAGTCAACAGACTTCAAAAGTAGGAATACTAGCTAGAAAGAAGTCCTTAAGTTTATTCATTCAGAGTCAGACACAAGTCCAAAAGATGGAGAAGAGTATTGATATAGAATTCTTTATACTTGACTATTCATCATTTGGAAGCTAAATTTTGATAATTTATGGTAGTTAGCTAACATATTTCCTAGTTATGCAAATATAAATGCAATAGAATAAAAGGGAAATAAAGCCATTGATATCATCATATGGGAAGTGACACAGAGCCACATCATTGAAGGCTGTGTGACTTAACGCTCCTGTGCAAAGTGATGATTAAAAATAATGCATGCAGAGTTGGCCAAACTGAGTCCTCCTTACCCAAACTCCTATTTTTGCTCATTGAAGAGTAAGGAACTATCAAGTTAATTAAAATTGGATATCTACTGAAGCTGGTAATTTCTACAGTATTCACAATATCAGCCTAGGGCTCACATGTAAGATCTACAAACACTCAAACCTTTCTGAAAACAAAACTGCATACCAGACAGGGAATCTCTGACAGCACTAAATACCTGTCTTTAGGCAACTGTCATATGAAACCTACCTTAAATGTCAATGATATCTTCAGGAGAGTCTTTATACTTACATAGTTGTGACGTCTCCATAAGAAATTCTATAAATTAGCAGTGAGTGTATTTTTACCTAAGTTGCAACTAAGATTTTAAAATGCAAATCAAAGAACTATGGTTTATACATATTTCCAGTTACAAATCAAACTTGAGAAAACATAGCCATTGATTTTTAAGAATAGGTTTGACTGGAGAATATTCAGATTTTCTGATAACTTGTGTCCACTAATTCCTAATGAAGAGCATTTAGTTTCTTCATGAGTGAAAACTGGATGAAAAAATACCTAATCTTGGTTATTTAAAGTATTTCATTACACTTCTTAAATGTCTTGAGTGTCTTGCCTACTTTTTTTTTTCACTTTTAAAAAACAAACTATTTTACCATGACCTCACTGAAAGAGAAATCTTTGCTGTAACAGAAATTTCAATTTTAAATGGGCATTGTTATTACCTTTTGAAATATAACAAACATGCTCTTGATCTTATGAGACTGCTATGAGACACAAAGCAGAAGTCTCCAAAATCAACCTATGTTATTTTTTTCTTCAGTATTATCTTAACAAGTGCATTACATCAAGTCATCCTCTGGCATTGTGAATGCATTAGTTCTAAAATATACTCATTTCCTGCTTTTCAGCATATTCTTTATTTTATTTTTCTGATCAACCAAAAAGCTTTGACAGATATAAGGGAAAGGAAAATATAGTATTTTCTGTACAAACTGATTTTATTTATTTTTGATATAGCAAGTGAAAATGGAGTGTCCACTTGAGAAGATCAAGTTTCAGTGCAAGATTGAATTTTCAGAAGTCTAAACATTTCGCTCTAGACTACAGGGAGAAGCAGACAAATACAGCAAGTTTAGCTATGTCAGAATTATTTATCAGACGGCTAGGAAACCCCAATCTGGATCAGGCTACGCAGATGAACCCAAGGCCTTATTTCCTGCACTAGGTTTATCCAGTCTCAATTGCAAAACAGGACTGATGCAGATGAATCATTCCATCATTTAGTATGAGAGAATTTGGGGCCTATTCCTTCTAGGGGAAAAAAAAAAAACAACCAAAAAACCAAAAAAACAACAAAAAACCCCCCCACTGTAATTTGTATTGCTTTTTTTTTTTGCCATCATGACCATATGTGAAAATGTACTTTTTCATTATTATTGTGATACCCTTCTACCCTTCTGTGTTTCTTAGTTGAGTCCTGGCCAATGTACTACCATTAACACTGCCATTAATATAAATGCTATTTAAAATGTGACGAGACATATAAAATTGCACAAAGTAGCCATTTGACAATACTGTGTAAATGTATGACAGACTTCATTTTAAAGATACTAATGAAAAAAAATGCCTAGAAGTTTTAGGGTAGAACATACTGGACACATTATGCACCATTTTATTATTTTTATTTCATTATACTTGTGAGAGATAGAACTCAAATTAGCCGCTGAACAATGAGTTGTACACATCTGGAACCTCCATGACAAACATGCTTTCCAAATAGTTTAACTTTTTGTTTTGAGATAGTTATAGTAAGCAAAGTGCCTTGAATGTTGTAAGATGTATCCTCCACAATAATAGAAAGTCTCAAGTAAGAAATCAGGATCCTATTAAACACTGATTTCAAGAGAATTTTTCTATGAGCACATTTGTTTTACAGGCTGTTGCGGGTTTTTACATTTATGATTTTAAGCTTTCTTTGTAAGCTTTTGATTACTTCATAAAAGTAATTTCATATTACATTCTTCATCAATGAAAACTCAACTTGTTTCTAGATTTCTATGAAATCAAAGAACCCATGTATCTATCCACTAGGGCTTTTCTTTTGTCCTCCTGTCACAGAACAGACAATTCTGACTTTCATCAAGCAGCATCACTGCTCCTTCCCTTCAGTTTGGGAGCTGTCCATCTGACACAGCTGGTTATTTTTCTGGCCATCCACAACTGACATATGGGATTAGTAGGTGAGAGTTTTGTGCCACTGTGGGGAAACACAGGCCCAACATCAAGTCTGTACTGCAACCTCATAGGGACTTTGTGGTCTGAGCAGTAATTGTGCCTCCTGGCTGCTGTGAGGAGCTACACTCTCAGCTGCAGTTCATGCCAAGGCACACTGAACCAGGCAAATTATACAGGGATGTGGTAGATACAGGGGATGATCATCAGCAATCATCATCCTTGTAAGAGCTGGGCAAGGTGGGAATAAGATTTTATAATCAAATGTTTGCAGATAGTAAAGTAAAATTTTTGTGTAACCCCAAAAAATGGAACTAAAGAACATTTGTCTGCTATTACTTTGATTACTTTGCTTATTCTACTCCAACTTGCCAAGGAATGCATTTCAATGCATTTAAAATTCCTTTAATGAAACCTTTCTCTCACCTCTAAAGATAAGTGCCTTTCAGACAGTAAGCACTTCAGGGCAGGGACTAGGTAATTTTACTGTGTATGATTGTGGGGCTTTTTACACCATGAGCCCTCCTTAAAAATTGACTTAAATCACAAATAATAGGACTGCACAAATTCTTAAAATTTAGATTTACTGGAAAGTTTCCACTGCAAGGAAAATGACAAGTGAAACTTACTCTGATGAATAGCAGCAACACAGAAAAGCATCAGAATAATTGTAATGGCTAAATTATGCTGGCTGCTGTGTAATGTAATGAAGTCAGTGCCTTCTGTGGCCAGATAAATCAAGTATTGCTTTATAGTTTGCAGCTGGACTTTTTAGTCAGATTACTCACAACAGTGCTGCTCCCATTATGGCCATTATGAACAGCACATTCAATAAATAAATAAATACACAATATGCTAATGTAATTTTGTGATGATTTAGTAGCAGCATGCAAAATGTGCCCAGTTGCTCCTGGGGTAGGCAGAGGTATTCTTACTGCTTGCCAGAACAAGATAATATATCAATCTTTATACTTCAGTTACCCAAGGTCAAAATGAGAATATTATCAGATTTTTCTTTTCTTCTTCTGTGATTTTTGGGATCAATACCCAGGGGTAGAAGACATTTGATGGTGTTTATAGTGCAAGTGAAAAAAATACTTTAAGTGCATTAGGTAGACTTCAACCACTTTACCACACACAGAGACTTTCAGAAAATTTAGAAAAAGTAAAGCCTTTCTACAGATTTCTCAGGGCAGTTTGCTAAGGTAAATGTCCTCTGCTATGTGAATACAACAGCTACTTGAAGGTAAATTTCATGAGAGGTCTAAATTCTATGGAATCCCTGCAAATTTTATGCCACTGTAGCTGTACACCGACATTTTCTATTCATGCAGTAAGAAAATGAATTGTATCTCAGCTTATTACCAAACAGGCAGCAGCCAGACGGCCTGGCAAGACCTGCTTAGGCTAGTACAGGCTTATCTTAAATCATTCACATCATGTGTTTCCATTTGTTCAAAAAGGGGATATAAACAAAAAAAAATTGTGTTTCCTCAGTTTTTAAAAAGAGAGACATCTTGACATCTAAGCCACATCCAAGAGTCCTTTATACTTAATTCTGTACAGCATATTGTTACTAATCCTGTGTAAATTTAGATAAAGCTAATTTCATTAATATAGATTATGTGTAGATTCCTTTGCTGAGTTCTGTAAAGTGATAGAAGCTTGAACTTTTCTATCTTCTTACCTAGAATCCAAAGAGAAAATACTGGTGTAGTGTAAACCATTGCTATTTCTAATAGTAGTATAGTCCTTTGTGTCAGTTTTCTTTTAGCTAGATACAGAACGAGAACTGGTTCCCTTCCTGTGTTCACCCTTGCAGGAACAGGATCTCTATTCTAATACTACTTCTTTTAAAATTAACAAACTGGAGTAGTCAAACCACTTTCAAATATCTAAAACAACTACATTCTTTCCTGATGCATGTTAGAGCCCATACTTAAAAGCACTGTCCATATTGGAAAGAGTCAATGTTTTGATGGCAAAGCAAGAAAAAAGAGAGCATCGATTGAGAAAATTCAAGCAAAGATATGCTTGTGTCAGTTATTCTTACAAGCTGAAAAAGCATTCTGAGAGGCAGACTTCCTTTTGTTGAAACTCTCACAGCTTCTCTTTCTGCAGAATTTAAATTTCATTAAGTACCTAGGCCTAGAAAAACACTGGTTTGTGTCAATATCCTTTCTTGATCTTCAGGAAGTGTTTTTTCTTGCTGCAGTCCTGAACTGCAGCTGCATTTCATGGGCTCTTTCCCTTCAACCATTTCTTCTGGATCACCAGGTGATTCACAGTCCTCTCTGTGACTGTAAACTTTAGATCTGTCCTCCTTAAGGCTTACATGGTCAAAGTGATTTTATCTTTCAGGTGCTGAATAAAAGGACTTTCTGTCTCCAGAATTCACTAAGATCTGTCACTGATATGTGAATTTTTATCAGCAACAATCCAGTTCTGCATGCTGTCTTTATTTCAGCAGGGTCAACCTGATTTTTAGATTTAGAGTTGGAAGTAGGTCAGTGAAGGAGTAAGAATTATCAGAAGCTGAAAGGTGTCAACAGAACGTGGCAGTACACATGGGGTACTGCAGAGGTGCCACGGACCATTATCAGTTGGTAGAAGTAGAGGTAGAGGGACTATTCTGAATAAACAGAGGAACGGTAACTGTTAGTAGGAATTGCTGCTATTTCCTTGAGTCCAGAAAAATGCTGGAGAAAAGACCACTTAGGAAATAAAGAGCTAAGAACTCAGTGCTATGTCTAGCTTCCTAGAAACCAGCTTCTCTTATGTGTGAAGTGTGTTTGGAGAGAATTTTCCCAGAGAAATGGTGAAACGTGCCAAATAACAGTACTTTCTGCAATGTGTTTGAATTTGCTACCTTTGACTTCATCTCAGCAATTTGCATTGCATCTCCATAATGCACAACAATAAACAGATGACAGTTCATGTCTGCCCATAAAATTCTGAAAATAATAGCTCAAAACAACTGCATTGCAAACATATCTGAGAAGAAAATGACAGAACTTGTCCTCCACAGATGTTACTCATGCCTTTAATGCACTGCTGGCCAGATGCAGAAGCAATGAGTGCCATACAAAACCTTACAGAGAATGCAGTTGGAATATTCTCAAGTGGGGTGCGATCCCATTCAGAAATGCAAAGTAAAACCCATACTCCATTTAACCTCCAGTAAAACCCTTAGAATACGACTGAAGTGGAGCTTGAATGATAAACATGAAAGTCTCTTGGGTCTCTGTAGCAGACTGAATTTTACCCATGGTGATACAATGACAGGCCTAGCCTATTGTCATTCATAGTGAAGTGACTAATAATTTCTTCATAACAGTTCCCCTTGTAAATTATCTCACAAAGATAAATAGCAAATCATAATCAGTCATGTATTTTCACATAAAGAATACACATTTTAACTTGGCTATATTGTTTACTTTATGGCTGTGAGGAAAAGCTGTCTTATACACAATAGTGCCATGACTGTTTGATATATTTTCATTTATTGTGATGTTGATCTTCATTACTTTTTACTCTGGCTACAAATAAAAATAATAAAAAACAACACCCCCCCCCCCCCCCCCCCCCAACCCCAAACCAACCAACCAACCAAAACCAACCTAACAAAGCAAAGAAGACAGGGAAAGCCTTGAAAATAAAGCATTTATACTATTTATACTTCTGGTGATTTTGACAACCTTGACAAATCACAATGAGAAAAGATATATTAAACTGTCATGCTGCAGTTTGCCCAAGGAATAAGGAAGAAAATTCAATGGGGAATAAAATTGTTTCTTTTTTCTTTCACTTGTTTTCAAAATACCAAACAGAATATTGAGGACAACATGCAAAAATAAGTATTCAAAAATACTTTCTCAACGATCTGTTACATGTAACTATATCCTGTCCTGGATTTTTTGATCTATTTTTATGCTTTTGGTCCCAGATAATGAAATGGTCAGTAACACAAATCAGCTTTAAAAGACCAATTAGACTTTAATTTATTTTACTGTTTTCAGTAACATAATCATACTAAATAACTGGAAATTTATTTATTAAAAAAAAAAAAGTGAAGGAGAACAATGGAAATAACTAAATGGTGAAGCTATCCTCAGACCTATCAGGGCCATATTATAAACATTTTGAATATCTGTTTCCCATTTTAAGCATCAAAATGGATATTTTTGACTATTTAGGCATAATTAAAAACTATTGAAACAGCTAAACATTTCAAAGTTCTGTTAAATTTTCAAAAGAATCATGTCATGAAGAACATTGTATATTTGAATCTGACCAAACATTGCAGAAGATTGTTATATGTAAGCTGCCTATGATATGATTTGCTTCTGAAACAATTTTAACCGTGGCTAAGGCCTATCTTACTTTCTACTCAAACAAAAATCTAAAGAGCTGCTCTTCATATTTATCTTTGCTTCAATTTTTATGTATTTCCTTCTATTGCCATATTGTTTTTAATTTATTTTTTAAAAATATTGTTGTTATTCCTACTATTAAAAATATTAAATTAGAAAGCAAGATTGAAGGGTTGGACTGCAACTCCTATTAATTGGGTTTTATCATTTAGAGGGTAGTTAGGACTCATTTCAGTTGCCCATACAGAAACACATACTGTGTGTTTAAATACCCTTGGGTAACCTGGCCATGCTTCAAGCCCTGTTTAAATTGAGCACATAGTGCCTGGTTGGCCCTATTTGGTTCCTACAGGGTTTGTCTCAGATAATGCCTGCCATCTTAAATGAAAACAGATGTTTGGGTGTCGACAATGAAAGCCCACCTCTAAATCCATATGAGCTTAACTTTCTACAAAATGCCGGTGTAAGGTAGTCTCCAACAAAATTAAATAAAAAAAATAATAAAAAAAAAATCCACAAAAAAACAATCTGCTCTTTGCATAGACTGTGCAAAGAGACAGGAAATATCCAAATAGCAATAAATCAGATGTGGTCCATAACCACTTAAATACTCTACAACTTTTGAAATATTTCACTCGTAATAATTTCAGTAGTGGGTCAAAGGATGTCCTCATTAATTATATCTTGGCTGTTGACAAACTGTACCATAATTTCAACATTGTTCTGCCTTTTCTGCTTGCAGAATATTGTTTAATATTTATAAACATAAATATAAAATATTGTTTAATATTTATAAACATAAAACATCTCTTGATATTAAAAGAAGTACTCCTCAAATCTCTGTTTTGTATCGTTACATACAAGCAATGAAAGTTAAATCTAAAAACTATAGTTAAAAGTCAGCAGCAACTGATAAATTTTGCCCACAAAATAGATAAAACTTTTAAATAGAACAATTTATGATGATTCCTGCATGATCACAAAAATGGCAGTCTCCTCACTACCAATACCTTGCCACATGAAACCAATACAAATATATTCTGCTTTTCATTCCATTTTTTTTCCACAAAACACTTTATAAGAACACTTTAAAGAAACCCTGCAGTTTCTAGTTTCAAGTTCCAAAAAGTGAAAATACACCTGAGATAGAGGAAACAGTGTTTCTGTTGGTACTGTTGATTGCATACAAATGTGTGAGATATGTATATATCAAGAGATATGTATAGAGAATTTTTTTTAAACTCTATATGAAGGCCTAGAAAAGAAAAAGTAAGAAGAAAACTAATACCTGTAGTTTTGCAATCACCTTTCTCTGCATGAACTAATGTCATCATAAAAGATAGGCTCTGTTAGTCTCTTTAAGGTGTATATTTCTTGAGTTCCTCAAGAAGATGGAAACATTTCTTTTCCAACTTTTCTCTAGCTTATCCTTAGTTCTTAAGATAGTTTTATCCCAGAACTTAAACAATAAAATCCAAGCACATTTTAAAAAGCTGCATTAGGCTCTTCCTGCCTTGATGCCACGACATTGCACATAGGGAGAACTTAAACAATAAAATCCAAGCACATTTTAAAAAGCTGCATTAGGCTCTTCCTGCCTTGATGCCATGACATTGCACATAGGGAGTGTTCTGTGCGGCTTGTATTATTCATGAGAGAAAATAAGGATAAAAATATTTCAGTAGTGCCAGTAAGGATAAATACAAGAATCATGAAGACAATAACACAGGTTTCTAAGAAATAATCATGATTGTTTCACTGTTGGATATACAGAAATAATTTTCTATTGAAATAATTATTTTTTTGACCAATCCAAAAGGTAAATTCAAAACACCATTAACAAAAGAACAAAAAACTTGTGAACAGCTGCTTTCTTTTAAATAGGAGAATAAAACTATTTCTAGCATCGTTAAATACAAAACTGTTTTGAGCTTATTTTTTGCAGTAATTCCAGATTAAAAGACGCAGTGGCAACAACTGACATGTATACTTTCAGCTTAGTGTCAGTAGTTGCTTTCCTCCTTGTTTTACATTCATTGTATTTTTCTTATTCCAGGTACCTACTGAAACATTGGAGTGTCTGCATAACCATGGCTTACATCTGACATAGATTCAGTGTATTGATGGGAGCCAAAAGCCTATTTTCTATCTCTTTCTGTGAATATTTTGATGATGGTTTAAAAAACAAACAAACAAACAAAAACCTTTGGTCAATATGTTTCTTTAGGACATATATCTGCTAATTCTTCTGAAATACTGCTTAGCTTCTTTGACTTAAAAGGTTACAGCAGATCATAAGAGCAAAGAGTCTCAATGTCAGTGCTCTAGCAATTCTGGTGACAACTACCTAGGCAACTATGTGTAGCTGAAATCATGAAATTACAACACTTTTGAAATAAATAAAATACGGTGAGATATTTTTGTGTGAAATAATAAATGCTGAAAGGTTTTTTGAGTTTTGTGAGTTCCAGACTGCACTGTGGGTAAGCTGGATATCCTTGGTTAGCTGTGTCACAGGTATTGCATATCCCCAGCACTCAGCCGTGCCAAGGGATCTGTCTGTGGAAACCCTCCTAGAACCATAGAATACCCAAATGGGCAAGGACCCATCTGTATCATCCAGTCCAACTCCTGGCCCTGTCCAGGGCACCCCAAGAGTCACATCATCTGCCTGAGAGCCTTGTCCAAACACTGCTTGAGCTCAGGCAGGCTTAGTGCTGTGACCGCTCAGGGAGTGGTCTTTAAGAAGCCTAAGTCCTTGCTATTATGTCTGCCCATTCATGACAGAATGAGAGGCTCAGGAAATCCCACAAATTTTCTATAATCTCTCTCTAGACTAATTATGGGTCATTTTAGCTCTTGGCCTGTAATAAGAAATGAGAAACCCGTTCTTTACTTTTTTTTTTTTTTTCCCCTCATTGAGTAATTCTCATTAGAAGGACATGAGCTGAACATTCATACCAAAAAAAAAAAAAAAATAGAGAGAAAGATTCAAAATTATTTTTTACTTTCTTGAAAACTAGTTAATCACTAGTCACAGGTGTGTAACTGTTTTTGGAGTTTGTCCACTTCCTGTAAGTAATTTATTATTCATTTAAAATATCTTCTGGAGTAGACATGAGAGATAATATAGAAATATAAAGCTGTAATTAGATCAGTCCCATTATTAACAAATATTTGGCTTAGATAGTTATTACAGTAGAAGTACTTTTGCGTCTGCTAATGACTAGAGAATTGGTGGCATTTTTATGTCCTTTCAAATTTATTGCAATTCATATGTAAATGCACTGAGAAAAAAAAAAAAAACAACAAAAAAAACCCACAAAAAAAATCAAAAAACCCAACCAAACAAAAAACAACTATGTTTAATTTTTTTTTCACTGAATGTGTGAAAACCAACCACAATCAAACAAAACAAAATTACTTTGTGCTAACTAAAACATCAAACTTTAGGGTGATATTTTCTCAGAAGGTGAGAAATCACACAGAACACAGGGTTAGGTCTTTAGAAACAATAATATTCTGATTAAATAATCGTTCTCATTAAGAGGCTTGTTTAGAAGACCAACCAGACTGACTTTTAATGCCCCCAATGCATCATAATAGACCTTCTTTCCTTCTACCATAGGATAGATAGATCACCTCTTCTATTAGAGAGTTTTTCTCAGTGTCAGTTCCTAACAGAATGCTAACAGACTGTAAATTATAAAAGGTAGTTTATGATCATCCTCATAAATTACTATGTAGATTTATTACTTAGCATAATTTCACTCTTTAAGCAGACTGCTTTCAATGTGCAAAAAAAAGAGTGTAATTTACTGCATTTGATCTTACCGTATCAGAAAATTTTTCATGTATGTAATAATATCAAAACATATAAAATGGTAATGAAAACATTTATGCAAGATGAAATGATCGAATACAGTAAAACTAGGTACTCAAACATATTTCCTTGTTAAATCTTTTAGTGATTTATACCGTGCAATGGATTAAAGAGATTCAATGTGTAGGTAGTCAGTATAATCCATATTTGAAGTATTAATATATCCTTTTCTTTTTTAACTGCAAAATATAAAAATTATATTACTGTAGTTTTGTATTTGAAAACCATTAACTGTGACAATTTCAAATTTAGCACTAAGTAAAGTTATAGTCAATACATATATAGACAAGCATTGCTTGTATTACATAAAAATACACACAGAAAGGATGAAAATGAAAAAAACTCAACAACAACAACAAAAAAAAAACCCCAAACAAACAAACAAAAGCAAACAGAAAAGCAAACAAAAAAAGAAAAAAAAAAACAAACAAAACAAAAAACCACCCCAAAAATAACAAGACCATGAGAATTTGAAAGGTTAATTTGATTCTGATGATCAAAAATACATATCTTTGAAAAGGTCTACTGAAAACATAGTAGTGTCTTGTTGATGTTGAACCTTTTGCTTCTTAATGAAATTTTGATCCTCTCTGTATTATATTTGTTTACATTTTTTCTATATTTACTACATACACTTGGTAACTATTTCCTCTTCACTGAAATCCTTTCCCCTTCAAGTTAGGTCACATTTTCAATTACATCATCTTTTCTCACTAATTTTTATGGATGTGGTTCTTCTCTGGAACAGTTATTATTTATTAATTTATGAAATAGCCAAAGCAGAGCTCTGGTGCAACTATAAAGTAATGTACAAATATTAGGTAAGTTGTTAAAATATTTACTTTAAACCCAGGCACAGACATACCAAAATAATGTAATGGAAGCAGTGCACAATCATTTTGTAACATGCTATCAATGCTAATA